>NC_082714.1:1396830-2118311 GCF_030144855.1 Hypanus sabinus
CAGTTCAGTTGTGTCATTTAAGGTAAAATTGGATAGGTATATGGACAGGAAAGGAGTGGAGGGTTATGGGCTGAGTGCGGGTAGGTGGGACTAGGTGAGATTAAGAGTTCGGCACGGACTAGGAGGGCCGAGATGGCCTGTTTCCGTGCTGTGATTGTTATATGGTTATATGGTTAATATTTTGTCAAGTTCTGTATAGGTACGTTCCAGTGAAACAGGGAAGTTATGGTAGGGTACAGGAACCATGGTGTACAAAGGCTGTAATAAATCTAGTCAAGAAGAAAAGAAAAGCTTACAAAACATTCAGAGACCTAGGTAATGTTAGATATTTAGAAGATTATAAGGCTAACAGGAAGGAGCTTAAAAAGGAAATTAGGAGAGCCAGAAGGAGCCATGAGAAGGCCTTGGGCGGCAGAATTAAGGAAAACCCCAAGGCATTCTACAAGTATGTGAAGAGCAAGAGGACAAGATGTGAAAGAATAGGACCAATCAAATGTGACAGTGGGAAAGTGTGTATGAAACCAGAGGTACTTTATGAATACTTTACTTCAGTATTCACTGTGGAAAAGGATTTTGGTGATTATAGTCTGACTTGCAGCGGACTGAAAAGCTTGAGCATGTAGATATTAAGGAAGAGGATGTGCTGGAGCTTTTGGAAAGCATCAGGTTGGATAAGTCGCTGGGACTGGATGAAATGTACCCCAGGCTACCGTGGGAGACGAGGGAGGAGATTGCTGAGCCTCTGGCGATGATCTTTGAATCATTAGTAGGGACGGGAGAGGTTCCGAAGGATTGCAGGGTTGCAGATGTTGTTCCTTTATTCAAGAAATGGAGTAGAGAAAGTCCAGGAAATTATAGACCAGTGAGTCTTACTTCAGTAGTTGTTAAGTTGACAGAGAAGATCCTGAGAGGAAGGACTTATGAACATTTGGAGAGGTATATTATGATCAGGAATAGTCAGCATGGCTTTGTTAAGGGCAGGTCATGCCTTACGAGCCTGATTGAATTTTTTGAGGATGTGACTAAACACACTGATGAAGGAAGAGCAGTAGGAGTAGTGTATATGGATTTCAGCAAGGCATTTGATAAGGTACCCCATGAAATGCTTATTGAGAAAGTAAGGAGGCATAGGATCCAAGGAGATATTGCTTTGTAGATCCAGAACTGGCTTGCCCACAGAAGGCAAAGAGTGGTTGTAGGTGGGTCATATTCTGCATGGAGGTCAGTGAACAGTGATGTGCCTCAGGAATCTGTCCTGGGACTCCTACTCTTTGTGATCTTTATCAATGACCTGGATGAGGAAGTGGAAGGATGGGTTAGTAAGTTTGCTGATGACACAAAGGTTGGAGGTGTTGTGGATAGTGTGGAGGGCTGCCAGAGGTTACAGCAGGACTTTGATAGGATGTAAAACTGGGCTGAGAAGAGGCAGATGGAGTTCAACCCAGATAAGTGTGAAGTGGTTCATTTTGGTAGTTCAAATATGGTGGCAGAATATAGTATTAATGGTAAGGCTCTTGGCAGTGGGGAGGATCAGAGGGATCTTGGGGTCTGAGTACATAGGCGTTGATCGTGTGGATAGTCAGAGGCTTTCTCCCAGGGCTGAAATGGCTGCCACAAGAGGGCACAGGTTTGAGGTGCTGGGGAGTAGGTACAGAGGAGATGTCAGGGGTAAATTTTTTATGCAGAGAGTGGTGAGTGCAGCCGGCAACGGTGGTGAAGGTGGATACGATATGGTTTTTTAAGAGACTTTCAGATAGGTACATGGAGCTTAGAAAAATAGAGAGCTATGGGTAAGCCTAGTAATTTCTAAGGTAGGGACATGTTCGGCACAACTTTGTGGGCCGAAGGGCCTGTATTGTGCTGTAGGTTTTCTATGTTTTTATGTTTCTACTTCTATGTCTTATGGTCTTACTTCATCCTCCCTCACTCACCCACTCCCCTCACCTGGTCTCACCTATCACCTTCTAGCTTGTCCTCCTTCCCCTCCCTCTACTTCCTTATTCTGGTTTCTTCCCTCTTCTTTTCCAGTCCAGATGAAAGGTCTTGAAGTGAAAAGTCAATTTTTTATTCCTCTCCACTTCCTGGAGCTCCTCCAACAGTTTGTGTGTGTTACTCTGGATTTGCAGCATTTGCAGAATCTCTTGTTTGTATGCGATTTATCCAAAGGCCCTGCTCACCAAGTAGTCTTAATGACACAATACCAGATCTAAACTACTCTGCTCCCTCGCTAGTTCCTCAACTCACTGTCCCAGGAAATCACCAGTCATACAGTCAATAAATCTCCCCTTCTCACAGTTACTACAGATCACATTTGCCCAGCCTATACATGAAGTCACATCCCTGCAATCACCGTATGACCTCTCTTATATCCACTATCCACTCTAACTCTCCAACCTATAGCAACCTCTGCAAATCCATCACTGACAATCCCATCAACTCTCCCCTGAACGTGACTCCACTTCTTCTTCTGATTTGAAGCCTTTCTCCACTTACCTATCTCATTTTCCACTCTGCTTCTTCTAGACGTTAAGCATCCTGGAGTAATTAAAACTCATCTTTGCAGTTGCATCCCTACAATGACACATTCATTCCTTCTTCTCGGACTATGGATTCACATATCTTGTTAGAAATGTATGTGTTTAGATAAAGCATCTCTGCCTGCGTTCATCACCACCTCTCTGCTCTTGAAATGTTTATAACTTTGTTTACAAGTGTATGCTGATATTTACGTACAGATGCATACTTTATTCCATATCTGTACTTCTAACTTTATAATTGTTGAACGTTGCTTTTTGGTGCATGTTGTGCCAACACACCACAGCAAATTCCTAAAACATTTAGATGTAGTATTTTGAAATTGGAGTTTAGCGGGGGTGTTGGGGAGGGTGGGTCGAGGGTAGAAAAGTGGGAGTGAGAGGTTAATTAATTAGTCATAATGGAATGACAGAGCAGACTTGATGGGCCTAATTTTGCTCCTATGTTTTATCATCTTATATGGCAATTAAAGTTGAGCTTTTGAACCACCTGTATGACCTGGCATTTCTGTGGTGTGAGCTGAAGCCTTGAAGGTGCAGGACAGCTGTGATGTGACATGTCGAAGCCAAATCGAGGCAGCAGGGCCTGAGGCTTCTGGTACTGAGGGAGAGAAGCAAAAAGCCATACCAGGCTGGCAACAATTATCCGGTTGTATAGCGCACCCCAAACTCCTAAAATACATTGGCATTGACATTGATGGGTGGGGGTGGGGGGAATCTACCAAAGTTCCCACAACCAACATTGACTTACGTCAGGGAATATTTCATCAACTGAGGAAGACATAGCAGAAATGTGGAAGGTGTTATAAGATTTCAGATCTTTCTTACCAGTTTAAAAAGCATGGATCATTTACAATTAATAACTGTGGTTATTACACTGAACACCACAGGCTGCTTTCTCTCTGTTGTGCAAACAGACATCCCTGCCCAGTTACCTGATGCCCCTGAATTCACCACATCACCCCTACAGGGCCAGCCAGCAGCCACAAGCACCAAGCCCTAATTGCAGTCCCATCCCAACAACTGCTCCCCCCTCAGCCTAGCAGCTGGAAGTCAATCATTGGCGTTAGTGAATGTCCAGCAAATGATTGATACGAACAGTGGGAAGGGTGGGATTAAGGTGTCTGAGGCTGGGGTAGAGAAGCAGGTTTCAGCGGAGAGTCAGGATGTGCAGGAAGGAAAGAATTAGAACCGCAGGGGGTCTCTCAGTAGAGCTGGAGAGAGGTTAATTAAACGTAGCTACAGCAGTCCCTGTGGGATCACACTTACCAATCCAAGCTGAGTGAGCGTTGGCGGGGATGGAACCAGGGTGGGGGTTCTTCACTCACTGCGACAACCCTGTCCTTGTGCCTAAGCCACACAGCCAGTCTCACCTTACTGCTCTCCAGCCTGATGAGGGAGTAGAAGTCACCGGTTAACTCCACCACTTCACTGCCTGGTAATTAGAGAGCATATCTTCTGAAGATAGGTTGAGCAATCTTTTCTCTTTGGAGTGAAGGAGGATGAGAGGTAACTGGATAGAGTGTGTAGGATGATAAGAGGCATAGCTCGAGTGGACAGTCAGTAACTTCTTCCCAGGGTGGAAATGGAAATGGACAAAATTTTAAGGTAATCACAGGAAGGTATGGGGTGGGGTGGGGGGGGGGGGGGGATGTCAGAGGTAGGTTTTCTACAGAGTTATGGAATGTGCTGCCAGGGGTGATGGTAGAGACAGACACATTAGGGACTTTTAAGAGGTGTTTAGATTGGCAAACGGATGGAAGAAAAATGGAGGGCTATATAGGAGAAACAGATTAGATTGGTTTTAGAGTAGGTTAAAAGGTTGGTACAATATTGTGAGCCAAAAAGCCTAAACTATAGTCCTGGAGCTCCTGTTCTATATTCCATGCCTGCCAGAGTAGAGGAGGGATGAGGGGCTGGGGACCCAGCTCATCACAGAACTGGAAATCACAGTGACTTCCCACACCCTACAGTGGATGAGCAGAAGATCTTTCAACACATTAAGACTCTCCAAAACCACAGCTGCTGAAGGCTAAACAGTTTGGTTCAGTATCTCCTGGAGAATTTCGTGCTTATACCAATACCTCAATCCAGTTCTCACAAACTTCACTATCTTTCTGAAGGCAGCACTCAGACCATATTCTCTGGGCATCCTGTCTGACAAACCTTCTTATGAGGACCAGGATGACCCAGCCCTGGAAACAAGGACATGGTTCCTCTCACCTCAGGACCATCTCAGGCTGGCCTGGTCATCACAACATCAAACTCCAAACCCAACATCTCCCACCCACAGCCAGGTGGGCTGGCTGAGGATACCCAGAGGCTCACGTTCCTGCACACAGCTCCCCTTCGACCTGGCAGGAAGTGCTCCTGGAAGGTCACCATAAGCCCTCAGCGTTGCCAAAGAAACTGCCTGGAGCAGAGGGAAATGAAGGATGACCTCACTGAAGTATATGAAATCATAGGGGTTATGGGCGTGCCGGATAGCCATAGTCTTTTCCCTAGGGTAGGGGAGTCCAAAACCAGAAGGGAGAGATTGAAAAGAGGTTTGAGAGGTAACTTCTTTACACCAAGGCCAGTGAGCACCTGGAACGAGCTTCCAGAGGAACTGGTTGAGGCAGGTACAATTGCAACATTTAAGAGGTGTTTGGATAGATACATGGAAAGGGCGGGGGCAAACACAGGCATCTGGGACTAACAGGGTAATGCTGATGTCAGCTGGACAAGGTTTTGGTTAGGCCACATATGGAGCACAGTGGACAGTTCCAGTCACCAAACTACGACACTTGTGGGTAATATAGTCTAGAGAGGGTTTTGAATGGAACAGAGAGCTGCGGTTATAAGGAGAGATTGGATAGGCTGTTTGTTCTCACTGCAATGTAGGAGGCTGAGGGCTGACCCAGTTAGTACCCCAGTGAGGGCAAACCTAGTCTGTTTGGATTGGTTCAGAATCTCCATCAGCACACGTGCACCACAAAGCTGTGTGCTTAGACCCCTGATCTACTCACTTTACACTGATGACTGGTGAATTAAGTTCAGCTCCAGTGCTATGTTTAAGTTTGCCAATGACACCACAGTCAACTAAATCAAAGATGACGACAAATTGGCATATAGGAGGGAGACTGAAAATCCGGCTGAGTGGTGCCACAACAAAACCTCTCATTCAATGTCAGCAAGAGATGATTATTGACTTCAGGAGGAGCAAATCAGAGGTCTATGAGCCTTTTCTCATCGGGGTCAGAGGTTGAGAGAATCTATAGCTTTAAATTCCTTGGTATTAACATATAGGAGGATTTGTTCAGGGACCAGCACATAAATGCCATCACAAAGGTGGCTTGATAGCATATCCACTGTCTTACAAATTTGTGTAGGTTCAACATGTCACCAAAAACTTGGGCAGATTTCTATAGATGCACAGTGGAGAGTAACCTGACTGGTTGCATCATGGCTTGATATGGAAACACAGTATCCAGGAATGGAAAAGCCTACAGAAAGTGTCTATCACAATGATTTCCCCACCATTGTGCACATCTACATGGAGCACAGCCATAAGAAAGCAGCATCCATTATTAAAGACCCCCACCAGCCAGGCTATGCCCTCTTTTTACTACTACCATCAGACAGGAGGCACAGAAGCCTCAGGTCCCACACCACCAGGTTCAGGAACAGTTATTACCCCTCAACCATCAGGCTCCTGAACCAGTGTGGAGAACTTCAATCCCCTCAACTCTGATCTGATTCTACAACCTATAGACTCACTTCCAATGGTTTTACAACTCAAGTTTTCAGGATTACTTATATTTACACAATTTATCTGCTTTTGCATATTGGTTGTCCATCAGTCTCTGTTTGTTTATGTATAGTTGGAAAATTGTTTTATTTCTGTAAATGCCCACAAGAATATGAATCTCAGGTTAGTGTATAATGACATATAGCTACTTTGATAATAAATTTACTTTGAAGTTTAAGTGAAAGAGTTTTATAAACTATGAGACTTAGATACCATAGATAGAGACTTTTCCTCAGAGCAGTGTAATGTGGAACTAGATACAGGTTTAAGGTGAGGGAGGAGAGATACAAAGGGGACAGGGTGTAGATTTGTTCACAGGGTAGTGGGTATCTCAAACAAGCTGCCAAAGGAGGTAGTGGAGACTACAATAGTTGAAAGGTGCTTGTACAGGAGAGATACAACCGAATGCAAGCAAATAGAATCAGTGTAGATAGGCACCTCAGCTAGCAGGAAGAATGTGGGCAGAAAGGCCAGTCTCTACACTATACATTTCCATGACTCCATGACAGGATCTGGAGAAGAGGGTCGGGAGTTGGACTGTTAGATCGATCTTATACAGGGCCAGAACAGACCTGATGGACCAAATGGCTTCCTTCTCATTGTAAACATTCTGTGATTTTTGTCAGCTCTTCAGCTTAAGGTGGTGTGACTAACCCTCAACAACAGAAACACTCAGCAGGTCAGGTAACATCTGTGGGGAGAAATATGGAGGCAACCATCCAGTCAGGAAGGCTTTGCTGCTTCAGTGAAAGGAATAGACACAAAATATTAACTGCACTCCTTTCTCTGTGAATGCTGCCTGACCTGCGGAGTATCTCCACCATTTCAACTTTCCAGTATTTGCAGTTTACATATTTTGCCTCACAGATCCATTCTCTTGCCAGCTGGCTGTGATTTGTGCAACACTGAGTCACTCTGTCTCAGAGATAACAAGGTTTTCCTCACAGAGAGTTGGGGTACAGGCCCGTGGTGAGGTCTTCTCTCACAGAGAGTTGGGGTACAGGGAAGTGGTGAGCTCTTCTCTCACAGAGTTGGGGTACAGGGTTGTTGTGAGCTCAGGTCCTCACAGAGAGTTTGGGTACAGGCCCGTGGTGAGGTCTTCTCTCACACAGGGTTGGGGTACAGGCCCGTGGTGAACTCAGTTCCTCACAGAGTTGGGGTACAGGGTTGTTGTGAGCTCAGGTCCTCACAGAGAGTTTGGGTACAGGCCCGTGGTGAGGTCTTCTCTCACACAGGGTTGGGGTACAGGCCCGTGGTGAACTCAGTTCCTCACAGAGTTGGGGTACAGGATTGTTGTGAGCTCAGGTCCTCACAGAGAGTTTGGGTACAGGCCCGTGGTGAGGTCTTCTCTCACACAGGGTTGGGGTACAGGCCCGTGGTGAACTCAGTTCCTCACAGAGTTGGGGTACAGGGTTGTTGTGAGCTCAGGTCCTCACAGAGAGTTTGGGTACAGGCCCGTGGTGAGGTCTTCTCTCACACAGGGTTGGGGTACAGGCCCGTGGTGAACTCAGTTCCTCACAGAGTTGGGGTACAGGATTGTTGTGAGCTCAGGTCCTCACAGAGAGTTTGGGTACAGGCCCGTGGTGAGATCACTCTCTCACAGGGTTGGGGTACAGGCCCGTGGTGAACTCAGTTCCTCACAGAGTTGGGGTACAGGGCTGTTGTGAGCTCTTTTCTCACAGAGAGATGGGGTACAGGCCCGTGGTGAGCTCTTTTCTCACAGAGAGTTGGGGTACAGGGCTGTTGTGAGCTCAGTTCCTCACAGAGAGTTGGGGTACAGGCCCGTGGTGAGCTCTTTTCTCACAGAGAGTTGGGGTACAGGCCCATGGTGAGCTCACTCTCTCACAGAGTTGGGGTACAGGCCCATGGTGAGCTCACTCTCTCACAGAGTTGGGGTACAGGATTGTTGTGAGCTCAGGTCCTCACAGAGAGTTTGGGTACAGGCCCGTGGTGAGATCACTCTCTCACAGAGTTGGGGTACAGGCCCGTGGTGAGGTCTTCTCTCACACAGGGTTGGGGTACAGGGTTGTTGTGAGCTCTTCTCTCACAGAGTGTTGGGGTACAGGCCCGTGGTGAACTCAGTTCCTCACAGGGTTGGGGTACAGGGCCGTGGTGTGCTCTTCTCTCACAGAGGGTTGGGGTACAGGGCTGTTGTGAGCTCAGTTCCTCACAGAGTTGGGGTACAGGGCTGTTGTGAGCTCTTTTCTCACAGGGAGTTGGGGTACAGGGCTGTTGTGAGCTCTTCTCTCACAGAGGGTTGGGGTACAGGGCTGTTGTGAGCTCTTTTCTCACAGAGAGTTGGGGTACAGGCCCGTGGTGAACTCAGTTCCTCACAGAGTTGGGGTACAGGCCCGTGGTGAGCTCTTCTCTCACAGAGTGTTGGGGTACAGGGTTGTTGTGAGCTCAGTTCCTCACAGGGAGTTGGGGTACAGGCCCGTGGTGAGATCACTCTCTCACAGGGTTGGGGTACAGGCCCATGATGAGCTCTTCTCTCACAGAGGGTTGGGGTACAGGCCCGTGGTGAGCTCAGTTCCTCACAGAGTTAGGGTACAGGGCTGTTGTGAGCCCAGTTCCTCACAGAGTTGGGGTACAGGGCTGTTGTGAGCTCTTCTCTCACAGAGGGTTGGGGTACAGGGCTGTTGTGAGCCCAGTTCCTCACAGAGTTGGGGTACAGGGCTGTTGTGAGCTCTTCTCTGACAGAGGGTTGGGGTACAGGGCTGTTGTGAGCCCAGTTCCTCACAGGGAGTTGGGGTACAGGGCCGTGGTGTGCTCTTCTCTCACAGAGGGTTGGGGTACAGGGCTGTTGTGAGCCCAGTTCCTCACAGGGAGTTGGGGTACAGGGCCGTGGTGTGCTCTTCTCTCACAGAGAGTTGGGGTACAGGGCTGTTGTGAGCCCAGTTCCTCACAGAGAGTTTGAGTACAGGCACATAGTGAGGTCTTCTCTCACAGAGTTGGGGTAACAGGCCCGTGGTTGGCTCAACTTCCTTCCTGCTGTATAGGTAGAAGGCTCCACTTGGTTCCATTGCTAAACCAAGAGATCAGGTAGCAAGGTGGTGTGAAAAGTGACAGGAAAAAGCCACTTAAATGATGGATGGTTGACCCTGGGCTGGGTATGTGGTAGACACTGTGAACCTCCCTCGACTGTGCAAATATACAATGAGCTTTGCCTCGACTGCTGGAAAATCCCAGACCTGTATTCTTATTCACCAGGACCACCACTGCCACCAGACAGACCGGATCTCCCTCAAACAGTATAGAAGAACAGAACAGCACAAGAGAAAACTGAGTGAGATAACGAGGGAGTGAGGGAACAAGGGAGTGAGGGAGTGAAAGCAACAGTGCAAGACAAGAATTGTCCAGAGCTCACTGCAGTCCCCTGGCTGTGAGAAGGGCCCCTCGCAACAACCGGATACTTCCCATTACCCTGACACGGTCCCCGGCTGCATGCACTCCAGACTTCAGGCTGTATGCACCCCAAACCCCAGGTCATACACACTCCAGCCCTGACCCGACACCCAAGCTGTATGCATCCCAGTCTCTGGGATGTACACGCACCAGCATTGGCCCAGATTCAGCCGTATGCACCCCCAGGCCATATGCAGCCCGTCACCACCCCTGCCCCGGCCCCACGGCCATATGCACCCTCGCCCCCCAGGACATATGCCCACCCCCGCCATACGCAGCTCAGATCCCCAGCCGTATGCATACCAGCACTGACCTGGGCCTCCAGCCATACACATCCCAGTCCCCGGGTCATATGCACCCCAGCACTGAACCAGACCCCGGGGCATACGCCACCCGGCACTGACCCTGCACCGGCCTCCCAGCTGTACGCACTCCATCCCCCTGGCTGTACACACATCAGCACTGACCCAGACCCCAGACCATATGCATCCTGGCATTGACCCTGCACCGGCCTCCCAGCTGTACGCACTCCATCCCCCTGGCTGTACACACCCCAGCACTGACCCAGACCCCAGACCATACGCCACCCGGCACTGACCCTGCACCGGCCTCCCAGCTGTACGCACTCCATCCCCCTGGCTGTACACACCCCAGCACTGACCCAGACCCCAGACCATATGCATCCCGGCACTGACCCTGCACCGGCCTCCCAGCTGTACGCACTCCATCCCCCTGGCTGTACACACCCCAGCACTGACCCAGACCCCAGACCATATGCATCCCAGCACTGACCCTGCACCGGCCTCCCAGCTGTACGCACTCCATCCCCCTGGCTGTACACACCCCAGCACTGACCCAGACCCCAGACCATACGCATCCCGGCATTGACCCTGCACCGGCCTCCCAGCTGTACGCACTCCATCCCCCTGGCTGTACACACCCCAGCACTGACCCAGACCCCAGACCATACGCATCTCGGCACTGACCCTGCACCGGCCTCCCAGCTGTACGCACTCCATCCCCCTGGCTGTACACACCCCAGCACTGACCCAGACCCCAGACCATATGCATCTCGGCACTGACCCTGCACCGGCCTCCCAGCTGTACGCACTCCATCCCCCTGGCTGTACACACCCCAGCACTGACCCAGACCCCAGACCATACGCATCTCGGCACTGACCCTGCACCGGCCTCCCAGCTGTACGCACTCCATCCCCCTGGCTGTACACACATCAGCTCTGACCCAGACCCCAGACCATATGCATCCCGGCACTGACCCTGCACCGGCCTCCCAGCTGTACGCACTCCATCCCCCTGGCTGGACACACATCAGCTCTGACCCAGACCCCAGACCATATGCATCCCGGCACTGACCCTGCACCGGCCTCCCAGCTGTACGCACTCCAACCCCCTGGCTGTACACACCCCAGCACTGACCCAGACCCCAGACCATACGCATCCCGGCATTGACCCTGCACCGGCCTCCCAGCTGTACGCACTCCATCCCCCTGGCTGTACACACCCCAGCACTGACCCAGACCCCAGACCATATGCATCTCGGCACTGACCCTGCACCGGCCTCCCAGCTGTACGCACTCCATCCCCCTGGCTGTACACACCCCAGCACTGACCCAGACCCCAGACCATACGCATCTCGGCACTGACCCTGCACCAGCCTCCCAGCTGTACGCACTCCATCCCCCTGGCTGTACACACATCAGCTCTGACCCAGACCCCAGACCATATGCATCCCGGCACTGACCCTGCACCGGCCTCCCAGCTGTACGCACTCCATCCCCCTGGCTGTACACACCCCAGCACTGACCCAGACCCCAGACCATACGCCACCCGGCACTGACCCTGCACCGGCCTCCCAGCTGTACGCACTCCATCCCCCTGGCTGTACACACCCCAGCACTGACCCAGACCCCAGACCATACGCATCTCGGCACTGACCCTGCACCGGCCTCCCAGCTGTACGCACTCCATCCCCCTGGCTGTACACACCCCAGCACTGACCCAGACCCCAGACCATATGCATCCTGGCATTGACCCTGCACCGGCCTCCCAGCTGTACGCACTCCATCCCCCTGGCTGTACACACATCAGCACTAACCCGGCCCCTAGACCATACGCACCCCAGCAATGATCTGGCCCCTAGACCCCAGGCCATATGCATCCTGAAATTGACCCACCCCCCCAGACCCCTGGCCAAGCTCTGACCGTCCCCCGGGACCCCAGGCCATAAGCTCCCCAGCCCCTGGGCCTGTGGGCCATATGCAGCCCATCACTGCCCCCACCCCAGCCCTACGGCCATATGCACCCTGGTCTCCAGGACGTACGTTCCCCTGCACTGACCACACCCCCCCTCACCCCAAGCCATACGCATCCCAGTCCACGGGCTGTATGCACCCCGGCACTGAGCCAGACCTGGGGCTGTATGCACCCTAACACTGCCCCTCCCTGGCCCTGGCCTCCTGTGCGTACGCGCTCCCCACACTTCCCCTGATCCAGTCCACCGGTCACACACACCCCAGCCCCAAAGGCCATATAAACCCTGGCACTGACCTGGACCCTGGACTGTATGCACCCCGGCACAGCCTCTGCCCCAGCCTCCCAGCCATATATACCCTAGCCCCTGGCCCATACACCTCCTGCACTGACCCAGCTGCCGACACTGCCCCTGATCCAGTCTCCCAGCCATACACACTCCAGATTCCAGGCCACACACACCTCGGCACTGACCCAGCCCCCTGGCCGTACATTCCCCAGTTCTCGGGCCATAGGCTCCCTTGCCCCTGGGCCATTTATACCACAGCCCCCAGGCTGAACACACTGCCGTACTGCCACAATACCCAAGCCGCACACACCCTGGTACTGCCCAGCCCTCGGGCCATATGCACCTCTGTACTGCCCCAGTATTCTGGCTATACCCACCCACAGCCCAGCCCTGAGGCTATTTAACTGCTACTGTCCCACAGCCAGTCACAGGCTTCCCTCACACACTGAGCACCTTACATTGTATTGGAAGACTCTGGGTTGCCTCGGCTTCTGCGGTGTTTTAACGGTCTGGTCCTGTCCTGGTCTGAGCAGAGACGGGTCATCTCTCAGGAGACTTCAGGCCATACCAACACCGCATCACACACTCCATCCACCGACTATCTGGGCTGGAGTAGAGACACTGACCTAACTCCTCCCCACACAGGAAGCTCTGATCACCATGGCCATGCTTGCGATGCATAAACTGGAACAGATATTGTTATCTGAGACCCACTTTTTGAGGAGACATCATTTCAAAGCACAATTTGTTAAATGAACGCAGTTCCCACTCCATACTATGCATCCCCTTCCTTGGTTATGTACTCCATCTCTCTCTCCCACTCCAATGCTGTCCGCTCTTATCTCTGCCTGTCTACAGTCCGATATCAAGAACCTCAGATCCTTGTGCTGGGGACTGTAGCAAGACTCCTGGGCCAAGACCAACACCTGTGAGCGTCTGCCAGTACAGGCAGACCCTCTGCCTGTCTCTCTCCGCACCAGATGCCATTCCCAATGAGATGCACTCACCTGTGACCAGCTCTCCCCTCCCTCTCCACCACAGGTCTGGGATTTCCTTTAGCGTCTGGCTGCTCACACCAGCCACTTCCCGGCCGGGTAACAGCAGGGGTAGCCAATGGGAGAGAATGCCTGTTCCGGAGCTGGGAGACACATTCCTGCACCACATCACCAACACTTGCTGTATATTTTATTTCTTTTCAAAGCTTGCTCCCATGGTGATGAGATTAGTCAAAAAAGCAGTTATCACGTGACCTAAATTCCTCCAGTGAAGGATTGTCCCTCTGCTCTTTTACATAATGACTCAGTATTGTTCTGTGTCTGGCTCATACTAACACTTGCACACAGAAACACTCACAATCACGTTCACACACAGACACTCACACTCACATACACACCCAGACACAGACAACACAACACAGTGAGCAGAGACCAGTGACTGAGTAAATGTTCCTGAAGACACCAAGTGAAAAGCAGTTACAACTGAAAGAATTATTCTCCTAACCAGAACTGGATCATGGAGTTACAGTAACAGTTTCAGGACAGGAGAAAAGCCAACTGTTTTTGGATCTCCCAGAGAAGTCAGCTCATTCACAGACTTTGCAACGATTCCATTATCCAAATCAGGTTTAATATTATCTTTATATTAATATTAATATTATTTAATAGGTTGTGAAATTTGTTTTGTGACAGCAGTACATTGCAATACATAAAAACATAGAAAACCTACAACACAGTACAGGCCCTTCGGCCCACAAAGCTGTGCTGAACATGTCCTTACCTTAGAGATTACCTAGACTTACCCATAGCCCTCTATTTTATCTGAGCTCCAAGTACCTGTCCAGGAGTCTCTTAAAAGACCCTATTGTATCCACCTCCACCACCGTCGCCAGCAGCCCATTGCACGCACTCACCACTGTGTTAAAAACCTACCCCTGACATCTCCTCTGTACCAACTTCCAAGCACCATACATTACAACTATGCCCTCTCATGTTAGACCTGTGTCCTCTTGTGGCAACCATTTCAGCCCTGTGAAAAATCCTCTGACTATCCACATGATCAATGCCTCTCATCATCTTATACACCTCTGTCAGGTCACCTCTCAACATCCATCGGTCCAAGGAGAAAAGGCTGAGTTCACTCAGCCTATTCTCATTAGGCATGCTCCCCAATCCAGGCAATGTCCTTGTAAATCTCCTCTGTACCCTTTCTATGGTTTTCACATTCTTCCTATAGTGAGGTGACCTGAACTGAGCACAGTACTCCCAGTGGGGTCTGACCAGGGTCCTATATAGCTGCAACATCACCTCTTGGCTCCAAAACTCAATCCCACGATTGATGAAGACCAATGCACTGTATGCTTTCTTATCCACAGAGTTAACCTGCGCAGCAACTTTGAGTGTCCAATGGACTTGGACCCAAGATCCCTTGGTTCCTCCACACTGCCAAGAGTCTTACCATTAATACTATATTCTGCCATCATATTTGGCTTACCAAAATGAACCACTTCACACTTATCTAGGTTGAACCCCAATCTGCCACTTCTCAGCCCAGTTTTGGAACCTATCAATGTCCCGTTGTAACCTCTGACAGCCCTCCACACTATCCACAACACCCCCAACCTTTGTGTCATCAGCAAATTTACTAACCCATCCCTCCAGTTCTTCATCAAGGTAATTTATAAAAATCACGAAGAGTAGGGGTCCCAGAACAGATTCTTGAGGCACACCACTGGTGACTGACTTCCATGCAGAATATGACCCCTCTACAACCACTCTTTGCCTTCTGTGGGCAAGCCAGTTCTGGATCCACAAAGCCATGTCCCCTTGGATCCCCGGCCTCCTTACTTTCTCAATAAGCCTGGCATGGGGTACCTTGTCAAATGCCTTGCTGAAATCCATATATACTACATCTACTGCTCTTCCTTCATCAATGTGTTTAGTCACATCCTCAAAAAATTCAATCAAGCTCGTAAGGCATGATCTGCCTTTGACAAAGCCATGCTGACTATTCCTAATCATATGATGCCTCTCCACATGTTCATAAATCACACCTCTCAGGATCTTACCAACCACTGAAGTAAGACTCACTGGTCTATAATTTCCTTGGCTACCTCTACTCCCTTCCTTGAATAAGGGAACAACATCTGCAACCCTCCAATCCTCTGGAACCTCTCCTGTCCCCAATGAAGATGCAAAGATCATCACCAGAGGCTCAGCAATCTTCTCCCTCACCTCCCACAGTAGCCTGGGGTTCATCTCGTCCAGTCCCAGTGACTTATTCAACTTGATGCTTTCTAAAAGCTCCAGCACATCCTCTTTCTTAATATCTACATGCTCAAGCTTTTCAGTCCACAGTAAGTCATCCCTACAATTGCCAAGATCCTTTTCTGTAGTGAATACTGAAGCAAAATACTCACTAAGACCTTTACAAACTCTTCCAGTTCCATACACACTTTTCCACTGTCACACTTGATTGGTCCTATTCTCTCACGTCTTATCCTCTTGCTCTTCACATACTTGTAGAATGCCTTGGGGTTTTCCTTAATCCTGCTCACCAAGGCCCCTTCTGGCTCTCCTAATTTCATTCTTAATCTCCTTCCTGCTAGCCTTATAGTCTTCTAGATCTCTATCATTGCCTAGTTTTTTGAACCTTTCGTAAACTCTTCTTCTTGACTAGATTTACAACAGCCTTTGTACACCACCGTTCTGGTACCTTACCAGCCATTCCCTATCTCATTGGAATATATCTATGTAGAACTCCACGCAAACATAATAATAAAAAAATATATAAATTACAATACAGGTAAGTATTTATAAAAATATTTAAGTAGTGCAAAATAGTGAGGAGGTATTCATGGGTTCATTGTCCATTCAGTAATCTGATGGCAGTGGGGAAAAGCTGTTCCTGAAGTACTGAGTGTGAGTCTTCAGTCTCCTGTACCTCTTCCATGATGATAGCAATGAGAAGAAGGCATGTCCTGGGTGACAGGGGTCCTTAACGATAGATGCCATCTTTTTGAGGTATTATCATTAGCAAACAGTCCCAACTTCCATACCATCCTTTTTGCTCCTGTTGGTGCCTGGCAGGGTTCCCAAAGGCCCATCAAGTAATGGGTGTCATGGTAAACCCCAGCTCTCCTCCACAACCCTGCCCTCACGGTTCTGCAGATTCAGATTCAGATTTATTTATCATGTGTATATTGAAACCTACAGTGAAATGTGTCATTTGTGTTAACAACCAATACACCCAACGCTGTGCCGGGGCAGCCTGCAAGTGTCAGCACACATTGTGGCGCCAACCCAGCATGTCCATAATGTTCTGCAGAACAACACCAGTGCCTTTCCCACCCTCCAACTATCACCCGCTCAGACAGGTCTCCAGTCAAAACGTGTCTTTCCCACCCTCCAACCCTCCACTCAGACAGACAGGCCTCCAGGCCTCTTCTGCAGCATTCAGAAACATCAGCTGGGCTACTTGTGCTGCACACTTTGTACAGCCAAAATTAGCTCCACCCAGTCCCACCTGCAGCTTCCTCATCAGTGAAGGCGTTTAGTATGCTTGCCTAATACACTCAGGCAATTATTTCTAAAGTCATGAAGTTTTGCAGCTTTATAAAACTCTAGTTAGGTTGCATCTGGAGTATTGCGTACTGTTGTGGTCATCACACTATGGGAAGGATGTTGAGTCTTTGCAGAAGAGGTTCACCAGGATTAGTGGCTGGATAAACTTGGGTTGTTTTCTCTGGAGCAGCGGACACTGAGGGGAGATCTGATAGCGGTTTTATACAATTCTGAGAGGCACAGATAGAGTAGACAGACAGTATATTTTACCCAGGGGTGGAATGTCTCATCCCGGCGCGCAACACCAGCCTGGGAATGTTGCAGGATTTCTGCACTTGCAGGAAAATGCCTGTAGTTCTGTTGTCAACTGCTTATAATTTACTGAAGTGTGTAATGATCAAACATCAGGACCTGGTCTCAGAAAAATGAAACCAATTTGTGTGTTGGAGACCACCAACCAGTACAAGATGGGACAAATGAAAACTGGCCCCACTGCAGGGAACCTGTATGCACAGAGAAGCAAATTCCTCCTCTCCTCTGGCACCCCTGGTCCAACTCCCAGCAGAGATGCCAGTTCCTCGGCCAAATGTGAGAGATCAAATAAACTTGTATAAACTGGTCACTCCACCAGCCCTCTCACCACCAACCTGCAGGTAACATCAGTAACATCACTATCTGCATGTGGCTGAGAGGGGAGGTTTGCTCACCTGTGAAGGAAGATCAATTGATCCGTTGTGACGAGATGAAGAGGTTTAAACTGTATAGTGACCACCGACTGTGGAATCTTGCAGCTGGCTCGGATTCAGCACAAGGAACAGAATAACTCCCCTTGTCTGAGTGATTACCCCATTCCGGCTCCTGGGAAACACAACAACTCCCCTTGTCCGAGGGAGTTACCCCATTCCAGATCCCAGGAAACACAACAACTCCCCTTGTCCGAGGGAGTTACCCCATTCCAGATCCCAGGAAACACAACAACTCCCCTTGTCCGAGGGAGTTACCCCATTCCGGCTCCCGGGAAACACAACAACTCCCCTTGTCCGAGGGAGTTACCCCATTCCGGCTCCCGGGAAACACAACAACTCCCCTTGTCCGAGGGAGTTACCCCATTCCAGATCCCAGGAAACACAACAACTCCCCTTGTCCGAGGGAGTTACCCCATTCCAGATCCCAGGAAACACAACAACTCCCCTTGTCCGAGGGAGTTACCCCATTCCGGCTCCCGGGAAACACAACAACTCCCCTTGTCCGAGGGAGTTACCCCATTCCGGCTCCTGGGAAACACAACAACTCCCCTTGTCCGAGGGAGTTACCCCATTCCAGATCCCAGGAAACACAACAACTCCCCTTGTCCGAGAGAGATTCCCTATTCAAGCTCGCAATGAACAAAAAAATTTCTGCTCAGGCCTCACACTTTGGCGGGACCCCAGCTTGAGGCTTTGTCACCTTTGTTCTCCACCTCCTCTCCCTCAATACTCTTGATTCCCCCATCAATCTCCCCGCACCCACCACTGCCAGATGTCAGCCCAAACTGTCCTCCAGTGCCAGATGACAGCACAGACTGTCCGCCCAGTGCCAGATGTCAGCACAGACTGTCCGCCCAGTGCCAGATGACAGCGCAGACTGTCCGCCCAGTGCCAGATGACAGCGCAGACTGTCCGCCCAGTGCCAGATGACAGCGCAGACTGTCCGCCCAGTGCCAGATGACAGCACAGACTGTCCGCCCAGTGCCAGATGACAGCACAGACTGTCCGCCCAGTGCCAGATGTCAGCACAGACTGTCCGCCCAGTGCCAGATGACACCACAGACTGTCCGCCCAGTGCCAGATGTCAGCACAGACTGTCCGCCCAGTGCCAGATGACAGCGCAGACTGTCCGCCCAGTGCCAGATGACAGCGCAGACTGTCCGCCCAGTGCCAGATGACAGCGCAGACTGTCCGCCCAGTGCCAGATGTCAGCACAGACTGTCCGCCCAGTGCCAGATGTCAGCACAGACTGTTCTCCAGTGCCAGATGACAGCGCAGACTGTCCGCCCAGTGCCAGATGACAGCGCAGACTGTCCGCCCAGTGCCAGATGACAGCGCAGACTGTCCGCCCAGTGCCAGATGACAGCACAGACTGTCCGCCCAGTGCCAGATGTCAGCACAGACTGTCCGCCCAGTGCCAGATGACAGCACAGACTGTCCGCCCAGTGCCAGATGACAGCGCAGACTGTCCGCCCAGTGCCAGATGACAGCACAGACTGTCCGCCCAGTGCCAGATGACAGCACAGACTGTCCACCCAGTGCCAGATGACAGCACAGACTGTCCGCCCAGTGCCAGATGTCAGCGCAGACTGTCCGCCCAGTGCCAGATGACAGCGCAGACTGTCCGCCCAGTGCCAGATGACAGCACAGACTGTTCTCCAGTGCCAGATGACAGCACAGACTGTCCGCCCAGTGCCAGATGACAGCACAGACTGTTCTCCAGTGCCAGATGACAGCACAGACTGTCCACCCAGTGCCAGATGTCAGCGCAGACTGTCCTCCAGTGCCAGATGACAGCACAGACTGTTCTCCAGTGCCAGATGACAGCACAGACTGTCCGCCCAGTGCCAGATGTCAGCACAGACTGTTCTCCAGTGCCAGATGACAGCACAGACTGTCCTCCAGTGCCAGATGACAGCACAGACTGTCCGCCCAGTGCCAGATGTCAGCGCAGACTGTCCTCCAGTGCCAGATGACAGCACAGACTGTCCGCCCAGTGCCAGATGACAGCACAGACTGTCCTCCAGTGCCAGATGACAGCACAGACTGTCTGCCCAGTGGCAGATGACAGCACAGACTGTCCGCCCAGTGGCAGATGACAGCACAGACTGTCCTCCAGTGCCAGATGACAGCACAGACTGTCCTCCAGTGCCAGATGACAGCACAGACCACTCGCTGCCAGCAGATGTCTGTTGAGACGCCGCTGATGAACGAGCCGGCCCTGCTTCCCCAGATGCCAACAATGTGTGAGGAGGTTTCCAACCTGAGCTGGGCTGCACTGCCTTAGAGTTCTGCAAACACACACACTGACTGACAGGCGAACACTCATGCTGACTACTGATGTGGCTAGGAACATCAGCTTTAATGAGAGCAAAGTGCCTTCCCTAGGCTTGTTGACATAGAGTAGACAAGATGGTTTAATAATCATAGTGTCTGTCTGATGTGGTTTGGCAACTGTTTGACTGATATTACCATCACTTCCTAACGACAACGCCTGCCAAAGATCAGCACAGCAAAACACTTCGGACAGTAGGCGAACACAGTGCCTTGGGGAGACTGTATCTCTGAACTTAATCCAAACTTTAACAATATAGACTTGGTCCAGTGAAAATCAGCTTCCACATAGCCAAATGTCAACAGGCAGGGGTATCTGTGATGCCAATTTTATTTGTGTGTTTTTATATAATTGTGCAGAATTGTTATAATTGATTTATATTGTATCAAAGCCATTTCCCCCTCAAAACAACATCATGTGCAATCATTTAGTGGGGTGGTTCCTCTGCTTGGAGTAACACAGGCAGGAACACAGAGAACATTTGTCTCACTGCAAGATCTGGGCAGGGCATCCCTTCCCACTGCTCACTGGGAACCAGGAATGCGCAGGAGCTCTGGCAAATGGGAATGGGCAGGAACGGGGTGCACCATGTCACCACTCAACCTCCTTCGATTCAGGAAAGATCCATCCAGTCCTGTCCAGCCCCTGCTCATAACTCAAGCCCTCCAGCCCCGGTAACATCTTGGTGAATTGTTTCAGCACCTTCTTCGGCTTAATCACACCCTCACATAAGACCATAAAACATAGAAGCCAATTTAATCCATTTGGCCCATTGAGTCTGTTCTGCCATTCCTTCATAGCTGATTTATTAACCCTTTCAACAGCATTCCCTTGCTTTCCCCAGAACTTTTGACACCCTAACTAATCTAGAACCTATCAACATCCGTCTTAAATATACCCAATGATTTGGCCTCTACAGCTGTCTATAGCAATGAATTCTACAGATTCACCATCCTCTTGCTAATGAAATTCCTTTTCATCTGTGTTCTAAAGGGGTATCCCTCTAACCTGAGGCTTCCTACAGCAGGCCAACCAAAGCTGTGCACAGTATGCCAGGTATGGTATCATCAATGTCCTGTACAGATATAACAGGATATCCCATCACCTGTGCTTGCTGTCTTAACTGATGCTGTATACTTTCCTCATCTAATATGTCTCCGCTTTCAGGAGAGGCCCGTACCCAAGCTCTCTCTGTTCTACAACACTCTCCAGGGTTTTGCCATTCACAGTCTAGGTCCCGCTCTGGTTTAACTTCCCAAAGCCAAGCAAACTCCATCTGCCATCCCAGGGCCCACTTGCCCAGTTGTCCTGTATCCTGGTGTAACCTTGGATAACCTTCCTCACATCTGGTAGTCAGTGTTAGCTGAGTGGGAGTAGGCACTTCAGCCGTACTGCCTTATGTTTCACTCCGCCACTGCCATACTTGGTTAGGTTGATCATAAGGTTAGTTAAAGGGTAGGCGCAACATTGTGGGATGAAAGGCCTGTACTGTTCTCTGTTCAATGTTCTAGAACAATCTGGATTGAACTAGCTTCCACACAGTAGCATGACATCCTTTGGGAGTTCAGAGGAGAGTGGCCAGACTGTGGGCACAAAAAGAAAAATTCATCCAGTAAGAGGGGCTTGTGGGGGGAAGAGTTCAGTGTGGAGTGAGGCAACCAGGGGTGCAGTCATTACCCCAGGACAGGGTGTGCTTTCAGGATGGGTTAAGGCTTTTAGAGTGTAGAGAGGGGGCCAGAGTAGGGTGGCAGTGTTGAAGTTTTCAGGAGAGTGTAGAGGTTTTTATGTGGGAGGTAGGTGACCAGGGGTGGAGTCATTACCCCAGGTTGGGGGGGAGAGGTTCAGGGTGGGGGAAGGCAACTAGGTGGAGGAGAGTGGTAAATCCAGTAGCTTCTCACCACCTTCTTATGAAAGGTGGATAGGGTTAGGTGAGTGGGCAAATTCATGGCAGGTGCAATTTAATGTGGATAAATGTGAGGTTATCCACTGGTTGCAAGAACAGGAAAACAGATTATTATCTGAATGGTGGCCGATTAGGAAAAGAGGAGGTGCAACGAGACCTGGGTGTCATTGTACACCAGTCATTGAAGGTGGGCATGCAGGTACAGCAGGCGGTGAAAAAGGCAAATGGTATGTTGGCATTCATAGCAAAAGGATTCGAGTACACGAGCAGGGAGGTTCTACTGCAGTTGCACAAGGCCTTGGTGAGACTGCACCTAGAGTATTGTGTGCAGTTTTGGTCCCCTAATCTGAGGAAAGACATTCTTGCCATAGAGGGAGTACAGAGAAGGTTCACCAGATTGATTCCTGGGATGGCAGGACTTTCATATGAAGAAAGACTGGATCGACTAGGTTTATACTCACTGGAATTTAAAAGATTGGGGGGGATCTTATTGAAACATATAAAATTCTAAAGGGATTGGACAGGCTAGATGCAGGAAGATTGTTTCCGATGTTGGGGAAGTCCAGAACAAGGGGTCACAGTTTAAGGATAAAGGGGAAGCCTTTTAGGACCGAGATGAGGAAAAACTTCTTCACACAGAGAGTGGTGAATCTGTGGAATTCTCTGCCACAGGAAACAGTTGAGGCTGGTTCATTGGCTATATTTAAGAGGAAGTTAGATATGGCCCTTGTGGCTAAAGGGATCAGGGGGTATGGTGAGAAAGCAGGTACAGGGTTCTGAGTTGGATGATCAGCCATGATCATACTGAATGGTGGTGCAGGCTCGAAGGGCCGAATGGCCTACTCCTGCACCTATTTTCTATGTTTCTATGTCACCATTTAATAAATTAATTCAACACCAAACCTCTGCTCTGACACCACAGTTAAAGATTGAGCTTTCCACAGTGAAGTTAAGGGTGAAATTAGCTATAACGTGCACAGCACTGGCGTCTTAGACAGAATAACCCCACTGGGCTGCACATGAAAGAGTTCAAGAGGCTGAGCATTCCGAGCAGATGAGAGATTTACAGTGACTTTGTTCAGTGTGGGAATGACAAACACCCCAGAGCAAACAAACAGACAATTAAACCACGCACCAACGTGCTTCTGGGCTGCTACAGGCACCGTGGGGACCAGGACTACAGCAACCCCATCACAGACAGACACACACACCACACACACACACACACACACACTCACACACACACACACACACACACACACACACACACACACAGACACACACACACACACACACACACACACACACGTTAGGAACAGATAGGTCTGTAAAACCTTCCAGGAAAATGCTCCTATTCCATAGGTGGGCATCACCCAGGGTAATCACAATTGCTCAGTGTAGAAACTACTTTCCACCTCCTTCTCCTGGAACTATTCACTACACTACTGACTCTAGCCTGTTTCTATACCAGGGGTGGGCAAACTCTTTGACTTGTGGGCCACAAAGAGTTCTAAAATTTGACAGGGGGGCCGGACCAGGAGCAGATGGATGGAGTGTTTTGGTAATACACCTCATAAGAGAAAATAAAATATCATGGGATATGTAGAAAACATGTGCTTTAATTTCAATTGAAAATGAACAAATGCATTACAACAAAATATCTGTCTTTGAAGTCCCATGGTATTTAGCTATTTATTGAAATGACTTTTAAAACACTGAAAATTAAATGAATAAAATACAGCTTTTTTTAATAGTAACAGTTATTATTTTAAAGCACTGAAAATTCTGTTATCCTTCAAGATATTATCATCATCACTCTCCTCCTCCCTGTCTTTATTTCAAAAACGGTAGGAGATGCAGGTCTACTTGTCCTGCTCCTTCTTATTCAATTGTCCCCTGTGCCAAAACTCAACAACGACCAGCACAAGGAGAGAACACTGACAGCGCGCCAGTATGCGGAGCGCGTTATTTGATCTGGAGCGCATTTTTTATTTTGAGAACGTATGTGCACCTGCGCACTACTCATGTCCATCACTTAACAGAAATGACATGTAACATGTAAGACTTATTGAAAAAAATATTTTCAAATGCATTTTTTACATAACACAACGAAGAAACTTATTTTTAATTTCAGTGGGAACAGAGTTGTTGGTCTCCCTTTTTAGCCAGCGCATCAAAGTCTGGATTTAGTTCTGTTGTGGCGATTCTCAGGATGGATCTGAGGTGTTGGTCAGTTAACTTGGATCTGTGGCTGGCTTTGTTGATGTTCATGACGCTGAACGCCTGTTCACACAAATAGGTCGAGCCGAACAAAGAGTAAAGCGCAAATGTGGAGTAATACGCTGCACCTCAACAAAGGTCAATGTGTAGCGGTGTGCTACATGCAGCGCTAAAATTACGACATGGAGTCGGTAACTGCAGTCGAAGAAAAAAACTTTATTCGAAATCCCCAGCCTCACTTTTAAGCCTCCCTCAACCTGCCCCCCCACCCCCCCGTGGCGCAGAGGCTCCAAAGCTCTGTGCTCGCAAATCCCCGCAGGCTATCTCCCTTAGCCGGAATGCTGGCTAATTGTGAGCCGGTTCGGATGTGCCAGGAAATGGGTCGCCACAAATGTATATAGAGTGCGTCATCTATTGGGAAAACGCCAGAATTGCGGGGAAAAAACGTTAACAAGGTTTATTAATATAATTTCATCAAGTTCTGCGGGCCAGATTAAAAAGCTTAACAGGCCACATATGGCCCGTGGGCCGTAGTTTGCCCATGCCTGATCTATACCTAGTAGAGATCTCTTGCCCACCCTGCCCATCCACCCGCTACCTGGGGGAGAGGAGAGATTCTCCCCACCTCAACTTCTCTACCTAGGAGAGGTACTCCCACCTGGGAGAAATCCCACAACCTTTCTCCCCTCTCACCAAATGGAATTGGATTATTATTGTCACATCTACTGAGCTACAGTGAAAAACTTATCTTGGGTACTGTTCATTACACAGTGCATTGAGGTAGAACAAGGTAAAGCAATAACAGAGAAAGTGCAGTGCCAGGTCACAACAAGTTAGATTGTATGGTCGAGAGTCCATCTTATTGTACTAGGGGACCGTTCAACAGTCTGATAACTGCACTTGAGCCTGGGGGGGGGGATGTACTTTCAGGCATTTCTATCTTCAGCCCGATGACAGAGAGGAAAAGAGAAAATGTCCAGGGTGGATGGGATGTTTAATTATGGTGTCTGCTTTACTGAGGCAGCAAAAAGGGTAGACAGAGTCCATGGAGAGGAGACTGGTTCTTGTGATGTGCTGGATTGTGTCCACAACTCTCTGTAGCTTCTTGTTTTCATGGACAGAATACTTGCCACACCAGACCATTATGCATCCAGATAGGATGCTTTCTACCGTGCATTGATAAAAATTGGTGAGGGGCAATAGGAACATGCCAAATTTCTTTAGATAGAGGTGTCAAGTTCCCATTCTGTCCCCTATCTTGGAATGTGACCAACCCCTGCCCTGCTCCTGGGAACGGAACTGAAATATGCAGTGTTACCGGATGGCTGCAGAGATCACCAAACCATGCCCACGGTGTCTTCATATCACAAAGTAACCAGACCAGCTCAGACCCCACTGGCTGACCCGCACCCACGGACCACATCACCTTCTCACCCTAGGTGTCAACATCTCTGAAGATCTATGCTGGGCCCAACATACAAAGAAGGCATGGAGTTTCCTAAATTCATTAGGAGTTTGAGGAGACTTGCTAAGTCACCAAAGAAACCCACAAACTTCTACAAGTGTACCATGAAGAGCATCCTAAGTGGTTGCATCACTGGTATGGAGGGGCCATTGCACAGGATAAGAAAAAGCTGCAGAAAGTTATAAACTCAGTCAGCTCCAGCTCCATCAAGAGCATGAGCCTCACACCACCAAACCCCGCCCCCCCCCCCCCACCCGCCATCAAGGTCATCTTCAAAACATGATGCCTCAAAAATCGGCTTGGAGCTTTTGGGAAGCATCAAGTTGGATAAGCCACTGGGACCCCAGGCTACTGTGGGAGGTGAGGGAAGAGATTGCTGAGCCTCTGGCGATGATCTTTGCATCATCAATGGGGACGGGAGAGGTTTCAGAGGATTGGAGGGTTGCGATGTTGTTCCCTTATTCAAGAAAGGGAATAGGGAGAGCCCAGGAAATTATAGGCCAGTGAGTCTTACCTCAATGGTTGTTAAGTTGATGGAGAAGATCCTGAGAGGCAGGATTTATGAACATTTGGAGAGGTATAATATGATTAGGAATAGTCAGCATGGCTTTGTCAAGGCAGGTTGTGCCTTACGAGCCTGACTGAATTTTTTGAGGATCTGACTAAACACATTGATGAAGGAAGAGCAATAGATATAGTATATATGGATTTCAGCAAGGCATTTGATAAAGTACCCCATGCAAGGCTTATTGAGAAAATAAGGTAAGGAGGCATGGGATCCAAGGGGACATTGCTTTGTGGATCCAGAACTGACTTGTCCACAGAAGGCAAAGAGTGGTTGTAGACGGGTCACATTCTGCATGGTTGTTGGTCTCCAGTGGAGTGCCTCAGGGATCTGTTCAGGGACCCTTACTCTTCGTGATTTTTACAAATGATCTGGATGAGGAAGTGGAGGGATGGGTTAGTAAGATTGCTGATGACACAGAGGTTAGAGGTGTTATGGATAGTGTGGAGGGCTGTCGGAGTTTACAGTGGGACCTTGATAGGATGCAAAACTGGGCTGAGAAGTGGCAGATGGAGATCAACCCAGGTAAGTGTGAAGTGGCTCATTTTGGTAGGTGAAATATGACGGCAGAATATAGTATTAACGGTAAGACTCTTGGCAGTGTGGAGGAACAGAGGGATCTTGGGGTCCAAATCCACAGAATGCTCAAAGCAGCTGCACAGGTTGACCCTGTGGTTAAGAAGACGTATGGTGTATTGGCCTTCATCAATCATGGAATTGAATTTAGGAGCTGAGAGGTGATGTTGCAGCTATATAGGACCCTGGTCAGACCCCACTTGCTGTACTGTGCTCAGTTCTAGTCGCTTCACTACAGGAAGGATGTCGAAACCATAGAAAGGGTGCAGAGGAAATTTACAAGGATGTTGCCTGGATTGGGGAGCATGCCTTGTGAGAATAGGTTGAGTGAACTCGTCCTTTTCTCCTTGGAGTGAAGGAGGGTGAGAGATGATCTGATAGAGGTGCATAAGGTGATGAGAGGCATTGATCATGCGGATAATCAGAGGCTTTTTCCCAGGGCTGAAATGGTTGCTACAAGAGGACACAAGTTTAAGGCGCTGGGGAGTAGGTACAGAGTAGATGTCAGGGGTAAGTTTTTTTACTCAGAGAGTGGTGAGTGTGTGGAATGGGCTGCCAGCAACGGTGGTGGAGGCAGATATGGTAGGATCTTTTAAGAGCCTTTTAAATAGGTAAATGGAACTTAGTAAAATAGAGGGCTATAGGTAAGCCTAGTAATTTCGAAGGTAGGGAGATGTTTGACACAACTTTGTGGACCGAAGGACCTGTCTTGTGTTGTCGGTTTTCTACGTTTCTCCTATTGATGCCCGAAGACAGCTCCACCTTCTACAGGACACACATCAAGAGTGTAATAGGGCCCTTGGCATTTGCCTGGGTGAGTGCAGCTTGGAGTGAAAGACCTTGGCACCACCTAGATATAACAACTGTATAAAACTTTGGTCTGACAATATAGAGTCACTTAGCATGGAAATAAGCCCTTCAGCCCATCTGGTCCATGCTGACCAAGATGCCCTATGATTGGGGACGGGAGAGGTTCCAGAGGATTGGAGGGTTGCAGATGTTGTTCCCTTATTCAAGAAAGAGAGTAGAAATAGCCCAGGAAATTATAGGCCAGTGAGTCTTACCTCAGTGGTTGGTAAGTTGATGGAGAAGATCCTGAGAGGCAGGATTTATCAACATTTGGAGAGGCATAATATGAATAGGAATAGTCAGCATGGCTTTGTCAAGGGCAGGTCGTGCCTTACGAGCCTGATTGAATTTTTTGACCCAAGGAGGTCTTGCTTTATGGATCCAGAACTGGCTTGCCCACAGAAGGCAAAGAGTGGTTGTAGACAGGTCATATTCTGCATGGAGGCTGGTGACCAGTGGTGTGCCTCAGGGATCTGTTCTGGGACCCTTACTCTTCATGATTTTTATAAATGACCTGGATAAGGAAATGGAGGGATGGGTTAGTAAATTTACTAATGACACAGAGGTTGGGGATGTTGTGGATAGTGTGGAGGGCTGTCAGAGGTTACAACAGGACAATGATAGGATGCAAAACTGGGCTGAGAAGTGGCAGATGGAGTTCAATCCAGATGATGAGAGGCATTGATCATGTGGATAGTCAGAGGCTTTTTCCCAGGTCTGAAATGGTAACACGAGAGGGCACAGTTTTAAGGTGCTTGGAAGTAGGTACAGAGGAGATGTCAGGGGTAAGTTTTTTTACACAGAGAGTGGTGAGTGTGTGGAATGGGCTGCCAGCAACGGTGGTGGAGGCAGATACGATAGGGTCTTTTAAGAGTCTCCTGGATAAGTACATGGAGCTTAGAAAAATGGGTCTGTGGGTAACTCTAGGTAATTTCTAATGTAAGTACATGCTCAGCACAGCTTTGTGGGCTGAAGGGCCTGTATTGTGCTGTAGGTTTTCTATGTTTTTATGCCCTCTTCTCATTGTTGCAATCAGAGGAGATACAGGATTTTGAAGATAAACATTCAATGCTTCAGGAATAGCTTCTACCCTTTCGCCATAAGATTTCAAAATGGTCAATGAACCCAGCAACACTACACTATTTTATTTGCTCGCCCTTTGCAGTACTTACCTAATTAATTTTATTAAAAATTAATTAAATCAAATCAGTACATCTTATTAATATTTATATCTTTTTATATTATGTATTGCAATGTACTGCTGCCACAAAACAACAAATTTCACGACTTATGCCAGTGATATTAAACCTGATCCTGGTCACCCTACCTGTTATCACAGTCTCGGTCCCACTGACCATGTATGACCTATTCACCTTGCTGGCTGGCCACTTATGACCTGGTCACTCTACCCAATGGCCACGTATGATCCAATTCCACTAGCCATGTATGACCTGGTCATCAGTGCAATGCTTGCAGGTGTGGAATCAGTTTCCTCATGTTCCCAGCCCACTAAAGTCAAACCAAACAGTCCTGGGATTCTAGGACATTTCTTGAGCCAAGGTCAGCCAGTGTTCCTTTGATGTTCATGAATTAAGTGAGTGGGACAATGTATAAACAGTGTGTGCATTCCACAACAGTGTGGTTGCCGTGAGGATCAGCTGACTGTTTACAAGTGTTTGTGTTTCTGATCTCCATTGTATGTCTAACACACAGCTGCATGTAGCAACATGTTCACAACTTAGCCCGCGGGCAGGGTGCAGCCAGCTGTGACCATATCCACACGTCACACTGCTCAGACAGAGACAATTCAGCTCACACTCCTATCCAGACTGAGATACCCAGGGTGCAGCCAGGCATGAGCTAACACTAACCACATCCACACATTACACTAGCACCGTTACTCAGTACAGACACAGGCTTTTCGACCCCACTCTATCCATGCTGACCAATACTAACCCTGTCAACCAGAATCTAGTCTACCCTGATACCAAGCAGTGGGCATCACTTTGGACTGGGGCACACTGGTCATTAGTGCTTCCTGCACCAACAGGTTGGCACTGCACTGTCCACTACTGACCAACCAGACACCACTGATGGACAGCGTCACTTTGCAACAGATGAGTGAAGTCAGGGCAAGTTGGAGTGGGTAGCAAGCTGCAGCATGGAATGGATGTGTCAGAGGACTCATCTCCTCTGCACCCTCTCTAAAGTTTCCACATCCTTGAACAGAACAAAAGAGCTACGGCAGGGAATAAAGAGCAGAATCATCAAATTACATTTTAAAGCATTGCTTAAGCAATAGTTGCAGTATTGAGTGTAGATCTGGTCAGCAGGAGACAGAGTATTGTTTGTACATCTGTCAGCAGGAGACGGAGTATTAGGAAGGATATTAATGAGGTTGAAAGAGTGTAGAGAAGGTTTACAAGGATGTTGCCAGGACTTGAGAAACTGAGTTACAGAGAAAGATTGAATATGTTAGGACTTTATTCCCTGGAGCATAGAAGGATGAGGCGAGGTTTGACAGAAGTATATTAAATTATGATGGGTATAGATAGAGTGAATGCAAGCAGGCTTTTTCCACTGAGGCTAGGGGAGAAAAAAACCAGAGGACATGGATTAAGGGGGAAGGGGGAAAAGTTTAAAGGGAACATTAGGGAGGGCTTCTTCACACAGAGAGTGATGGGAGTGTGGAATGAGCTGCCAGATGAAGTGGTAAACGCGGGCTCACTTTTAACATTTAAGAAAACCTTGGACAGGTACATGGATGAGAGGTGTATGGAGGGATATGGGCCAGGTGCAGGCCAGTGGGACTAGGCAGAAAAATGGTTCAGCACAGCCAAGAAGGGCCAAAAGGCCTGTTTCCGTACTGTAATGTTCTATGGTTCTATAGTTCTATTGTGTGTAGATCTGTCGGCAGGAGACAGAGTATTGTGTGTAGATCTGGTCAGCAGAAAACACAGTACTGTGGGTAAATCTGGTCAGCAGGAGATAAGAGTATTGTGTGTAGATCTGGTCAGCAGGAGACAGTACTGTGTGTAGATCTGGTCAGCAGGAGACAGTACTGTGTGTAGATCTGGTCAGCAGGAATCACAGTACTGTGTGTAGATCTGTCAGCAGGAGGCAGAGTATTGAGTGTAGATCTGGTCAGCAGGAGACAGTATTGTCTGTAGATCTGGTCAGCAGGAGACAGTACTGTGTGTAGATCTGGTCAGCAGGAGACAGTATTGTGTGTAGATCTGTCGGCAGGAGACAGTATTGTGTGTAGATCGGTCGGCAGGAGACAGTATTGTGTGTAGATCTGGTCAGCAGGAGACAGTACTGTGTGTAGATCTGGTCAGCAGGAGACAGTATTGTGTGTAGATCTGGTCAGCAGGAGACAGTACTGTGTGTAGATCTGGTCAGCAGGAGACAGTATTGTGTGTAGATCTGTCGGCTGGAGACAGTACTGTGCGTAGATCTGGTCAGCAGGAGACAGTATTGTGTGTAGATCTGGTCAGCAGGAGACAGTACTGTGTGTAGATCGGTCGGCAGAGGACAGTATTGTGTGTAGATCTGGTCAGCAGGAGACAGTACTGTGTGTAGATCTGGACAGCAGGATACAGTATTGTCTGTAGATCTGGTCAGCAGGAATCACAGTATTGTGTGTAGATCTGGTCAGCAGGAGACAGTACTGTGTGTAGATCTGGTCAGCAGGAGACAGTACTGTGTGTAGATCTGGTCAGCAGGAATCACAGTATTGTGTGTAGATCTGGTCAGCAGGAATCACAGTATTGTGTGTAGATCTGGTCAGCAGGAGACAGTACTGTGTGTAGATCTGGTCAGCAGGAGACAGTACTGTGTGTAGATCTGGTCAGCAGGAGACAGTATTGTGTGTAGATCTGGTCAGCAGGAGACAGAACTGTGTGTAGATCTGGTCAGCAGGAATCACAGTATTGTGTGTAGATCTGTCAGCTGGAGACAGTATTGTGTGTAGATCTGTCGGCAGGAGACAATACTGTGTGTAGATCTGTCGGCAGGAATCACAGTACTATGTGTAGATCTGGTAAGCAGGAGACAGTACTGTGTGTAGATCGGTCGGCAGGGGACAGTACTGTGTGTAGATCTGGTCAGCAGGAGACAGAGTATTGTGTGTAGATCTGGTCAGCAGAAAACACAGTACTGTGGGTCAATCTGGTCAGCAGGAGATAAGAGTATTGTGTGTAGATCTGGTCAGCAGGAGACAGTACTGTGTGTAGATCTGGTCAGCAGGAGACAGTACTGTGTGTAGATCTGTCGGCAGGGGACAGTATTGTTTGTAGATCTGTCGGCTGGAGACAGTATTGTGTGTAGATCTGGTCAGCAGGAGACAGTACTGTGTGTAGATCTGGTCAGCAGGAGACAGTACTGTGTGTAGATCTGGTCAGCAGGAATCACAGTACTGTGTGTAGATCTGGTCAGCAGGAGACAGTACTGTGTGTAGATCTGTCGGCAGGGGACAGTATTGTTTGTAGATCTGTCGGCTGGAGACAGTATTGTGTGTAGATCTGGTCAGCGGAGACAGTACTGTGTGTAGATCTGGTCAGCAGGAGACAGTATTGTGTGTAGATCTGGTCAGCAGGAGACAGTACTGTGTGTAGATCTGGTCAGCAGGAGACAGTATTGTGTGTAGATCTATCGGCTGGAGACAGTATTGTGTGTAGATCTGGTCAGCAGGAGACAGTACTGTGTGTAGATCTGGTCAGCAGGAGACAGTACTGTGTGTAGATCTGGTCAGCAGGAGACAGTACTGTGTGTAGATCTGGTCAGCAGGAGACAGTACTGTGTGTAGATCTGGTCAGCAGGAGACAGTACTGTCTGTAGATCGGTCGGCAGGGGACAGTATTGTGTGTAGATCTGGTCAGCAGGAGACAGAGAAATGTGTAGATCTGGTCAGCAGGAGACAGAGTACTGTCTGTAGATCTGGTCAGCAGGAGACAGTATTGTGTGTAGATCTGGTCAGCAGGAATCACAGTACTGTGTGTAGATCTGGTCAGGAGGAGACAGTACTGTGTGTAGATCGGTCGGCAGGGGACAGTATTGTGTGTAGATCTGGTCAGCAGGAGACAGTATTGTGTGTAGATCTGGTCAGCAGGAATCACAGTACTGTGTGTAGATCTGGTCAGCAGGAGACAGTATTGTGTGTAGATCTGGTCAGCAGGAATCACAGTATTGTGTGTAGATCTGGTCAGCAGAAGACAATATTGTGTGTAGATCTGGTCAGCAGGAGACAGTATTGTGTGTAGATCAGGTCAGCAGGAGACAGTATTGTGTGTAGATCTATAGGCTGGAGACAGTATTGTGTGTAGATCTGGTCAGCAGGAGACAGTATTGTGTGTAGATCTGGTCAGCAGAGGCAGTATTGTGTGTAGATCTGGTCAGCAGGAGACAGTATTGTGTGTAGATCTGGTCAGCAGAAGACAGTACTGTGTGTAGATCTGTCGACAGGAGACAGTACTGTGTGTAGAACTGTCGACAGGAGACAGTGCTGTGTGTAGATCTGGTCAGCAGGGGACAGTACTGTTTGTAGATCTGGTCAGCAGGAGACAGAGTACTGTGTGTAGATCTGGTCAGCAGGAGACAGTATTGTGTGTAGATCTGGTCAGCAGGAGACAGTACTGTGTGTAGATCTGGTCAGCAGGAGACAGTATTGTGTGTAGATCTGGTCAGCAGGAGACAGTACTGTGTGTAGATCTGGTCAGCAGGAGACAGTATTGTGTGTAGATCTGGTCAGCAGGAGAGAGTACTGTATGTAGATCTGGTCAGCAGGAGACAGTATTGTGTGTAGATCTGGTCAGCAGGAATCACAGTATTGTGTGTAGATCTGGTCAGCAGGAGACAGTATTGTGTGTAGATCTGTCAGCAGGAGACAGTACTGTGTGTAAATCTGTCGGCAGGAGACAGTATTGTGTGTAGATCTGGTCAGCAGGAGACAGTACTGTGTGTAGATCTGTCGGCAGGAGACAGTATTGTGTGTAGATCTGTCAGCAGGAATCACAGTATTGTGTGTAGATCTGGTCAGCAGGAGACAGTATTGTGTGTAGATCTGGTCAGCAGGAGACAGTATTGTGTGTAGATCTGTTCAGCAGGAGACAGTACTGTGTGTAGATCTGGTCAGCAGGAGACAGTACTGTGTGTAGATCTGGTCAGCAGGAATCACACTATTGTGTGTAGATCTGGTCAGCAGGAGACAGTATTGTGTGTAGATCTGGTCAGCAGGAATCACAGTATTGTGTGTAGATCTGGTCAGCAGGAGACAGTACTGTGTGTAGATCTGTCGGCAGGAGACAGTATTGTGTGTAGATCTGGTCAGCAGGAGACAGTACTGTGTGTAGATCTGGTCAGCAGGAGACAGTACTGTGTGTAGATCTGGTCAGCAGGAATCACAGTATTGTGTGTAGATCTGGTCAGCAGGAGACAGTATTGTGTGTAGATCTGGTCAGCAGGAATCACAGTATTGTGTGTAGATCTGGTCAGCAGGAGACAGTACTGTGTGTAAATCTGGTCAGCAGGAGACAGTACTGTGTGTAAATCTGGTCAGCAGGAGACAGTACTGTGTGTAGATCTGTCAGCAGGAGACAGTATTGTGTGTAGATCTGGTCAGCAGGAGACAGTACTGTATGTAGATCTGGTCAGCAGGAGACAGTACTGTGTGTAGATCTGTCAGCAGGATACAGTATTGCGTGTAGATCTGGTCAGCAGGAGACAGTATTGTGTGTAGATCTGGTCAGCAGGAGACAGTATTGTGTGTAGATCTGGTCAGCAGGAATCACAGTATTGTGTGTAGATCTGTCGGCTGGACAGAGTATTGTGTGTAGATCTGGTCAGCAGGAGACAGTACTGTGTGTAGATCTGGTCAGCAGGAGACAGTACTGTGTGTAGATCTGGTCAGCAGGAGACAGTATGGTGTGTAGATCTGGTCAGCAGGAGACAGTACTGTGTGTAGATCTGGTCAACAGGAGACAGTATTGTGTGTAGATCTGTCGGCTGGAGACAGTACTGTGCGTAGATCTGGTCAGCAGGAGACAGTATTGTGTGTAGATCTGGTCAGCAGGAGACAGTACTGTGTGTAGATCGGTCGGCAGAGGACAGTACTGTGTGTAGATCGGTCGGCTGGGGACAGTACTGTGTGTAGATCTGGTCAGCAGGAATCACAGTACTGTGTGTAGATCTGGTCAGGAGGAGACAGTACTGTGTGTAGATCGGTCGGCAGGGGACAGTATTGTGTGTAGATCTGGTCAGCAGGAGACAGTACTGTGTGTAGATCTGGACAGCAGGATACAGTATTGTCTGTAGATCTGGTCAGCAGGAATCACAGTATTGTGTGTAGATCTGGTCAGCAGGAGACAGTACTGTGTGTAGATCTGGTCAGCAGGAGACAGTACTGTGTGTAGATCTGGTCAGCAGGAATCACAGTATTGTGTGTAGATCTGGTCAGCAGGAGACAGTATTGTGTGTAGATCTGGTCAGCAGGAATCACAGTATTGTGTGTAGATCTGGTCAGCAGGAGACAGTACTGTGTGTAGATCTGTCGGCAGGAGACAGTATTGTGTGTAGATCTGGTCAGCAGGAGACAGTATTGTGTGTAGATCTGTCAGCAGGAATCACAGTATTGTGTGTAGATCTGGTCAGCAGGAGACAGTATTGTGTGTAGATCTGGTCAGCAGGAGACAGTATTGTGTGTAGATCTGTCAGCAGGAATCACAGTATTGTGTGTAGATCTGGTCAGCAGGAGACAGTATTGTGTGTAGATCTGGTCAGCAGGAGACAGTATTGTGTGTAGATCTGGTCAGCAGGAGACAGTACTGTGTGTAGATCTGGTCAGCAGAAGACAGTACTGTGTGTAGATCTGGTCAGCAGGAATCACAGTATTGTGTGTAGATCTGGTCAGCAGGAGACAGTATTGTGTGTAGATCTGGTCAGCAGGAATCACAGTATTGTGTGTAGATCTGGTCAGCAGGAGACAGTACTGTGTGTAAATCTGGTCAGCAGGAGACAGTACTGTGTGTAAATCTGGTCAGCAGGAGACAGTACTGTGTGTAGATCTGTCAGCAGGATACAGTATTGTGTGTAGATCTGGTCAGCAGGAGACAGTACTGTATGTAGATCTGGTCAGCAGGAGACAGTACTGTGTGTAGATCCGTCAGCAGGATACAGTATTGCGTGTAGATCTGGTCAGCAGGAGACAGTATTGTGTGTAGATCTGGTCAGCAGGAATCACAGTACTGTGTGTAGATCTGGTCAGCAGGAGACAGTATTGTGTGTAGATCTGGTCAGCAGGAATCACAGTATTGTGTGTAGATCTGGTCAGCAGAAGACAATATTGTGTGTAGATCTGGTCAGCAGGAGACAGTATTGTGTGTAGATCAGGTCAGCAGGAGACAGTATTGTGTGTAGATCTATAGGCTGGAGACAGTATTGTGTGTAGATCTGGTCAGCAGGAGACAGTTTTGTGTGTAGATCTGGTCAGCAGGAGACAGTATTGTGTGTAGATCTGGTCAGCAGGAGACAGTATTGTGTGTAGATCTGGTCAGCAGAAGACAGTACTGTGTGTAGATCTGTCGACAGGAGACAGTACTGTGTGTAGAACTGTCGACAGGAGACAGTGCTGTGTGTAGATCTGGTCAGCAGGAGACAGTACTGTGTGTAGATCTGGTCAGCAGGAGACAGAGTACTGTGTGTAGATCTGGTCAGCAGGAGACAGTATTGTGTGTAGATCTGGTCAGCAGGAGACAGTACTGTGTGTAGATCTGGTCAGCAGGAGACAGTATTGTGTGTAGATCTGGTCAGCAGGAGACAGTACTGTGTGTAGATCTGGTCAGCAGGAGACAGTATTGTGTGTAGATCTGGTCAGCAGGAGAGAGTACTGTATGTAGATCTGGTCAGCAGGAGACAGTATTGTGTGTAGATCTGGTCAGCAGGAATCACAGTATTGTGTGTAGATCTGGTCAGCAGGAGACAGTATTGTGTGTAGATCTGTCAGCAGGAGACAGTACTGTGTGTAAATCTGTCGGCAGGAGACAGTATTGTGTGTAGATCTGGTCAGCAGGAGACAGTACTGTGTGTAGATCTGTCGGCAGGAGACAGTATTGTGTGTAGATCTGTCAGCAGGAATCACAGTATTGTGTGTAGATCTGGTCAGCAGGAGACAGTATTGTGTGTAGATCTGGTCAGCAGGAGACAGTATTGTGTGTAGATCTGGTCAGCAGGAGACAGTACTGTGTGTAGATCTGGTCAGCAGGAGACAGTACTGTGTGTAGATCTGGTCAGCAGGAATCACAGTATTGTGTGTAGATCTGGTCAGCAGGAGACAGTATTGTCTGTAGATCTATAGGCTGGAGACAGTATTGTGTGTAGATCTGGTCAGCAGGAGACAGTATTGTGTGTAGATCTGGTCAGCAGGAGACAGTATTGTGTGTAGATCTGGTCAGCAGGAGACAGTATTGTGTGTAGATCTGGTCAGCAGAAGACAGTACTGTGTGTAGATCTGTCGACAGGAGACAGTACTGTGTGTAGAACTGTCGACAGGAGACAGTGCTGTGTGTAGATCTGGTCAGCAGGAGACAGTACTGTGTGTAGATCTGGTCAGCAGGAGACAGAGTACTGTGTGTAGATCTGGTCAGCAGGAGACAGTATTGTGTGTAGATCTGGTCAGCAGGAGACAGTACTGTGTGTAGATCTGGTCAGCAGGAGACAGTATTGTGTGTAGATCTGGTCAGCAGGAGACAGTACTGTGTGTAGATCTGGTCAGCAGGAGACAGTATTGTGTGTAGATCTGGTCAGCAGGAGAGAGTACTGTATGTAGATCTGGTCAGCAGGAGACAGTATTGTGTGTAGATCTGGTCAGCAGGAATCACAGTATTGTGTGTAGATCTGGTCAGCAGCAGACAGTATTGTGTGTAGATCTGTCAGCAGGAGACAGTACTGTGTGTAAATCTGTCGGCAGGAGACAGTATTGTGTGTAGATCTGGTCAGCAGGAGACAGTACTGTGTGTAGATCTGTCGGCAGGAGACAGTATTGTGTGTAGATCTGTCAGCAGGAATCACAGTATTGTGTGTAGATCTGGTCAGCAGGAGACAGTATTGTGTGTAGATCTGGTCAGCAGGAGACAGTATTGTGTGTAGATCTGGTCAGCAGGATACAGTATTGCGTGTAGATCTGGTCAGCAGGAGACAGTATTGTGTGTAGATCTGGTCAGCAGGAGACAGTATTGTGTGTAGATCTGGTCAGCAGGAATCACAGTATTGTGTGTAGATCTGTCGGCAGGAGACAGTACTGTGTGTAGATCTGTCGGCAGGAGACAGTACTGTGTGTAGATCTGGTCAGCAGGAGACAGTACTGTGTGTAGATCTGGTCAGCAGGAGACAGTACTGTGTGTAGATCTGGTCAGCAGGAGACAGTATTGTGTGTAGATCTGTCGGCTGGACAGAGTATTGTGTGTAGATCTGGTCAGCAGGAGACAGTACTGTGTGTAGATCTGGTCAGCAGGAGACAGTACTGTGTGTAGATCTGGTCAGCAGGAGACAGTATTGTGTGTAGATCTGGTCAGCAGGAGACAGTACTGTGTGTAGATCTGGTCAGCAGGAGACAGTATTGTGTGTAGATCTGTCGGCTGGAGACAGTACTGTGTGTAGATCTGGTCAGCAGGAGACAGTATTGTGTGAAGATCTGGTCAGCAGGAGACAGTACTGTGTGTAGATCGGTCGGCAGAGGACAGTACTGTGTGTAGATCGGTCGGCTGGGGACAGTACTGTGTGTAGATCTGGTCAGCAGGAATCACAGTACTGTGTGTAGATCTGGTCAGGAGGAGACAGTACTGTGTGTAGATCGGTCGGCAGGGGACAGTATTGTGTGTAGATCTGGTCAGCAGGAGACAGTACTGTGTGTAGATCTGGACAGCAGGATACAGTATTGTCTGTAGATCTGGTCAGCAGGAATCACAGTATTGTGTGTAGATCTGGTCAGCAGGAGACAGTACTGTGTGTAGATCTGGTCAGCAGGAGACAGTACTGTGTGTAGATCTGGTCAGCAGGAATCACAGTATTGTGTGTAGATCTGGTCAGCAGGAATCACAGTATTGTGTGTAGATCTGGTCAGCAGGAGACAGTACTGTGTGTAGATCTGGTCAGCAGGAGACAGTACTGTGTGTAGATCTGGTCAGCAGGAATCACAGTATTGTCTGTAGATCTGGTCAGCAGGAGACAGTACTGTGTGTAGATCTGTCGGCAGGAGACAGTATTGTGTGTAGATCTGGTCAGCAGGAGACAGAACTGTGTGTAGATCTGGTCAGCAGGAATCACAGTATTGTGTGTAGATCTGTCAGCTGGAGACAGTATTGTGTGTAGATCTGTCGGCAGGAATCACAGTACTATGTGTAGATCTGGTAAGCAGGAGACAGTACTGTGTGTAGATCGGTCGGCAGGGGACAGTACTGTGTGTAGATCTGGTCAGCAGGAGACAGAGTATTGTGTGTAGATCTGGTCAGCAGAAAACACAGTACTGTGGGTAAATCTGGTCAGCAGGAGATAAGAGTATTGTGTGTAGATCTGGTCAGCAGGAGACAGTACTGTGTGTAGATCTGGTCAGCAGGAGACAGTATTGTGTGTAGATCTGGTCAGCAGGAGACAGTACTGTGTGTAGATCTGGTCAGCAGGAATCACAGTACTGTGTGTAGATCTGGTCAGCAGGAGACAGTATTGTGTGTAGATCTGTCGGCAGGGGACAGTATTGTTTGTAGATCTGTCGGCTGGAGACAGTACTGTGTGTAGATCTGTCAGCAGGAGACAGTATTGTGTGTAGATCTGTCAGCAGGAGACAGAGTATTGTTTGTAGATCTGTCAGCAGGAGACAGTATTGTGTGTAGATCTGGTCAGCAGGAGACAGTATTGTGTGTAGATCTGGTCAGCAGGAGACAGTACTGTGTGTAGATCTGGTCAGCAGGAGACAGTATTGTGTGTAGATCCTGTCAGCAGAAGACAGTACTGTGTGTAAATCTGGTCAGCAGGAGACAGTATTGTGTGTAAATCTGTCGGCTGGAGACAGTATTGTGTGTAGATCTGGTCAGCGGAGACAGTACTGTGTGTAGATCTGGTCAGCAGGAGACAGTATTGTGTGTAGATCTGGTCAGCAGGAGACAGTACTGTGTGTAGATCTGGTCAGCAGGAGACAGTATTGTGTGTAGATCTATCGGCTGGAGACAGTATTGTGTGTAGATCTGGTCAGCAGGAGACAGTACTGTGTGTAGATCTGGTCAGCAGGAGACAGTACTGTGTGTAGATCTGGTCAGCAGGAGACAGTACTGTGTGTAGATCTGGTCAGCAGGAGACAGTACTGTGTGTAGATCTGGTCAGCAGGAGACAGTACTGTCTGTAGATCGGTCGGCAGGGGACAGTATTGTGTGTAGATCTGGTCAGCAGGAGACAGAGAAATGTGTAGATCTGGTCAGTAGGAGACAGAGTACTGTCTGTAGATCTGGTCAGCAGGAGACAGTATTGTGTGTAGATCTGGTCAGCAGGAATCACAGTACTGTGTGTAGATCTGGTCAGGAGGAGACAGTACTGTGTGTAGATCGGTCGGCAGGGGACAGTATTGTGTGTAGATCTGGTCAGCAGGAGAGAGTATTGTGTGTAGATCTGGTCAGCAGGAATCACAGTACTGTGTGTAGATCTGGTCAGCAGGAGACAGTATTGTGTGTAGATCTGGTCAGCAGGAGACAGTATTGTGTGTAGATCAGGTCAGCAGGAGACAGTATTGTGTGTAGATCTATAGGCTGGAGACAGTATTGTGTGTAGATCTGGTCAGCAGGAGACAGTATTGTGTGTAGATCTGGTCAGCAGGAGACAGTATTGTGTGTAGATCTGGTCAGCAGGAATCACAGTATTGTGTGTAGATCTGGTCAGCAGAAGACAATATTGTGTGTAGATCTGGTCAGCAGGAGACAGTATTGTGTGTAGATCAGGTCAGCAGGAGACAGTATTGTGTGTAGATCTATAGGCTGGAGACAGTATTGTGTGTAGATCTGGTCAGCAGGAGACAGTATTGTGTGTAGATCTGGTCAGCAGGAGACAGTATTGTGTGTAGATCTGGTCAGCAGGAGACAGTATTGTGTGTAGATCTGGTCAGCAGAAGACAGTACTGTGTGTAGATCTGTCGACAGGAGACAGTACTGTGTGTAGAACTGTCGACAGGAGACAGTGCTGTGTGTAGATCTGGTCAGCAGGAGACAGTACTGTGTGTAGATCTGGTCAGCAGGAGACAGAGTACTGTGTGTAGATCTGGTCAGCAGGAGACAGTATTGTGTGTAGATCTGGTCAGCAGGAGACAGTACTGTGTGTAGATCTGGTCAGCAGGAGACAGTATTGTGTGTAGATCTGGTCAGCAGGAGACAGTACTGTGTGTAGATCTGGTCAGCAGGAGACAGTATTGTGTGTAGATCTCGTCAGCAGAAGACAGTATTGTGTGTAGATCTGGTCAGCAGGAGAGAGTACTGTATGTAGATCTGGTCAGCAGGAGACAGTATTGTGTGTAGATCTGGTCAGCAGGAATCACAGTATTGTGTGTAGATCTGGTCAGCAGGAGACAGTATTGTGTGTAGATCTGGTCAGCAGAAGACAGTATTGTGTGTAGATCTGGTCAGCAGGAGAGAGTACTGTATGTAGATCTGGTCAGCAGGAGACAGTATTGTGTGTAGATCTGGTCAGCAGGAATCACAGTATTGTGTGTAGATCTGGTCAGCAGGAGACAGTATTGTGTGTAGATCTGTCAGCAGGAGACAGTACTGTGTGTAAATCTGTCGGCAGGAGACAGTATTGTGTGTAGATCTGGTCAGCAGGAGACAGTACTGTGTGTAGATCTGTCGGCAGGAGACAGTATTGTGTGTAGATCTGTCAGCAGGAATCACAGTATTGTGTGTAGATCTGGTCAGCAGGAGACAGTATTGTGTGTAGATCTGGTCAGCAGGAGACAGTATTGTGTGTAGATCTGGTCAGCAGGAGACAGTACTGTGTGTAGATCTGGTCAGCAGGAGACAGTACTGTGTGTAGATCTGGTCAGCAGGAATCACAGTATTGTGTGTAGATCTGGTCAGCAGGAGACAGTATTGTGTGTAGATCTGGTCAGCAGGAATCACAGTATTGTGTGTAGATCTGGTCAGCAGGAGACAGTACTGTGTGTAGATCTGTCGGCAGGAGACAGTATTGTGTGTAGATCTGTCAGCAGGAATCACAGTATTGTGTGTAGATCTGGTCAGCAGGAGACAGTATTGTGTGTAGATCTGTTCAGCAGGAGACAGTATTGTGTGTAGATCTGGTCAGCAGGAGACAGTACTGTGTGTAGATCTGGTCAGCAGGAGACAGTACTGTGTGTAGATCTGGTCAGCAGGAATCACAGTATTGTGTGTAGATCTGGTCAGCAGGAGACAGTATTGTGTGTAGATCTGGTCAGCAGGAATCACAGTATTGTGTGTAGATCTGGTCAGCAGGAGACAGTACTGTCTGTAAATCTGGTCAGCAGGAGACAGTACTGTGTGTAAATCTGGTCAGCAGGAGACAGTACTGTGTGTAGATCTGTCAGCAGGATACAGTATTGTGTGTAGATCTGGTCAGCAGGAGACAGTACTGTATGTAGATCTGGTCAGCAGGAGACAGTACTGTGTGTAGATCTGTCAGCAGGATACAGTATTGCGTGTAGATCTGGTCAGCAGGAGACAGTATTGTGTGTAGATCTGGTCAGCAGGAGACAGTATTGTGTGTAGATCTGGTCAGCAGGAATCACAGTATTGTGTGTAGATCTGTCGGCAGGAGACAGTACTGTGTGTAGATCTGTCGGCAGGAGACAGTACTGTGTGTAGATCTGGTCAGCAGGAGACAGTACTGTGTGTAGATCTGGTCAGCAGGAGACAGTACTGTGTGTAGATCTGGTCAGCAGGAGACAGTATTGTGTGTAGATCTGTCGGCTGGACAGAGTATTGTGTGTAGATCTGGTCAGCAGGAGACAGTACTGTGTGTAGATCTGGTCAGCAGGATACAGTATTGTCTGTAGATCTGGTCAGCAGGAGACAGTACTGTGTGTAGATCTGGTCAGCAGGAATCACAGTACTGTGTGTAGATCTGGTCAGCAGGAGACAGTACTGTGTGTAGATCTGGTCAGCAGGAGACAGTACTGTGTGTAGATCTGGTCAGCAGGATACAGTATTGTGTGTAGATCTGGTCAGCAGGATACAGTACTGTGTGTAGATCTGGTCAGCAGGAGACAGTATTGTGTGTAGATCTGGTCAGCAGGAGACAGTATTGTGTGTAGATCTGGTCAGCAGGAGACAGTATTGTGTGTAGATCTGGTCAGCAGGAATCACAGTACTGTGTGTAGATCTGGTCAGGAGGAGACAGTACTGTGTGTGGATCGGTCGGCAGGGGACAGTATTGTGTGTAGATCTGGTCAGCAGGAGACAGTATTGTGTGTAGATCTGGTCAGCAGGAGACAGTATTGTGTGTAGATCTGGTCAGCAGGAATCACAGGATTGTGTGTAGATCTGGTCAGCGGAGACAGTACTGTGTGTAGATCTGGTCAGCAGGAGACAGTATTGTGTGTAGATCTGGTCAGCAGGAGACAGTACTGTGTGTAGATCTGGTCAGCAGGAGACAGTATTGTGTGTAGATCTATCGGCTGGAGACAGTATTGTGTGTAGATCTGGTCAGCAGGAGACAGTACTGTGTGTAGATCTGGTCAGCAGGAGACAGTACTGTGTGTAGATCTGGTCAGCAGGAGACAGTACTGTGTGTAGATCTGGTCAGCAGGAGACAGTACTGTGTGTAGATCTGGTCAGCAGGAGACAGTACTGTGTGTAGATCGGTCGGCAGGGGACAGTATTGTGTGTAGATCTGGTCAGCAGGAGACAGAGAAATGTGTAGATCTGGTCAGCAGGAGACAGAGTACTGTCTGTAGATCTGGTCAGCAGGAGACAGTATTGTGTGTAGATCTGGTCAGCAGGAATCACAGTACTGTGTGTAGATCTGGTCAGGAGGAGACAGTACTGTGTGTAGATCGGTCGGCAGGGGACAGTATTGTGTGTAGATCTGGTCAGCAGGAGACAGTATTGTGTGTAGATCTGGTCAGCAGGAATCACAGTACTGTGTGTAGATCTGTTCAGCAGGAGACAGTATTGTGTGTAGATCTGGTCAGCAGGAATCACAGTATTGTGTGTAGATCTGGTCAGCAGAAGACAATATTGTGTGTAGATCTGGTCAGCAGGAGACAGTATTGTGTGTAGATCAGGTCAGCAGGAGACAGTATTGTGTGCAGATCTATAGGCTGGAGACAGTATTGTGTGTAGATCTAGTCAGCAGGAGACAGTATTGTGTGTAGATCTGGTCAGCAGGAGACAGTATTGTGTGTAGATCTGGTCAGCAGGAGACAGTATTGTGTGTAGATCTGGTCAGCAGAAGACAGTACTGTGTGTAGATCTGTCGACAGGAGACAGTACTGTGTGTAGAACTGTCGACAGGAGACAGTGCTGTGTGTAGATCTGGTCAGCAGGAGACAGTACTGTGTGTAGATCTGGTCAGCAGGAGACAGTACTGTGTGTAGATCTGGTCAGCAGGAGACAGTATTGTGTGTAGATCTGGTCAGCAGGAGACAGTATTGTGTGTAGATCTGGTCAGCAGGAGACAGTATTGTGTGTAGATCTGGTCAGCAGGAATCACAGTATTGTGTGTAGATCTGGTCAGCAGGAGACAGTACTGTGTGTAGATCTGGTCAGCAGGAGACAGTATTGTGTGTAGATCTGGTCAGCAGGAGACAGTATTGTGTGTAGATCTGGTCAGCAGGAATCACAGTATTGTGTGTAGATCTGGTCAGCAGGAGAGAGTACTGTATGTAGATCTGGTCAGCAGGAGACAGTATTGTGTGTAGATCTGGTCGGCAGGAATCACAGTATTGTGTGTAGATCTGGTCAGCAGGAGACAGTATTGTGTGTAGATCTGTCAGCAGGAGACAGTACTGTGTGTAAATCTGTCGGCAGGAGACAGTATTGTGTGTAGATCTGGTCAGCAGGAGACAGTACTGTGTGTAGATCTGTCGGCAGGAGACAGTATTGTGTGTAGATCTGTCAGCAGGAATCACAGTATTGTGTGTAGATCTGGTCAGCAGGAGACAGTATTGTGTGTAGATCTGTCAGCAGGAGACCGTACTGTGTGTAAATCTGTCGGCAGGAGACAGTATTGTGTGTAGATCTGGTCAGCAGGAGACAGTACTGTGTGTAGATCTGTCGGCAGGAGACAGTATTGTGTGTAGATCTGTCAGCAGGAGTCAGTATTGTGTGTAGATCTGGTCAGCAGGAGACAGTATTGTGTGTAGATCTGGTCAGCAGGAGACAGTACTGTGTGTAGATCTGGTCAGCAGGAGACAGTACTGTGTGTAGATCTGGTCAGCAGGAATCACAGTATTGTGTGTAGATCTGGTCAGCAGGAGACAGTATTGTGTGTAGATCTGGTCAGCGGGAATCACAGTATTGTGTGTAGATCTGGTCAGCAGGAGACAGTACTGTGTGTAAATCTGGTCAGCAGGAGACAGTACTGTGTGTAAATCTGGTCAGCAGGAGACAGTACTGTGTGTAGATCTGTCAGCAGGATACAGTATTGTGTGTAGATCTGGTCAGCAGGAGACAGTACTATATGTAGATCTGGTCAGCAGGAGACAGTACTGTGTGTAGATCTGTCAGCAGGATACAGTATTGCGTGTAGATCTGGTCAGCAGGAGACAGTATTGTGTGTAGATCTGGTCAGCAGGAGACAGTATTGTGTGTAGATCTGGTCAGCAGGAATCACAGTATTGTGTGTAGATCTGTCGGCAGGAGACAGTACTGTGTGTAGATCTGTCGGCAGGAGACAGTACTGTGTGTAGATCTGGTCAGCAGGAGACAGTACTGTGTGTAGATCTGGTCAGCAGGAGACAGTATTGTGTGTAGATCTGTCGGCTGGACAGAGTATTGTGTGTAGATCTGGTCAGCAGGAGACAGTACTGTGTGTAGATCTGGTCAGCAGGATACAGTATTGTCTGTAGATCTGGTCAGCAGGAGACAGTATTGTGTGTAGATCTGGTCAGCAGGAGACAGTATTGTGTGTAGATCTGGTCAGCAGGATACAGCACTGTGTGTAGATCTGGTCAGCAGGAGACAGTACTGTGTGTAGATCTGGTCAGCAGGAGACAGTACTGTGTGTAGATCTGGTCAGCAGGATACAGTATTGTGTGTAGATCTGGTCAGCAGGATACAGTCCTGTGTGTAGATCTGGTCAGCAGGAGACAGTATTGTGTGTAGATCTGGTCAGCAGGAGACAGTATTGTGTGTAGATCTGGTCAGCAGGAGACAGTATTGTGTGTAGATCTGTTCAGCAGGAGACAGTACTGTGTGTAGATCTGGTCAGCAGGAGACAGTATTGTGTGTAGATCTGTCAGCAGGAGACAGTACTGTGTGTAGATCTGGTCAGCAGGAATCACAGTATTGTGTGTAGATCTGGTCAGCAGGAATCACAGTACTGTGTGTAGATCTGGTCAGCAGGAGACAGTACTGTGTGTAGATCTGTTGGCTGGAGACAGTATTGTGTGTAGATCTGGTCAGCAGGAGACAGTACTGTATGTAGATCTGGTCAGCAGGATACAGTATTGTGTGTAGATCTGGTCAGCAGGAGACAGTATTGTGTGTAGATCCGGTCAGCAGGAGACAGTATTATGTGTAGATCTGGTCAGCAGGATACAGCACTGTGTGTAGATCTGTCGGCAGGAGACAGAGTATTGTGTGTAGATCTGGTCAGCAGAAAACACAGTACTGTGGGTAAATCTGGTCAGCAGGACATAAGAGTATTGTGTGTAGATCTGGTCAGCAGGAGACAGTACTGTGTGTAGATCTGGTCAGCAGGAATCACAGTACTGTGTGTAGATCTGTCAGCAGGAGGCAGAGTATTGAGTGTAGATCTGGTCAGCAGGAGACAGTATTGTGTGTAGATCTGGTCAGCAGGAGACAGTACTGTGTGTAGATCTGGTCAGCAGGAGACAGTACTGTGTGTAGATCGGTCGGCAGGGGACAGTACTGTGTGTAGATCTGGTCAGCAGGAATCACAGTACTGTGTGTAGATCTGGTCAGGAGGAGACAGTACTGTGTGTAGATCGGTCGGCAGGGGACAGTATTGTGTGTAGATCTGGTCAGCAGGAGACAGTACTGTGTGTAGATCTGGTCAGCAGGATACAGTATTGTCTGTAGATCTGGTCAGCAGGAATCACAGTATTGTGTGTAGATCTGGTCAGCAGGAGACAGTACTGTGTGTAGATCGGTCGGCAGAGGACAGTATTGTGTGTAGATCTGGTCAGCAGGAGACAGTACTGTGTGTAGATCTGGACAGCAGGATACAGTATTGTCTGTAGATCTGGTCAGCAGGAATCACAGTATTGTGTGTAGATCTGGTCAGCAGGAGACAGTATTGTGTGTAGATCTGGTCAGCAGGAATCACAGTACTATGTGTAGATCTGGTAAGCAGGAGACAGTACTGTGTGTAGATCGGTCGGCAGGGGACAGTACTGTGTGTAGATCTGGTCAGCAGGAGACAGAGTATTGTGTGTAGATCTGGTCAGCAGAAAACACAGTACTGTGGGTCAATCTGGTCAGCAGGAGATAAGAGTATTGTGTGTAGATCTGGTCAGCAGGAGACAGTACTGTGTGTAGATCTGGTCAGCAGGATACAGTACTGTGTGTAGATCTGGTCAGCAGAAAACACAGTACTGTGGGTCAATCTGGTCAGCAGGAGATAAGAGTATTGTGTGTAGATCTGTCGGCAGGGGACAGTATTGTGTGTAGATCTGTCTGCTGGAGACAAGGTATTGTTTGTAGATCTGTCGGCTGGAGACAGTACTCTGTGTAGATCGGTCGGCAGGGGACAGTACTGTGTGTAAATCTGGTCAGCAGGAGACAGTATTGTGTGTAGATCTGTCAGCAGGAGACAGTACTGTGTGTAGATCTGGTCAGCAGGAGACAGTAGTGTGTGTAGATCTGGTGAGCAGGAGACAGTACTGTGTGTAGATCTGGTCAGCAGGAGACAGTATTGTGTGTAGATCTGGTCAGCAGGAGACAGTATTGTGTGTAGATCTGGTCAGCAGGAGACAGTATTGTGTGTAGATCTGGTCAGCATTAGTCAGTACTGTGTGTAGATCTGGTCAGCAGGAGACAGTATTGTGTGTAGATCTGGTCAGCAGGAGACAGTATTGTGTGTAGATCTGGTCAGCAGGAGACAGTATTGTGTGTAGATCTGGTCAGCATTAGTCAGTACTGTGTGTAGATCTGGTCAGCAGGAGACAGTACTGTGTGTAGATCTGGTCAGCAGGAGACAGTATTGTGTGTAAATCTGGACAGCAGGAGACAGTATTGTGTGTAGATCTGGTCAGCAGGAGACAGTATTGTGTGTAGATCTGGTCAGCATTAGTCAGTACTGTGTGTAGATCTGGTCAGCAGGAGACAGTATTGTGTGTAGATCTGGTCAGCAGGAGACAGTACTGTGTGTAGATCTGGTCAGCAGGAGACAGTACTGTGTGTAGATCTGGTCAGCAGGAGACAGTATTGTGTGTAGATCTGGTCAGCAGGAGACAGTATTGTGTGTAGATCTGGTCAGCAGGAGACAGTACTGTGTGTAGATCTGGTCAGCAGGAGACAGTACTGTGTGTAGATCTGGTGAGCAGGAGACAGTACTGTGTGTAGATCTGGTCAGCAGGAGACAGTACTGTGTGTAGATCTGGTCAGCAGGAGACAGTATTGTGTGTAGATCTGGTCAGCAGGAGACAGTATTGTGTGTAGATCTGGTCAGCAGGAGACAGTACTGTGTGTAGATCTGGTCAGCAGGAGACAGTATTGTGTGTAGATCTGGTCAGCAGGAGACAGTACTGTGTGTAGATCTGTCGGCAGGAGACAGTACTTTGTGTAGATCTGTCAGTAGGAGACAGTATTGTGTGTAGATCTGGTCAGCAGGAGACAGTATTGTGTGTAGATCTGGTCAGCAGGAGACAGTACTGTGTGTAGATCTGGTCAGCAGGAGACAGTATTGTGTGTAGATCTGGTCAGCAGGAGACAGTACTGTGTGTAGATCTGGTCGGCAGGAGACAGTACTGTGTGTAGATCTGGTCAGCAGGAGACAGTACTGTGTGTAGATCTGGTCAGCAGGAGACAGTATTGTGTGTAGATCTGGTCAGCAGGAGACAGTACTGTGTGTAGATCTGGTCAGCAGGAGACAGTATTGTGTGTAGATCTGGTCAGTAGGAGACTGAGTATTGTGTGTAGATCTGGTCAGCAGGAGACAGTATTGTGTGTAGATCTGTCGGCAGGAGACAGAGTATTGTTTGTATATCTGGTCAGTAGGAGACAGAGTATTGAGTGTAGATCTGTCGGCTGGAGACACAATGAATATTGTTTGTAGATCTGTCGGCTGGAGACACAATGAATATTGTTTGTAGATCTGTCGGCAGGAGACAGTACTGTGTGTAGATCTGTCAGCAGGAGGCAGAGTATTGTGTGTAGATCTGTCGGTTGGAGACAGAATATTGTTTGTAGATCTGTCAGCAGGAGACAGTACTGTGTGTAGATCTGTCGGCTGGAGACAGTATTGTGTGTAGATCTGGTCAGCAGGAGACAGTACTGTGTGTAGATCTGGTCAGCAGGAGACAGAGTATTGTGTGTAGATCTGGTCAGCACATAACAGGCAGGAGATGGACTAGTAATGATTCAGCAGGCATTTCCTTCATAGAATGGTTCAACATTAGGAGAAATTGGATAGGAAGTGTTTATTTTCTTTGGAGTGAATGCAGATAGACCTGGTACATAGCAAACTGTGGTGCTAAAACAAGAGGATCCAGGTATAAAGTAATAAAGAAGATAGTTAAGTGGGAAATTTGGGGGAATTCGCTTCTCCAGAGGGTAGTTGGTCTTTGGAAGACACTGTCACAACCACAGATTCGGCAGCGCAGTAGATACGGCAACTGAGCTTGTGAATATACACGTGTCAGCTAATTATTATTTACTTATGATAGCATTTAACTTGTCGTTGTAGTTGTTGTTGAGACTTGGGCACAACACAGGAATGCTTCGTTGCCTATTTGCATTTTGTCTTGCCTGAGAAATTGGACTGTCGAGTTAGCTGACTCGGAAGACCAGTGGTATTCCTTTAATATTTAAATGTTCTTTTCAGCTGCAGTTTAGACTTTGTCTTCCATTTGAGAATTTTAACTAATGGCCCTGTTTGGCCTAGCGTTTATTGTTTTATTTTCCCTTTAACACTATTCGCATTAAAATTTGTGAACTATTGACCCACTTCAGTGTCTTTCACTCCACACGTTGGCCATATCCGAACCTGGTGAGACACTGCCTGAATGGGGAAGTGCAGGCAGGGACCCTCAATGTTTAGGCAGCATCAGGACCAGTACCAGTTGTCTGGGCAGAGAAGGCTACAGAGCAAACATCGGTAACTGAGAAAAGTACAATAGTCAACATAAACAGGACAGGCCAATCTGTACAATCCTGCAAAGGCTTCTAAAAGAGGGGTGTGACATAGTCAGTGCCATGAACTGTGACAACAGCAAGTTGCCTCACCAAGTGTTCAGTCACCAGTGGTCCCTGAAGATTGTGGGCACTCAGTTTTAACCCTTCAGCAGTCAGTCCCTGTGTCCACATGGCTTCACAACACCTAGGCCATACCCTACTCAAAGTCGAGGGGATGTGGCAGTGGTCATGTGTGGCATGGAAGCCTTTCTGATCATACATTCCAGCTGGTGAAGCTGATGACCACAGCAACCTGATGGACCTCGGGCATACATCTCCCCCTGGTCCACTACACACTGGGGAACTAGTCCTACTGCTGACCAGATCTTCCCAACACAACCAAACAACAATGGATGGACACTGACCACCACCTACTTCTCTGGACTGACAGTCAGCATCCAAGACTCCTCCAACTTACTGAAAAATTATCTGAATCGCAGACCATCAGAATAAGATACCTATCCCCTCCTAGCAGATCACTTGTCATCTTTCACATTCATTCACCCACATTTCAACCTGCTTCTGAAACATCAGCCTGTCTCCTTGGATGTCCTCACCCAGCCCCAGACAACCTACCACCTCCACCTCAGGAGACAGATTAATTGGTGTTAAGGCACATCTCCTCAATTGTCATCTGACTGTACTATATATACATTCAAATGAAACAACTTTGCCCACGGTGCATTTAAAAAACATATCATAATCAGAACATGAAACAAAATATTACCTCAAATAAGATGAAATAATCGTACCCAGATTATCCAGCAGAAGTAGCTTCACCTATACACCCCTGAGGCCCTTCCTCTCCCACAAACAAGGTCTGACTGGGAGATATTTCTTCTTCTTCTTCTTCCTCTGACTTTTAATGGCGGATGGCAATCCAAATTAAAGGTACGTTACTGCCACCAACTAGACTGGAGTGTGGTGTAGAGAACTGGGAAATAAAACCCCTACTAGTTCTTTATCAACTGAAAATCAAATTACTCCAAAAAGCCCTATAGATTTTAAATAATGAAGACAATATTGTGAATAAAAGTCACTTTCATAAATTAGTGGTTTTTAAATGATAACTGTCAATCCCCAAAGTAATGCAGCCTGCATTTGCTTTCTTTCAACCTTATATGCTTCACATTGTAAAAGAATGTGTTCAACTGTTCCATAATGATGACAACACCTACACGCCCCAGAGTGATGTTTTCCATCAAGATTCAAGGAATAATTAAGCATAGTATGCCCAATTCTGTCAAGTCAATATAATTCCTTCCTTCCTTGTCTACCCCCTACTCCCATCAATCCAACAGTTTTATGTATTCTCTAAAGATGTTTCCCCTTATGCCCATTATCCCACAAGTCTTTCCCTAATCCCTTAATTCTTAGCTCCACCAATCCCTTAGTTTCTGATTTGCTAAGTGGAAGACCTATATCCACAGATGAACTTTTAACAGCTTTTTGGCCAAACAATCAACCCGCTTATTCCCCTCAATGCCTCTATGTGCAGGAATCCTTAAGAAGAGTACATGTAGACCAATGCTTTGAATATGAAATAAAGTTTGAAGAGCTTCCAGCAGTAAATCAGACCTACTGCTAGAACAACCTTTTTTAAGACTAGTCAAAACAAAAAAGGAGGAAGAATCTGAACAAATTATAACTTTGCAAGGACAGATTTCCTTCACCCACTGTAAGCCCAAAATGATGGCAATCAGTTCTGCAGTATACACTGATAAATAGTAAGTAAGATTTTTTTTTATTGTTACCTGTAATTTAGGCACAAAAAAAACACACTGGTGTTTCCTGTTAAATTATCTTTTGATCCATCAGTAAAAATGATTAACATATCACAATAATTCTCCTAAACAAACTCTCAGGCATATCAGGATCCTTGAATTTCATTAAATCATGCAACCTAAACTCAACCAAAGCCATTGGAAAAAACCATGGTGGAGTTAGTGAAAAAGCTACAGTGGGACAAGTTACGTAATCCAGCAAACCTATAGTCCTAGCGTGATGAGAACCCAGCCACTCAAAGCTAAAAACACCCTTCTTGTGATGTTCCCAAAAGTCTTCCAACATACTTTTATTAGGGTGATCATTCCTCTGCCCTCTCAAGTTAACCCAGTATATTCACAACAAATTCATCCTCCACAACTGTGAGGGTAATTGTCCCATTTCAACCAGTAAAGCTGAAACAGGAGATGACGTTACCGCACCACAACACCGTCTTAAAGCCTGAGCTTGTGTCACAACCAAACATTTTAAATTTGAAGATGAAGCTGATCCATAAGCCATACAGCCACAATCAAGTGCCGATCTAATTAAACAAATATATAAAGTAAACAGAGATTTTCATGTAGTAGTACCCCAAGAATACCCACATGGACACCCAAGGATATTTAATGCTCCTTTACAATTGTCAACTATCTTACTGATATGATGCTTCCATGCCAGCTTAGTATCCAACCACATGCCAATAAATCTTACCACTGACATTTCTTCAAGAGTTTGGTTACACAATTTCAAATTGAGTGCAGTTCTATCAATTCTTTTTGTACAATGTATAACTTGTGTTTTAGCTACTGAAAGCTTAAACCCCCATCTATTTGCCTACTGTTTAACCTTATTAATTGCTAATTGCATCCTATATACAGTTAAATTGATTTTTTCCCTCTGATCCATAAAGCTCCATCATCTGCAGTAAGTGATTTGCTCACCCCAGTGCCTATCTCGGAGAAAATATTATTAATCTTAATATTAAACAATAAAGGGCAATAATACTGCCTTGTGGAGTCCCATTCTTTATCTCATATAAGCCTGAAAATACCTTTCCTACCCTTACCTGTACAGACTGCCCAAATACGAAACAGGAAAAAAATATATAGCCTTCCTCTCACTCATAATGTCCATAATTAATCAAAAACCCTCCCTTCACAACATATCATATGCTTTTACTATATCAAAAGTACTGCTATTACAACTTCTTTTGTCTACCTGTGCTTTCCTAATATCATCTTCCAAACATTAAACTGAATCCAATGTCATTCTACTCTTCTGAAATCCGCTCTGATAAAACGCTATATCATCTCTTTTTTCCAAAATATAATTCAACCTCTCTATTATCATACATTCTGTAAGTTTACACAAATGGGAAATGAATGATATTGGTCTATAACTGGACCAACAGTTTAAATGACAATATCAACAGTTGATATTGTCATTAAAAAAAATTGGATAGGCATGTGGACAGGAAAGGAATGGAGGGTTATGGGCTGAGTGCAGGTCGGTGGGACTAGGTGAGAATAAGCATCCGGCATGGACTACAAGGGCCGAGATGGCCTGTTTCCATGCTGTAATTGTCATATGTTATATGTTCCAAGGGGGGTTTTCCAGGTTTTAGAATAGGCACTATTATTGCTATTTTCCATAAGAAGGAAAGATAGCCTATATTCCAAACATGATTCAGAAAGTTTAATATTATCTTGAGAGTTGTCGGTCATATGTTTAACCATACAATAGCATATATCATGTTTTCCTAGAGCCGTCTGACCTGTACTATTAATAGCTCTCTCAAAGTCACACAAAGAAAACTCAACATCCGTCATCCTCTACCACTGTAGGGGTTTAGACGGGGTGGAGTTTGTTAGGTGTGTTCAGGAAGGTTTCCTGACACATTATGTAGATATGCCTACAAGAGGAGAGGCTGTACTTGATCTGGTATTGGGAAATGAACCTGGTCAGGTGTCAGGTCTCTCAGTGGGAGAGCATTTTGGAGATAGTGATCACAATTCTATCTCCTTTACCGTAGCATTGGAGAAGGATAGGAACAGACAAGTTTGGAAAGAGTTTAAGTGGAGTAAGAGGAAATATGAAGCTATCGGGCAGGAGCTTGGAAGCATAGATTGGAAACAGAAGTCCTCAGGGAAATGGTCAGGGGATATTCTGCAAAGGTATGTTCCAATAAGACAGGGAAAGGATGGTAGGGTACAGGAAATGTGGTGTACAAAGGCTGCTGAAAATCTAGTCAAGAAGAAAAGAAAAGCTTACTAAAGGTTCAAAAAACTAGTTAATGATAAAGATCTAGAAGATTATCTAGGCTAGCAAAAAGGAGCTTAAGAATGAAATTAGGAGAGCCAGAAGGGGCCATGCCGAGCAGGATTAAAGAAAACCCCAAAGCATTCTACAACTATGTGAAGAGCAAGAGGATAAGATGTGAGGGAAAAGGACAAATCAAGTGTGACAGTGGAAAAGTGTGTATGGAACCGCAGGAGATAGCAGAGGTGCTTAATGAATATTTTGCTTCAGTGTTCACTACGGAAAAGGATCTTGGCAATTGTAGTGATGACTTACAGCGGATTGAAAAACTTGAGCATATAGACATTAAGAAAGAGGATGTGCTGGAGCTTTTGGAAAGCATCAAGTTGGATAAGTATCCAGGACCAGACAAAATGTACCCCAGGCTACTGTGGGAGGCGAGGGAGGAGACTGTTGAGCCTCTGGCAATGATCTGCTTCATCAATGGGGATGGGAGAGGTTCCAGAGGATTAGAGAGTTGCAGATACTGTTCCCTTATTCAAGGAAGGGAGTAGAGATAGCTCAGAAAATTATAGGCCAGTGAGTCTTAATTCAGTGGTTGGTAAGTTGATGGAGAAGATCCTGCGAGGCAGAATTTATGAACATTTGGAGAGGCATAATATGATTAGGAATAGTCAGCATGGCTTTGTCAAAGGCAGGTTGCGCCTTATGAGCCTGAATGATTTTTTTGAGAATGTGACTAAACATGTTAATGAAGGTAGAACAATGGATGTAGAGTATATGGATTTTAGCAAGACATTTGATAAGGTACCCCATGCAAGGCTTATTGAGAAAGTAAGGAGGCATGGGATCCAAGGGGACATTGCTTTGTGGATTCAGAACTGGCTTGCCCACAGAAGGCAAAGAGTGGTTGTAGATGGGTCATATTCTGCAAGGAGGGCGGTGACTAATGGTGTGCCTCAGGGATCTGTTCTGGGACCCCTTCTCTTCATGATTTTTATAAATGACCTGGATGAGGAAGTGGAGGAATGGGTTAGTAAATTTGCTGATGACACGAAGGTTGGGGTGTTGTGGATAGTGTGGAGGGTTGTTAGAGGTTACAGCGGGGCATTGATAGGATGCAAAACTGGGCTGAGAAGTGGTAGATGGTGTTCAACCCAGATAAGTGTGAGGTGGTTCATTATGGTAGGTCAAATATGATGGCAGAATATAGTATTAATGGTAAGACTCTTGGCAGTGTGTAAGATCAGAGGGACCCTGGGGTCCGAGCCTATAGGACACTCAAAGCTGCTGCACAGGTTGACTCTGTGGTTAAGAAGGCATATGGTGCATTGGCCTTCATCAACTGTGGGATTGAGTTTAAGAGCCGAGAGGAATTGTTACAGCTATATAGGACCCTGGTCAGACTCCACTTAGAGTACTCTGCTCAGTTCTGGTCACCTCACTACAGGAAGGGTGTATAAACTATAGAAAGGTGCAGAGGAGATTAACAAGGATGTTGCCTGGATTGGGGAGCATGCCTTGAGTGTTCTCAGCCTTTTCTCCTTGGAGCAGCGGAGGATAAGAGGTGACCTGATAGAGGTGTTTAAATGATGAAAGGTATTGATCATGTGGATGGTCTGAGGCTTTTACTCAGGGCTAAAATGGCTAACACGAGAGGGGGGTCATGGTCCCATCTGGCAATTCCCCATCTTGCTATTACCTCCTTAATAGGGCCTTAATCCCCTCATCTGATTTCAGATCATTCCCAGTTCCACTAATTACAGCAGACCTGGTTCCCATTAGCAAACACAGGATAAAACTCAGGCTGCACAGCCATGCTTTGCCAGTTTGTTGGTTGACTCTGGTGTGAGTAAATCTTGTTTCTTAATTCCTTAGGACTGTCAGTTCTAAGGTCTGCATAATTTCCTGGATACTCTATGTAAACCTTGTCTCCATGTAAAGACCCCCCTGGATACCGGTTCCCTGTTTGTGACGGTGCTAACGCCTCATGACTCTGCCTCCGTGCCTGTGTCCTGCACCTGGGTTTGTCCTCCGCCTCGTCCTTGCACCACAGGGCTCAGTTTTAAGGTGCTTGGAAGCAGGTACAGAGGAGATGTCAGGGGTAAGTTTTTTTTTATGCAGAAAGTGGTGAGTGTGTGGAATGGGCTTCCAGCAACAGTGGTGGAGGCAGATACGATAGGGTCTTTTAAGAGACTCCTGGATAGGTACATGGAGCTTAGAAAAACAGAGGGCTATGGGTAACCCGAGGTAATTTCTAAAGTAAGTACATGTTCGTCACAGCATTGTGGGCCATTGTGCATCTATGTTTCTATCACTAATACTATCATTGCCATCGCCAGCTTCCAACACATCAGGGTAAACAGTTAGTGCCTTAACGCTACATTGTTTAATTGAACTGACTTTATTTCTTACATTCTTCACATGCATGAGGAGTAAAAATCTTTGTTACGTCTCCATCTATGTGTGCAATGTGCAATTGATAGTGATTTGTAATAAATAGTATGTACAACCAGACAGTCAGTGCAGCATAGAAATACAATTGCATCAGTATGAATTAATCGGTCCGATGGCCTGGTGCAAGAAGCTGTCCCAAAGCTTGTTGGTCCTGATTATAATGCTGCGGTACCATTTCCCAGATGGTAGCAGCTGGAACAGTTTGTGATTGGGGTGACTTGGGTCCTCAATAATCCTTTGGGCCAGTTTTACACACCTGTCTTTGTGGGAGGTTCACAACTACAGATGTACTGGGCTGTCCACACCAGTCTCTGCAGTGTCCTGTGATTGAGGGAAATACAGTTCCCATACCAGGCAGTGATGCAGCCAGTCAGGATGCTCTGAATTGCGTCCCTGTAGAAAGTTCTTTGGATTTGGGGACCCATGCCAAACTTCTTCAACCATCTGAGGTGAAAGAGGTGCTGCTGTGCCTTTTTCACCACACAGCTGGTATGTACAGACCACATGAGATCCTCAGTGATGTGCATACCAAGGAACTTAAAGCTGTTCACCCTCTCAACTCCAGATCCATTGATGTCAATAGGGGTTAGCCTGTCTCCAATCCTCCTGTGGCCCACAACCAGCCCCTTTGTTTTTGCAAAATTAAGGGAGAGGTTGTTTTCTTGACAACACTGTGTCAGACTCTTCACTTAAATTATCTTGATTATGAATTGCAACAAATGAACGAGCCATTAACTCAACCCTCTCTGTTTCAGTAACAATTGTATTACCTTCTTTAATCAATACTGGAATGTTATTAGCCCTATGAATGCCATTTTTTTAAACATTCCCCAAGCATCTCCAAGATTAATACCCCTTCCAATATTATCATAAGATGACCTCCAGTAAACCTTTAATGCAACCTTCACTATCTTCCTCACCACGGCCTGTGCCCTTTTATACTTAACAAGGTCACTCGCAGACTGATACTTTCCTAAATGCTTTATTTCTCTCCCTAAGTGCCTCTGTACACTCCTCAGTCCACCATGGTACATGGTTCTCCTATCAATGCCTCTTTTAATTGGAATCACTTCCACTGCAGTTTTATGAATAATGTGACATCACCTTTCATTGCAGAAATCCACGTTATCCTCAACATTCAGCCCTGATAGATGTTCATCACATAAAACCTTAAATCGTTCCCAATTTGCTTTACCAGAATTCCACCTCCTAAAAGTGGCCTCCTACCCCCTATATAAATCCAAACCCAAGCTTATAAATACAGGAAAATGATCACTCCCCAATGTTTCATCTCCCATGACATTTCACTCACTCACTCCAGCCAGAATGTTCGAAACTAAATTCAAATCTGTAGCAGTTTCAGAACCATTATGAACATTAAATCTCATGCTGCTCCCATCATTAAGACACACAAGACAGACAGTAGGTGCAGGAGTAGGCCATTTGGCCCTTCTAGCCAGCACCGCCATTCAATGTGATCATGGGTGATCATCCACAATCAGTACCCCGTTCATGCCTTCTCCCCGTATCCCTTGACTCCACTGTCTTTAAGAACTCCATCTCTTTCTTGAAAGCATCCAGAGAATTGGCTTCCACTGCTTTCTGAGGCAGAGCATTCCACAGATCCACAACTCTCTGGGTGAAAAAGTTTTTCCTCAACTCCGTTCTAAATGGCCTACCCCTTATTCTTAAACTGTGGCCTCTGGTTCTGGACTCCCCCAACATCGGGAACATGTTTCCTGCCTCTAGCGTGTCCAATCCCTTAATAATCTTATATGTTTCCATCAGATCTCCTCTCATCCTTCTAAATTCCAGTGTATACAAGCCCAGTCACTCCAATCTTTCAACATTTGACAGTCCCGCCATTCCGGGAATTAACCTCGTGAACCTACGCTGCCCTTCCTCAATAGCAAGAATGTCCTTCCTCAAATTTGGAGACCAAAACTGAACACAATACTCCAGGTGGGGTCTCACCAGGGCCCCGTACAACTGCAGAAGGACCTCTTTGCTCCTATACTCAACTCCCCTTGTTATGAAGGCCAACATGCCATTAGCTTTCTTCACTGCCTGCTGTACCTGCATGCTTACTTTCAGTGACAGATGAACTAGGACACCTAGATCTCATTGTACTTCCACTTTTCCTAACTTGACACCATTCAGATAGTAATCTGCCTTCCTGTTCTTGCCACTAAAGTGGATAACCTCACATTTATCCACATTAAACTGCATCTGCCATGCATCTGCCCACTCACCCAACCTGTCCAAGTCACCCTGAATTCTCATAACATCCTCCTCATATTTCACACTGCCACCCAGCTTTGTGTCATCTGCAAATTTGCTAATGTTACCTTTAATCCCTTCATCTAAATCATTAATATATATTTTAAATAGCTGCGGTCCCAGCACCGAGCCTTGCGGTAACCCACTAGTCACTGCCTGCCATTCTGAAAAGGACCTGTTAATCCCTACTCTTTGTCTCCTGTCTGCCAACCAATTTTCTATCCATGTCAGTACCCTAGCCCCAATACCATGTGCTCTAATTTTTCCCACTAATCTCCTATGTGAGACCTTATCAACGGCTTTCTGAGAGTCCAGGTACACTACATCCACTGGCTCTCCCTTGTCCATTTTCATAGTTACATCCTCATGTGATAAACTATGTATACCTGTCTGGACACACCCCTCTACTGACTGCTCCTGTGGCTCCTCCCACAGATCCCTGTATAAAGGCGATTGGGGCACTGCTGCTCCCTCAGTCTTCAACATGGTCATGCTCCCTTTTCGCTGTTAATAAAATCCTATCGTTCACTTCCCGTCTCCTAGAGTTATTGATGGTGCATCACCTCAAAAAACAAAGATATCAAATATCTAAAAATTCTTCCTCAATCAAACCATTATTCTGTGAACAACCCCACAGTGAACCATGTGCATTAAAATCCCCACACCATACAACCCTTAGTGAGCTAGAGCTATATATGCTTTCCAGTAAAACAATCGAGAGCTTTTTGCAAGGGTGATAAAAATTGCCACTTTAATACCCCTACCTGTTGAATCAAAAACCTGCAAGTGCCTCATTTACATCTACAGCTCTATGTCCTATCCCTTTCCTTATAAAACTTGCAACACCACCCCTTCTACCAACTAATCTATCATGCTTAATATAATCCTGCAAGAGAAAACTTACATGTGGTAACAACCAGGTTTCCTGAATACATATAACATCAGGAGGATTTGATACTTCAGAAACAAACTTCTTAAAGTCTTGACCATTGGAAATCAGGCTTGTTGCATTCCACTGCAATATTCTGATGCCCATTGTGTACCTTCACAAAGGAGACTGAAATACAGATACCCCACCCATCAGAGCCTCATTTACAGCTTCCATCATAGCACCTGTTATACACAGATACTTTCTAAAATCTTCAAAAATAATTTTAATTTTCTCAGTACAAGTAGCTGTCTGAGCAGAAGAATTCACCACATCCATTATGAACATCACAAACTTCATTTTATCGACTAGTAAAGTATATTTAGTAAGAGTAGTATGATGCTAACATACAGCCTATAACTTCACAATCCGTTCTCTGACTGGTAATACTTTATCAATGTTTGGTTTAACTTTTTGCAGAGACTTTGCATAAGACACACCTAACTTACTTTAACCTGTTGAAATTTAGATGCCACCTGAAGCACTTCACATCCTCTGTAAGCTGCACTATGTTCTCATCTGCAATTACAACAATTACACCTTTGCAATTTTCATATTTATGTTCCCCACCACACTTACTACATTTTAGTTTCCCATGGCATACAGCTGCCACATGCCCAAAACCTCTGATATTTCTAACATCTAAGCAGGGATCTAAGCTCAAACATTATAACTAACATACTCCAAATTAACTTTGTCAGGGGGCTTCGCTTCATCAAAACATATCAATATAGAAAAACTATCCATCCTTTCCTCATTTCTGACTACTTGCAATCTCTTTACCTCCGTAACCTTGCCTCCCAATAAATGAAATTTAACCTCTTCTATCAATTGTGTCAGACAGAGTGGTCAGTAGCACTGGGGCTCCACAGGGGACTGTCCTGTCTCCCTTTCTCTTCACCATCTACACCTCGGACTTCAACTACAACACAGAGTCTTGCCATCTTCAGAAGTTTTCTGATGACTCTGCCATAGTTGGATACATCAGCAGGGGAGATGAGGCTGAGTACAGGGCTATGGTGGGAAACTTTGTCACATGGTGTGAGCAGAATCATCTGCAGCTTAATGTGAAAAAGACTAAGGAGCTGGTGGTGGACCTGAGGAGGGCTAAGGCACCGGTGACTCCTGTTTCCATCCAAGGGGTCAGTGTGGACATGGTGGAGGATTACAAATACCTGGGGATACGAATGGACAATAAACTGGACTGGTCAAAGAACACTGAGGCTGTCTACAAGAAGGGTCAAAGCCGTCTCTACTTCCTGAGGAGACTGAGGTCCTTTAACATCTGCCGGACGATGCTGAGGATGTTCTATGAGGCTGTGGTGGCCAGTGCTATCATGTTTGCTGTTGTGTGCTGGGGCAGCAGGCTGAGGGTAGCAGACACCAACAGAATCAACAAACTCATTCGTAAGGCCAGTGATGTTGTGGGGGTGGAACTGGACTCTCTGACGGTGGTGTCTGAAAAGAGGATGCTGTCCAAGTTGCATGCCATCTTGGACAATGACTCCCATCCACTCCATAATGTACTGGTTAGGCACAGGAGTACATTCAGCCAGAGACTCATTCCACCGAGATGCAACACTGAGCGTCATAGGAAGTCATTCCTGCCTGTGGCCATCAAACTTTACAACTCTTCCCTCAGAGTGTCAGACACCCTGAGCCAATAGGTTGGTCCTGGACTTATTTTCACTTTGAATAATTTACTTATTATTATTTAACTATTTATGGTTTTATATTGCTATATTTCTACACTATCCTTGGTTGGTGCGACTGTAACAAAACCCAATTTCCCTCGGGATCAATAAAATACGTCTGTCTGTCTGTCAAAATCTCCACCGAAACACCTGATATAACACCTCTAACACCTCTATTTTTATTAGACAAAATAGATACTGTACTATCTTTCTGCAAAGTAGTCTTCAATCGTAATGCCTTCTCACACTGCTTTTTACCCTTACAAACGATTAACACTTTCCCTCCTCCTAAAGTACGTGCTCAATCTATATTTCCTGTGGCCGCTTTTAGCTCTGTAGATTATTTAATAGTATTGATGGAAGGTGACTGTTCTGGTTCATATTTAAACAATACCTTGAAGACTTAGCTCCTTTTTTTCAAAATATCCATCCCTTCCTCTCCATCGCTTGAAATCGTTCCAATATTAAGTTTCTTTTTCAGTTTTCCATATCTGAATTCAACTTCCTTCCAACATCTGGAATGCTCTGCCACAGACTGTGGTAGAGGCCAAGTCCGTGCGTATATTTAAGGTGGAAGTTGATCATTTCCTGAGCTGTCAAGGCATAAAAAGGTATGACGAGAAAGCAAGTGTATGGTGTTGAGTGGAATCCGGGATCAGCCATGATGGAATGGTGGAGCATACTTGATGGGCTGAATGGCCTAATTCTGATCCTATGTCTTATGGTCATGTGGTGAGTTTCCTCTGAGTGTTCTGGTTTCCTCCCACACTTAAAAGACATACCTGTTGGTAGGTTAACACGTACAAACACTCTGGAGGAACTCAGCTGGTTGGGCAGCATCCATGGAAACGAGCAGTCAACGTTTTGGGCTGAGACCCTTCGTCAGGACTGAAGGAGGAGGGGCAGGGGCTCTATAAAGAAGGTGGGGGGAGGGTGAAAGGTGCCAGGTGAAAAACCAATCAGAGGAAAGATCAAGGGGTGGGGGAGGGGAAGCAAGGAGGGGATAGGCAGGAAAGGTGAAGAAGAAATGTAAGGGGAAAGCACTATGGGTAGTAGAAGAAGACAGAATTATGAGAGAGGTGATAGGCAGCTGGAAGAGGAGGAGGCAGAGTGAAAGTGGGATGGGGAAGGGAGATGGAGAGAATTACCGGAAGTTGGAGAATTCAATGTTCATACCAAGGGGCTGGAGACCACCCAGACGGTATATGAGGTGTTGCTCCTCCAACCTGAGTTTGGCCTCATCATGGCAGTAGAGGAGCAACACCTCATATACTGTCTGGGTAGTCTCCAGCCCCTTGGTATGAACATTGAATTCTCCAACTTCCGGTAATTCTCTCCATCTCCCTTCCCCATCCCACTTTCACTCTGCCTCCTCTTCTTCCAGCTGCCTATCACCTCCCTCATAATTCTGTCTTCTTCTACTACCCATAGTGCTTTCCCCTTACATTTCTTCTTCACCTCTCCTGCCTATCCCCTCCCTGCTTCCCCTCCCCCACCCCTTGATCTTTCCTCTGACTGGTTTTTCACCTGGCACCTTCCAGCCTTCTCCTTCCCACCATCCCCCCCCCCCACCTTCTTTATAGGGCCCCTGCCCCTCCCTCTTCAGTCCTGATGAAGAGTCTCGGCCCAAAACGTTGACTGCTTGTTTCCACGGATGCTGCCCGATCTGCTGAGTTCCTCCAGCGTGTTTATACGTGTTGATTTGACCACAGCATCTGCAGTGTACTTTGTGGTTCCTGTTGGTAGGTTGATTGGTCATTGTCAATTGTCCTGTGATTAGACTAGGGTTAAATCGATGGGTTGCTGGTTGGGCTGAAATGGCCTGGTCCGTGTTGTATCTCTAAATAAAATAATCAGCAAAACTCAGGCACAGAGAAAGCAGCTCCACTCAGTGACATTCTTACAGCTTGAATTTGAACTGAATTGACACTGCAGTGTAGTTGATAATCGGGCTGTGGAAAGTAATGAGCAAAGCAATGAAGCAGCAACATTCGCTCAACCACCCATTGACATCCAAGTGCTTTGACATTTGATCCACTCCAGCTGCTAATCCTATTTAAATTCACTTGGCATTTACAAGTGCATCTCTTGAGATCAACGGTTTCAGGAAGTTCCTACAGCTCTACACCAGCTTTGGAGGGAAGGTGAGGTGACACAGGCCATAAAGAAGTGCAAAGGAAGCTGGCACAGTGTCCCTTCATCTGCGTGCTTCGGTGGCACTACACTCTCACACCTTGTAATCTCTGGGTGCAGGAACACAGCGTAGCCCACTACAAAAGGGACATATTCCAGTCAAACATCAGTGGCAATGAGATCAACCACAAGACATAGGAGCAGAATTAAGCCATTCAGCCCACTGAGTCTGCACTGCTATTCCATCATGCCTGATTTATTATCCCTCTCAACCCTATTTTCCCACCTTCTTAATGGTTTAATGAAAGATCATTACTAATGCCTGCACAGTCTCTTCTGCTATCTCATTCAGAACCCTGGGTGTTGTCCATCAGGTACAAGTGCATATCTACCTTCAGAATTTCAGTTTCCGAAGTAATAGCAATGACATCACCTCTGCCCCAACACTCTCACATTTCTGACATTCTGTCAGAGTCTTCCACAGTGAAGACTGATACGAAATTCTTATTAAGTTCCTCTGTAATTTATTTGTTCCCCTTTAGTAGACCCAGTGGTCCAATATCCACTCCCTGTCATGTTTGTTGAGCACAGCTGGAGCTGCAGGTGATCCAACCACCATGATAATGGTTACTTCGACACTGAAACTTCCCATAACCCTTGTAACTGTGGCTGCTATCATACCCCACCAGAGAGTATCATGTCTCCCCATCACTCAGTAACCGAGCCAGTTGGAGTTGGTGGAGGGGACACACTCTCAGATCCACCTGTATGGCATTACCTTTTCTGCAGACACTCCTTCTTGTCCGTGGAGCCCAGACTCTGAAAAAGACAAATAAACGAGTGGTCATCACACAACATAGACACGGTGCAGTGTAACACACACCCCTCCCTGTAGCCCAATGCAGGACCCTCTCTGCAGCATAACACAGGACCCACCCTGTGGCACGACACGGGTCTCTCCATGTGGCATAACTCAAGACCATCCCTGCAGCATAACACAGGGCCTTCCATGAGGAGTAACATAGGACCATCCCTGTGCCATAACACAGGACCCTCACTCTGGCATAACACAGGGCCCTCACTCTGGCATAACACAGGGCCCTCACTCTGCCATAACACAGGACCCTCACTCTGGCATAACACAGGGCCCTCACTCTGCCATAACACAGGACCCTCACTCTGCCATAACACAGGACCCTCACTCTGGCATAACACAGGGACCTCACTCTGGCATAACACAGGGCCCTCACTCTGGCATAACACAGGACCCTCACTCTGCCATAACACAGGGCCCTCACTCTGCCATAACACAGGACCCTCACTCTGGCATAACACAGGACCCTCACTCTGGCATAACACAGGGACCTCACTCTGGCATAACACAGGGCCCTCACTCTGGCATAACACAGGACCCTCACTCTGCCATAACACAGGGACCTCACTCTGGCATAACACAGGACCCTCACTCTGCCATAACACAGGACCCTCACTCTGGCATAACACAGGACCCTCACTCTGCCATAACACAGGACCCTCACTCTGGCATAACACAGGACCCTCACACTGCCATAACACAGGACCCTCACTCTGGCATAACACAGGACCCTCACTCTGGCAAAACACAGGACCCTCACTGCGGCCGAATGCAGGAAGCTCCCAGCATACAAACGCAGGCTCCTCCCTTCTCACCATCCCTCATCTCCAAATGTTTATACTCAGTAAGGGTGGTGACGCAGGAGCCGCATTTCAAGGGTTAACAGCAGGCACTAAAGGAGAGTTAGCGCTATCTGCAGTAACCTGTACACCTCTATCAGGTCACCTCTCATCCTCCATCACTCCAAGGAGAAAAGGCTAAGTTCACTCAACTTATTCTCATAAGGCATGCTCCCCAATCCAGGCAACACCCTTGTAAATCTCCTCTTCACCCTTTCTATTGTTTCCACACCCTTCCTGTAGTGAGGTGACCAGAACTGAGCACAGTACTCCAAGTGGGGTCTGACCAGGGTCCCATATAGCTGTAACATTACCTCTCAGCTCCTAAACTCAATCCCATGATTGATGAAGGCCAATGCACCGTAAGCAACCTGCGCAGCAGCTTTGAGTGTCCTATGGACTCAGACTCAAAGATCTCTCTGATCCTCCGCACTGCCAAGAGTCTTACCATTAATACTATTAAACTGTCATCATATTTGATCTACCAAAATGTATCACTTCACACTTTTCTGAGTTGAAATCCATATGCCACTTCTCAGCCCAGTTTTGCATCCTATCAATGTCCCACTATAACTTCTGACAGCCCTCCACACTATCCACAACACCTACAACCTTTGTGTCTTCAGCAAATTTACAAACCCATCCCTCCACTTCCTGATCCAGGTCATTCATTAAAATTGCGAAGAAAAGGGTCCCAGAACAGATCCCTGAGGCACACCATTGGTCACCAACCTCCACACAGAATATGACCCGTCTACAACCAATCTTTGTCTTCTGTGGGCAAGCCAGCTCTGGATCCACAAAGCAAGGTCCCCTTAGATCCCATGCCTCCTTACTTTCTCAATAAGCCTTGCATAGGGTACCTTATCAAATGCCTTGCTGAAATCCATATACACTACATCTACTGCTCTACCTTTATGAATGTGGTTAGTCACATCTTCAAAAAATTCAGTCAGGCTTATAAGGCATGACCTGGCTTTGACAAAGCCATGCTGATTATTCCTAATCATATTATGTCTCGCCAAATGTTCATAAATCCTGCCTCTCAAGATCTTCTCCATCAACTTACGAACCACTGAAGTAAGACTCACTGATCTATAATTTCCTAGGATATCTCTACTCCCTTTCTTGAATAAGGGAACATCTGCAGCCTTGCAATCCTCTGGAATCTCTCCCGAGTCCTCTTGAAACAAGAGCAAACATCGTACTTGCCTTCCTTATCACAGACTCAACCTGAAAATTAACCTTTAGGGAATCCTACACAAGCACTCCCAAGTTCCTTTATGTCTCAATTTTTTGTATTTCCTCTCTGTTTAGAAAATAGTCAACCTTTACATTTCTTCTGCCAAAGTGCATGTCTATATACTTCCCAACACTGTATTCTACCTGTCATTTCTTGGTCCATTCTCCTAATCTGTTAAGTCCTCCTGTAGTCTCTTAACTTCCTCAAAACTACCTGTCCCTCCACCTATGTTCGTATCTTCTGCAAACTTTGAAAGGTTCAAATGGTCAAAGGTTCAATTTAATGTCAGAAAAATGTATACAATATACATCTTGAAATGCTTTTTCTTTGCAAAACATCCACAAAAACAGAGAAGTGCCCCAAAGAATGAACAACAGTTAAATGTGAGAACTCCAAAGTCCCCCCCTAGTTCTGCCCTCCCACACATAAATGGCAGCAAGGCAATGATGCTCACCTCCCCTCGGCAAAAAAAGCGCACCTGCCTCCGAGCACAAGCATGAGCTAAGCAATAGCAAAGACACAGACCTTGCAGATACCCCAGACTATCACATTTCATCTGGCATTGGACAAACTACAGGTTCTCTCTCCCCCTAAGGGAGAGGGAGATGTCCCCCATTTTCACTTTGCAACAAAATCATCAATTCCATCATCCATATCATTGACATATAATATAAAAATAATTTGTCCCAACACAGACCTCTGTGGAACACCATTAATTACCAGCAGCCAACCAGAAAAGGCTCCCTTTATTCCCACTCATTGCCTCATGCCCAGTCATCCACTGCTTTATCCATGCCAGAATCTTCCTTGTAATACCATGGGCTCTTAGCTTGTTAAGCAGCTTCATGTGTGGCACCTTGTCAAAGACCTTCTGAAAATCCAAATAAACAACATCAACCAATGCTCTTTTGTCTATCCTGCTTGTTCAAAGAATTCCAGCAGATGTATCAGGCAAGGTTTTCCCTTGAGGACGCCATGCTAACTACAGCTTCCAAGTACCCCAAAACCACATCCTTAACGATTGTCTCCAACATCTTCCCAACCACTGATGTGATGCTGAGGCTTTATAAGGCAGTGGTGAGGCCTCACCTTGAGTATTGTGAACAGTTTTGGGCTCCTCATCTTAGAAAGTATGAGCTGGCATTGGAGAGGGTCCAGAGGAGGTTCACAAGGATGATTCCAGTATTGAAAGGGTTATCATATGAGGAATGTTTAATAGCTCTCGGTCTGTACTCACTGGAATTCAGAAGGATGGGGGAGGTGGGGGGGAATCTCATTGAAACCTTTCGAATGTTGAAAGACCTAGACAGAGTAGATGTGGAAGGATGCTTCCCATGGTGGGTGAGTCTAGGACAAGAGGGCATTGCCTCAGGATAGAGGGGTGTTCATTCAAAACAGAAATACAGAGTAATTTCTTTACCCAGAGGGTGGTGAATTTGTGGAATTTGTTGCCACGTGCAGCTGTGGAGGCTAGATTATTGGGTGTATTTAAGGCAGAGATTGGTAGGTTCTTGATTGGACATGGTATCAAAGTTTATGCGGAGAAGGCCAGGAAATGGGGTTAAGGAGGATAAAAAAGGATCAGCCATGATTGAATGAAAGAGCAGATTCAATGGGCCAAATGGCCTAATTCTGCTCCTATGTCTTATGGTCTTATGGCCACCGGGGAAGGTCTAACTGGCCTATAATTTCCTTTCTTCTACCTCTCTCCCTTCTTGAAGAGTGGAGTGACATTTGAAAATTCTCAGTCTTCCAGAACGATTCCAGAATCTAGTAATTCTTGAAAGATCATTACTAATGCCTTCAGCCACCTCTTTCAGAACCCTGCGGTGTACACCATCTAGTCCAGGTGACTAATCTACCTTCAGACCTTTCAGTTTCCCAAGAACCTTCTCCCTTGTAGTGAGAAGTTAACACACTTCATGACCCCTGACACCTGGAACTTATACCACACTGCTAGTGTTTTGCACAGTGAAGGCTGATATAAAATACTTATTCAGTTTGTCTGCCATTTTTTTGTTCCCCCCCCCCCCCAACTACCTCCCCAGTATCATTTTCCAGCAGTCCGATATCCACTCTCACCTCTCTTCTACACTTTCTGTATCTGAAGAAAATGGCTCACAATGCTCCAACTGCGGTTTGAGAATTGCTTTATAAAGTCTCCAAATTACATCCTTGCTCTTATGTTCTAGTCCTCTTGAAATTAATGCTAATATTGTATTTGCCTTCCTTACCACTGTCTTAACTCTCAAGTAAACCCTTAAGGAATCCTGCACAAGAACTCTCAAGTCCCTTCGCACATCTGATTTTTGAATTTTCTCCCCACTTAGAAAATATTCTACACCTTTTTTCCTTCTACCAAAGTGCATGACCATACACTTCCCTATACAATATTCCATCTACCATATCTTTGCCCACTCTCCCGATCTGTCTAAATCCTTCTGCCGACACCCTGCTTCTTCAACACTACCAGCCCCTCAACCTATCTTCATATCATCTGCAAATTTGGAAACAAGGCCATCAATTCCATCATTCATATCATTGACAGATAATGTGGAAAAAGTGGTCCAAACCTTGCAGAGCATCACTAGTCACCAACAGCCAACCAGAAAAGGCACCCTTTATTCCCACCCACTGCCTCCTTTCAGTCAGCCAATCATATATCCATGCAGCTATCTTTCCTGTAATACCATGGGCTCTTATCTTGTTACGCAGCCTCATGTGCAGCACCTCGTCAAAGGCCTTCTGAAATTCCAAGCAAACAACATCCACTGACCACAAACAAAAGAAAATCTACAGATGTTGGAAATCCAAGCAACACACACAAAATGCTGGAGGAACTCAGCAGGCCAGGCAGTATCTACGGAAAAAAGTACAGTCAACATTTTGGGCTGAAATGTCAACTCTACTTTTTTCCATTGAAGCTGCCTGGCCTGCTGAGTTCCTCCAGCATTTTGTGTGTTTTGCTCGAACATCCACTGACTCTCTATCGTTGTCTATCTTTCCCTGTTAGTTCCTCAAAGAATTCTAATAGACGTGTCAGGCATGTTTTTCCCTTCAGGAAACCATGCTGACTACAGCCTATTTTATCATGTGCCTGCAAGTACCCCAAAACCTCATTCTTAATAATGGACTCCAAAATCTTCCTAAGCACTGAAGTCAGGCTAACTGGCTTATAATTTCCTCTCTTCTGCCTCCCTCCTATCTTAAAGAATGGAGTGACATTTGCAATTTTCCAGCCCTCTGGATCCATTCCAGAAACTAGTGATTCTTGAAAGATCATTACTAATGCCTCCACAATCTTTTCAGCTACTTCTTTCAGAACTGTCAGTGTCTATCTGGTCCAGGTGTCTAATCTACTTTCAGACTTTTCACCTTCCCAAGCATTTTCCCCTTAGTAATACCACCTGCACTTATGCCTGCCCTCCTACTGTTGAATTTCTGGCATACTGCTACTGTCTTCCACTTTGAAGACTAATGCAAAACACTTATTAAATTTCAAGTTTGTTGGTTATTTCTTTTGTCCCCCATTACTACCTCTCCAACAACATATTTCAGCAGTCCAATATTCACTTTTGCCTCTCTTTTACTCTGAAGAAGCTTTTTGTATCTTCTTTTATATTATTAGCCAGCTTACCTTCATATTTTTATCTTCTGTCTCCCTATGACTATTTTAGTTGCCCCTTCCCACTAATTTTTGCTCTATTATACTTTACTTTATTGTCACCAAACAATTGATCCTAGAGCGTACAATCATCACAGTGATATTTGATTCTGCGCTTCGCACTCCCTGAAGTACAAATTGAAGCAAATATAATAAAAACTTAAATTATAAATCATAATTAGAAAATAGAAAAGGGAAAGTAAGGTAGTGCAAGTCAGGTCCGGATATTTGGAGGGTACGGCCCAGATCCGGGTCAGGATCCGTTCAGCAGTCTTATCACTGTTGGAAAGATGCTGTTCCCAAATCTGGCTGTATGAATCTTCATACTCTTGAACCTTCTCCTGGAGGGAAGAGGGACAAAAAGTGTGCTGGCTGGATGGGTCGTGTCCTTGATTATCCTGTCAGCACTGCTCCGACAGCGTGCAGTGTAAAGTGAGTCCAAGGATGGAAGATTGGTTTGTGTGATATGCTGGGCTATGTTCACGATTTTCTGCAGCTTCTGGTCTTGGACAGGACAACTTCCATACCAGGTTGTGATGCACCCTAGAAGAATGCTTTCTACGGTGCATCTATAAAAATTAGTGAGGGTTTTAGGGGACAGGCCAAATTTCTTCAGCTTTCTCAGGAAGTAAAGGCACCAGTGGGCCTTCTTGGCAGTGGACTCTGCTTGGTTAGACCAAGTCAGGTCATTTGTGATATTCACCCTGAAGAACTTAAAGCTTTTGACCTGTTCCACCTGCGCACCACCGATGTAGATGGGGTCGTGCGGTCCGCTACTCCTTCTGAAGTCAACAACCAATTCCTTCGTCTTGCTGACATTGAGGGATAGGTTATTGTCTTTGCACCATGCCACCAGGTTCTTAATTTCCTCTCTGTACTCAGACTCATCATTACCCAAGATACGGCCTACAATTGTGGTGTCATCAGCAAACTTATATATTGATTTTCATGGAAACTTAGCTACACAATTATGGGTGTACAGTGAGTACAGCAGGGGGCTGAGTACACAGCCTTTGGGGCACCTGTGCTCAGAGTGATTGTAGAGGAGAGCTTGTCCCCTATTTTTACAGCTCGGGTCCTGTCTGTGAGGAAGTTGAAGATCCAGCTGCAGATCTGAGTGCTAAGACCCAGGTTCCGGAGCTTAGGAATCAGTTTATTTGGAACGATGGTATTAAAGGCAGAGCTGTAGTCAATGAAAAGGAGCCTTACATATGTGTCTTTATTCTCCGGGTGTTCTAAGGAGGAATGTAGTGCCAGAGAGATGGCATCTGCTGTTGATCTGTTGCTCTGGTAGGTGAATTGCAAAGCGTCGAGGTTGACCGGTAGGGTATGGTTGATGTGTGCCATAACCAATCGCTCAAAGCACTTCATAGCAATTGATGTCAGAGCCACAGGTCGATAGTCATTCAGGCATGCCACCTTGCTTTTCTTTGGCACTGGGATTATCGATGCCTCCTTAAAACACGAGGGGATCTTAGGCTGAAGCAGGGAGCAGTTGAAGATGTCAGCAAACACTCCAGCTAGCTCGCTTGCACAGGCCCGGAGAACCCGTCCTGGGACGCCATCTGGGCCCGTCGCCTTCCTTGGATTTATCTTCAGGAAGGCTCTTCTAACGTCTTCCTCGGTGACGATGAATCTCGATGCCACCAGGTCCGGTTCATCCAGAGGGGGTGGGACGCTCCTCTTCTGTTCGAATCTTGCGTAGAATATATTACGTTCATCAAGAAGAGAAGCGCTACAGTTATTGATATTCCCAGACTTTGCACCCAGTTATCTCATTTTGACCCTGCCATAGTCTACTGGCATCCCTCAGGTTAGCCTGGGCTTCCAACTTGGCTCAATATTGCCTCTTGGCGCCCTTAATGGCTTTCCGGAGTTCACGCCTGGATTCTGTGTAGCGACTGGTATCCCCGGACCTAAAAGCCACAGCTCTAGCCTTCAAAAGGGACTGGACCTCAGAATTCATCCAAGGTTTCCGGTTAGGGAATACCCAGATCGTCTTGCGAGACACAAAGTCCTCTGTGCATTTCCAGATAAAGTCCGTGACAGCTGAGGCATACTCAGAGGTTAGCTGCCGAGTCCCTGAATACTAACCAGTCCACCAATTCAAAGCAGTCACAGAGGACCTCATCGTTTCCTCTGTCCAACACGACACCACTTTTGACGCCGTGACCTCCCTTTTACTTATATGCCCTCTCTTTTACTTTTTGTGGCGCGTGGCCAAGTGGTTAAGGCGCTGGACTAGCGATCTGAAGGTCGTGAGTTCGAGCACCAGCAAGGCAGTGTGTTGTGTCCTTGAGCAAGGCACTTAACCACACACTGCTCCAGTCCACCCAGCTGAAAATGGGTACCGGCAAAATGCTGGGGGTTAACCTCACGATAGACTAGTGTCCTATCCGGGCGGTGGGGGGAGTCTCATACTCTCAGTCACTTCACACCACAGAAACCTATAAGGCTCGGGACAGACTTTAACTTTAACTAACTTCTTTTGCTTTTATTCTGTCTTTGACTTCCCTGGTCAGTTATTGTTGTATCATCCTACCTTTAGAATACTTCTTCATCATTGGGTTGTCTCTAAACTGAGCCTTCCAAATTACCCCCAGAAACTCCAGCTTTGCCATCATTCCTGCTAGTATCCCCTTCTTAACAACTTTGGCCAGCTCCTCTCTTAGGTCTCTGTAATTCCCTTTACTCCACTGTAATACTGATACCATAGAACCATACAACACTACAGCACAGTACAGGGCCTTCAGCCCTCCATGTTGTGCTGACCCATATAATCCTTAAAAAAAAGTACTAAACCCACACTACCCCATAACCCTCCATTTTTCTTTCATCCATGTGCCTGTCCAAGATGCTCTTAAATACCCCTAATGTTTTAGCCTACCACCACCATCCCTGGCAAATCATTCCAGACACTCACAACCCTCTGTGTAAAAAACTTACCCCTGATGTCTCCCCTAAACTTCCCTCCCTTAATTTTGTACATATGCCCTCTGGTGTTTGCTATTGGTGCCCTGGGAAACAGGTACTGACTATCCACCTTATCTATGCCTCTCATAATCTTGTAGACCTCTAACAAGTCCCCTCTCATTCTTCTACACTCCAAAGAGAAAAGTCCCAGCTCTGCGAACCTTGCTTCATATGACTTGTTCTCCAAACCAGGCAACATCCTGGTAAATCTCCTCTGCACCCTCTCCATAGCTTCCACATCCTTCCTATAATCTATACATCCTATACATCTGACTTTATCTTCCCCCTTTCAAAATGAAGTCTATCATATTATGATCACTTACTCCTAAAGATTCCTTGACAAGCTCTTTAATCAAATCGGGTTATTAACACAACATCCAATCTGGAATAGCTGATTCCCCAGTGGGCTCAACCCCAAGCTGCTCTAAAAAGACATCCGGTAGACATTCTGCAAATTCCCTCTCTTGGGATACAGCACCAACCAGATTTTCCCAATTTCTCTGCATATGGAAATTCCCATCGCTATCTTAAATATTGCCAATTTTACATGCCTTTCTATCTCTTATTATAATTTGTATCCCACATTCTGGCTACATTGCAGAGGCCTGTATATAACTCCTATCGGGGTCTTTTTACCCTTGCAGTTTCCTAACTCTACCCACAAGGATTCTTCTGATCCTATGTCACTTCTTTCTAAGGGTTTGATTTTAGTTTTTACTTAGAGATCTTAAACCACCCCTCTGGTCACCTGCTTGTCCTTTTGATACAATGTGTAAACTGTAAAGAGCTGTAATCTTTCAGCCATGACTCAGTGATGCCCACAATGTTACACCAGTCAATCTCTAACTGTGCTACAAGATCATCTACCATATTGTAGCACATCTCTGTTATGCTAATCCCAGCAGACAGACCGCTGGTCAGACGCTCCAGACCAGTTCAGAAGCAGGTGAAAACCTGGCCGGCAGGGGGCCCATCTCTGCTCTTCAAGACTGCTTCGAGCACACTGACTGACACATGTTCAGGGAAGCTGCAACCTATGGCGACTCTACCAACTTAGAGGAGCACACAGCATCAGTGACCAGCTACATCAGCAAGTGCATTGATGATGTTACTCTGTCCAAGACCATCACTACACATGCCAACCAGAAGCCATGGACGACCGCAGAGCTGCGTGCGCTGCTGAGGATCCGTGACTCCGCCTTCAGAGCAGGCGACAAGGCAGCTCTAACAACAGCAATGGCCAAATTGTCCCGAGCCATCAGAGGGGCAAAGCGTGCACATGCTCAGCTAATCCACAGTCACTTCCAGGACAGCGGTGACACACAGCGCATGTGGAAGGGCATCCAGGACATCACCAATTACAGGACAACATCATCTGGCTGTGCGGGTGATGCCTCCCTCCCAGATGCGCTGAATAACCTCTATGCTTGTTTTTAGGCAGAAAATGACGTGGCGGCGAGGAAGTCCACCCCCCCTCCTCCACTGTGCTGTGTCTCACCGTGGCTGATGTGAGAAGAACCCTGTCCAGGGTCAACCCACGGAAGGCTGCTGGACCACACAACATTGCTCAGAGGATGTACAGACCAGCTAGCAGATATTCTCAATGACATCCTCAACATCTCTCTGAGCAGTGCCACCATTCCAACGTGCTTCAAGGCTGCCACCATCGTCCCCGTGCCAAAGGAGTTTTCAGTGTCCTGACTAAATGACAACTGTCCCGTTGCACTCACATCCATCATCATTAAGTGTGTCGAGAGGCTCATCATGAAGCATATCAAGACCCTGCTGCCCCCCTCACTGGACCCCCTGCAGTTTGCGTACCGTTCCATCCGCTCAACAGACAACACCATTGCCATCACCCTCCCGCTGAACATCGACAGCTCCTCGGTAGAGATTGTTAAGAGCACCAAACTTCTTGGTGTTCACCTGGTGGAGAATCTCACCTGGTCCCTCAACACCAGCTCCATAGTAAAGAAAGCCCAGCAGCGTCTCTACTTTCTACGAAGGCTGAGAAAAGTCCATCTCCCACCCCCCATCCTCATCACATTCTACAGGGGTTGTATTGAGAGCATCCTGAGCAGCTGCAACACTGCCTGGTTCGGAAATTGCACCATCTCGGATCGCAAGACCCTGCAGCGGATAGTGAGGTCAGCTGAGAAGAACATTGGGGTCTCTCTTCCCGCCATTACAGACATTTACACTACACGCTGCACCTGCAAAGCAAACAGCATTATGAAGGACCCCACGCACCCCTCATACAAACTCTTCTCCCTCCTGCCGTCTGGGAAAAGGCACCGAAGCATTCGGGCTCTCATGACCAGACTATGTAACAGTTTCTTCCCCCAAGCTATCAGACTCCTCAATACCCAGAGCCTGGACTGATACCAATTTATTGCCCTCTACTGTGCCTATTGTCTTGTTTATTATTTATTGTAATGCCTGCACAGGTTTGTGCACTTTATGCAGTCCTGGGTAGGTCTGTTGTCTAGTGTAGTTTTTTTCTGTGTTGCTTTCATGTAGTTCAGTGTAGTTTTTGTACTGTTTCATTTAGCACCAAGGTCCTGAAAAACGTTGTCTCGTTTTTACTGTGTACTGTACCAGCAGTTATGGTCAAAATGACAATAAAAAGTGACTTGAGAAAGCATACAGTGCATTGGCCTTCATCAATCATGGTTTGAATTTAGGAGGCAAGAGGTAATGTTGCAGCTATATAAGACCCTGGTCGGACCCCACTTGGAGCACTATGCTCAGTTCTGGTCGCCTCACTATAGGAAGGATGTGGAAACCATAGAAAGGTTGCAGAGGAAATTTACAAGGATGTTGCCTGAATTGGGGAGCATGCCTTATGAGAACAGGTTGAGTGAACTCGGCCTTTTCTCCTTGGAGTGAGAGAGGATGAGAGGTGACCTGATAGAGGTTTATATGATGATGAGAGGCATTGACTGTATGGATAGAGGCTTTTTCCCAGGGCTGAAGTGGTTAGCACAAGAGGGAACAATTTTAAGGTGCTTGGAAGTAGGTACAGAGGAGATGTCAGGCGTAGGTTTTTTATGCAGAGTGGTGAGTGTGTGGAATGGGCTGCCGGTGACGGTTGTGGAGACGGATATGATAGGGTCTTTTAAGAGACTCCTGGATAGGTACATAGAGCTTATAAAAATAGAGGGCAATGGGTAACCTCAGGTAATTTCTAAGGTAAGGACATGCACGGCACAGTTTTGTGGGCTGAAGAGCCTGTATTGTGTTGTAGGTTTTCTATGTTTATTCTGTATATTGCATGCATTCAAATATAACACCTTCAATCCTGTATTCGTCATCCTTTTCAGTTTTGTTCCCTTATTACACTTCAACTCATCTGACTGACTATAATTTTGCCCAATTGACTGCCTGTTCTTCCCCACAGTCCTCCTATGCACAGCATCAAACTACTTATATATCAGTCCTATCACTCTGCTTCCCATCCCATAGCCAATTAGTTTAAATCCTCCCTAGTAGCTCTAAGAAACCTGCCCACAATGATATTGTACCCCTCAGGTTCAGCTATAACCTTTCCTTTTAGTACAGGTCATAGTACTGTCCTGTAGAGAACTCAATGATCCAGAACTCTGACCCCATGCCCCTGCACTAGTTCATCAGCCACACATTCATCTGCCAAATCACTCTCACTGGTGTGGCAAAGGCAGCAATCCAGATATTATTATCCTGGAGCTCCTGCTTTTCAGTTTTCTGCCTAACTCCCTATATTTTCTCTTCAGGACCTCCTCCCTTTCCCTACCTATGTCATTAGTACCAATATGGACCAACACTTCCAGCTGTTCAAAGACATTTTCAATCTCATTGCTACAGTCAGAAGTTCCCACCTGCTTTTACCAGTGCCCAAGAAGAGTAGAGTGAGGTGGCTTAACAACTATCGTCCAATAGCACTCACATCTATGGTGATTGAGTGTTTTGAGAAGTTGGCTATGGCTAGAATTAGCTCTCATCTCAGTAAGGACCTGGACCCACTGCAATTTGCCTATGGCCACAATAAGTCTATGGTGGATGCGATCTCATTGGCTTGTCACCTGCCCTGGACAATACAAATACCTATGTCAGCATGTTACTTATTGACTATAGTTCAATGTTTAACACCATCATTCCTACCATTCTGATTGAAAAGCTCCAGAATCTGAGCCTCCATACCTCCCTCTGCAACTGGATCCTTAACTTCCTAACTGGAAGACCCACAACCTATACAGATTGGAAATAACATGTCCACTTCACTGATAATTGATACTGGCAGGAGTGTGTGCTTGGCCCACTGCTCTACTCTCTCTACACTCATGACTGCATGGCTAGGCACAGCTCAAATGCCTTCTATAAATTTGCTGACCATACAACTATTGTTGGCAGAATTTCAGATGTTGATGAGAATAGGAGCAAAATATATCAGCTAGTTGAGCGATGTTGCATCAACAATCTTGCACTCAACGTCAATAAGACCAAAGAACTGATTCTGGTTTTCAGAAAGGGATCAGGCGAGGGAACACACATCAAGTCAAGTCAAGTCAACTTTTATTGTCATTTCGACCATAACTGCTGGTACAGTGCTTAGTAAAAATGAGACAATGTTTTTCAGGACCATGGTTGACATGACACGGTACAAAAAATTAGACTGAACTACATAATAAAAAAAACAGAGAAAGCTATACTAGACTAGATTCCTACACTGGACTGCATAAAATGCACAAAAACAGTATCCGCATTACAATAAATAATAAACAGGACAGTGGGGCAAGGTGTCAGTCCAGGCTTCGGGTATTGAGGAGTCTAATAGCTTGGGGGAAGAAACTGTTATATAGTCTGGTCGTGAGAGCCCGAATGCTTCGGAGCCTTTTCCCAGACGGTAGGAGGGAGAAGAGATTGTATAAGGGGTGCATGTGGTCCTTCATAATGCTGTTTCCTTTGCGAATGCAGCGTGTAGTGTAAATGTCCGTGATGGCGGGAAGAGAGACCCTGATGATCTTCTCAGCTGACCTCACTATCCGCTGCAGGGTCTTGCGATCCGAGATGGTACAATTTCTGAACCAGGCAGTGATGTAGTTACTCAGGACACTCTCAATACAACCCCTGTAGAATATGGTGAGGATGGGGAGGTGGGAGATGAACTTTCCTCAGCCTTCGCAAAAAGTAGAGACGCTGCTGGACTTTCTTTGCTATGGAGCTGGTGTTGAGAGACCAGGTGAGATTCTCCGACAGGTGAACACCAAGAAATTTGGTGCTCTTTACGATCTCTACTGAGAACCCGTCGATGTTCAGTGGGGAGTGGTCGCTCCGTGCCCTCCTGCAACCATCAACAACCATCTTTTGTTTTGTTCACATTAAGAGACAGGTTGTTGGCTCTGCACCAGTCCGTTAGCCACTGCACCTCCTTTCTGTAAGTTCTTGCTGATGAGACCCACCATGGTGGTATCATCGGCGAACTTGATGATGTGGTTCGAGCTGTGTGTTGCAGCACAGTCGTGGGTCAGCAGAGTGAACAGCAGTGGACTGAGCATGCAACCCTGGGGGGCCCCCGTGCTCAGTGTGATGGTGTTGGAGATGCTGCTCCCGATCCAGACTGACTGAGGTCTCCCAGTCAGGAAGTCTAGGATCCAGTTGCAGAGGGAGGTGTTCAGGCCCAGTAGGCTCAGCTTTCCAATCAGTTTCTGAGGGATGATTGTGTTGAATGCTGAACTAAAGTCTGTGAACAGCTTTCGAATGTCTTTTTTGTCCAGGTGGGTTAGGGCCAGGGGGAGGGTGGTGGCAATGGCGTCATCTGTTGAGCGGTTGGGATGGCACGCGAACTGCAGGGGGTCCAGTGAGGGGGACAGCAGGGTCTTGATATGCTTCATGACGAGTCTCTCGAAACACTTCATGATGATGGATGTGAGTGCAACGGGACGGTAGTCATTTAGGCAGGACACTGAAGACTTCTTCGGCACGGGGACGATGGTGGCGGCCTTGAAGCACGTTGGAATGGTGGCGCTGATCAGAGAGATGTTGAAGATGTCAGTGAGAACATCTACTAGCTGGTCTGCACATCCTCTGAGCACTCTACCAGGAATATTGTCTGGTCCAGCAGCCTTCTGTGGGTTGACCCTGCACAGGGTTCTTCTCATGTTGGCCACGGTGAGACACAGCACCTGATCATTTGTAGGAGGGGTGGACTTCCTCGACACCATGTTCTTTTCTGCCTCAAACCGGGCGTAGAAGTTATTCAGCGCATCTGGGAGGGAGGCATCACCCGCACAGTCAGGTGATGTTGTCCTGTAATTGGTGATGTCCTGGATGCCCTTCCACATGCGCTGCGTGTCACCGCTGTCCTGGAAGTGACTGTGGATTAGCTGGACATGTGCACGCTTTGTCCCTCTGATGGCTCGGGACAGTTTGGCCCTCGCTGTTGTTAAAGCTGCCTTGTCACCTGCTCTGAAGGCGGAGTCACAGATCCTCAGCTGCGCACGCAGCTCCGTGGTCGTCCATGGCTTCTGGTTGGCACGTATAGTGATGGTCTTGGACAGAGTAACATCATCAATGCACTTGCTGATGTAGCTGGTCACTGATGCGGTGTACTCCTCTAAGTTGGTAGAGTCGCCATCGGTTGCAGCCTCCCTGAACATGTGCCAGTCAGTGTGCTCAAAGCAGTCTTGAAGAGCAGAGATGGCTCCTGCTGGCCAGGTTTTCACCCGCTTCTGAACTGGTCTGGAGCGTCTGACGAGCGGTCTGTATGCTGGGATTAGTGTAACCGAGATGTGGTCTGAGTAACCGAGGTGGGGGCGGGGCTCTGCCCGGTACTTGTCGGGAATATAGACAATAGACAATAGGTGCAGAAGTAGACCATTCGGCCCCTCGAGTCTGCACCGCCATTCTGAGATCATGGCTGATCATTCACTATCAATACCCAGTCCCTGCCTTGTCCCCATATCCCTTGATTCCCCTATCCATCAGATATCTATCCAGCTCCTTCTTGAAAGCATCCAGAGAATTGGCCTCCACCGTCTTCCGAGGCCAATGTTTCAGGTCCGATGCGTTCTCCCCCCTCGTTGCAAAGTCCACATACTGATGGAATTGGGGGAGCACTGACTCAAGGTTTGCGTGGTTAAAATCACCGGCGACAATAAACAGTCCATCAGGGTGCGCATTCTGAAGTTCGCTAACAGCCCTGCACAGTTCTCAGAGCGTCTCATTAGCATTAGCACTGGGGGGAATGTAGACACCGAATATGAGGACAGAGGTGAATGTAGACACCGAATATGAGGACAGAGGTGAATGTAGACACCGAATATGAGGACAGAGGTGAATGTAGACACCGAATATGAGGACAGAGGTGAATGTAGACACCGAATATGAGGACAGAGGTGAATGTAGACACCGAATATGAGGACAGAGGTGAATGTAGACACCGAATATGAGGACAGAGGTGAATGTAGACACCGAATATGAGGACAGAGGTGAATGTAGACACCGAATATGAGGACAGAGGTGAATGTAGACACCGAATATGAGGACAGAGGTGAATGTAGACACCGAATATGAGGACAGAGGTGAATGTAGACACCGAATATGAGGACAGAGGTGAATGTAGACACCGAATATGAGGACAGAGGTGAATGTAGACACCGAATATGAGGACGGAGGTGAATGTAGACACCGAATATGAGGACAGAGGTGAATGTAGACACCGAATATGAGGACGGCGGGAATGTAGACACCGAATATGAGGACAGAGGTGAATGTAGACACCGAATATGAGGACAGAGGTGAATGTAGACACCGAATATGAGGACAGAGGTGAATGTAGACACCGAATATAAGGACGGCGGGAATGTAGACACCGAATATGAGGACAGAGGTGAATGTAGACACCGAATATGAGGACAGAGGTGAATGTAGACACCGAATATGAGGACAGAGATGAATGTAGACACCGAATATGAGGACAGAGGTGAATGTAGACACCGAATATGAGGACAGAGGTGAATGTAGACACCGAATATGAGGACAGAGGTGAATGTAGACACCGAATATGAGGACAGAGGTGAATGTAGACACCGAATATGAGGACAGAGGTGAATGTAGACACCGAATATGAGGACAGAGGTGAATGTAGACACCGAATATGAGGACAGAGGTGAATGTAGACACCGAATATGAGGACAGAGGTGAATGTAGACACCGAATATGAGGACAGAGGTGAATGTAGACACCGAATATGAGGACAGAGGTGAATGTAGACACCGAATATGAGGACGGAGGTGAATGTAGACACCGAATATGAGGACGGAGGTGAATGTAGACACCGAATATGAGGACAGAGGTGAATGTAGACACCGAATATGAGGACGGCGGGAATGTAGACACCGAATATGAGGACAGAGGTGAATGTAGACACCGAATATGAGGACAGAGGTGAATGTAGACACCGAATATGAGGACAGAGGTGAATGTAGACACCGAATATAAGGACGGCGGGAATGTAGACACCGAATATGAGGACAGAGGTGAATGTAGACACCGAATATGAGGACAGAGGTGAATGTAGACACCGAATATGAGGACAGAGATGAATGTAGACACCGAATATGAGGACAGAGGTGAATGTAGACACCGAATATGAGGACAGAGGTGAATGTAGACACCGAATATGAGGACAGAGGTGAATGTAGACACCGAATATGAGGACAGAGGTGAATGTAGACACCGAATATGAGGACAGAGGTGAATGTAGACACCGAATATGAGGACAGAGGTGAATGTAGACACCGAATATGAGGACAGAGGTGAATGTAGACACCGAATATGAGGACAGAGGTGAATGTAGACACCGAATATGAGGACAGAGGTGAATGTAGACACCGAATATGAGGACAGAGGTGAATGTAGACACCGAATATGAGGACGGAGGTGAATGTAGACACCGAATATGAGGACAGAGGTGAATGTAGACACCGAATATGAGGACAGAGGTGAATGTAGACACCGAATATGAGGACAGAGGTGAATGTAGACACCGAATATGAGGACAGAGGTGAATGTAGACACCGAATATGAGGACGGAGGTGAATGTAGACACCGAATATGAGGACAGAGGTGAATGTAGACACCGAATATAAGGACAGAGGTGAATTCCCGTGGCAAATAAAATGGTCTGCATCTAACAGCCACAAACTCCACTAGCGATGAGCAGTGTCTGGAAACCAGCACAGAGTTCTTACACCATTCCGTGTCGATATAATCACAGACACGGCCACTGCGGACCTTACCGGAGACAGCTGCATCTCTGTCCGAAGCGAGCCCGTCTAGCTGGATGGCAGCGTCCGGGACGCCATCAGCGAGCCAACGCAGAGCAAACTCTGGACTCCCGCCGAGTCCATCTTATTGTCCAGGGAGCAGAATGGACGGGAGAACCGGCCGGCTAGGGTTTGCTTTGAGCCCGGCACGGACCCCTGCCCGTTTGCCTCGCTTCTGCTTCTTCGCACATCGCTTTCAACGTCTCCATCTCCGGCTCCCAGCGTCAGGCAAGTCCGAGGATTGTAGGCCCGTTCCCCTCAGCAAGCCGACATCGCGTAATTCAGCCAGCAGATCTTTGTGGAGGTTTGTTTTGGGGCGATCTCTCTATTGTAGTAGTATCTGGCAATAGTAGATAGCCGCTCTGTTATCCATGTGCCCTAACCGAAAATTGTGTATCAAACAAAATAGAAAATTAAAGTAACACCAGGTGTGAAAGGCCGCTGCTGCCGCGCCGCGCCGCCTCATGGGCCATCAGTCCTCGGAGAGGGACCAGCAGTGGGAAGACAGCAATTTCAGGAACCTGGGTGTCAGTATCTCTGAGAATCTAACCTGGACCCAACATATTCATACAAAGAAGGCATTAACAGTGGCTCTATTTCATTAGGAGATTTGGTATGTCACCAAAGACATATAAATTTTTATAGATGTACTGTGGAGAGCATTCTAACTGGCTGCAACACCAACTGGCATGGGTATGGGGGGTGTGGTGGAGGGCTACTGCACAGGATCGAAATAAACTACAGAGAGTTGTAAACTTAGTCAACACCATCATGGACACTAGGCTTCATAGTATCCAGCACAAATTCAAGAATGATGCTTCAAAAAGATGTCATCCATCATTAACGACCCCCATCACCTAGGTCATGCCTTGTTCTCATTGCTACCATCAGGTAGGAGGTACAGAAGCCTGAAGGCACACACTCAAAGTTTCAGGAACAGCTTCTTTCCCTGTGCCATCCGATTTCAGAATGTACATTGAACCCCTGAACACTACCTCTCTCTCTCTCTCTCTCTCTCTCTCTCTCCCTCCCCCTCTCCCTCTCCCCACCCACACACACACACACACACACACCCACACACACTCACACACACACACACACTCACACACCCACACACACACTCACACACCCACACACACTCACACACCCACACACTCACACACGTTCACACAAAGACACACCCACACACACTCACACACCCACACACTCACACACGTTCACACAAAGACACACCCACACACTCACACACACACACACACACACACACACACACACACACACACACACACACACACACACACACACATACCTCACACAGTTTCAAGCTGAGGTGTCATGTGTACTAATAAAGGGACTCTTCCACAGCTCGCTGCCTCAGTATGGGTGGGGGCTTGACTAACTCCAGCAGGGTAGTACAGAGCTGAGTGGATGTCACGGAATATCTCACTATTCACAGCTCAGTAGAACTTACCCTTTCCGCCCCAACTGCAGGTGCATTCCCCTGCCCCTCTGTTGTATTTTGACTAGGGTTGCCAGGAGATAACTCTAGCCAATGGTGAGTGCCAGTGGCTCGCAAGAATAGCAGGCCCTGTGAAAGCAGCTCAATCACACACACTCACTCTCAGCTCACTCTCTGACCCCCAGCTCGGTCTCACTCTCAGCTCAGTCTCACTCACACTCACTCCCAGCTCAGTCTCACACACTCTCACTCCCAGCTCAGTCTCACTCACTCTCACTCTCAGCTCAGTCTCACTCACTCTCACTCCCAGCTCAGTCTCACACACTCTCACTCCCAGCTCGGTCTCACTCACTCTCACTCCCAGCTCAGTCTCACTCACTCTCACTCCCAGCTCAGTCTCACTCACACTCACTCCCAGCTCAGTCTCACTCACTCTCACTCCCAGCTCAGTCTCACTCACACTCACTCCCAGCTCAGTCTCACACACTCTCACTCCCAGCTCGGTCTCACTCACTCTCACTCCCAGCTCAGTCTCACTCACACTCACTCCCAGCTCAGTCTCACTCACTCTCACTCCCAGCTCAGTCTCACTCACACTCACTCCCAGCTCAGTCTCACTCACTCTCACTCCCAGCTCAGTCTCACTCACACTCACTCCCAGCTCAGTCTCACTCACTCTCACTCCCAGCATGGTCTCTCACTCACTCTCACTCCCAGCTCAGTCTCACTCACTCTCACTCCCAGCTCAGTCTCACTCACTCTCACTCCCAGCTCGGTCTCACTCACTCTCACTCCCAGCTCAGTCTCACTCACACTCACTCCCAGCTCGGTCTCACTCATTCTCACTCCCAGCTCGGTCTCTCACTCACTCTCACTCCCAGCTCGGTCTCACTCACTCTCACTCCCAGCTCGGTCTCTCACTCACTCTCACTCCCAGCTCAGTCTCACTCACTCTCACTCCCAGCTCGATCTCACTCACTCTCACTCCCAGCTCGGTCTCACTCACTCTCACTCCCAGCTCGGTCTCACTCACTCTCACTCCCAGCTCGGTCTCACTCATTCTCACTCCCAGCTCGGTCTCACTCACTCTCACTCCCAGCTCGGTCTCACTCATTCTCACTCCCAGCTCGGTCTCACTCATTCTCACTCCCAGCTCGGTCTCACTCATTCTCACTCCCAGCTCGGTCTCACTCACTCTCACTCCCAGCTCGGTCTCTCACTCACTCTCACTCCCAGCTCAGTCTCACACACTCTCACTCCCAGCTCAGTCTCACTCACTCTCACTCCCAGCTCGGTCTCACTCACTCTCACTCCCAGCTCGGTCTCACTCACTCTCACTCCCAGCTCAGTCTCACTCACTCTCACTCCCAGCTCAGTCTCACTCACTCTCACTCCCAGCTCAGTCTCACACACTCTCACTCCCAGCTCAGTCTCACACACTCTCACTCCCAGCTCACTCTCACTCACTCTCACTCTCAGCTCAGTCTCACTCACTCTCACTCCCAGCTCAGTCTCACTCACTCTCACTCCCAGCTCAGTCTCACACACTCTCACTCCCAGCTCAGTCTCACTCACTCTCACTCTCAGCTCAGTCTCACTCACACTCACTCCCAGCTCAGTCTCAAACACTCTCACTCCCAGCTCGGTCTCACTCACACTCACTCCCAGCTCAGTCTCACTCACTCTCACTCTCAGCTCAGTCTCACTCACTCTCACTCTCAGCTCAGTCTCACACACTCTCACTCTCAGCTCAGTCTCACTCATTCTCACTCCCAGCTCGGTCTCACTCATTCTCACTCCCAGCTCGGTCTCACTCACTCTCACTCCCAGCTCGGTCTCACTCACTCTCACTCCCAGCTCTGTCTCACTCACTCTCACTCCCAGCTCAGTCTCACACACTCTCACTCTCAGCTCAGTCTCACTCATTCTCACTCCCAGCTCGGTCTCACTCATTCTCACTCCCAGCTCGGTCTCACTCACTCTCACTCCCAGCTCGGTCTCACTCATTCTCACTCCCAGCTCGGTCTCACTCACTCTCACTCCCAGCTCGGTCTCACTCATTCTCACTCCCAGCTCGGTCTCACTCATTCTCACTCCCAGCTCGGTCTCACTCACTCTCACTCCCAGCTCGGTCTCACTCACTCTCACTCCCAGCTCTGTCTCACTCACTCTCACTCCCAGCTCAGTCTCACACACTCTCACTCTCAGCTCAGTCTCACTCATTCTCACTCCCAGCTCGGTCTCACTCATTCTCACTCCCAGCTCGGTCTCACTCACTCTCACTCCCAGCTCGGTCTCACTCATTCTCACTCCCAGCTCGGTCTCACTCACTCTCACTCCCAGCTCGGTCTCACTCATTCTCACTCCCAGCTCGGTCTCACTCATTCTCACTCCCAGCTCGGTCTCACTCATTCTCACTCCCAGCTCGGTCTCACTCACTCTCACTCCCAGCTCGGTCTCTCACTCACTCTCACTCCCAGCTCAGTCTCACACACTCTCACTCCCAGCTCGGTCTCACTCACTCTCACTCCCAGCTCGGTCTCACTCACTCTCACTCCCAGCTCAGTCTCACTCACTCTCACTCCCAGCTCAGTCTCACTCACTCTCACTCCCAGCTCAGTCTCACACACTCTCACTCCCAGCTCAGTCTCACACACTCTCACTCCCAGCTCACTCTCACTCACTCTCACTCTCAGCTCAGTCTCACTCACTCTCACTCCCAGCTCAGTCTCACTCACTCTCACTCCCAGCTCAGTCTCAAACACTCTCACTCCCAGCTCAGTCTCACTCACTCTCACTCCCAGCTCAGTCTCACTCACTCTCACTCCCAGCTCAGTCTCACTCACTCTCACTCCCAGCTCAGTCTCAAACACTCTCACTCCCAGCTCGGTCTCACTCACACTCACTCCCAGCTCAGTCTCACTCACTCTCACTCTCAGCTCAGTCTCACTCATTCTCACTCCCAGCTCGGTCTCTCACTCACTCTCACTCCCAGCTCGGTCTCACTCACTCTCACTCCCAGCTCGGTCTCTCACTCACTCTCACTCCCAGCTCAGTCTCACTCACTCTCACTCCCAGCTCGATCTCACTCACTCTCACTCCCAGCTCGGTCTCACTCACTCTCACTCCCAGCTCGGTCTCACTCACTCTCACTCCCAGCTCGGTCTCACTCATTCTCACTCCCAGCTCGGTCTCACTCACTCTCACTCCCAGCTCGGTCTCACTCATTCTCACTCCCAGCTCGGTCTCACTCATTCTCACTCCCAGCTCGGTCTCACTCATTCTCACTCCCAGCTCGGTCTCACTCACTCTCACTCCCAGCTCGGTCTCTCACTCACTCTCACTCCCAGCTCAGTCTCACACACTCTCACTCCCAGCTCAGTCTCACTCACTCTCACTCCCAGCTCGGTCTCACTCACTCTCACTCCCAGCTCGGTCTCACTCACTCTCACTCCCAGCTCAGTCTCACTCACTCTCACTCCCAGCTCAGTCTCACTCACTCTCACTCCCAGCTCAGTCTCACTCACTCTCACTCCCAGCTCGATCTCACTCACTCTCACTCCCAGCTCGGTCTCACTCACTCTCACTCCCAGCTCGGTCTCACTCACTCTCACTCCCAGCTCGGTCTCACTCATTCTCACTCCCAGCTCGGTCTCACTCACTCTCACTCCCAGCTCGGTCTCACTCATTCTCACTCCCAGCTCGGTCTCACTCATTCTCACTCCCAGCTCGGTCTCACTCATTCTCACTCCCAGCTCGGTCTCACTCACTCTCACTCCCAGCTCGGTCTCTCACTCACTCTCACTCCCAGCTCAGTCTCACACACTCTCACTCCCAGCTCACTCTCACTCACTCTCACTCTCAGCTCAGTCTCACTCACTCTCACTCCCAGCTCAGTCTCACTCACTCTCACTCCCAGCTCAGTCTCAAACACTCTCACTCCCAGCTCAGTCTCACTCACTCTCACTCCCAGCTCAGTCTCACACACTCTCACTCCCAGCTCGGTCTCACTCACACTCACTCCCAGCTCAGTCTCACTCACTCTCACTCTCAGCTCAGTCTCACTCATTCTCACTCCCAGCTCGGTCTCACTCATTCTCACTCCCAGCTCGGTCTCACTCACTCTCATTCCCAGCTCGGTCTCACTCACTCTCACTCCCAGCTCTGTCTCACTCACTCTCACTCCCAGCTCAGTCTCACACACTCTCACTCCCAGCTCGGTCTCACACATTCTCACTCCCAGCTCGGTCTCACTCACTCTCACTCCCAGCTCGGTCTCACTCACTCTCACTCCCAGCTCTGTCTCACTCACTCTCACTCCCAGCTCAGTCTCACACACTCTCACTCTCAGCTCAGTCTCACTCATTCTCACTCCCAGCTCGGTCTCACTCATTCTCACTCCCAGCTCGGTCTCACTCACTCTCACTCCCAGCTCGGTCTCACTCATTCTCACTCCCAGCTCGGTCTCACTCACTCTCACTCCCAGCTCGGTCTCACTCATTCTCACTCCCAGCTCGGTCTCACTCATTCTCACTCCCAGCTCGGTCTCACACATTCTCACTCCCAGCTCGGTCTCACTCACTCTCACTCCCAGCTCGGTCTCTCACTCACTCTCACTCACAGCTCAGTCTCACACACTCTCACTCCCAGCTCAGTCTCACTCACTCTCACTCCCAGCTCGGTCTCACTCACTCTCACTCCCAGCTCGGTCTCACTCACTCTCACTCCCAGCTCAGTCTCACTCACTCTCACTCCCAGCTCAGTCTCACACACTCTCACTCCCAGCTCAGTCTCACACACTCTCACTCCCAGCTCACTCTCACTCACTCTCACTCTCAGCTCAGTCTCACTCACTCTCACTCCCAGCTCAGTCTCACTCACTCTCACTCCCACCTCAGTCTCACTCACTCTCACTCCCAGCTCAGTCTCACTCACTCTCACTCCCAGCTCAGTCTCACTCACTCTCACTCCCAGCTCAGTCTCACACACTCTCACTCCCAGCTCGGTCTCACTCACACTCACTCCCAGCTCAGTCTCACTCACACTCACTCTCAGCTCAGTCTCACTCATTCTCACTCCCAGCTCGGTCTCACTCACTCTCACTCCCAGCTCAGTCTCACTCACTCTCACTCCCAGCTCAGTCTCACTCACTCTCACTCTCAGCTCAGTCTCACTCACTCTCACTCTCAGCTCAGTCTCACACACTCTCACTCTCAGCTCAGTCTCACTCATTCTCACTCCCAGCTCGGTCTCACTCATTCTCACTCCCAGCTCGGTCTCACTCACTCTCACTCCCAGCTCGGTCTCACTCACTCTCACTCCCAGCTCTGTCTCACTCACTCTCACTCCCAGCTCTGTCTCACTCACTCTCACTCTCAGCTCAGTCTCACTCACTCTCACTCCCAGCTCGATCTCACTCACTCTCACTCCCAGCTCAGTCTCACTCACTCTCACTCCCAGCTCGGTCTCACTCACTCTCACTCCCAGCTCAGTCTCACTCACTCTCACACTCTCACTCACTCTCACACTCTCACTCACTCTCACTCTCAGCTTGGTCTCTCACTCACACTAACTCCCAGCTCTGTCTCACTCACACTCACCCCCAGCTCGGTCTCACTCACTCTCACTCTCAGCTCAGTCTCACACACTCACTCCCAGCTCAGTCTCACTCACTCTCACTCCCAGCTCGGTCTCACTCACTCTCACTCCCAGCTCGGTCTCTCACTCACTCTCACTCCCAGCTTGGTCTCTCACTCACACTCACCCCCAGCTCGGTCTCACTCACACTCACTCCCAGCTCGATCTCACACACTCTCACTCTCAGCTCAGTCTCACACACTCTCACTCCCAGCTCGGTCTCACTCACTCTCACTCCCAGCTCAGTCTCACTCACTCTCACTCCCAGCTCAGTCTCACACACTCTCACTCCCAGCTCAGTCTCACTCATTCTCACTCCCAGCTCGGTCTCACTCACTCTCACTCCCAGCTCAGTCTCACTCACTCTCACTCCCAGCTCGGTCTCACACACTCTCACTCCCAGCTCAGTCTCACACACTCTCACTCCCAGCTCAGTCTCACTCACTCTCACTCCCAGCTCAGTCTCACACACTCTCACTCCCAGCTCAGTCTCACACACTCTCACTCTCAGCTCAGTCTCACTCATTCTCACTCCCAGCTCGGTCTCACTCATTCTCACTCCCAGCTCGGTCTCACTCATTCTCACTCCCAGCTCGGTCTCACTCACTCTCACTCCCAGCTCGGTCTCTCACTCACTCTCACTCCCAGCTCAGTCTCACACACTCTCACTCCCAGCTCAGTCTCACACACTCTCACTCTCAGCTCAGTCTCACACACTCTCACTCCCAGCTCAGTCTCACACACTCTCACTCCCAGCTCAGTCTCACACACTCTCACTCTCAGCTCAGTCTCACTCATTCTCACTCCCAGCTCGGTCTCACTCATTCTCACTCCCAGCTCGGTCTCACTCATTCTCACTCCCAGCTCGGTCTCACTCACTCTCACTCCCAGCTCGGTCTCTCACTCACTCTCACTCCCAGCTCAGTCTCACTCACTCTCACTCCCAGCTCAGTCTCACACACTCTCACTCCCAGCTCGGTCTCACTCACTCTCACTCCCAGCTCGGTCTCACTCACTCTCACTCCCAGCTCAGTCTCACTCACTCTCACTCCCAGCTCAGTGTCTCACACACTCTCACTCCCAGCTCAGTCTCACACACTCTCACTCCCAGCTCACTCTCACTCACTCTCACTCCCAGCTCGGTCTCTCACTCACTCTCACTCTCAGCTCAGTCACTCACCCCCAGCTCGGTCTCACTCACTCTCACTCCCAGCTCGGTCTCACACACTCTCACTCCCAGCTCAGTCTCACTCACTCTCACTCTCAGCTCAGTCTCACACACTCTCACTCCCAGCTCGGTCTCACTCACTCTCACTCTCAGCTCAGTCTCACTCACTCTCACTCCCAGCTCAGTCTCACTCACTCTCACACTCAGCTCAGTCTCACTCACTCTCACTCCCAGCTCAGTCTCACTCACTCTCACTCCCAGCTCAGTCTCAAACACTCTCACTCCCAGCTCAGTCTCACTCACTCTCACTCCCAGCTCAGTCTCACACACTCTCACTCCCAGCTCGGTCTCACTCACTCTCACTCCCAGCTCAGTCTCACTCACTCTCACTCTCAGCTCAGTCTCACTCACTCTCACTCCCAGCTCAGTCTCACTCACTCTCACTCCCAGCTCAGTCTCACTCACTCTCACTCTCAGCTCAGTCTCACTCACTCTCACTCGCAGCTCGATCTCACTCACTCTCACTCCCAGCTCAGTCTCACTCACTCTCACTCCCAGCTCAGTCTCACTCACTCTCACTCTCAGCTCAGTCTCACTCACTCTCACTCCCAGCTCAGTCTCACACACTCCCACTCTCAGCTCAGTCTCACTCACACTCACTCCCAGCTCGGTCTCACACACTCTCACTCCCAGCTCGGTCTCTCACTCACTCTCACTCCCAGCTCAGTCTCACTCACTCTCACTCCCAGCTCAGTCTCACACACTCTCACTCCCAGCTCAGTCTCACTCACTCTCACTCCCAGCTCGGTCTCACTCACTCTCACTCTCAGCTCAGTCTCACACACTCTCACTCTCAGCTCAGTCACTCACCCCCAGCTCGGTCTCACTCACTCTCACTCCCAGCTCGGTCTCTCACTCACTCTCACTCCCAGCTCAGTCTCACTCACTCTCACTCCCAGCTCAGTCTCACTCACTCTCACTCCCAGCTCGGTCTCACTCACTCTCACTCTCAGCTCAGTCTCACACACTCTCACTCCCAGCTCAGTCTCACTCACTCTCACTCCCAGCTCAGTCTCACTCACTCTCACTCCCAGCTCGATCTCACTCACTCTCACTCCCAGCTCAGTCTCACTCACACTCACTCCCAGCTCAGTCTCACTCACTCTCACTCCCAGCTCGATCTCACTCACTCTCACTCCCAGCTCAGTCTCACTCACACTCACTCTCAGCTCAGTCTCACTCACTCTCACTCCCAGCTCAGTCTCACTCACTCTCACTCCCAGCTCAGTCTCACTCATTCTCACTCCCAGCTCGGTCTCTCACTCATTCTCACTCCCAGCTCTGTCTCACTCACTCTCACACTCTCTCTCACTCTCACTCTCAGCTCTGTCTCACTCACACTCACCCCCAGCTCGGTCTCACTCACTCTCACTCTCAGCTCGGTCTCACACACTCACTCCCAGCTCAGTCTCACTCACTCTCACTCCCAGCTCAGTCTCACTCACTCTCACTCCCAGCTCGGTCTCTCTCACGCACTCTCACTCGCAGCTCGGTCTCACTCACTCTCACTCCCAGCTCAGTCTCACTCACTCTCACTCTCAGCTCAGTCTCACTCACTCTCACTCTCAGCTCAGTCTCACTCACTCTCACTCCCAGCTCGATCTCTCACTCTCTCTCCCAGCTCGATCTCACTCACTCTCACTCTCAGCTCAGTCTCACACACTCTCACTCCCAGCTCGGCCTCTCACTCTCACTCCCAGCTCAGTCTCACACACTCTCACTCCCAGCTCAGTCTCACACACTCTCACTCCCAGCTCGATCTCTCACTCTCTCTCCCAGCTCGATCTCACTCACTCTCACTCCCAGCTCGATCTCACTCACTCTCACTCTCAGCTCAGTCTCACACACTCTCACTCCCAGCTCAGTCTCACTCACTCTCACTCCCAGCTCGGTCTCACTCACTCTCACTCCCAGCTCGGTCTCACTCACTCTCACTCCCAGCTCGATCTCACTCACTCTCACTCCCAGCTCAGTCTCACTCACACTCACCCGCAGCTCGGTCTCACTCACTCTCACTCCCAGCTCAGTCTCACTCACTCTCACTCTCAGCTCAGTCTCACTCACACTCACCCCCAGCTCGGTCTCTCACTCACACTCACTCCCAGCTCAGTCTCACTCACACTCACCCGCAGCTCGGTCTCACTCACTCTCACTCCCAGCTCAGTCTCACTCACTCTCACTCTCAGCTCAGTCTCACTCACACTCACCCGCAGCTCGGTCTCACTCACTCTCACTCCCAGCTCAGTCTCACTCACTCTCACTCCCAGCTCAGTCTCACTCACACTCACCCCCAGCTCGGTCTCACACACTCTCACTCCCAGCTCAGTCTCACTCACACTCACCCCCAGCTCGGTCTCTCACTCACACTCACTCCCAGCTCAGTCTCACTCACTCTCACTCCCAGCTCAGTCTCACTCACTCTCACTCCCAGCTCAGTCTCACTCACTCTCACTCCCAGCTCAGTCTCACTCACTCTCACTCTCAGCTCAGTCTCACTCACTCTCACTCCCAGCTCAGTCTCACTCATTCTCACTCCCAGCTCGGTCTCACTCACTCTCACTCCCAGCTCAGTCTCACTCACACTCACCCCCAGCTCGGTCTCTCACTCACACTCACTCCCAGCTCAGTCTCACTCACTCTCACTCCCAGCTCAGTCTCACTCACTCTCACTCCCAGCTCAGTCTCACTCACTCTCACTCCCAGCTCAGTCTCACTCACTCTCACTCTCAGCTCGGTCTCACACACTCTCACTCCCAGCTCGATCTCACTCACTCTCACTCCCAGCTCAGTGTCTCACTCACTCTCACTCCCAGCTCAGTCTCACTCACTCTCACTCTCAGCTCAGTCTCACTCACTCTCACTCCCAGCTCGATCTCACTCACTCTCACTCCCAGCTCAGGCTCACTCATTCTCACTCCCAGCTCAGTCTCACTCACTCTCACTCCCAGCTCGGTCTCTCACTCACTCTCACTCCCAGCTCGGTCTCACTCACTCTCACTCCCAGCTCAGTCTCACACACTCTCACTCCCAGCTCAGTCTCACTCACTCTCACTCCCAGCTCGGTCTCTCACTCACTCTCACTCCCAGCTCAGTCTCACTCACTCTCACTCTCAGCTCAGTCTCACACACTCTCACTCCCAGCTCGGTCTCACTCATTCTCACTCCCAGCTCAGTCTCACTCACTCTCACTCTTAGCTCGGTCTCACACACTCACTCCCAGCTCAGTCTCACTCACTCTCACTCCCAGCTCGGTCTCTCACTCACTCTCACTCCCAGCTCAGTCTCACTCACTCTCACTCCCAGCTCGATCTCACTCACTCTCACTCCCAGCTCAGTCTCACTCACTCTCACCCCCAGCTCAGTCTCACTCACTCTCACTCTCAGCTCAGTCTCACACACTCTCACTCCCAGCTCGGTCTCACTCACTCTCACTCTCAGCTCAGTCTCACACACTCTCACTCCCAGCTCGGTCTCACTCACTCTCACTCCCAGCTCGGTCTCACTCACTCTCACTCCCAGCTCAGTCTCACTCATTCTCACTCCCAGCTCGGTCTCTCACTCATTCTCACTCCCAGCTCTGTCTCACTCACTCTCACACTCTCTCTCACTCTCACTCTCAGCTCTGTCTCACACACACTCACCCCCAGCTCGGTCTCACTCACTCTCACTCCCAGCTCAGTCTCACTCATTCTCACTCCCAGCTCGGTCTCTCACTCATTCTCACTCCCAGCTCTGTCTCACTCACTCTCACACTCTCTCTCACTCTCACTCTCAGCTCGGTCTCACACACTCACTCCCAGCTCAGTCTCACTCACTCTCACTCCCAGCTCGGTCTCACTCACACTCACCTCCAGCTCACTCTCACTCACTCTCACTCCCAGCTCGGTCTCTCTCACGCACTCTCACTCGCAGCTCGGTCTCACTCACTCTCACTCCCAGCTCAGTCTCACTCACTCTCACTCTCAGCTCAGTCTCACTCACTCTCACTCTCAGCTCAGTCTCACTCACTCTCACTCCCAGCTCGATCTCTCACTCTCTCTCCCAGCTCGATCTCACTCACTCTCACTCTCAGCTCAGTCTCACACACTCTCACTCCCAGCTCGGCCTCTCACTCTCACTCCCAGCTCAGTCTCACACACTCTCACTCTCAGCTCAGTCTCACACACTCTCACTCCCAGCTCGATCTCTCACTCTCTCTCCCAGCTCGATCTCACTCACTCTCACTCTCAGCTCAGTCTCACACACTCTCACTCCCAGCTCGATCTCTCACTCTCTCTCCCAGCTCGATCTCACTCACTCTCACTCCCAGCTCGATCTCACTCACTCTCACTCTCAGCTCAGTCTCACACACTCTCACTCCCAGCTCAGTCTCACTCACTCTCACTCCCAGCTCGGTCTCACTCACTCTCACTCCCAGCTCGGTCTCACTCACTCTCACTCCCAGCTCGGTCTCACTCACTCTCACTCCCAGCTCAGTCTCACTCACTCTCACTCCCAGCTCAGTCTCACTCACTCTCACTCCCAGCTCAGTCTCACTCACTCTCACTCTCAGCTCGGTCTCACACACTCTCACTCCCAGCTCGATCTCACTCACTCTCACTCTCAGCTCAGTCTCACTCACTCTCACTCTCAGCTCAGTCTCACTCACTCTCACTCCCAGCTCAGTGTCTCACTCACTCTCACTCCCAGCTCAGTCTCACTCACTCTCACTCTCAGCTCAGTCTCACACACTCTCACTCCCAGCTCGGTCTCACTCACTCTCACTCCCAGCTCAGTCTCACACACTCTCACTCTCAGCTCAGTCTCACACACTCTCACTCCCAGCTCGGTCTCACTCACTCTCACTCCCAGCTCGGTCTCACTCACACTCACTCCCAGCTCGGTCTCACTCACTCTCACTCCCAGCTCGGTCTCACTCACACTCACTCCCAGCTCGGTCTCACTCACTCTCACTCCCAGCTCAGTCTCACTCATTCTCACTCCCAGCTCGGTCTCTCACTCATTCTCACTCCCAGCTCTGTCTCACTCACTCTCACACTCTCTCTCACTCTCACTCTCAGCTCTGTCTCACACACACTCACCCCCAGCTCGGTCTCACTCACTCTCACTCCCAGCTCAGTCTCACTCATTCTCACTCCCAGCTCGGTCTCTCACTCATTCTCACTCCCAGCTCTGTCTCACTCACTCTCACACTCTCTCTCACTCTCACTCTCAGCTCGGTCTCACACACTCACTCCCAGCTCAGTCTCACTCACTCTCACTCCCAGCTTGGTCTCTCACTCACACTCACCCCCAGCTCGGTCTCACTCACACTCACCTCCAGCTCACTCTCACTCACTCTCACTCCCAGCTCGGTCTCTCTCACGCACTCTCACTCGCAGCTCGGTCTCACTCACTCTCACTCCCAGCTCAGTCTCACTCACACTCACTCTCAGCTCAGTCTCACTCACTCTCACTCTCAGCTCAGTCTCACTCACTCTCACTCCCAGCTCGATCTCTCACTCTCTCTCCCAGCTCGATCTCACTCACTCTCACTCTCAGCTCAGTCTCACACACTCTCACTCCCAGCTCGGCCTCTCACTCTCACTCCCAGCTCAGTCTCACACACTCTCACTCCCAGCTCAGTCTCACACACTCTCACTCCCAGCTCGATCTCTCACTCTCTCTCCCAGCTCGATCTCACTCACTCTCACTCCCAGCTCGATCTCACTCACTCTCACTCTCAGCTCAGTCACACACACTCTCACTCCCAGCTCAGTCTCACTCACTCTCACTCCCAGCTCGGTCTCACTCACTCTCACTCCCAGCTCAGTCTCACTCACTCTCACTCCCAGCTCGGTCTCACTCACTCTCACTCCCAGCTCGGTCTCACTCACTCTCACTCCCAGCTCAGTCTCACTCACACTCACTCCCAGCTCAGTCTCACTCACTCTCACTCCCAGCTCAGTCTCACTCACACTCACTCACAGCTCGGTCTCACTCACTCTCACTCCCAGCTCGGCCTCTCACTCTCACTCCCAGCTCAGTCTCACACACTCTCACTCCCAGCTCAGTCTCACACACTCTCACTCCCAGCTCGATCTCTCACTCTCTCTCCCAGCTCGATCTCACTCACTCTCACTCCCAGCTCGATCTCACTCACTCTCACTCTCAGCTCAGTCTCACACACTCTCACTCCCAGCTCAGTCTCACTCACTCTCACTCCCAGCTCAGTCTCACTCATTCTCACTCCCAGCTCAGTCTCACTCACTCTCACTCCCAGCTCGGTCTCACTCACTCTCACTCCCAGCTCAGTCTCACTCACTCTCACTCCCAGCTCAGTCTCACTCACACTCACCCCCAGCTCGGTCTCTCACTCACACTCACTCCCAGCTCAGTCTCTCACTCACTCTCACTCCCAGCTCAGTCTCACTCACTCTCACTCCCAGCTCAGTCTCACTCACTCTCACTCCCAGCTCAGTCTCACTCACTCTCACTCTCAGCTCGGTCTCACACACTCTCACTCCCAGCTCGATCTCACTCACTCTCACTCCCAGCTCAGTGTCTCACTCACTCTCACTCCCAGCTCAGTCTCACTCACTCTCACTCTCAGCTCAGTCTCACTCACTCTCACTCCCAGCTCGATCTCACTCACTCTCACTCCCAGCTCAGTGTCTCACACACTCTCACTCCCAGCTCGATCTCACTCACTCTCACACCCAGCTCGGTCTCACTCACTCTCACTCCCAGCTCGGTCTCACTCACTCTCACTCTCAGCTCAGTCTCACTCACTCTCACTCCCAGCTCAGTCTCACTCACTCTCACTCCCAGCTCGGTCTCACTCACTCTCACTCTCAGCTCAGTCTCACTCACTCTCACTCCCAGCTCAGTCTCACTCACTCTCACTCCCAGCTCGGTCTCACTCACTCTCACTCCCAGCTCGGTCTCAATCACTCTCACTCCCAGCTCGCTCTCTCACTCACTCTCACTCCCAGCTCGGTCTCACTCACTCTCACTCTCAGCTCGGTCTCACACACTCACTCCCAGCTCAGTCTCACTCACTCTCACTCCCAGCTTGGTCTCTCACTCACTCTCACTCCCAGCTCAGTCTCACTCACTCTCACTCTCAGCTCGGTCTCACACACTCACTCCCAGCTCAGTCTCACTCACTCTCACTCCCAGCTCGGTCTCTCACTCACTCTCACTCCCAGCTCAGTCTCACTCACTCTCACTCTCAGCTCAGTCTCTCACTCACTCTCACTCCCAGCTCAGTCTCACTCACTCTCACCCCCAGCTCAGTCTCACTCACTCTCACTCTCAGCTCAGTCTCACACACTCACTCCCAGCTCAGTCTCACTCACTCTCACTCCCAGCTCGGTCTCTCACTCACTCTCACTCCCAGCTCAGTCTCACTCACTCTCACTCCCAGCTTGGTCTCTCACTCACTCTCACTCCCAGCTCAGTCTCACTCACTCTCACTCTCAGCTCGGTCTCACACACTCACTCCCAGCTCAGTCTCACTCACTCTCACTCCCAGCTCGGTCTCTCACTCACTCTCACTCCCAGCTCAGTCTCACTCACTCTCACTCTCAGCTCAGTCTCTCACTCACTCTCACTCCCAGCTCAGTCTCACACACTCTCACTCCCAGCTCGGTCTCACTCACTCTCACTCCCAGCTCGGTCTCACTCACTCTCACTCCCAGCTCGATCTCACTCACTCTCACTCCCAGCTCAGTCTCACTCACTCTCACTCTCAGCTCAGTCTCACTCACACTCACTCCCAGCTCAGTCTCACACACTCTCACTCTCAGCTCAGTCTCACTCACTCTCACTCTCAGCTCAGTCTCACTCACTCTCACTCTCAGCTCAGTCTCACTCACACTCACTCCCAGCTCGGTCTCACTCACTCTCACTCTCAGCTCAGTCTCACTCACTCTCACTCCCAGCTCGGACTCTCACACACTCTCACTCCCAGCTCAGTCTCACTCATTCTCACTCCCAGCTCGGTCTCACTCACTCTCACTCTCAGCTCAGTCTCACTCATTCTCACTCCCAGCTCGGTCTCACTCACTCTCACACTCTCACTCACTCTCACTCTCAGCTTGGTCTCTCACTCACTCTCACTCCCAGCTCGGTCTCACTCACTCTCACTCCCAGCTCGATCTCACTCACTCTCACTCCCAGCTCAGTCTCACTCACTCTCACTCTCAGCTCAGTCTCACTCACACTCACTCCCAGCTCGGTCTCACTCACTCTCACTCCCAGCTCGGTCTCACTCACTCTCACTCTCAGCTCAGTCTCTCACTCACTCTCACTCTCAGCTCAGTCTCACTCACTCTCACTCCCAGCTCAGTCTCTCACTCACTCTCACTCCCAACTCAGTCTCTCACTCACTCTCACTCTCAGCTCAGTCTCACTCACTCTCACTCCCAGCTCAGTCTCACTCATTCTCACTCCCAACTCAGTCTCACTCACTCTCACTCTCAGCTCAGTCTCTCACTCACTCTCACTCTCAGCTCAGTCTCACTCACTCTCACTCCCAGCTCAGTCTCACTCATTCTCACTCCCAACTCAGTCTCACTCACTCTCACTCTCAGCTCAGTCTCACTCACTCTCACTCCCAGCTCAGTCTCAAACACTCTCACTCTCAGCTCACTCTCACTCACTCTCACTCCCAGCTCAGTCTCACACACTCTCACTCCCAGCTCAGTCTCACTCACTCTCACTCTCAGCTCGGTCTCACTCACTCTCACTCCCAGCTCAGTCTCACACACTCTCACTCCCAGCTCGGTCTCACTCACACTCACTCCCAGCTCAGGCTCACTCACTCTCACTCTCAGCTCAGTCTCACTCACTCTCACTCCCAGCTCGGTCTCACTCACTCTCACTCCCAGCTCAGTCTCACTCACTCTCACTCCCAGCTTGGTCTCAAACACTCTCACTCCCAGCTCGGTCTCACTCACTCTCACTCTCAGCTCAGTCTCACTCACTCTCACTCCCAGCTCGATCTCACTCACTCTCACTCCCAGCTCGATCTCACTCACTCTCACTCACAGCTCAGTCTCACTCACTCTCACTCCCAGCTCGGTCTCACTCACTCTCACTCCCAGCTCAGTCTCACTCACTCTCACTCCCAGCTCGGTCTCAAACACTCTCACTCCCAGCTCAGTCTCACTCACTCTCACTCTCAGCTCAGTCTCACTCACTCTCACTCCCAGCTCAGTCTCACACACTCTCACTCTCAGCTCGATCTCACTCACTCTCACTCCCAGCTCGCTCTCTCACTCACTCTCACCCCCAGCTCAGACTCACTCACTCTCACTCCCAGCTCAGTCTCACTCACTCTCACCCCCAGCTCAGTCTCACTCACTCTCACTCCCAGCTCAGTCTCACACACTCTCACACTCTCACTCACTCTCACTCCCAGCTCGGTCTCACTCACTCTCACTCCCAGCTCGCTCTCTCACTCACTCTCACCCCCAGCTCAGTCTCACTCACTCTCACCCCCAGCTCAGTCTCACTCACTCTCACTCCCAGCTCAGTCTCACACACTCTCACACTCTCACTCACTCCCACTCCCAGCTCGATCTCACTCACTCTCACTCTCAGCTCGGTCTCACTCACTCTCACTCCCAGCTCGGTCTCACTCACTCTCACTCCCAGCTCGGTCTCACTCACTCTCACTCCCAGCTCGGTCTCACTCACTCTCACTCCCAGCTCGATCTCACTCACTCTCACTCCCAGCTCAGTCTCACTCACTCTCACTCTCAGCTCAGTCTCACTCACACTCACCCCCAGCTCGGTCTCTCACTCACACTCACTCCCAGCTCAGTCTCTCACTCACTCTCACTCCCAACTCAGTCTCTCACTCACTCTCACTCTCAGCTCAGTCTCACTCACTCTCACTCCCAGCTCAGTCTCACTCACTCTCACTCCCAGCTCAGTCTCACTCACTCTCACTCCCAGCTCAGTCTCACTCACTCTCACTCCCAGCTCGGTCTCACTCACACACTCTCACTCCCAGCTCGGTCTCACTCACTCTCACTCTCAGCTCAGTCTCACACACTCTCACTCCCAGCTCGGTCTCACTCACTCTCACTCCCAGCTCAGTCTCACTCACTCTCACTGCCAGCTCAGTCTCACTCACTCTCACTCCCAGCTCAGTCTCACTCACTCTCACTCCCAGCTCAGTCTCACACACTCTCACTCCCAGCTCTGTCTCACTCACTCTCACTCCCAGCTCTGTCTCACTCACTCTCACTCTCAGCTCAGTCTCACTCACTCTCACTCCCAGCTCGGTCTCACTCACTCTCACTCCCAGCTCGATCTCACTCACTCTCACTCCCAGCTCAGTCTCACTCACTCTCACTCTCAGCTCAGTCTCACTCACACTCACCCCCAGCTCGGTCTCTCACTCACACTCACTCCCAGCTCAGTCTCTCACTCACTCTCACTCCCAGCTCGGTCTCACTCACTCTCACTCCCAGCTCGGTCTCACTCACTCTCACTCCCAGCTCGGTCTCTCACTCACTCTCACTCCCAGCTCAGTCTCACTCACTCTCACTCCCAGCTCAGTCTCACACACTCTCACTCCCAGCTCTGTCTCACTCACTCTCACTCTCAGCTCAGTCTCACACACTCTCACTCCCAGCTCTGTCTCACTCACTCTCACTCTCAGCTCAGTCTCACTCACTCTCACTCTCAGCTCAGTCTCACACTCTCACTCCCAGCTCGATCTCACTCACTCTCACTCCCAGCTCAGTCTCACTCACTCTCACTCTCAGCTCAGTCTCACTCACTCTCACTCTCAGCTCAGTCTCACTCACTCTCACTCCCAGCTCGGTCTCACTCACTCTCACTCCCAGCTCGATCTCACTCACTCTCACTCCCAGCTCAGTCTCACTCACTCTCACTCTCAGCTCAGTCTCACTCACACTCACCCCCAGCTCGGTCTCTCACTCACTCTCACTCCCAGCTCAGTCTCTCACTCACTCTCACTCCCAGCTCGGTCTCTCACTCACTCTCACTCTCAGCTCGGTCTCACGCACTCTCACTCCCAGCTCAGTCTCACTCACTCTCACTCTCAGCTCGGTCTCACTCACTCTCACTCCCAGCTCGATCTCACTCACTCTCACTCCCAGCTCAGTCTCACTCACTCTCACTCCCAGCTCAGTGTCTCACTCACTCTCACTCCCAGCTCAGTCTCACTCACTCTCACTCTCAGCTCAGTCTCACTCACTCTCTCTCTCAGCTCAGTCTCACTCACTCTCACTCCCAGCTCGATCTCACTCACTCTCACTCCCAGCTCAGTGTCTCACACACTCTCACTCCCAGCTCGATCTCACTCACTCTCACCCCCAGCTCGGTCTCACTCACTCTCACTCCCAGCTCGGTCTCACTCACTCTCACTCCCAGCTCAGTCTCACTCACTCTCACACTCTCACTCACTCTCACTCCCAGCTCGATCTCACACACTCTCACTCCCAGCTCAGTGTCTCACACACTCTCACTCCCAGCTCAGTCTCACTCACTCTCACTCCCAGCTCGGTCTCTCACTCACACTCACTCCCAGCTCAGTCTCTCACTCACTCTCACTCCCAGCTCGATCTCACTCACTCTCACTCCCAGCTCAGTCTCACTCACTCTCACTCCCAGCTCGGTCTCTCACTCACACTCACTCCCAGCTCAGTCTCTCACTCACTCTCACTCCCAGCTCGATCTCACTCACTCTCACTCCCAGCTCAGTCTCACTCACTCTCACTCCCAGCTCGGTCTCACACACTCTCACTCCCAGCTCAGTCTCTCACTCACTCTCACTCCCAGCTCAGTCTCACTCACACTCACTCCCAGCTCAGTCTCACTCACTCTCACTCCCAGCTCGGTCTCACACACTCTCACTCCCAGCTCAGTCTCTCACTCACTCTCACTCCCAGCTCAGTCTCACTCACACTCACTCTCAGCTCAGTCTCACACACTCTCACTCCCAGCTCAGTCTCACTCACTCTCACTCTCAGCTCAGTCTCACACACTCTCACTCCCAGCTCGGTCTCTCACTCATTCTCACTCCCAGCTCAGTCTCTCACTCACTCTCACTCCCAGCTCAGTGTCTCACTCACTCTCACTCCCAGCTCGGTCTCACTCACACTCACTCCCAGCTCAGTCTCACTCACTCTCACTCCCAGCTCGGTCTCACTCACTCTCACTCCCAGCTCAGTCTCACTCACTCTCACTCCCAGCTCGGTCTCTCACTCACTCTCACTCCCAGCTCAGTCTCACTCACTCTCACTCCCAGCTCGGTCTCACTCACTCTCACTCTCAGCTCAGTCTCACACACTCTCACTCTCAGCTCGGTCTCACTCACTCTCACTCTCAGCTCAGTCTCACTCACTCTCACTCCCAGCTCGATCTCACTCACTCTCACTCCCAGCTCGGTCTCACTCACTCTCACTCCCAGCTCGGTCTCACTCACTCTCACTCCCAGCTCGGTCTCACTCACTCTCACTCCCAGCTCGGTCTCTCACTCACACTCACTCCCAGCTCGGTCTCACTCACTCTCACTCCCAGCTCGGTCTCTCACACACTCTCACTCACTCTCACTCACTCTCACTCCCAGCTCGGTCTCACTCACACTCACTCCCAGCTCAGTCTCACTCACTCTCACTCACTCTCACTCCCAGCTCGGTCTCTCACTCACTCTCACTCGCAGCTCGATCTCTCACACACTCTCACTCACTCTCACTCACTCTCACTCCCAGCTCGGTTGCAGTTGGAATGGGATGGTTATCGGGCTGGTGTGGGTTTGGGATGGTTATTTAGTTTGGGTGTGATTATGATGGATTATCGGGTTGGGGTGTGGATGGGGAGGCCAGTGGGGAGCATTGGGAATTGATTGGAGTGGAATGGGGTTGGGGTGGGATTGGGGTGGATATCATTTTGGGGTGTGGATGGGATGTCTGGGGTTTATATTTGAGATAAATTGGGAATTAAGTGGTGTACGATGGATTAGGATTGTGTTTGGTCTAGGTTTGGGATGGGTATTGGGTCGTAGTGGGATTGTGATGGATATTGTGTTGTGTGTGGTTGTGGTTGTCTGCTGGGGGTACGGTTGAGATGAAGTGGGATTTGGGTGGTGTGAAATGGGATAGGAATGGAGTATGAGTGGAAGTGGGAAGGATATAGGGATGAGGTGGGAGTGGGGTGTTCTGGGGTGGGGTTATGATGAGTTAGGAATGGGACATGAATGGGGTTGGGGTGGGATTCAGATGGTTATAGGGCTGGGGAGTTCCATCTGAACTAACCATGATGACAGCAACACATGCAGAAACAGTGACACCCCTTCATCTATTCAGTTCCTGAAACAGCCAGCACAAGCCTGGTCACTAACTCAGTCAACACCATGACCACTCTGATCTCATCACACTACTATCAGCTTAGCATTCATTATTTGTCTAATTGTATTAGTTCTTGTAAAAATTGTGTATATTTTACATTTTTTTCTTGTGAATGGTGCTTGTCTGATGCTCTGTGCCTGTTCGAAGTAAGTTTTTTGTTGTGTGTATACATGCATGGACTTGTGCAGATGAGAATAAATTTGGCTTTGAGTTTAGTGTAAGTTTCTGCAGAGGAGATTAGTGTCACTATGGATCAGTTGGTGATTTGTGTAGAGCAGTGTTGATGAGGAGATCCACCAAGGTGTTCCCTTGGACAGAGGGCTTCAGTCAAGAGAGGCTGGGTCCATTCTCCCAGCAGCTGAGGGTGATAAGATGGGGCGTGCCCACTAGTTAGCATGGATGGCATGGGCCAAATGGTCTATTTCTATTCTGTAAGCTTGGTGATGTTCTGTCAATGAATGATGGGGCTGAGGGAGTACTGAAGAACAAGCCCTCAGTGTACAAGTCAAAGGATCTTCAGGGTAGCAACAGGGGTAGATGAAGTGGGATGAAGGTGTGCAACCTCAAATCCAGTCTGCACCTTACTGATCTCAGAGTGTGCCCCCTCTACAAACATGCCCACAACTCCCTCAACGCCATCCCACGAGCAGCACCTGTGGATGGGGCATCAAGCACCCACTCCCATTCCATTCTGTGCAGGAGCCGGTCAATCGGCCCTCATGTCTGCTGGCCCACTCGTTGAGACCGTGCCTGGGACTTGCTTCAGCACACAAACACACACTCATTAGCTCCAGTTTTCTCCCAGATTTCAATCTGTACGAATTAAGATATTAGCGTGCTATGTCAGTGCCAGAAGAGTGGTGACTCATGCTGACTGCTCCCGGCACACCCTTGGATCCTGTTGTCATTGACAGAAATGAGACATTTCACTGTATCCATTGATGACAAATAAACTGAATCTTTTTGTTCCATGTCCTAAACTAGGGGCATTTAAGAAACTCTTAGATAGGCAAATGGATGCTAGAAAAATAGAGGGTATGGAGGATGGAAGGGTTAGATTAATCTTAGAGTAGGTTAATAGATCAGCACAACATCATGGGCTGAAGGGCCTGTACTGTGCTGTCATGTTCTATGTTCTGAATCTTTAATCTTAGCAAAATAGAGGACTATGGGTAACCCCAGATAATTTCTAAAGTAAGTACACATTCGGCTCAGCATTGTGGGCTGAAGGGCCTGTATTGTGCTGTAGGTTTTCTATGTTTCTATGTTTTATCCACTTGGTATATGTACTACTGGAATAATTTATAGTATATTTTATGTATTGCAGTGTACTGCTGCCACAGAACAACAAATTTCACAATTTATGTCAATCATATTAAACATGATTCTGATTAGTCAGAGAACCATAAAACTCTACAGCACAGAAACAGGCCCTTCAGCCCATCTAGTTTGTACTAAACCATTAAACTGCCCAGTCCTATCAACCTGCACTGGACCATAGCCCTCCATAACCCTTCCATCCATGTACCTATCCAAATTTCTTTTAAATGTTGAAATCAACCCCACATATGCTGGCAGCTTGTTTCACAGTCTCACCATCCTCTGAGTGAACTCTGTCTTTAACCTTATTTAACAAGACATGTTGTTAATAAAAGGTCTGATTCTGTTTCTGGTTGAGTATACTGAGATTTGCTGCCCCTCTCTTTCCTCCTCGACTGGCTGATATTAAGACCTGGGCACTGGGCAGGTCAGACCCTCTCAGCTTGGAGAGGTTCGGTAACTCGGCAGACATGGATTACCGTGTTTATGTCTGCTGACAGCACAGGACAACACACAACGTGGCAGAACTTCTGAGTCGCATTTCGAAGGAAACATTGCCTCGGGGTCTGTGACACAGTTATGCATGGAAGGTCAGCTTCTCCTAAATATTTAGCCGCGAAACCAGAGTAAATCCACTTGATGAGACTGACAGTCCCCAGAATAGGAACAACATTTAAAAACAAACCAAACAATCTATAAGCATGCAAGCTCAATGTTTAGAGGACAACTGAGTTGGTGAAGGAGGAAACTGCAGCGATGGATGGTGGTGTCATCACATAAATGTCATGCCTTGCACCTGCACTGTCTACTCTGGAGATTAGCACATCTCAAGCATGATGCTTGAGTCCCCTAGGGGCCAGGGAGAAGGTGGGGACGGCATCGTCCTACGGGAAGGAGAGAACTGAGACACAAGTACCAACATAGCAGCAGCAAGGTAGTGTAGTGGTTAATGTTCAAAGTAAATTTATTATCAAAGTACATAAATGTCATCATATACAACACTGAGATTTACTTTCCTGTGGACATGTTCGAGAGAATTCTCACCATAACAGAATCAAGAAGGACCGCACCACCTTAGGCGTTCAACCAGTGTACCATTACAGAGACAGTGGCCCGGGTTCAATTCTGCCATGTCATTCAGAAGTTTGTACCTTCTCCCTGTGGTCGTGTGGGTTTCCTCTAAGTGCTCCAGTTTCCTCCCATGTTCAACGATGTACAGGTAACAGATTTATTGGTCGTGAGTGTAATTGGACGGCATGGGCTCATTGGGCCAGAAAACCCTATTACCATGCGATAAAGTAAAACAAAAGATGGCACAAAAATATACTCTAAGGCACACAATGGATTTTATCAAACACAGCACCAAATTCAACTAAATCACATCTGTTTATATGTCAAAAACACCGCTGTCACCTCCTCAGGTACATTCTCCACCCCTCACACCTCCTCCTCAGGTACATCCTCCACCCCTCAAACCTCCTCCTCAGGTACATCCTCCACCCCTCACACCTCCTCAGGTACATCCTCCACCCCTCACACCTCCTCCTCAGGTACATCCTCCACCCCTCACACCTCCTCCTCAGGTACATCCTCCACCCCTCACAACTCCTCCTCAGGTACATCCTCCACCCCTCACAACTCCTCCTCAGGTACCTATACCATCCCTCTCACCTCCTCCTCAGGCACATCCACCACCCTTCACACCTCCTCCTCAGGTACATCCACCACCCCTCACAACTCATCCTCAGGTACATCCTCCACCCCTCACACCTCCTCCTCAGGTACATCCTCCACCCCTCTCACCTCCTCCTCAGGCACATCCTCCACCCCTCACACCTCCTCCTCAGGTACATCCACCACCCCTCACAGCTCCTCCTCAGGTACTTCCACCACCCCTCACAGCTCCTCAGGTACCTACACCACCCCTCACACCTCCTCCTCAGGTACTTCCACCACCCCACACAGCTCCTCAGGTACATCCACCACCCCTCACAGCTCCTCCTCAGGTACTTCCACCACCCCTCACAACTCCTCAGGTACCTACACCACCCTTCCCACCTCCTCAGGTACATCCTCCACCCCTCACACCTCCTCAGGTACATCCTCCACCCCTCACAACTCCTCAGCTACATCCTCCACCCCTCACACCTCCTCAGATACATCCACCACCCCTCACACCTCCTCAGGTACATCCTTCACCCCTCACACCTCCTCAGGTACATCCTTCACCCCTCACACCTCCTCAGGTACATCCTCCACCCCTCACACCTCCTCAGGTACATCCTTCACCCCTCACACCTCCTCAGGTACATCCTCCACCCCTCACACCTCCTCCTCAGGTACATCCTCCACCCCTCACAACTCCTCCTCAGGTACATCCTCCACCCCTCACACCACCTCAGGTACATCCACCACCCCTCACACCTCCTCAGGTACATCCTCCACCCCTCACACCTCCTCAGGTACATCCTCCACCCCTCACACCTCCTCAGGTACGTCCTCCACCCCTCACAACTCCTCAGGTACATCCTCCACACCTCACACCTCCTCCTCAGGTACCTACACCATCCCTCTCACCTCCTCAGGTACATCCTTCACCCCTCGCAACTCCTCCTCAGGTACATCCTCCACCCCTCACACCTCCTCAGGTACATCCTCCACCCCTCACACCTCCTCCTCAGGTACATCCTCCACCCCTCACAACTACTCCTCAGGCACATCCTCCACCCCTCACACCTCCTCAGGTACATCCTCCACCCCTCACACCTCCTCCTCAGGTACATCCTCCACCCCTCACAACTCTTCCTCAAGTACATCCTCCACCCCTCACAGCTCCTCCTCAGGTACATCCTCCACCCCTCACACCTCCTCCTCAGGTACATCCTCCACCCCTCACACCTCCTCCTCAGGTACATCCACCACCCCTCACAACTCCTCAGGTACATCCTCCACCCCTCACAACTACTCCTCAGGTACATCCTCCACCCCTCACACCTCCTCCTCAGGCACATCCTCCACCCCTCACACCTCCTCAGGTACATCCTCCACCCCCCACACCTCCTCCTCAGGTACATCCTCCACCCCCCACACCTCCTCAGGTACATCCTCCACCCCTCACACCTCCTCAGGTACATCCTCCACCCCTCACACCTCCTCAGGTACATCCTCCACCCCTCACACCTCCTCCTCATGTACATCCTCCACCCCTCACAACTCCTCCTCAGGCACATCCACAACCCCTCACACCTCCTCAGGTACATCCTCCACCCCTCACACCTCCTCCTCATGTACATCCTCCACCCCTCACAACTCCTCCTCAGGTACATCCTCCACCCCTCACACCTCCTCAGGCACATCCACCACCCCTCACACCTCCTCAGGTACATCCTCCACCCCTCACACCTCCCCCTCAGCTAAATCCTCCACCCCTCACACCTCCACAGGTACATCCTCCATCCCTCACAACTCCTCCTCAGGTATATCCCCCACCCCTCACAACTCCTCCTCAGGTACATCCTCCACCCCTCACACCTCCTCAGGCACATCCCCACCCCTCATAACTCCTCCTCAGGTACATCCTCCATCCCTCACAACTCCTCCTCAGGTACATCCTCCATCCCTCACAACTCCTCCTCAGGCACATCCCCACCCCTCATAACTCCTCCTAAGGTATATCCTCCATCCCTCACAACTCCTCAGGCACCACCACCCCTCACAACTCCTCCTCATGTACATCCTCCAACCCTCTCACCTCCTCCTCAGGTACATCCTCCACCCCTCACACCTCCTCAGCTACATCCTTCACCCCTCACACCTCCTCAGCTACATCCTCCACCCCTCACAACTCCTCAGCTACATCCTTCACCCCTCACACCTCCTCAAGTACATCCACCACCCCTCACAGCTCCTCCTCAGGTACTTCCACCACCCCTCACAGCTCCTCAGGTACCTACACCACCCCTCACACCTCCTCCTCAGGTACTTCCACCACCCCTCACAACTCCTCCTCAGGTACTTCCACCACCCCTCACAGCTCCTCAGGTACTTCCACCACCCCTCACAACTCCTCAGGTACCTACACCACCCTTCCCACCTCCTCAGGTACATCCTCCACCCCTCACACCTCCTTCTCAGGTACATCCACCACCCCTCACAACTCCTCAGCTACATCCTCCACCCCTCACACCTCCTTCTCAGGTACATCCACCACCCCTCAGACCTCCTCAGGTACATCCTTCACCCCTCACACCTCCTCAGGTACATCCTCCACCCCTCACACCTCCTCAGGTACATCCTTCACCCCTCACACCTCCTCAGGTACATCCTCCACCCCTCACACCTCCTCCTCAGGTACATCCTCCACCCCTCACAACTCCTCCTCAGGTACATCCTCCACCCCTCACACCACCTCAGGTACATCCACCACCCCTCACACCTCCTCAGGTACATCCTCCACCCCTCACACCTCCTCAGGTACGTCCTCCACCCCTCACACCTCCTCAGGTACATCCTCCACCCCTCACACCTCCTCCTCAGGTACCTACACCATCCCTCTCACCTCCTCAGGTACATCCTTCACCCCTCGCAACTCCTCCTCAGGTACATCCTCCACCCCTCACACCTCCTCAGGTACATCCTCCACCCCTCACACCTCCTCCTCAGGTACATCCTCCACCCCTCACAACTACTCCTCAGGCACATCCTCCACCCCTCACACCTCCTCAGGTACATCCTCCACCCCTCACACCTCCTCCTCAGGTACATCCTCCACCCCTCACAACTCTTCCTTTAGTACATACTCCACCCCTCACAGCTCCTCCTCAGGTACATCCTCCACCCCTCACACCTCCTCCTCAGGTACATCCTCCACCCCTCACACCTCCTCCTCAGGTACATCCACCACCCCTCACAACTCCTCAGGTACATCCTCCACCCCTCACAACTCCTCCTCAGGCACATCCTCCACCCCTCACACCTCCTCAGGTACATCCTCCACCCCCCACACCTCCTCCTCAGGTACATCCTCCACCCCTCACACCTCCTCAGGTACATCCACCACCCCTCACACCTCCTCAGGTACATCCTCCACCCCTCACACCTCAGGTACATCCTCCACCCCTCACACCTCCTCCTCATGTACATCCTCCACCCCTCACAACTCCTCCTCAGGCACATCCACAACCCCTCACACCTCCTCAGGTACATCCTCCACCCCTCACACCTCCTCCTCATGTACATCCTCCACCCCTCACAACTCCTCCTCAGGTACATCCCCCACCCCTCACACCTCCTCAGGCACATCCACCACCCCTCACACCTCCTCAGGTACATCCTCCACCCCTCACACCTCGCCCTCAGCTAAATCCTCCACCCCTCACACCTCCACAGGTACATCCTCCATCCCTCACAACTCCTCCTCAGGTATATCCTCCACCCCTCACAACTCCTCCTCAGGTACATCCTCCACCCCTCACACCTCCTCAGGCACATCCCCACCCCTCATAACTCCTCCTCAGGTACATCCTCCATCCCTCACAACTCCTCCTCAGGTACATCCTCCACCCCTCACACCTCCTCAGCTACATCCTTCACCCCTCACACCTCCTCAGCTACATCCTCCACACCTCACAACTCCTCAGCTACATCCTTCACCCCTCACACCTCCTCAGGTACATCCTTCACCCCTCACAACTCCTCCTCATGTACATCCTCCACCCCTCACACCTCCTCAGGTACATCCTCCACCCCTCACACCTCCTCGTCAGGTACATCCTCCACCCCTCACAACTCCTCCTCAGGTACATCCTCCACCCCTCACACCACCTCAGGTACATCCACCACCCCTCACACCTCCTCAGGTACATCCTCCACCCCTCACACCTCCTCAGGTACATCCACCACCCCTCACACCTCCTCAGGTACATCCTCCACCCCTCACACCTCCTCAGGTACATCCTCCACCCCTCACACCTCCTCCTCATGTACATCCTCCACCCCTCACAACTCCTCCTCAGGCACATCCACCACCCCTCACACCTCCTCAGGTACATCCTCCAACCCTCACACCTCCTCCTCATGTACATCCTCCACCCCTCACAACTCCTCCTCAGGTACATCCTCCACCCCTCACACCTCCTCAGGCACATCCACCACCCCTCACACCTCCTCAGGTACATCCTCCACCCCTCACACCTCCCCCTCAGCTAAATCCTCCACCCCTCACACCTCCTCAGGTACATCCTCCATCCCTCACAACTCCTCCTCAGGTACATTCTCCATCCCTCACAACTCCTCCTCATGTACATCCTCCACCCCTCACAACTCCTCCTCAGGTACATCCTCCACCCCTCACACCTCCTCAGGCACATCCACCACCCCTCACACCTCCTCAGGTACATCCTCCACCCCTCACACCTCCCCCTCAGCTAAATCCTCCATCCCTCACAACTCCTCCTCAGGTACATCCTCCATCCCTCACAACTCCTCCTCAGGTACATTCTCCATCCCTCACAACTCCTCCTCAGGTACATCCTCCATCCCTCACAACTCCTCCTCAGGCACATCCCCACCCCTCATAACTCCTCCTAAGGTATATCCTCCATCCCTCACAACTCCTCAGGCACCACCACCCCTCACAACTCCTCCTCATGTACATCCTCCAACCCTCTCACCTCCTCCTCAGGTACATCCTCCACCCCTCACAACTCCTCCTCAGGTACATCCTCCACCCCTCACACCTCCTCCTCAGGCACATCCTCCACCCCTCACACCTCCTCCTCAGGTACATCCCCACCCCTCACACCTCCTCAGGTACATCCTCCACCCCTCACACCTCCTCAGGCACATCCTCCACCACTCATACCTCCTCAGGTACATCCTCCACCCCTCACAACTCCTCCTCAGGTACATCCACCACCCCTCCCACCTCCTCAGGAACATCCCCACCCCTCATACCTCCTCAGGCACATCCCCACCCCTCACACACCTCCTCAGGTACATCCTCCACCCCTCACACCTCCTCCTCAGGTACATCCTCCACCCCTCACACCTCCTCCTCAGGTACATCCTCCACCCCTCACACCTCCTCCTCAGGCACATCCTCCACCCCCCACACATCCTCAGGCACATCCTCCACCCTCACACCTCCTCCTCAGGCACATCCACCACCCTTCACACCTCCTCCTCAGGTACATCCACCACCCCTCACAACTCATCCTCAGGTACATCCTCCACCCCTCACACCTCCTCCTCAGGTACATCCTCCACCCCTCTCACCTCCTCCTCAGGCACATCCTCCACCCCTCACACCTCCTCCTCAGGTACATCCACCACCCCTCACAGCTCCTCCTCAGGTACTTCCACCACCCCTCACAGCTCCTCAGGTACCTACACCACCCCTCACACCTCCTCCTCAGGTACTTCCACCACCCCTCACAGCTCCTCAGGTACATCCTCGACCCCTCACAACTCCTCAGCTACATCCTCCACCCCTCACACCTCCTTCTCAGGTACATCCACCACCCCTCACACCTCCTCAGGTACATCCTTCACCCCTCACACCTCCTCAGGTACATCCTTCACCCCTCACACCTCCTCAGGTACATCCTCCACCCCTCACACCTCCTCAGGTACATCCTTCACCCCTCACACCTCCTCAGGTACATCCTCCACCCCTCACACCTCCTCCTCAGGTACATCCTCCACCCCTCACAACTCCTCCTCAGGTACATCCTCCACCCCTCACACCACCTCAGGTACATCCACCACCCCTCACACCTCCTCAGGTACATCCTCCACCCCTCACACCTCCTCAGGTACATCCTCCACCCCTCACACCTCCTCAGGTACGTCCTCCACCCCTCACACCTCCTCAGGTACATCCTCCACCCCTCACACCTCCTCCTCAGGTACCTACACCATCCCTCTCACCTCCTCAGGTACATCCTTCACCCCTCGCAACTCCTCCTCAGGTACATCCTCCACCCCTCACACCTCCTCAGGTACATCCTCCACCCCTCACACCTCCTCCTCAGGTACATCCTCCACCCCTCACAACTACTCCTCAGGCACATCCTCCACCCCTCACACCTCCTCAGGTACATCCTCCACCCCTCACACCTCCTCCTCAGGTACATCCTCCACCCCTCACAACTCTTCCTCAAGTACATCCTCCACCCCTCACAGCTCCTCCTCAGGTACATCCTCCACCCCTCACACCTCCTCCTCAGGTACATCCTCCACCCCTCACACCTCCTCCTCAGGTACATCCACCACCCCTCACAACTCCTCAGGTACATCCTCCACCCCTCACAACTACTCCTCAGGTACATCCTCCACCCCTCACACCTCCTCCTCAGGCACATCCTCCACCCCTCACACCTCCTCAGGTACATCCTCCACCCCCGACACCTCCTCCTCAGGTACATCCTCCACCCCCCACACCTCCTCAGGTACATCCTCCACCCCTCACACCTCCTCAGGTACATCCACCACCCCTCACACCTCCTCAGGTACATCCTCCACCCCTCACACCTCCTCAGGTACATCCTCCACCCCTCACACCTCCTCCTCATGTACATCCTCCACCCCTCACAACTCCTCCTCAGGCACATCCACAACCCCTCACACCTCCTCAGGTACATCCTCCACCCCTCACACCTCCTCCTCATGTACATCCTCCACCCCTCACAACTCCTCCTCAGGTACATCCTCCACCCCTCACACCTCCTCAGGCACATCCACCACCCCTCACACCTCCTCAGGTACATCCTCCACCCCTCACACCTCCCCCTCAGCTAAATCCTCCACCCCTCACACCTCCACAGGTACATCCTCCATCCCTCACAACTCCTCCTCAGGTATATCCTCCACCCCTCACAACTCCTCCTCAGGTACATCCTCCACCCCTCACACCTCCTCAGGCACATCCCCACCCCTCATAACTCCTCCTCAGGTACATCCTCCATCCCTCACAACTCCTCCTCAGGTACATCCTCCATCCCTCACAACTCCTCCTCAGGCACATCCCCACACCTCATAACTCCTCCTAAGGTATATCCTCCATCCCTCACAACTCCTCAGGCACCACCACCCCTCACAACTCCTCCTCATGTACATCCTCCAACCCTCTCACCTCCTCCTCAGGTACATCCTCCACCCCTCACAACTCCTCCTCAGGTACATCCTCCACCCCTCACACCTCCTCCTCAGGCACATCCTCCACCCCTCACACCTCCTCCTCAGGTACATCCCCACCCCTCACACCTCCTCAGGTACATCCTCCACCCCTCACACCTCCTCAGGCACATCCTCCACCACTCATACCTCCTCAGGTACATCCTCCACCCCTCACAACTCCTCCTCAGGTACATCCACCACCCCTCCCACCTCCTCAGGTACATCCCCACCCCTCATACCTCCTCAGGCACATCCCCACCCCTCACACCTCCTCAGGTACATCCTCCACCCCTCACACCTCCTCCTCAGGTACATCCTCCACCCCTCACACCTCCTCCTCAGGTACATCCTCCACCCCTCACACCTCCTCCTCAGGCACATCCTCCACCCCCCACACCTCCTCAGGCACATCCTCCACCCTCACACCTCCTCCTCAGGCACATCCACCACCCTTCACACCTCCTCCTCAGGTACATCCACCACCCCTCACAACTCATCCTCAGGTACATCCTCCACCCCTCACACCTCCTCCTCAGGTACATCCTCCACCCCTCTCACCTCCTCCTCAGGCACATCCTCCACCCCTCACACCTCCTCCTCAGGTACATCCACCACCCCTCACAGCTCCTCCTCAGGTACTTCCACCACCCCTCACTGCTCCTCAGGTACCTACACCACCCCTCACACCTCCTCCTCAGGTACTTCCACCACCCCTCACAGCTCCTCAGGTACATCCACCACCCCTCACAGCTCCTCAGGTACCTACACCACCCCTCACACCTCCTCCTCAGGTACTTCCACCACCCCTCACAACTCCTCCTCAGGTACTTCCACCACCCCTCACAGCTCCTCAGGTACTTCCACCACCCCTCACAACTCCTCAGGTACCTACACCACCCTTCCCACCTCCTCAGGTACATCCTCCACCCCTCACACCTCCTTCTCAGGTACATCCACCACCCCTCACAACTCCTCAGCTACATCCTCCACCCCTCACACCTCCTTCTCAGGTACATCCACCACCCCTCAGACCTCCTCAGGTACATCCTTCACCCCTCACACCTCCTCAGGTACATCCTCCACCCCTCACACCTCCTCAGGTACATCCTTCACCCCTCACACCTCCTCAGGTACATCCTCCACCCCTCACACCTCCTCCTCAGGTACATCCTCCACCCCTCACAACTCCTCCTCAGGTACATCCTCCACCCCTCACACCACCTCAGGTACATCCACCACCCCTCACACCTCCTCAGGTACATCCTCCACCCCTCACACCTCCTCAGGTACGTCCTCCACCCCTCACACCTCCTCAGGTACATCCTCCACCCCTCACACCTCCTCCTCAGGTACCTACACCATCCCTCTCACCTCCTCAGGTACATCCTTCACCCCTCGCAACTCCTCCTCAGGTACATCCTCCACCCCTCACACCTCCTCAGGTACATCCTCCACCCCTCACACCTCCTCCTCAGGTACATCCTCCACCCCTCACAACTACTCCTCAGGCACATCCTCCACCCCTCACACCTCCTCAGGTACATCCTCCACCCCTCACACCTCCTCCTCAGGTACATCCTCCACCCCTCACAACTCTTCCTTTAGTACATACTCCACCCCTCACAGCTCCTCCTCAGGTACATCCTCCACCCCTCACACCTCCTCCTCAGGTACATCCTCCACCCCTCACACCTCCTCCTCAGGTACATCCACCACCCCTCACAACTCCTCAGGTACATCCTCCACCCCTCACAACTCCTCCTCAGGCACATCCTCCACCCCTCACACCTCCTCAGGTACATCCTCCACCCCCCACACCTCCTCCTCAGGTACATCCTCCACCCCTCACACCTCCTCAGGTACATCCACCACCCCTCACACCTCCTCAGGTACATCCTCCACCCCTCACACCTCAGGTACATCCTCCACCCCTCACACCTCCTCCTCATGTACATCCTCCACCCCTCACAACTCCTCCTCAGGCACATCCACAACCCCTCACACCTCCTCAGGTACATCCTCCACCCCTCACACCTCCTCCTCATGTACATCCTCCACCCCTCACAACTCCTCCTCAGGTACATCCCCCACCCCTCACACCTCCTCAGGCACATCCACCACCCCTCACACCTCCTCAGGTACATCCTCCACCCCTCACACCTCGCCCTCAGCTAAATCCTCCACCCCTCACACCTCCACAGGTACATCCTCCATCCCTCACAACTCCTCCTCAGGTATATCCTCCACCCCTCACAACTCCTCCTCAGGTACATCCTCCACCCCTCACACCTCCTCAGGCACATCCCCACCCCTCATAACTCCTCCTCAGGTACATCCTCCATCCCTCACAACTCCTCCTCAGGTACATCCTCCACCCCTCACACCTCCTCAGCTACATCCTTCACCCCTCACACCTCCTCAGCTACATCCTCCACACCTCACAACTCCTCAGCTACATCCTTCACCCCTCACACCTCCTCAGGTACATCCTTCACCCCTCACAACTCCTCCTCATGTACATCCTCCACCCCTCACACCTCCTCAGGTACATCCTCCACCCCTCACACCTCCTCGTCAGGTACATCCTCCACCCCTCACAACTCCTCCTCAGGTACATCCTCCACCCCTCACACCACCTCAGGTACATCCACCACCCCTCACACCTCCTCAGGTACATCCTCCACCCCTCACACCTCCTCAGGTACATCCACCACCCCTCACACCTCCTCAGGTACATCCTCCACCCCTCACACCTCCTCAGGTACATCCTCCACCCCTCACACCTCCTCCTCATGTACATCCTCCACCCCTCACAACTCCTCCTCAGGCACATCCACCACCCCTCACACCTCCTCAGGTACATCCTCCAACCCTCACACCTCCTCCTCATGTACATCCTCCACCCCTCACAACTCCTCCTCAGGTACATCCTCCACCCCTCACACCTCCTCAGGCACATCCACCACCCCTCACACCTCCTCAGGTACATCCTCCACCCCTCACACCTCCCCCTCAGCTAAATCCTCCACCCCTCACACCTCCTCAGGTACATCCTCCATCCCTCACAACTCCTCCTCAGGTACATCCTCCATCCCTCACAACTCCTCCTCAGGCACATCCCCACCCCTCATAACTCCTCCTCAGGTACATTCTCCATCCCTCACAACTCCTCCTCAGGTACATCCTCCATCCCTCACAACTCCTCCTCAGGCACATCCCCACCCCTCATAACTCCTCCTAAGGTATATCCTCCATCCCTCACAACTCCTCAGGCACCACCACCCCTCACAACTCCTCCTCATGTACATCCTCCAACCCTCTCACCTCCTCCTCAGGTACATCCTCCACCCCTCACAACTCCTCCTCAGGTACATCCTCCACCCCTCACACCTCCTCCTCAGGCACATCCTCCACCCCTCACACCTCCTCCTCAGGTACATCCCCACCCCTCACACCTCCTCAGGTACATCCTCCACCCCTCACACCTCCTCAGGCACATCCTCCACCACTCATACCTCCTCAGGTACATCCTCCACCCCTCACAACTCCTCCTCAGGTACATCCACCACCCCTCCCACCTCCTCAGGAACATCCCCACCCCTCATACCTCCTCAGGCACATCCCCACCCCTCACACCTCCTCAGGTACATCCTCCACCCCTCACACCTCCTCCTCAGGTACATCCTCCACCCCTCACACCTCCTCCTCAGGTACATCCTCCACCCCTCACACCTCCTCCTCAGGCACATCCTCCACCCCCCACACATCCTCAGGCACATCCTCCACCCTCACACCTCCTCCTCAGGCACATCCACCACCCTTCACACCTCCTCCTCAGGTACATCCACCACCCCTCACAACTCATCCTCAGGTACATCCTCCACCCCTCACACCTCCTCCTCAGGTACATCCTCCACCCCTCTCACCTCCTCCTCAGGCACATCCTCCACCCCTCACACCTCCTCCTCAGGTACATCCACCACCCCTCACAGCTCCTCCTCAGGTACTTCCACCACCCCTCACAGCTCCTCAGGTACCTACACCACCCCTCACACCTCCTCCTCAGGTACTTCCACCACCCCTCACAGCTCCTCAGGTACATCCTCGACCCCTCACAACTCCTCAGCTACATCCTCCACCCCTCACACCTCCTTCTCAGGTACATCCACCACCCCTCACACCTCCTCAGGTACATCCTTCACCCCTCACACCTCCTCAGGTACATCCTTCACCCCTCACACCTCCTCAGGTACATCCTCCACCCCTCACACCTCCTCAGGTACATCCTTCACCCCTCACACCTCCTCAGGTACATCCTCCACCCCTCACACCTCCTCCTCAGGTACATCCTCCACCCCTCACAACTCCTCCTCAGGTACATCCTCCACCCCTCACACCACCTCAGGTACATCCACCACCCCTCACACCTCCTCAGGTACATCCTCCACCCCTCACACCTCCTCAGGTACATCCTCCACCCCTCACACCTCCTCAGGTACGTCCTCCACCCCTCACACCTCCTCAGGTACATCCTCCACCCCTCACACCTCCTCCTCAGGTACCTACACCATCCCTCTCACCTCCTCAGGTACATCCTTCACCCCTCGCAACTCCTCCTCAGGTACATCCTCCACCCCTCACACCTCCTCAGGTACATCCTCCACCCCTCACACCTCCTCCTCAGGTACATCCTCCACCCCTCACAACTACTCCTCAGGCACATCCTCCACCCCTCACACCTCCTCAGGTACATCCTCCACCCCTCACACCTCCTCCTCAGGTACATCCTCCACCCCTCACAACTCTTCCTCAAGTACATCCTCCACCCCTCACAGCTCCTCCTCAGGTACATCCTCCACCCCTCACACCTCCTCCTCAGGTACATCCTCCACCCCTCACACCTCCTCCTCAGGTACATCCACCACCCCTCACAACTCCTCAGGTACATCCTCCACCCCTCACAACTACTCCTCAGGTACATCCTCCACCCCTCACACCTCCTCCTCAGGCACATCCTCCACCCCTCACACCTCCTCAGGTACATCCTCCACCCCCGACACCTCCTCCTCAGGTACATCCTCCACCCCCCACACCTCCTCAGGTACATCCTCCACCCCTCACACCTCCTCAGGTACATCCACCACCCCTCACACCTCCTCAGGTACATCCTCCACCCCTCACACCTCCTCAGGTACATCCTCCACCCCTCACACCTCCTCCTCATGTACATCCTCCACCCCTCACAACTCCTCCTCAGGCACATCCACAACCCCTCACACCTCCTCAGGTACATCCTCCACCCCTCACACCTCCTCCTCATGTACATCCTCCACCCCTCACAACTCCTCCTCAGGTACATCCTCCACCCCTCACACCTCCTCAGGCACATCCACCACCCCTCACACCTCCTCAGGTACATCCTCCACCCCTCACACCTCCCCCTCAGCTAAATCCTCCACCCCTCACACCTCCACAGGTACATCCTCCATCCCTCACAACTCCTCCTCAGGTATATCCTCCACCCCTCACAACTCCTCCTCAGGTACATCCTCCACCCCTCACACCTCCTCAGGCACATCCCCACCCCTCATAACTCCTCCTCAGGTACATCCTCCATCCCTCACAACTCCTCCTCAGGTACATCCTCCATCCCTCACAACTCCTCCTCAGGCACATCCCCACACCTCATAACTCCTCCTAAGGTATATCCTCCATCCCTCACAACTCCTCAGGCACCACCACCCCTCACAACTCCTCCTCATGTACATCCTCCAACCCTCTCACCTCCTCCTCAGGTACATCCTCCACCCCTCACAACTCCTCCTCAGGTACATCCTCCACCCCTCACACCTCCTCCTCAGGCACATCCTCCACCCCTCACACCTCCTCCTCAGGTACATCCCCACCCCTCACACCTCCTCAGGTACATCCTCCACCCCTCACACCTCCTCAGGCACATCCTCCACCACTCATACCTCCTCAGGTACATCCTCCACCCCTCACAACTCCTCCTCAGGTACATCCACCACCCCTCCCACCTCCTCAGGTACATCCCCACCCCTCATACCTCCTCAGGCACATCCCCACCCCTCACACCTCCTCAGGTACATCCTCCACCCCTCACACCTCCTCCTCAGGTACATCCTCCACCCCTCACACCTCCTCCTCAGGTACATCCTCCACCCCTCACACCTCCTCCTCAGGCACATCCTCCACCCCCCACACCTCCTCAGGCACATCCTCCACCCTCACACCTCCTCCTCAGGCACATCCACCACCCTTCACACCTCCTCCTCAGGTACATCCACCACCCCTCACAACTCATCCTCAGGTACATCCTCCACCCCTCACACCTCCTCCTCAGGTACATCCTCCACCCCTCTCACCTCCTCCTCAGGCACATCCTCCACCCCTCACACCTCCTCCTCAGGTACATCCACCACCCCTCACAGCTCCTCCTCAGGTACTTCCACCACCCCTCACTGCTCCTCAGGTACCTACACCACCCCTCACACCTCCTCCTCAGGTACTTCCACCACCCCTCACAGCTCCTCAGGTACATCCACCACCCCTCACAGCTCCTCCTCAGGTACTTCCACCACCCCTCACAACTCCTCAGGTACCTACACCACCCTTCCCACCTCCTCAGGTACATCCTCCACCCCTCACACCTCCTTCTCAGGTACATCCACCACCCCTCACAGCTCCTCAGGTACATCCTCCACCCCTCACAACTCCTCAGCTACATCCTCCACTCCTCACACCTCCTTCTCAGGTACATCCACCACCCCTCACACCTCCTCAGGTACATCCTTCACCCCTCACACCTCCTCAGGTACATCCTTCACCCCTCACACCTCCTCAGGTACATCCTCCACCCCTCACACCTCCTCAGGTACATCCTTCACCCCTCACACCTCCTCAGGTACATCCTCCACCCCTCACACCTCCTCCTCAGGTACATCCTCCACCCCTCACAACTCCTCCTCAGGTACATCCTCCACCCCTCACACCACCTCAGGTACATCCACCACCCCTCACACCTCCTCAGGTACATCCTCCACCCCTCACACCTCCTCAGGTACATCCTCCACCCCTCACACCTCCTCAGGTACGTCCTCCACCCCTCACACCTCCTCAGGTACATCCTCCACCCCTCACACCTCCTCCTCAGGTACCTACACCATCCCTCTCACCTCCTCAGGTACATCCTTCACCCATCGCAACTCCTCCTCAGGTACATCCTCCACCCCTCACACCTCCTCAGGTACATCCTCCACCCCTCACACCTCCTCCTCAGGTACATCCTCCACCCCTCACAACTACTCCTCAGGCACATCCTCCACCCCTCACACCTCCTCAGGTACATCCTCCACCCCTCACAACTCCTCCTCAGGTACATCCTCCACCCCTCACAACTCTTCCTCAAGTACATCCTCCACCCCTCACAGCTCCTCCTCAGGTACATCCTCCACCCCTCACACCTCCTCCTCAGGTACATCCTCCACCCCTCACACCTCCTCCTCAGGTACATCCACCACCCCTCACAACTCCTCAGGTACATCCTCCACCCCTCACAACTACTCCTCAGGTACATCCTCCACCCCTCACACCTCCTCCTCAGGCACATCCTCCACCCCTCACACCTCCTCAGGTACATCCTCCACCCCCCACACCTCCTCCTCAGGTACATCCTCCACCCCCCACACCTCCTCAGGTACATCCTCCACCCCTCACACCTCCTCAGGTACATCCTCCACCCCTCACACCTCCTCAGGTACATCCTCCACCCCTCACACCTCCTCAGGTACATCCACCACCCCTCACACCTCCTCAGGTACATCCTCCACCCCTCACACCTCCTCAGGTACATCCTCCACCCCTCACACCTCCTCCTCATGTACATCCTCCACCCCTCACAACTCCTCCTCAGGTACATCCTCCGCCCCTCACACCTCCTCAGGCACATCCACCACCCCTCACACCTCCTCAGGTACATCCTCCACCCCTCACACCTCCCCCTCAGCTAAATCCTCCACCCCTCACACCTCCACAGGTACATCCTCCATCCCTCACAACTCCTCCTCAGGTATATCCTCCACCCCTCACAACTCCTCCTCAGGTACATCCTCCACCCCTCACACCTCCTCAGGCACATCCCCACCCCTCATAACTCCTCCTCAGGTACATCCTCCATCCCTCACAACTCCTCCTCAGGTACATCCTCCATCCCTCACAACTCCTCCTCAGGCACATCCCCACACCTCATAACTCCTCCTAAGGTATATCCTCCATCCCTCACAACTCCTAAGGCACCACCACCCCTCACAACTCCTCCTCATGTACATCCTCCAACCCTCTCACCTCCTCCTCAGGTACATCCTCCACCCCTCACAACTCCTCCTCAGGTACATCCTCCACCCCTCACACCTCCTCCTCAGGCACATCCTCCACCCCTCACACCTCCTCCTCAGGTACATCCCCACCCCTCACACCTCCTCAGGTACATCCTCCACCCCTCACACCTCCTCAGGCACATCCTCCACCACTCATACCTCCTCAGGTACATCCTCCACCCCTCACAACTCCTCCTCAGGTACATCCACCACCCCTCCCACCTCCTCAGGTACATCCCCACCCCTCATACCTCCTCAGGCACATCCCCACCCCTCACACCTCCTCAGGTACATCCTCCACCCCTCACACCTCCTCCTCAGGTACATCCTCCACCCCTCACACCTCCTCCTCAGGTACATCCTCCACCCCTCACACCTCCTCCTCAGGCACATCCTCCACCCCCCACACCTCCTCAGGCACATCCTCCACCCTCACACCTCCTCCTCAGGCACATCCACCACCCTTCACACCTCCTCCTCAGGTACATCCACCACCCCTCACAACTCATCCTCAGGTACATCCTCCACCCCTCACACCTCCTCCTCAGGTACATCCTCCACCCCTCTCACCTCCTCCTCAGGCACATCCTCCACCCCTCACACCTCCTCCTCAGGTACATCCACCACCCCTCACAGCTCCTCCTCAGGTACTTCCACCACCCCTCACAGCTCCTCAGGTACCTACACCACCCCTCACACCTCCTCCTCAGGTACTTCCACCACCCCTCACAGCTCCTCAGGTACATCCACCACCCCTCACAGCTCCTCCTCAGGTACTTCCACCACCCCTCACAACTCCTCAGGTACCTACACCACCCTTCCCACCTCCTCAGGTACATCCTCCACCCCTCACACCTCCTTCTCAGGTACATCCACCACCCCTCACAGCTCCTCAGGTACATCCTCCACCCCTCACAACTCCTCAGCTACATCCTCCACCCCTCACACCTCCTTCTCAGGTACATCCACCACCCCTCACACCTCCTCAGGTACATCCTTCACCCCTCACACCTCCTCAGGTACATCCTTCACCCCTCACACCTCCTCAGGTACATCCTCCACCCCTCACACCTCCTCAGGTACATCCTTCACCCCTCACACCTCCTCAGGTACATCCTCCACCCCTCACACCTCCTCCTCAGGTACATCCTCCACCCCTCACAACTCCTCCTCAGGTACATCCTCTACCCCTCACACCACCTCAGGTACATCCACCACCCCTCACACCTCCTCAGGTACATCCTCCACCCCTCACACCTCCTCAGGTACATCCTCCACCCCTCACACCTCCTCAGGTACGTCCTCCACCCCTCACACCTCCTCAGGTACATCCTCCACCCCTCACACCTCCTCCTCAGGTACCTACACCATCCCTCTCACCTCCTCAGGTACATCCTTCACCCCTCGCAACTCCTCCTCAGGTACATCCTCCACCCCTCACACCTCCTCAGGTACATCCTCCACCCCTCACACCTCCTCCTCAGGTACATCCTCCACCCCTCACAACTACTCCTCAGGCACATCCTCCACCCCTCACACCTCCTCAGGTACATCCTCCACCCCTCACAACTCCTCCTCAGGTACATCCTCCACCCCTCACAACTCTTCCTCAAGTACATCCTCCACCCCTCACAGCTCCTCCTCAGGTACATCCTCCACCCCTCACACATCCTCCTCAGGTACATCCTCCACCCCTCACACCTCCTCCTCAGGTACATCCACCACCCCTCACAACTCCTCAGGTACATCCTCCACCCCTCACAACTACTCCTCAGGTACATCCTCCACCCCTCACACCTCCTCCTCAGGCACATCCTCCACCCCTCACACCTCCTCAGGTACATCCTCCACCCCCCACACCTCCTCCTCAGGTACATCCTACACCCCCCACACCTCCTCAGGTACATCCTCCACCCCTCACACCTCCTCAGGTACATCCACCACCCCTCACACCTCCTCAGGTACATCCTCCACCCCTCACACCTCCTCAGGTACATCCTCCACCCCTCACACCTCCTCCTCATGTACATCCTCCACCCCTCACAACTCCTCCTCAGGCACATCCACAACCCCTCACACCTCCTCAGGTACATCCTCCACCCCTCACACCTCCTCCTCATGTACATCCTCCACCCCTCACAACTCCTCCTCAGGTACATCCTCCACCTCTCACACCTCCTCAGGCACATCCACCACCCCTCACACCTCCTCAGGTACATCCTCCACCCCTCACACCTCCCCCTCAGCTAAATCCTCCAGCCCTCACACCTCCACAGGTACATCCTCCATCCCTCACAACTCCTCCTCAGGTATATCCTCCACCCCTCACAACTCCTCCTCAGGTACATCCTCCACCCCTCACACCTCCTCAGGCACATCCCCACCCCTCATAACTCCTCCTCAGGTACATCCTCCATCCCTCACAACTCCTCCTCAGGTACATCCTCCATCCCTCACAACAACTCCTCAGGCACATCCCCACCCCTCATAACTCCTCCTAAGGTATATCCTCCATCCCTCACAACTCCTCAGGCACCACCATCCCTCACAACTCCTCCTCATGTACATCCTCCAACCCTCTCACCTCCTCCTCAGGTACATCCTCCACCCCTCACACCTCCTCAGCTACATCCTTCACCCCTCACACCTCCTCAGCTACATCCTCCACCCCTCACAACTCCTCAGCTACATCCTTCACCCCTCACACCTCCTCAGGTACATCCTTCACCCCTCACAACTCCTCCTCATGTACATCCTCCACCCCTCACACCTCCTCAGGTACATCCTCCACCCCTCACACCTCCTCCTCAGGTACATCCTCCACCCCTCACAACTCCTCCTCAGGTACATCCTCCACCCCTCACACCACCTCAGGTACATCCACCACCCCTCACACCTCCTCAGGTACATCCTCCACCCCTCACACCTCCTCAGGTACATCCTCCACCCCTCACACCTCCTCCTCAGGTACCTACACCATCCCTCTCACCTCTCAGGTACATCCTTCACCCCTCGCAACTCCTCCTCAGGTACATCCTCCACCCCTCACACCTCCTCAGGTACATCCTCCACCCCTCACAACTACTCCTCAGGCACATCCTCCACCCCTCACACCTCCTCAGGTACATCCTCCACCCCTCACACCTCCTCCTCAGGTACATCCTCCACCCCTCACAACTCTTCCTCAAGTACATCCTCCACCCCTCACAGCTCCTCCTCAGGTACATCCTCCACCCCTCACACCTCCTCCTCAGGTACATCCTCCACCCCTCACACCTCCTCCTCAGGTACATCCACCACCCCTCACACCTCCTCCTCAGGTACATCCTCCACCCCTCACACCTCCTCCTCAGGTACATCCACCACCCCTCACAACTCCTCAGGTACATCCTCCACCCCTCACAACTACTCCTCAGGTACATCCTCCACCCCTCACACCTCCTCCTCAGGCACATCCTCCACCCCTCACACCTCCTCAGGTACATCCTCCACCCCCCACACCTCCTACTCAGGTACATCCTCCACCCCCCACACCTCCTCAGGTACATCCTCCACCCCTCACACCTCCTCAGGTACATCCACCACCCCTCACACCTCCTCAGGTACATCCTCCACCCCTCACACCTCCTCAGGTACATCCTCCACCCCTCACACCTCCTCCTCATGTACATCCTCCACCCCTCACAACTCCTCCTCAGGTACATCCTCCACCCCTCACACCTCCTCAGGCACATCCACCACCCCTCACACCTCCTCAGGTACATCCTCCACCCCTCACACCTCCCCCTCAGCTAAATCCTCCACCCCTCACACCTCCTCAGGTACATCCTCCATCCCTCACAACTCCTCCTCAGGTACATCCTCCATCCCTCACAACTCCTCCTCAGGCACATCCCCACCCCTCATAACTCCTCCTCAGGTACATCCTCCATCCCTCACAACTCCTCCTCAGGTACATCCTCCATCCCTCACAACTCCTCCTCAGGCACATCCCCACCCCTCATAACTCCTCCTAAGGTATATCCTCCATCCCTCACAACTCCTCAGGCACCACCACCCCTCACAACTCCTCCTCATGTACATCCTCCAACCCTCTCACCTCCTCCTCAGGTACATCCTCCACCCCTCACAACTCCTCCTCAGGTACATCCTCCACCCCTCACACCTCCTCCTCAGGCACATCCTCCACCCCTCACACCTCCTCCTCAGGTACATCCCCACCCCTCACACCTCCTCAGGTACATCCTCCACCCCTCACACCTCCTCAGGCACATCCTCCACCACTCATACCTCCTCAGGTACACCCACCACCCCTCCCACCTCCTCAGGTACATCCCCACCCCTCATACCTCCTCAGGCACATCCCCACCCCTCACACCTCCTCAGGTACATCCTCCACCCCTCACACCTCCTCCTCAGGTACATCCTCCACCCCTCACACCTCCTCCTCAGGTACATCCTCCACCCCTCACACCTCCTCAGGCACATCCTCCACCCCCCACACCTCCTCAGATACATCCTCCACCCTCACACCTCCTCCTCAGGCACATCCTCCACCCCTCACACCTCCTCCTCAGGTACATCCTCCACCCCTCACAACTCCTCCTCAGGTACATCCTCCACCCCTCTCACCTCCTCCTCAGGTACATCCACAACCCCTCCCACCTCCTCAGGCACATCCTCCACCCCTTACAACTCCTCCTCATGTACATCCACCACCCCTCACACCTCCTCCTCAGGTACCTACACCATCCCTCACACCTCCTCAGGTACATCCTCCACCCCTCACAACTCCTCCTCAGGTACATCCACCACCCCTCACATCTCCTCCTCAGGTACCTACACCATCCCTCACACCTCCTCAGGTACATCCTCCATCCCTCACAACTCCTCCTCATGTACATGCTCCACCCCTCACACCTCCTCAGGCACATCCTCCACCCCTCACACCTCCTCAGGTACATCACCCCTCACAACTCCTCCTCAGGTACATCCACCACCCCTCCCACCTCCTCAGGCACATCCTCCACCCCTCACACCTCCCCCTCAGGTACATCCACCACCCCTCACATCTCCTCCTCAGGTACCTACACCATCCCTCACACCTCCTCCTCAGGTACATCCTCCACCCCTCACACCTCCTCCTCAGGTACATCCTCCACCCCTCACACCTCCTCCTCAGGTACCTACACCACCCCTGACACCTCCTCCTCAGGTACATCCTCCATCCCTCACAACTCCTCAGGTACATCCTCCACCCCTCACACCTCCTCCTCAGGTATCTACACCATCCCTCCCACCTCCTCAGGCACATCCTCCACCCCTCACACCTCCTCAGGTACATCCTCCACCCCTCACACCTCCTCCTCAGGTACCTACACCATCCCTCCCACCTCCTCAGGCACATCCTCCACCCCTCACACCTCCTCAGGCACATCCACCACCCCTCCCACCTCCTCAGGTGCATCCTCCACCCCTCACACCTCCTCCTCAGGTACATCCTCCACCCCTCACAACTCCTCAGGTACATCCTCCACCCCTCACACCTCCTCAGGTACATCCTCCACCCCTCACACCTCCTCCTCAGGTACCTACACCATCCCTCCCACCTCCTCAGGCACATCCTCCACCCCTCACACCTCCTCAGGTACATCCTCCACCCCTCACACCTCTTCCTCAGGTACCTACACCATCCCTCTCACCTCCTCCTCAGGCACATCCACCACCCCTCACAACTACTCCTCAGGCACATCCTCCACCCCTCACACCTCCTCAGGTACATCCTCCACCCCTCACACCTCCTCCTCAGGTACATCCTCCACCCCTCACAACTCTTCCTCAAGTACATCCTCCACCCCTCACAGCTCCTCCTCAGGTACATCCTCCACCCCTCACACCTCCTCCTCAGGTACATCCTCCACCCCTCACACGTCCTCCTCAGGTACATCCACCACCCCTCACAACTCCTCAGGTACATCCTCCACCCCTCACAACTACTCCTCAGGTACATCCTCCACCCCTCACAGCTCCTCCTCAGGCACATCCTCCACCCCTCACACCTCCTCAGGTACATCCTCCACCCCCCACACCTCCTCCTCAGGTACATCCTCCACCCCCCACACCTCCTCAGGTACATCCTCCACCCCTCACACCTCCTCAGGTACATCCACCACCCCTCACACCTCCTCAGGTACATCCTCCACCCCTCACACCTCCTCAGGTACATCCTCCACCCCTCACACCTCCTCCTCATGTACATCCTCCACCCCTCACAACTCCTCCTCAGGCACATCCACAACCCCTCACACCTCCTCAGGTACATCCTCCACCCCTCACACCTCCTCCTCATGTACATCCTCCACCCCTCACAACTCCTCCTCAGGTACATCCTCCACCCCTCACACCTCCTCAGGCACATCCACCACCCCTCACACCTCCTCAGGTACATCCTCCACCCCTCACACCTCCCCCTCAGCTAAATCCTCCACCCCTCACACCTCCACAGGTACATCCTCCATCCCTCACAACTCCTCCTCAGGTATATCCTCCACCCCTCACAACTCCTCCTCAGGTACATCCTCCACCCCTCACACCTCCTCAGGCACATCCCCACCCCTCATAACTCCTCCTCAGGTACATCCTCCATCCCTCACAACTCCTCCTCAGGTACATCCTCCATCCCTCACAACTCCTCCTCAGGCACATCCCCACACCTCAGAACTCCTCCTAAGGTATATCCTCCATCCCTCACAACTCCTCAGGCACCACCACCCCTCACAACTCCTCCTCATGTACATCCTCCAACCCTCTCACCTCCTCCTCAGGTACATCCTCCACCCCTCACAACTCCTCCTCAGGTACATCCTCCACCCCTCACACCTCCTCCTCAGGCACATCCTCCACCCCTCACTCCTCCTCCTCAGGTACATCCCCACCCCTCACACCTCCTCAGGTACATCCTCCACCCCTCACACCTCCTCAGGCACATCCTCCACCACTCATACCTCCTCAGGTACATCCTCCACCCCTCACAACTCCTCCTCAGGTACATCCACCACCCCTCCCACCTCCTCAGGTACATCCCCACCCCTCATACCTCCTCAGGCACATCCCCACCCCTCACACCTCCTCAGGTACATCCTCCACCCCTCACACCTCCTCCTCAGGTACATCCTCCACCCCTCACACCTCCTCCTCAGGTACATCCTCCACCCCTCACACCTCCTCCTCAGGCACATCCTCCACCCCCCACACCTCCTCAGGCACATCCTCCACCCTCACACCTCCTCCTCAGGCACATCCACCACCCTTCACACCTCCTCCTCAGGTACATCCACCACCCCTCACAACTCATCCTCAGGTACATCCTCCACCCCTCACACCTCCTCCTCAGGTACATCCTCCACCCCTCTCACCTCCTCCTCAGGCACATCCTCCACCCCTCACACCTCCTCCTCAGGTACATCCACCACCCCTCACAGCTCCTCCTCAGGTACTTCCACCACCCCTCACAACTCCTCCTCAGGTACATCCTCCACCCCTCACAGCTCCTCAGGTACATCCACCACCCCTCACAGCTCCTCCTCAGGTACTTCCACCACCCCTCACAGCTCCTCAGGTACATCCACCACCCCTCACAGCTCCTCCTCAGGTACTTCCACCACCCCTCACAGCTCCTCAGGTACCTACACCACCCTTCCCACCTCCTCAGGTACATCCTCCACCCCTCTCACCTCCTTCTCAGGTACATCCACCACCCCTCACAGCTCCTCAGGTACATCCTCCACCCCTCACACCTCCTTCTCAGGTACATCCACCACCCCTCACAGCTCCTCAGGTACATCCTCCACCCCTCACAACTCCTCAGGTACCTACACCACCCTTCCCACCTCCTCAGGTACATCCTCCACCCCTCACACCTCCTTCTCAGGTACATCCTCCACCCCTCACACCTCCTCAGGTACATCCTCCACCCCTCACACCTCCTCAGGTACGTCCTCCACCCCTCACACCTCCTCAGGTACATCCTCCACCCCTCACACCTCCTCCTCAGGTACCTACACCATCCCTCTCACCTCCTCAGGTACATCCTTCACCCCTCGCAACTCCTCCTCAGGTACATCCTCCACCCCTCACACCTCCTCAGGTACATCCTCCACCCCTCACACCTCCTCCTCAGGTACATCCTCCACCCCTCACAACTACTCCTCAGGCACATCCTCCACCCCTCACACCTCCTCAGGTACATCCTCCACCCCTCACACCTCCTCCTCAGGTACATCCTCCACCCCTCACAGCTCTTCCTCAAGTACATCCTCCACCCCTCACAGCTCCTCCTCAGGTACATCCTCCACCCCTCACACCTCCTCCTCAGGTACATCCTCCACCCCTCACACCTCCTCCTCAGGTACATCCACCACCCCTCACAACTCCTCAGGTACATCCTCCACCCCTCACAACTACTCCTCAGGTACATCCTCCACCCCTCACACCTCCTCCTCAGGCACATCCTCCACCCCTCACACCTCCTCAGGTACATCCTCCACCCCCCACACCTCCTCCTCAGGTACATCCTCCACCCCCCACACCTCCTCAGGTACATCCTCCACCCCTCACACCTCCTCAGGTACATCCACCACCCCTCACACCTCCTCAGGTACATCCTCCACCCCTCACACCTCCTCAGGTACATCCTCCACCCCTCACACCTCCTCCTCATGTACATCCTCCACCCCTCACAACTCCTCCTCAGGCACATCCACAACCCCTCACACCTCCTCAGGTACATCCTCCACCCCTCACACCTCCTCCTCATGTACATCCTCCACCCCTCACAACTCCTCCTCAGGTACATCCTCCACCTCTCACACCTCCTCAGGCACATCCACCACCCCTCACACCTCCTCAGGTACATCCTCCACCCCTCACACCTCCCCCTCAGCTAAATCCTCCACCCCTCACACCTCCACAGGTACATCCTCCACCCCTCACAACTCCTCCTCAGGTACATCCTCCACCCCTCACACCTCCTCAGGCACATCCCCACCCCTCATAACTCCTCCTCAGGTACATCCTCCATCCCTCACAACTCCTCCTCAGGTACATCCTCCATCCCTCACAACTCCTCCTCAGGCACATCCCCACCCCTCATAACTCCTCCTAAGGTATATCCTCCATCCCTCACAACTCCTCAGGCACCACCATCCCTCACAACTCCTCCTCATGTACATCCTCCAACCCTCTCACCTCCTCCTCAGGTACATCCTCCACCCCTCACACCTCCTCAGCTACATCCTTCACCCCTCACACCTCCTCAGCTACATCCTCCACCCCTCACAACTCCTCAGCTACATCCTTCACCCCTCACACCTCCTCAGGTACATCCTTCACCCCTCACAACTCCTCCTCATGTACATCCTCCACCCCTCACACCTCCTCAGGTACATCCTCCACCCCTCACACCTCCTTCTCAGGTACATCCTCCACCCCTCACAACTCCTCCTCAGGTACATCCTCCACCCCTCACACCACCTCAGGTACATCCACCACCCCTCACACCTCCTCAGGTACATCCTCCACCCCTCACACCTCCTCAGGTACATCCTCCACCCCTCACACCTCCTCCTCAGGTACCTACACCATCCCTCTCACCTCTCAGGTACATCCTTCACCCCTCGCAACTCCTCCTCAGGTACATCCTCCACCCCTCACACCTCCTCAGGTACATCCTCCACCCCTCACAACTACTCCTCAGGCACATCCTCCACCCCTCACACCTCCTCAGGTACATCATCCACCCCTCACACCTCCTCCTCAGGTACATCCTCCACCCCTCACAACTCTTCCTCAAGTACATCCTCCACCCCTCACAGCTCCTCCTCAGGTACATCCTCCACCCCTCACACCTCCTCCTCAGGTACATCCTCCACCCCTCACACCTCCTCCTCAGGTACATCCACCACCCCTCACACCTCCTCCTCAGGTACATCCTCCACCCCTCACACTTCCTCCTCAGGTACATCCACCACCCCTCACAACTCCTCAGGTACATCCTCCACCCCTCACAACTACTCCTCAGGTACATCCTCCACCCCTCACACCTCCTCCTCAGGCACATCCTCCACCCCTCACACCTCCTCAGGTACATCCTCCACCCCCCACACCTCCTCCTCAGGTACATCCTCCACCCCCCACACCTCCTCAGGTACATCCTCCACCCCTCACACCTCCTCAGGTACATCCACCACCCCTCACACCTCCTCAGGTACATCCTCCACCCCTCACACCTCCTCAGGTACATCCTCCACCCCTCACACCTCCTCCTCATGTACATCCTCCACCCCTCACAACTCCTCCTCAGGTACATCCTCCACCCCTCACACCTCCTCAGGCACATCCACCACCCCTCACACCTCCTCAGGTACATCCTCCACCCCTCACACCTCCCCCTCAGCTAAATCCTCCACCCCTCACACCTCCTCAGGTACATCCTCCATCCCTCACAACTCCTCCTCAGGTACATCCTCCATCCCTCACAACTCCTCCTCAGGCACATCCCCACCCCTCATAACTCCTCCTAAGGTATATCCTCCATCCCTCACAACTCCTCAGGCACCACCACCCCTCACAACTCCTCCTCATGTACATCCTCCAACCCTCTCACCTCCTCCTCAGGTACATCCTCCACCCCTCACAACTCCTCCTCAGGTACATCCTCCACCCCTCACACCTCCTCCTCAGGCACATCCTCCACCCCTCACACCTCCTCCTCAGGTACATCCCCACCCCTCACACCTCCTCAGCTACATCCTCCACCCCTCACACCTCCTCAGGCACATCCTCCACCACTCATACCTCCTCAGGTACATCCTCCACCCCTCACAACTCCTCCTCAGGTACATCCACCACCCCTCCCACCTCCTCAGGTAAATCCCCACCCCTCATACCTCCTCAGGCACATCCCCACCCCTCACACCTCCTCAGGTACATCCTCCACCCCTCACACCTCCTCCTCAGGTACATCCTCCACCCCTCACACCTCCTCCTCAGGTACATCCTCCACCCCTCACACCTCCTCCTCAGGCACATCCTCCACCCCCCACACCTCCTCAGATACATCCTCCACCCTCACACCTCCTCCTCAGGCACATCCTCCACCCCTCACACCTCCTCCTCAGGTACATCCTCCACCCCTCACAACTCCTCCTCAGGTACATCCACCACCCCTCCCACCTCCTCAGGCACATCCTCCACCCCTTACAACTCCTCCTCATGTACATCCACCACCCCTCACACCTCCTCCTCAGGTACCTACACCATCCCTCACACCTCCTCAGGTACATCCTCCACCCCTCACAACTCCTCCTCAGGTACATCCACCACCCCTCACATCTCCTCCTCAGGTACCTACACCATCCCTCACACCTCCTCAGGTACATCCTCCACCCCTCACAACTCCTCCTCATGTACATGCTCCACCCCTCACACCTCCTCAGGCACATCCTCCACCCCTCACACCTCCTCAGGTACATCACCCCTCACAACTCCTCCTCAGGTACATCCACCACCCCTCCCACCTCCTCAGGCACATCCTCCACCCCTCACACCTCCCCCTCAGGTACATCCACCACCCCTCACATCTCCTCCTCAGGTACCTACACCATCCCTCACACCTCCTCCTCAGGTACATCCTCCACCCCTCACACCTCCTCCTCAGGTACATCCTCCACCCCTCACACCTCCTCCTCAGGTACCTACACCACCCCTGACACCTCCTCCTCAGGTACATCCTCCATCCCTCACAACTCCTCAGGTACATCCTCCACCCCTCACACCTCCTCCTCAGGTACCTACACCATCCCTCCCACCTCCTCAGGCACATCCTCCACCCCTCACACCTCCTCAGGTACATCCTCCACCCCTCACACCTCCTCCTCAGGTACCTACACCATCCCTCCCACCTCCTCAGGCACATACTCCACCCCTCACACCTCCTCAGGCACATCCACCACCCCTCCCACCTCCTCAGGTGCATCCTCCACCCCTCACACCTCCTCCTCAGGTACATCCTCCACCCCTCACAACTCCTCAGGTACATCCTCCACCCCTCACACCTCCTCAGGTACATCCTCCACCCCTCACACCTCCTCCTCAGGTACCTACACCATCCCTCCCACCTCCTCAGGCACATCCTCCACCCCTCACACCTCCTCAGGTACATCCTCCACCCCTCACACCTCTTCCTCAGGTACCTACACCATCCCTCTCACCTCCTCCTCAGGCACATCCACCACCCCTCCCACCTCCTTAGGCACATCCACCACCCCTCACACCTCCTCCTCAGGTACATCCTCCACCCCTCACACTCCTCAGGTACATCCTCCACCCCTCACAACTCCTCAGGTACATCCACCACCCCTCACACCTCCTCAGGTACATCCACCACCCCTCACACCTCCTCAGGTACATCCACCACCCCTCACACCTCCTCAGGTACATCCACCACCCCTCACACCTCCTCAGGTACATCCTCCACCCCTCACAACTCCTCAGGTACATCCACCACCCCTCACACCTCCTCAGGTACATCCTCCACCCCTCACAACTCCTCCTCAGGTACCTACACCATCCCTCACACCTCCTCAGGCACATCCACCACCCCTCACAACTCCTCCTCAGGCACATCCACCACCCCTCACAACTCCTCCTCAGGCACATCCTCCACCCCTCACACCTCCTCAGGCACATCCTCCACCCCTCACACCTCCTCAGGTACATCCTCCACACCTCCCACCTCCTCCTCAGGTACATTCTCCACCCCTCACACCTCCACCTCATGTACATCCTCCACCCCTCACAACTCCTCCTCAGGCACATCCACCACCCCTCCCACCTCCTCAGGCACATCCTCCACCCCTCACACCTCCTCCTCAGGTACATCCTCCACCCCTCACACCTCCTCCTCAGGCACATCCTCCACCCCTCACAACTCCTCAGGTACATCCACCACCCCTCACACCTCCTCAGGTACATCCTCCACCCCTCCCACCTCCTCAGGCACATCCTCCACCCCTCACACCTCCTCAGGTACATCCTCCACCCCTCACACCTCCTCAGGTACATCCTCCACCCCTCACACCTCCTCATGCACATCCTCCACCCCTCACACCTCCTCAGGTACATCCTCCACCCCTCACACCTCCTCCTCAGGTACGTCCTCCACCCCTCACACCTCCTCCTTATGCACATCCACCACCCCTCCCACCTCCTCAGGCACATCCTCCACCCCTCACACCTCCTCAGGTACATCCTCCACCCCTCACAACTCCTCCTCAGGTACATCCTCCACCCCTCACAACTCCTCCTCAGGTACATCCTCCACGCCTCACACCTCCTCAGGTACATCCTCCACCCCTCACACCTCCTCAGGTACATCCTCCACCCCTCACAACTCCTCCTCAGGTACATCCTCCACCACTCACACCTCCTCAGGTACATCCTCCACCCCTCACAACTCCTCCTCAGGTACATCCTCCACCCCTCACACCTCCTCCTCAGGTACATCCTCCACCCCTCACACCTCCTCAGGCACATCCCCACCCCTCACACCTCCTCCTCAGGTACATCCTCCACCCCTCACAACTCCTCCTCAGGTACATCCTCCACCCCTCACACCTCCTCCTCAGGTACATCCTCCACCCCTCACACCTCCTCAGGCACATCCCCACCCCTCACACCTCCTCCTCAGGTACATCCTCCACCCCTCACAACTCCTCAGGTACATCCTCCACCCCTCACACCTCCTCAGGCACATCCTCCACCCCTCACACCTCCTCAGGCACATCCTCCACCCCTCACACCTCCTCCTCAGGTACATCCTCCACCCCCCACACCTCCTCAGGCACATCCTCCACCCCCCACACCTCCTCAGGTACATCCTCCACCCCTCACAACTCCTCCTCAGGCACATCCCCACCCCTCATAACTCCTCCTCAGGTACATCCTCCATCCCTCACAACTCCTCCTCAGGTACATCCTCCATCCCTCACAACTCCTCCTCAGGCACAACCCCACCCCTCATAACTCCTCCTCAGGTACATCCTCCATCCCTCACAACTCCTCCTCAGGTACATCCTCCATCCCTCACAACTCCTCAGGTACATCCACCACACATCCCACCTCCTCCTCAGGTACATCCACCGCACCTCCCACCTCCTCCTCAGGTACATCCTCCACCCCTCACACCTCCTCCTCAGGTACATCCTCCACCCCTCACACCTCCTCCTCAGGTACATCCTCCACCCCTCACAACTCCTCAGGCACATCCTCCACCCCTCACACCTCCTCAGGTACATCCTCCACCCCTCACAACTCCTCCTCATGTACATCCTCCACCCCTCACAACTCCTCAGGTACATCCTCCACCCCTCACACCTCCTCAGGTACATCCTCCACCCCTCACAACTCCTCCTAAGGTACATCCTCCACCCCTCACACCTCCTCAGGCACATCCTCCACCCCTCACACCTCCTCAGGTACATCCTCCACCCCTCCTACCTCCTCAGGCACATCCTCCACCCCTCACACCTCCTCAGGTACATCCTCCACCCCTCACACCTCCTCAGGCACATCCTCCACCCCTCACATCTCCTCCTCAGGTACATCCTCCACCCCTCACACCTCCTCAGGTACATCCTCCACCCCTCACACCTCCTCCTCAGGTACATCCACCCACCTCCTCCTCAGGTACATCCTCCACCCCTCCCACCTCCTCCTCAGGTACATCCTCCACCCCTCACAACTCCTCCTCAGATACATCCACCACCCCTCACACCTCCTCAGGCACATCCTCCACCCCTCACACCTCCTCCTCAGGTACATCCTCCACCCCTCACACCTCCTCAGGCACATCCTCCACCCCACACACCTCCTCCTCAGGTACATCCTCCACCCCTCACACCTCCTCAGGTACATCCTCCAACCCTCACACCTCCTCAGGTACATCCTCCACCCCTCAAACCTCCTCCTCAGGTACATCGTCCACCCCTCACACCTCCTCAGGCACATCCTCCACCCCTCATACCTCCTCCTCAGGTACATCCTCCACCCCTCACACCTCCTCAGGCACATCCTCCACCCCTCACAACTCCTCCTCAGGTACATCCACCACCCCTCACAGCTCCTCCTCAGGTACATCCTCCAACCCTCACAACTCCTCCTCAGGTACATCCTCCAACCCTCACAACTCCTCAGGTACCTACACCAACCCTCACACCTCCTCAGGTACATCCTCCACCCCTCACACCTCCTCCTCAGGTACATCCTCCAACCCTCACAACTCATCCTCAGGTACATCCTCCACCCCTCACACCTCCTCCTCAGGTACCTACACCACCCCTCACACCTCCTCCTCAGGTACATCCTCCAACCCTCACAACTCATCCTCAGGTACATCCTCCACCCCTCACACCTCCTCCTCAGGTACCTACACCATCCATCTCACCTCCTCCTCAGGTACATCCTCCACCCCTCACACCTCCTCAGGTACATCCTCCACCCCTCACACCTCCTCCTCAGGCACATCCTCCACCCCTCACAACTCCTCAGGTACATCCACCACCCCTCACACCTCCTCAGGTACATCCTCCACCCCTCCCACCTCCTCAGGCACATCCTCCACCCCTCACACCTCCTCAGGTACATCCTCCACCCCTCACACCTCCTCAGGTACATCCTCCACCCCTCACACCTCCTCATGCACATCCTCCACCCCTCACACCTCCTCAGGTACATACTCCACCCCTCACACCTCCTCCTCAGGTACGTCCTCCACCCCTCACACCTCCTCCTTAGGCACTTCCACCACCCCTCCCACCTCCTCAGGCACATCCTCCACCCCTCACACCTCCTCAGGTACATCCTCCACCCCTCACAACTCCTCCTCAGGTACATCCTCCACCCCTCACAACTCCTCCTCAGGTACATCCTCCACGCCTCACACCTCCTCAGGTACATCCTCCACCCCTCACACCTCCTCAGGTACATCCTCCACCCCTCACAACTCCTCCACAGGTACATCCTCCACCACTCACACCTCCTCAGGTACATCCTCCACCCCTCACAACTCCTCCTCAGGTACATCCTCCACCCCTCACACCTCCTCCTCAGGTACATCCTCCACCCCTCACACCTCCTCAGGCACATCCCCACCCCTCACACCTCCTCCTCAGGTACATCCTCCACCCCTCACAACTCCTCCTCAGGTACATCCTTCACCCCTCACACCTCCTCCTCAGGTACATCCTCCACCCCTCACACCTCCTCAGGCACATCCCCACCCCTCACACCTCCTCCTCAGGTACATCCTCCACCCCTCACAACTCCTCAGGTACATCCTCCACCCCTCACACCTCCTCAGGCACATCCTCCACCCCTCACACCTCCTCAGGCACATCCTCCACCCCTCACACCTCCTCCTCAGGTACATCCTCCACCCCCCACACCTCCTCAGGCACATCCTCCACCCCCCACACCTCCTCAGGTACATCCTCCACCCCTCACAACTCCTCCTCAGGCACATCCACCACCCCTCACACCTCCTCCTCAGGTACATCCTCCACCCCCCACACCTCCTCAGGTACATCCTCCACCACACACAACTCCTCAGGTACATCCTCCACCCCTCCCACCTCCTCAGGCACATTCTCCACCCCTCCCACCTCCTCGGGTACATCCTCCACCCCTCCCACCTCCTCCTCATGTACATCCTCCACCCCTCTCACCTCCTCCTCATGTACATCCACCACCCCTCACAACTCCTCCTCAGGTACATCCTCCACCCCTCACAACTCCTCCTCATGTACATCCTCCACCCCTCACAACTCCTCCTCAGGCACATCCGCCACCCCTCATAACTCCTCCTCGGGTACATCCTCCATCCCTCACAACTCCTCCTCAGGTACATCCTCCACCCCTCACACCTCCTCCTCAGGTACATCCGCCACCCCTCATAACTCCTCAGGTACATCCTCCACCCCTCAGACCTCCTCCTCAGGTACATCCTCCACCCCTCACACCTCCTCCTCAGGTACATCCACCACACCTCATAACTCCTCCTCAGGTACATCCTCCATCCCTCACAACTCCTCCTCAGGTACATCCTCCACCCCTCACACCTCCTCCTCAGGTACATCCACCACACCTCATAACTCCTCCTCAGGTACATCCTCCATCCCTCACAACTCCTCCTCAGGTACATCCACCACCCCTCACACCTCCTCAGGTACATCCTCCACCCCTCACAACTCCTCCTCAGGCACATCCCCACCCCTCATAACTCCTCCTCAGGTACATCCTCCATCCCTCACAACTCCTCCTCAGGTACATCCTCCATCCCTCACAACTCCTCCTCAGGCACAACCCCACCCCTCATAACTCCTCCTCAGGTACATCCTCCATCCCTCACAACTCCTCCTCAGGTACATCCTCCATCCCTCACAACTCCTCAGGTACATCCACCACACCTCCCACCTCCTCCTCAGGTACATCCACCACACCTCCCACCTCCTCCTCAGGTACATCCTCCACCCCTCACACCTCCTCCTCGGGTACATCCTCCATCCCTCACAACTCCTCCTCAGGTACATCCTCCACCCCTCACACCTCCTCCTCAGGTACATCCGCCACCCCTCATAACTCCTCAGGTACATCCTCCACCCCTCAGACCTCCTCCTCAGGTACATCCTCCACCCCTCACACCTCCTCCTCAGGTACATCCTCCAACCCTCACAACTCCTCCTCAGGTACATCCTCCACCCCTCACAACTCCTCCTCAGATACATCCACCACCCCTCACACCTCCTCAGGCACATCCTCCACCCCTCACACCTCCTCCTCAGGTACATCCTCCACCCCTCACAACTCCTCCTCAGGCACATCCGCCACCCCTCATAACTCCTCCTCGGGTACATCCTCCATCCCTCACAACTCCTCCTCAGGTACATCCTCCACCCCTCACACCTCCTCCTCAGGTACATCCGCCACCCCTCATAACTCCTCAGGTACATCCTCCACCCCTCAGACCTCCTCCTCAGGTACATCCTCCACCCCTCAGACCTCCTCCTCAGGTACATCCTCCAACCCTCACAACTCCTCCTCAGGTACATCCTCCACCCCTCACAACTCCTCCTCAGATACATCCACCACCCCTCACACCTCCTCAGGCACATCCTCCACCCCTCACACCTCCTCCTCAGGTACATCCTCCACCCCTCACACCTCCTCAGGCACATCCTCCACCCCACACACCTCCTCCTCAGGTACATCCTCCACCCCTCACACCTCCTCAGGTACATCCTCCAACCCTCACACCTCCTCAGGTACATCCTCCACCCCTCACACATCCTCCTCAGGTACATCCTCCACCCCTCACACCTCCTCAGGCACATCCTCCACCCCTCATACCTCCTCCTCAGGTACATCCTCCACCCCTCACACCTCCTCAGGCACATCCTCCACCCCTCACAACTCCTCCTCAGGTACATCCACCACCCCTCACAGCTCCTCCTCAGGTACATCCTCCAACCCTCACAACTCCTCCTCAGGTACATCCTGCAACCCTCACAACTCCTCAGGTACCTACACCAACCCTCACACCTCCTCAGGTACATCCTCCACCCCTCACACCTCCTCCTCAGGTACATCCTCCAACCCTCAGAACTCATCCTCAGGTACATCCTCCACCCCTCACACCTCCTCCTCAGGTACCTACACCACCCCTCACACCTCCTCCTCAGGTACATCCTCCAACCCTCACAACTCATCCTCAGGTACATCCTCCACCCCTCACACCTCCTCCTCAGGTACCTACACCATCCATCTCACCTCCTCCTCAGGTACATCCTCCACCCCTCACACCTCCTCACGTACATCCTCCACCCCTCACACCTCCTCCTCAGGCACATCCTCCACCCCTCACAACTCCTCAGGTACATCCACCACCCCTCACACCTCCTCAGGTACATCCTCCACCCCTCCCACCTCCTCAGGCACATCCTCCACCCCTCACACCTCCTCAGGTACATCCTCCACCCCTCACACCTCCTCAGGTACATCCTCCACCCCTCACACCTCCTCATGCACATCCTCCACCCCTCACACCTCCTCAGGTACATCCTCCACCCCTCACACCTCCTCCTCAGGTACGTCCTCCACCCCTCACACCTCCTCCTTAGGCACATCCACCACCCCTCCCACCTCCTCAGGCACATCCTCCACCCCTCACACCTCCTCAGGTACATCCTCCACCCCTCACAACTCCTCCTCAGGTACATCCTCCACCCCTCACAACTCCTCCTCAGGTACATCCTCCACGCCTCACACCTCCTCAGGTACATCCTCCACCCCTCACACCTCCTCAGGTACATCCTCCACCCCTCACAACTCCTCCACAGGTACATCCTCCACCACTCACACCTCCTCAGGTACATCCTCCACCCCTCACAACTCCTCCTCAGGTACATCCTTCACCCCTCACACCTCCTCCTCAGGTACATCCTCCACCCCTCACACCTCCTCAGGCACATCCCCACCCCTCACACCTCCTCCTCAGGTACATCCTCCACCCCTCACAACTCCTCCTCAGGTACATCCTTCACCCCTCACACCTCCTCCTCAGGTACATCCTCCACCCCTCACACCTCCTCAGGCACATCCCCACCCCTCACACCTCCTCCTCAGGTACATCCTCCACCCCTCACAACTCCTCAGGTACATCCTCCACCCCTCACACCTCCTCAGGCACATCCTCCACCCCTCACACCTCCTCAGGCACATCCTCCACCCCTCACACCTCCTCCTCAGGTACATCCTCCACCCCCCACACCTCCTCAGGCACATCCTCCACCCCCCACACCTCCTCAGGTACATCCTCCACCCCTCACAACTCCTCCTCAGGCACATCCACCACCCCTCACACCTCCTCCTCAGGTACATCCTCCACCCCCCACACCTCCTCAGGTACATCCTCCACCACACACAACTCCTCAGGTACATCCTCCACCCCTCCCACCTCCTCAGGCACATCCTCCACCCCTCCCACCTCCTCGGGTACATCCTCCACCCCTCCCACCTCCTCCTCATGTACATCCTCCACCCCTCTCACCTCCTCCTCATGTACATCCACCACCCCTCACAACTCCTCCTCAGGTACATCCTCCATCCCTCACAACTCATCCTCAGGTACATCCTCCACCCCTCACAACTCCTCCTCATGTACATCCTCCACCCCTCACAACTCCTCCTCAGGCACATCCGCCACCCCTCATAACTCCTCCTCGGGTACATCCTCCATCCCTCACAACTCCTCCTCAGGTACATCCTCCACCCCTCACACCTCCTCCTCAGGTACATCCGCCACCCCTCATAACTCCTCAGGTACATCCTCCACCCCTCAGACCTCCTCCTCAGGTACATCCTCCACCCCTCACACCTCCTCCTCAGGTACATCCACCACACCTCATAACTCCTCCTCAGGTACATCCTCCATCCCTCACAACTCCTCCTCAGGTACATCCTCCACCCCTCACACCTCCTCCTCAGGTACATCCACCACACCTCATAACTCCTCCTCAGGTACATCCTCCATCCCTCACAACTCCTCCTCAGGTACATCCACCACCCCTCACACCTCCTCAGGTACATCCTCCACCCCTCACAACTCCTCCTCAGGCACATCCCCACCCCTCATAACTCCTCCTCAGGTACATCCTCCATCCCTCACAACTCCTCCTCAGGTACATCCTCCATCCCTCACAACTCCTCCTCAGGCACAACCCCACCCCTCATAACTCCTCCTCAGGTACATCCTCCATCCCTCACAACTCCTCCTCAGGTACATCCTCCATCCCTCACAACTCCTCAGGTACATCCACCACACCTCCCACCTCCTCCTCAGGTACATCCACCACACCTCCCACCTCCTCCTCAGGTACATCCTCCACCCCTCACACCTCCTCCTCAGGTACATCCTCCACCCCTCACACCTCCTCCTCAGGTACATCCTCCACCCCTCACAACTCCTCAGGCACATCCTCCACCCCTCACACCTCCTCAGGTACATCCTCCACCCCTCACAACTCCTCCTCATGTACATCCTCCACCCCTCACAACTCCTCAGGTACATCCTCCACCCCTCACACCTCCTCAGGTACATCCTCCACCCCTCACAACTCCTCCTAAGGTACATCCTCCACCCCTCACACCTCCTCAGGCACATCCTCCACCCCTCACACCTCCTCAGGTACATCCTCCACCCCTCCTACCTCCTCAGGCACATCCTCCACCCCTCACACCTCCTCAGGTACATCCTCCACCCCTCACACCTCCTCAGGCACATCCTCCACCCCTCACACCTCCTCCTCAGGTACATCCTCCACCCCTCACACCTCCTCAGGTACATCCTCCACCCCTCACACCTCCTCCTCAGGTACATCCACCCACCTCCTCCTCAGGTACATCCTCCACCCCTCCCACCTCCTCCTCAGGTACATCCTCCACCCCTCACAACTCCTCCTCAGATACATCCACCACCCCTCACACCTCCTCAGGCACATCCTCCACCCCTCACACCTCCTCCTCAGGTACATCCTCCACCCCTCACACCTCCTCAGGCACATCCTCCACCCCACACACCTCCTCCTCAGGTACATCCTCCACCCCTCACACCTCCTCAGGTACATCCTCCAACCCTCACACCTCCTCAGGTACATCCTCCACCCCTCACACCTCCTCCTCAGGTACATCCTCCACCCCTCACACCTCCTCAGGCACATCCTCCACCCCTCATACCTCCTCCTCAGGTACATCCTCCACCCCTCACACCTCCTCAGGCACATCCTCCACCCCTCACAACTCCTCCTCAGGTACATCCACCACCCCTCACAGCTCCTCCTCAGGTACATCCTCCAACCCTCACAACTCCTCCTCAGGTACATCCTCCAACCCTCACAACTCCTCAGGTACCTACACCAACCCTCACACCTCCTCAGGTACATCCTCCACCCCTCACACCTCCTCCTCAGGTACATCCTCCAACCCTCACAACTCATCCTCAGGTACATCCTCCACCCCTCACACCTCCTCCTCAGGTACCTACACCACCCCTCACACCTCCTCCTCAGGTACATCCTCCAACCCTCACAACTCATCCTCAGGTACATCCTCCACCCCTCACACCTCCTCCTCAGGTACCTACACCATCCATCTCACCTCCTCCTCAGGTACATCCTCCACCCCTCACACCTCCTCCTCAGGTACATCCTCCAACCCTCACAACTCATCCTCAGGTACATCCTCCACCCCTCACACCTCCTCCTCAGGTACATCCACCACCCCTCACACCTCCTCCTTAGGCACATCCTCCACCCCTCACAACTCCTCCTCAGGTACATCCCCACCCCTCACACCTCCTCCTCAGGTACATTCTCCACCCCTCACAACTCTTCCTCAAGTACATCCTCCATCCCTCACACCTCCTCAGGTACATCTCCAACCCTCACACCTCCTCCTCAGGTACATCTACCACACCTCACCCCTCCTCAGGTACATCCTCCACCCTCACTCCTCCTCAGGCACATCCTCCACCCCTCACACCTCCTCCTCAGGTATATCCTCCACCCCTCACACCTCCTCCTCAGGTACATCCTCCACCCCTCACACCTCCTCAGGCACATCCTCCACCCCTCACACCTCCTCCTCAGGTGTATCCTCCACCCCTCACACCTCCTCCTCAGGTACATCCTCCACCCCTCACACCTCCTCAGGTACATCCTCCACCCTCACACCTCCTCAGGCACATCCTCCACCCCTCACACCTCCTCCTCAGGTATATCCTCCACCCCTCACACCTCCTCCTCAGGTACATCCTCCGCCCCTCACACCTCCTCAGGTACATCCCCACCCCTCACACCTCCTCAGGTACATCCTCCACCCCTCACACCTCCTCAGGTACATCCTCCACCCCTCACACCTCCTCCTCAGGTACCTACACCATCCCTCCCACCTCCTCAGGCACATCCTCCACCCCTCACACCTCCTCAGGTACATCCTCCACCCCTCACACCTCTTCCTCAGGTACCTACACCATCCCTCTCACCTCCTCCTCAGGCACATCCACCACCCCTCCCACCTCCTTAGGCACATCCACCACCCCTCACACCTCCTCCTCAGGTACATCCTCCACCCCTCACACCTCCTCAGGTACATCCTCCACCCCTCACAACTCCTCAGGTACATCCACCACCCCTCACACCTCCTCAGGTACATCCTCCACCCCTCACAACTCCTCCTCAGGTACCTACACCATCCCTCACACCTCCTCAGGCACATCCACCACCCCTCACAACTCCTCCTCAGGCACATCCACCACCCCTCACAACTCCTCCTCAGGTACATCCTCCACCCCTCACACCTCCTCCTCATGTACATCCTCCACCCCTCACAACTCCTCCTCAGGCACATCCACCACCCCTCCCACCTCCTCAGGCACATCCACCACCCCTCACACCTCCTCCTCAGGTACATCCTCCACCCCTCACACCTCCTCAGGTACATCCTCCACCCCTCACAACTCCTCAGGTACATCCACCACCCCTCACACCTCCTCAGGTACATCCTCCACCCCTCACAACTCCTCCTCAGGTACCTACACCATCCCTCACACCTCCTCAGGCACATCCACCACCCCTCACAACTCCTCCTCAGACACATCCACCACCCCTCACAACTCCTCCTCAGGTACATCCTCCACCCCTCACACCTCCTCCTCATGTACATCCTCCACCCCTCACAACTCCTCCTCAGGCACATCCACCACCCCTCCCACCTCCTCAGGCACATCCTCCACCCCTCACACCTCCTCCTCAGGTACATCCTCCACCCCTCACACCTCCTCCTCAGGCACATCCTCCACCCCTCACAACTCCTCAGGTACATCCACCACCCCTCACACCTCCTCAGGTACATCCTCCACCCCTCCCACCTCCTCAGGCACATCCTCCACCCCTCACACCTCCTCAGGTACATCCTCCACCCCTCACACCTCCTCAGGTACATCCTCCACCCCTCACACCTCCTCATGCACATCCTCCACCCCTCACACCTCCTCAGGTACATCCTCCACCCCTCACACCTCCTCCTCAGGTACGTCCTCCACCCCTCACACCTCCTCAGGTACATCCTCCACCCCTCACACCTCCTCCTTAGGCACATCCACCACCCCTCCCACCTCCTCAGGCACATCCTCCACCCCTCACACCTCCTCAGGTACATCCTCCAACCCTCACAACTCCTCCTCAGGTACATCCTCCACCCCTCACAACTCCTCCTCAGGTACATCCTCCACCCCTCACACCTCCTCAGGTACATCCTCCACCCCTCACACCTCCTCAGGTACATCCTCCACCCCTCACAACTCCTCCTCAGGTACATCCTCCACCCCTCACACCTCCTCAGGTACATCCTCCACCCCTCACAACTCCTCCTCAGGTACATCCTCCACCCCTCACACCTCCTCCTCAGGTACATCCTCCACCCCTCACACCTCCTCAGGCACATCCCCACCCCTCACACCTCCTCCTCAGGTACATCCTCCACCCCTCACAACTCCTCCTCAGGTACATCCTCCACCCCTCACACCTCCTCCTCAGGTACATCCTCCACCCCTCACACCTCCTCAGGCACATCCCCACCCCTCACACCTCCTCCTCAGGTACATCCTCCACCCCTCACAACTCCTCAGGTACATCCTCCACCCCTCACACCTCCTCAGGCACATCCTCCACCCCTCACACCTCCTCAGGCACATCCTCCACCCCTCACACCTCCTCCTCAGGTACATCCTCCACCCCCCACACCTCCTCAGGCACATCCTCCACCCCCCACACCTCCTCAGGTACATCCTCCACCCCTCACAACTCCTCCTCAGGCACATCCACCACCCCTCACACCTCCTCCTCAGGTACATCCTCCACCCCCCACACCTCCTCAGGTACATCCTCCACCACACACAACTCCTCAGGTACATCCTCCACCCCTCCCACCTCCTCAGGCACATCCTCCACCCCTCCCACCTCCTCGGGTACATCCTCCACCCCTCCCACCTCCTCCTCATGTACATCCTCCACCCCTCTCACCTCCTCCTCATGTACATCCACCACCCCTCACAACTCCTCCTCAGGTACATCCTCCATCCCTCACAACTCATCCTCAGGTACATCCTCCACCCCTCACAACTCCTCCTCATGTACATCCTCCACCCCTCACAACTCCTCCTCAGGCACATCCGCCACCCCTCATAACTCCTCCTCGGGTACATCCTCCATCCCTCACAACTCCTCCTCAGGTACATCCTCCACCCCTCACACCTCCTCCTCAGGTACATCCGCCACCCCTCATAACTCCTCAGGTACATCCTCCACCCCTCAGACCTCCTCCTCAGGTACATCCTCCACCCCTCACACCTCCTCCTCAGGTACATCCACCACACCTCATAACTCCTCCTCAGGTACATCCTCCATCCCTCACAACTCCTCCTCAGGTACATCCTCCACCCCTCACACCTCCTCCTCAGGTACATCCACCACACCTCATAACTCCTCCTCAGGTACATCCTCCATCCCTCACAACTCCTCCTCAGGTACATCCACCACACCTCATAACTCCTCCTCAGGTACATCCTCCATCCCTCACAACTCCTCCTCAGGTACATCCTCCACCCGTCACACCTCCTCCTCAGTTACATCCACCACACCTCATAACTCCTCCTCAGGTACATCCTCCATCCCTCACAACTCCTCCTCAGGTACATCCACCACCCCTCCCACCTCCTCAGGCACATCCTCCACCCCTCACACCTCCTCCTCAGGTACATCCTCCACCCCCCACACCTCCTCCTCAGGTACATCCTCCACCCCCCACACCTCCTCCTCATGTACATCCACCACCCCTCACACCTCCTCAGGTACATCCTCCACCCCTCACAACTCCTCCTCAGGTACATCCTCCATCCCTCACAACTCCTCCTCAGGTACATCCTCCATCCCTCACAACTCCTCCTCAGGCACAACCCCACCCCTCATAACTCCTCCTCAGGTACATCCTCCATCCCTCACAACTCCTCCTCAGGTACATCCTCCATCCCTCACAACTCCTCAGGTACATCCACCACACCTCCCACCTCCTCCTCAGGTACATACACCACACCTCCCACCTCCTCCTCAGGTACATCCTCCACCCCTCACACCTCCTCCTCAGGTACATCCTCCACCCCTCACACCTCCTCCTCAGGTACATCCTCCACCCCTCACAACTCCTCAGGCACATCCTCCACCCCTCACACCTCCTCAGGTACATCCTCCACCCCTCACAACTCCTCCTCATGTACATCCTCCACCCCTCACAACTCCTCAGGTACATCCTCCACCCCTCACACCTCCTCAGGTACATCCTCCACCCCTCACAACTCCTCCTAAGGTACATCCTCCACCCCTCACACCTCCTCAGGCACATCCTCCACCCCTCACACCTCCTCAGGTACATCCTCCACCCCTCCCACCTCCTCAGGCACATCCTCCACCCCTCACACCTCCTCAGGTACATCCTCCACCCCTCACACCTCCTCAGGCACATCCTCCACCCCTCACACCTCCTCCTCAGGTACATCCTCCACCCCTCACACCACCTCAGGTACATCCTCCACCCCTCACACCTCCTCCTCAGGTACATCCACCCACCTCCTCCTCAGGTACATCCTCCACCCCTCCCACCTCCTCCTCAGGTACATCCTCCACCCCTCACAACTCCTCCTCAGGTACATCCACCACCCCTCACACCTCCTCAGGCACATCCTCCACCCCTCACACCTCCTCCTCAGGTACATCCTCCACCCCTCACACCTCCTCAGGCACATCCTCCACCCCTCACACCTCCTCCTCAGGTACATCCTCCACCCCTCACACCTCCTCAGGTACATCCTCCACCCCTCACACCTCCTCAGGTACATCCTCCACCCCTCACACCTCCTCCTCAGGTACATCCTCCACCCCTCACACCTCCTCAGGCACATCCTCCACCCCTCACACCTCCTCCTCAGGTACATCCTCCACCCCTCACACCTCCTCAGGCACATCCTCCACCCCTCACAACTCCTCCTCAGGTACATCCACCACCCCTCACAGCTCCTCCTCAGGTACATCCTCCACCCCTCACACCTCCTCAGGTACATCCTCCACCCCTCACAACTCCTCCTAAGGTACATCCTCCACCCCTCACACCTCCTCAGGCACATCCTCCACCCCTCACACCTCCTCAGGTACATCCTCCACCCCTCCCACCTCCTCAGGCACATCCTCCACCCCTCACACCTCCTCAGGTACATCCTCCACCCCTCACACCTCCTCAGGCACATCCTCCACCCCTCACACCTCCTCCTCAGGTACATCCTCCACCCCTCACACCTCCTCAGGTACATCCTCCACCCCTCACACCTCCTCCTCAGGTACATCCACCCACCTCCTCCTCAGGTACATCCTCCACCCCTCCCACCTCCTTCTCAGGTACATCCTCCACCCCTCACAACTCCTCCTCAGGTACATCCACCACCCCTCACACCTCCTCAGGCACATCCTCCACCCCTCACACCTCCTCCTCAGGTACATCCTCCACCCCTCACACCTCCTCAGGCACATCCTCCACCCCTCACACCTCCTCCTCAGGTACATCCTCCACCCCTCACACCTCCTCAGGTACATCCTCCACCCCTCACACCTCCTCAGGTACATCCTCCACCCCTCACACCTCCTCCTCAGGTACATCCTCCACCCCTCACACCTCCTCAGGCACATCCTCCACCCCTCACACCTCCTCCTCAGGTACATCCTCCACCCCTCACACCTCCTCAGGCACATCCTCCACCCCTCACAACTCCTCCTCAGGTACATCCACCACCCCTCACAGCTCCTCCTCAGGTACATCCTCCAACCCTCACAACTCCTCCTCAGGTACATCCTCCAACCCTCACAACTCCTCAGGTACCTACACCAACCCTCACACCTCCTCAGGTACATACTCCACCCCTCACACCTCCTCCTCAGGTACATCCTCCAACCCTCACAACTCATCCTCAGGTACATCCTCCACCCCTCACACCTCCTCCTCAGGTACCTAAACCACCCCTCACACCTCCTCCTCAGGTACATCCTCCAACCCTCACAACTCATCCTCAGGTACATCCTCCACCCCTCACACCTCCTCCTCAGGTACCTACACCATCCATCTCACCTCCTCCTCAGGTACATCCTCCACCCCTCACACCTCCTCCTCAGGTACATCCTCCAACCCTCACAACTCATCCTCAGGTACATCCTCCACCCCTCACACCTCCTCCTCAGGTACATCCACCACCCCTCACATCTCCTCCTTAGGCACATCCTCCACCCCTCACAACTCCTCCTCAGGTACATCCCCACCCCTCACACCTCCTCCTCAGGTACATTCTCCACCCCTCACAACTCTTCCTCAAGTACATCCTCCATCCCTCACACCTCCTCAGGTACATCTCCAACCCTCACACCTCCTCCTCAGGTACATCCACCACACCTCACACCTCCTCAGGTACATCCTCCACCCTCACTCCTCCTCAGGCACATCCTCCACCCCTCACACCTCCTCCTCACGTATATCCTCCACCCCTCACACCTCCTCCTCAGGTACATCCTCCACCCCTCACACCTCCTCAGGCACATCCTCCACCCCTCACACCTCCTCCTCAGGTATATCCTCCACCCCTCACACCTCCTCCTCAGGTACATCCTCCACCCCTCACACCTCCTCAGGTACATCCTCCACCCTCACACCTCCTCAGGCACATCCTCCACCCCTCACACCTCCTCCTCAGGTATATCCTCCACCCCTCACACCTCCTCCTCAGGTACATCCTCCGCCCCTCACACCTCCTCAGGTACATCCCCACCCCTCACACCTCCTCAGGTACATCCCCACCCCTCACAACTCCTCAGGTACATCCCCACCCCTCACAACTCCTCCTCAGGTACATCCTCCACCCCTCACACCTCCTCAGGTACATCCTCCATCCCTCAAAACTCCTCCTCAGGTACATCCTCCACCCCTCACAACTCCTCAGGTACATCCCCACCCCTCACAACTCCTCCTCAGGTACATCCTCCACCCCTCACACCTCCTCAGGTACATCCTCCATCCCTCACAACTCCTCCTCAGGTACATCCTCCACCCCTCACACCTCCTCAGGTACATCCTCCATCCCTCACAACTCCTCCTCAGGTACATCCTCCACCCCTCACACCTCCTCAGGCACACCCTCCACCCCTCACACCTCCTCCTCAGGTACATCCACCCACCTCCTCCTCAGGTACATCCTCCACCCCTCCCACCTCCTCCTCAGGTACATCCTCCACCCCTCACAACTCCTCAGGTACATCCTCCACCCCTCACAACTCCTCCTCATGTACATCCACCACCCCTCACACCTCCTCCTCAGGTACATCCACCACCCCTCACAACTCCTCAGGTACATCCTCCACCCCTCACAACTCCTCCTCAGGTACATCCTCCGTCCCTCACAACTCCTCCTCAGGTACATCCTCCACCCCTCACACCTCCTCCTCAGGTACATCCGCCACCCCTCATAACTCCTCAGGTACATCCTCCACCCCTCACAACTCCTCCTCAGGTACATCCTCCATCCCTCACAACTCCTCCTCAGGTACATCCTCCACCCCTCACACCTCCTCCTCAGGCACATCCTCCACCCCTCACACCTCCTCAGGCACATCCTCCACCCCTCACACCTCCTCAGGTACATCCTCCACCCCTCACACCTCCTCAGGTACATCCTCCACCCCTCACACCTCCTCCTCAGGTACATCCTCCACCCCTCACACCTCCTCCTCAGGTACATCCTCCACCCCTCACACCTCCTCAGGCACATCCTCCACCCCTCACACCTCCTCCTCAGGTACTTCCTCCACCCCTCACAACTGCTCCTCAGGTACATCCTCCACCCCTCACACCTCCTCCTCAGGTACTTCCTCCACCCCTCACAACTGCTCCTCAGGTACATCCTCCATCCCTCACACCTCCTCAGGCACATCCTCCACCCCTCACACCTCCTCAGGTACATCCTCCACCCCTCACACCTCCTCAGGTACATCCTCCACCCCTCACACCTCCTCCTCAGGTACATCCTCCACCCCTCCCATCTCCTCAGGTACATCCTCCACCCCTCACACCTCCTCCTCAGGTACTTCCTCCACCCCTCACAACTGCTCCTCAGGTACATCCTCCTCCCCTCACAACTCCTCCTCAGGTACATCCTCCACCCCCCACACCTCCTCAGGCACCTTCACCATCACTCTCACCTCCTCAGGTACATCCTCCACCCCTCACACCTCCTCTTCAGGTACATCCCCACCCCTCACACCTCCTCAGGTACATCCACCACCCCTCACACCTCCTCAGGTACATCCTCCACCCCTCACGCCTCCTCCTCAGGTACATCCCCACCCCTCACACCTCCTCCTCAGGTACATCCCCACCCCTCACACCTCCTCAGGTACATCCTCCACCCCTCACACCTCCTCCTCAGGTACATCCACCACCCCTCACACCTCCTCCTCAGGTACATCCTCCACCCCTCACACCTCCTCCTCAGGTACATCCACCACCCCTCACAACTCCTCCTCAGGTACATCCTCCACCCCTCACACCTCCTCCTCAGGTACATCCTCCACCCCTCACACCTCCTCCTCAGGCACATCCTCCACCCCTCACAACTCCTCCTCAGGTACATCCACCACCCTTCACATCCTCTCCTCAATTGAAAAAGATGCTTTGTTCCACGCGTGGCCATGCTTTCACATTGCTGTGTGGGATATACAGGCCACCATGTGCTTTCAGAACCACTTTCTCAGCCTGTTCCACCCCGTGAGTAAATGGCACAACTCTCACCGCAGCCACCAAGTCACCTTCTACAGATTCTCGCCCAGTTACAGATCGAGTTTCAAGTTTATCAATCAAATGTACAGGAAAACACAGTGAAACATGACATATGCTTGAACAACAAACACAAACTTTCTGATACGCCCAGTCTAACATCCCTTCACGTATCTTCGCATTAACGCAGCATGGTAGCACTGCCGTTAGCATGACACTTCCACAGCTTTGGGTCTCCTGGAGTTTGTTCTGTCAGGGCTGTGTACATTCACCTTGTGTCCAGTGGGTTTCCTCAGTCTGTTCAGTTTTTCTCCCACAGTCGCCAGTTACTAAACTAATTGGTCATTATAAATTGGCCTGTGATTAGGCTTGGGTTAAATCATTGGGTTGCTTACCAGCGATCCTCATGGAGCTGGAAGGAACTATTCTGCACTGTACCTCAACGTACATAAAATGAAGAATAGTTTAAAAAATATACAAAAAAGGACTTCTACTAAGTGTCAGGGACCTCAGGAATGGTACAGGGTGTGTCAAGGACCTCAGGGCTTGTACAGGATGTGTAAGGCACCTCAGGACTTGTGCAGAGTATACAATCAACCTCTGGACACTTGTAGGATGTGTCAGGGACCTCGGGACTTGTAAAGCGTGTGGTCGGGTTCTCAGGGTGTGGCAGGGAGTGTGTGATGGGATGATAGAGAGGGAACTTCACTCTGTCTAACCCCAGGAGTGTGTGATGAGATTGTGTGGAGGGAGCTTAACTCTGTGTCTAACCCTTGGAGTGTGTGAATGGTGATGGGGATGGAGGGGGACTGACCCGAGAGGGCAGGGTGACAAGGATGGAGGGAGACTGACCCGAGAGGGCAGGGTGACAAGGATGGAGGGGGACTGACCCGAGAGGGCAGGGTGACAAGGATGGAGGGAGACTGACCCGAGAGGGCAGGGTGACAAGGATGGAGGGAGACTGACCCGAGAGGGCAGGGTGACAAGGATGGAGGGGGACTGACCCGAGAGGGCAGGGTGACAAGGATGTAGGGGGACTGACCCGAGAGGGCAGAGTGACAAGGATGGAGGGAGACTGACCCGAGAGGGCAGAGTGACAAGGATGGAGGGAGACTGACCCGAGAGGGCAGAGTGACAAGGATGGAGGGAGACTGACCCGAGAGGGCAGAGTGACAAGGATGGAGGGAGACTGACCCGAGAGGGCAGAGTGACAAGGATGGAGGGAGACTGACCCGAGAGGGCAGGGTGACAAGGATGGAGGGAGACTGACCCGAGAGGGCAGAGTGACAAGGATGGAGGGAGACTGACCCGAGAGGGCAGAGTGACAAGGATGGAGGGAGACTGACCCGAGAGGGCAGGGTGACAAGGATGGAGGGGGACTGACCCAAGAGGGCAGGGTGACAAGGATGGAGGGAGACTGACCCGAGAGGGCAGAGTGACAAGGATGGAGAGGGACTGACCCGAGAGGGCAGGGTGACAAGGATGGAGGGAGACTGACCCGAGAGGGCAGGGTGACAAGGATGGAGGGAGACTGACCCGAGAGGGCAGAGTGACAAGGATGGAGGGAGACTGACCCGAGAGGGCAGGGTGACAAGGATGGAGGGAGACTGACCCGAGAGGGCAGGGTGACAAGGATGGAGGGAGACTGACCCGAGAGGGCAGGGTGACAAGGATGGAGGGAGACTGACCCGAGAGGGCAGAGTGACAAGGATGGAGGGAGACTGACCCGAGAGGGCAGAGTGACAAGGATGGAGGGAGACTGACCCGAGAGGGCAGGGTGACAAGGATGGAGGGGGACTGACCCAAGAGGGCAGGGTGACAAGGATGGAGGGAGACTGACCCGAGAGGGCAGAGTGACAAGGATGGAGAGGGACTGACCCGAGAGGGCAGGGTGACAAGGATGGAGGGAGACTGACCCGAGAGGGCAGGGTGACAAGGATGGAGGGAGACTGACCCGAGAGGGCAGGGTGACAAGGATGGAGGGAGACTGACCCGAGAGGGCAGGGTGACAAGGATGGAGGGAGACTGACCCGAGAGGGCAGGGTGACAAGGATGGAGGGAGACTGACCTGAGAGGGCAGGGTGACAAGGATGGAGGGAGACTGACCCGAGAGGGCAGGGTGACAAGGATGGAGGGAGACTGACCCGAGAGGGCAGAGTGACAAGGATGGAGGGAGACTGACCCGAGAGGGCAGGGTGACAAGGATGGAGGGAGACTGACCCGAGAGGGCAGAGTGACAAGGATGGAGGGAGACTGACCCGAGAGGGCAGGGTGACAAGGATGGAGGGAGACTGACCCGAGAGGGCAGAGTGACAAGGATGGAGGGAGACTGACCCGAGAGGGCAGAGTGACAAGGATGGAGGGAGACTGACCCGAGAGGGCAGAGTGACAAGGATGGAGGGAGACTGACCCGAGAGGGCAGGGTGACAAGGATGGAGGGAGACTGACCCGAGAGGGCAGAGTGACAAGGATGGAGGGAGACTGACCCGAGAGGGCAGAGTGACAAGGATGTAGGGGGACTGACCCGAGAGGGCAGAGTGACAAGGATGGAGGGAGACTGACCCGAGAGGGCAGAGTGACAAGGATGGAGGGAGACTGACCCGAGAGGGCAGAGTGACAAGGATGGAGGGAGACTGACCCGAGAGGGCAGGGTGACAAGGATGGAGGGAGACTGACCCGAGAGGGCAGGGTGACAAGGATGGAGGGAGACTGACCCGAGAGGGCAGAGTGACAAGGATGGAGGGAGACTGACCCGAGAGGGCAGAGTGACAAGGATGTAGGGGGACTGACCCGAGAGGGCAGAGTGACAAGGATGGAGGGAGACTGACCCGAGAGGGCAGGGTGACAAGGATGGAGGGAGACTGACCCGAGAGGGCAGGGTGACAAGGATGGAGGGAGACTGACCCGAGAGGGCAGAGTGACAAGGATGGAGGGAGACTGACCCGAGAGGGCAGAGTGACAAGGATGTAGGGGGACTGACCCGAGAGGGCAGAGTGACAAGGATGGAGGGAGACTGACCCGAGAGGGCAGGGTGACAAGGATGGAGGGAGACTGACCCGAGAGGGCAGGGTGACAAGGATGGAGGGAGACTGACCCGAGAGGGCAGGGTGACAAGGATGGAGGGAGACTGACCCGAGAGGGCAGAGTGACAGGAAGGGGAAGGGGGTTGGGGTTAACCTGTGGTCTGGAATGAATAATGGGATGATCAGCTGGATACACCCTAACAAAGGAAAAGAAATCCCACTGTCCAGCAACTGCATTGAAGAGCTTGTAAAGGGCAGATGGGCTGAATAGCCTCTGGTGCAGCAGAATATGTGCTTTTGCAGTGAATGCTCTGCACTGTTGTATCCTGTGTCACCGGAATGCACACCACCAGACAACCTGTATACTCAGCTGGACTGATCACATCGCTCTCCCCATTTTGTGTTGGAGTGGCCTCAGAAACCCAGACCACATGCAGGAACATGTATTTGGACACACCCACCAGCTGTCATTCCAAGAGCTCCACCCATTTCCTGAAGACAACAGACAGGAACCAGAATTGGCCATAATCGCCCTGAAATCCCCGGGATCTCTCACCCCAACCGCAGAATGCTCAACCTGTCAACATCACCCTCACCGCAAAAAATCTTCAACCATGACATAAAGCAATTCCTTCTCTCCTCAATGGCCGACCCTTATCCTGAGCTCCCAGCTCTCAGCATTCCCTCCATACCCCGATCCCGAACAGTGTGTTCACCAGACTGTCTCCTGGGCTGGTGGGATGTCCAGTGAGGAAAGTATTCGAGGGATGATCAGACAGGGCCCAGACTCTCTAAAGCTCAGAGGGGTAGGAGGTAGTCTCACTGGAACACAAGGAATTCAACTGGGACCATTCAGGGTAGATTCTGGGGAAGACTGGTTCTTTTAGGTGACATGTCAGCCTACTGCTTACTGTTACACTTTGCAGCACCATCAATCTGCATTCAATTCCTGCCACTGTCCATAAGGAGTCTGCACATTCACATCATGACTGCATGTGTTTCCTCCGGGTGCTCCAGTTTCCTCACACATTCCAAAGATGTACAGGTTAGGGTTAGTAATCTTAATTGGGCATTTTGATTACTTATTGAATTGGATCAGCACAACATTGTGGGCCAATCATAGGGCATCTTGGTCAGCATGGACCAGATGGGCTGAAGGGCTTATTTCCATGCTAAGTGACTCTATATTGTCAGACCAAAGTTTTATACAGTTGTTATATCTAGGTGGTGCCAAGGTCTTTCACTCCAAGCTGCACTCACCCAGGCAAATGCCAAGGGCCCTATTACACTCTTGATGTGTGTCCTGTAGAAGGTGGAGCTGTCTTCGGGCATCAATAGGAGAAACGTAGAAAACCGACAACACAAGACAGGTCCTTCGGTCCACAAAGTTGTGTCAAACATCTCCCTACCTTCGAAATTACTAGGCTTACCTATAGCCCTCTATTTTACTAAGTTCCATTTACCTATTTAAAAGGCTCTTAAAAGATCCTACCATATCTGCCTCCACCACTGTTGCTGGCAGCCCATTCCACACACTTATCACTCTCTGAGTAAAAAAACTTACCCCTGACATCTACTCTGTACCTACTCCCCAGCGCCTTAAACCTGTGTCCTCTTGTAGCAACCATTTCAGCCCTGGGAAAAAGCCTCTGACTATCCACACGATCAATGCCTCTCATCACCTTATGCACCTCTATCAGATCATCTCTCACCCTCCTTCACTCCAAGGAGAAAAGGACGAGTTCACTCAACCTATTCTCACAAGGCATGCTCCCCAATCCAGGCAACATCCTCGTAAATTTCCTCTGCACCCTTTCTATGGTTTCGACATCCCTCCTGTAGTGAAGCGACTAGAACTGAGCACATGACTCAAGTGGGGTCTGACCAGGGTCCTATATAGCTGCAACATTACCTCTTGGCTCCTAAATTCAATTCCATGATTGATGAAGGCCAATACACCATACGTCTTCTTAACCACAGGGTCAACCTGTGCAGCTGCTCTGAGCGTCCTGTGGACTCGGACCCCAAGATCCCTCTGATCCTCCACACTGCCAAGAGTCTTACCGTTAATACTATATTCTGCCGTCATATTTCACCCACCAAAATGAGCCACTTCACACTTACCTGGGTTGATCTCCATCTGCCACTTCTCAGCCCAGTTTTGCATCCTATCAAGGTCCCACTGTAAACTCCGACAGCCCTCCACACTATCCATAACACCTCCAACCTCTGTGTCATCAGCAATCTTACTAACCCATCCCTCCACTTCCTCATCCAGATCATTTGTAAAAATCATGAAGAGTAAGGGTCCCAGAACAGATCCCTGAGGCACTCCACTGGAGACCAACAACCATGCAGAATGTGACCCGTCTACAACCACTCTTTGCCTTCTGTGGACAAGTCAGTTCTGGATCCACAATGTAATGTCCCCTTGGATCCCATGCCTCCTTATTTTCTCAATAAGCCTTGCATGGGGTACCTTATCAAATGCCTTGCTGAAATCCATACACACTACATCTACTGCTCTATCTTCATCAATGTGTGTAGTCACATCCTCAAAAAATTCAGTCAGGCTCATAAGGCACAACCTGCCTTGACAAAGCCATGTTGACTATTCCTAATCATATTATACCTCTCCAAATGTTCATAAATCCTGCCTCTCAGGATCTTCTCCATCAACTTAACAACCACTGAGGTAAGACTCACTGGCCTATAATTTCCTGGGCTCTCCCTATTCCCTTTCTTGAATAAAGGAACAATATCTGCAACCCTTCAATCCTCTGAAACCTCTCCCGTCCCCATTGAAGATGCAAAGATCATCGCCAGAGGCTCAGCAATCTCCTCCCTCGCCTCCCAGAGAGGTCTGGGGTACATTTCATTCGGTCATGGCGACCTATCCAACTTGATGCTTTCCAAAAGCTCCAGCACATCCTCTTTCTTAATATCTACATGCTCAAGCTTTTCAGTCTGCTGCAAGTCATCACTACAATCACCAAGATCTTTTTCCATAGTGAATACTGAAGTAAAGTATTTATTAAATATCTCTGCTTTTTCCTCCAGTTCCAGACACACTTTCCCACTGTAACACTTGATAGATCCTATTCTTTCACATCTTATCGTCTTGTTCTTCACATACTTGTAGAATGCCTTGGGATTTTCCTTAATCCTGCCTGCCAAGGCCTTCTCTTAGCCCCTTCTGGCTCTCCTAATTTCCTTCTTAAGCTCCTTCCTAGTAGCCTTATAATCTTCTCGATCTCTAACATTACCTAGCTCTCTGAACCTTTTGTTAGCTTTTCTTTTCTTCTTGACTAGATTTATTACAGCCTTTGTACACCACAGTCCCTGTACCCTACCATAACTTCCCTGTCGCACTGGAACGTACCTATGCAGAACTCTACATAAATATCCCCTGAATATTTGCCACATTTCTTCCATACTTTTCACTGAGAACATCTGCTTCCAATTTAAGCCTCCAATTTCCTGCCTGCCAGCCTTATAATTCCCTTTCCTCCAATTAAACACTTTTCTAACTTGTCTGTTCCTATCTCTCTCCAATGCTATTGTAAAGGAGATAGAATTATGATCACTATCTCCAAAATGCTCTCCCACTTAGAGACCCGACACCTGACCAGGTTCATTTCCCAGTACCAAATCAAGTACAGCCTCTCCTCTTGTAGGCTTATCTACATATTGTGTCAAGAAACCTTCCTGAACACACCTAGCAAACTCCACCCCATCTAAACCCCTCACTCTAGGGAGATGCCAATCGATATTTGGGAAATTAAAATGTCCCATCACGACAACTCTGTTATTATTACACCTTTCCAGGATCTGTTTCCCTATCTGCTCCTTGAAATCCCTGTTACCATTGGGCAGCCTATAAAAAGCACCCAGTAAAGTTATTGACCCCTTCCTGTTCCTAACCTCCACCAACAGAGACTCCGTAGACAATCCCTCCATGGTGTCCACCTTTTCTGTAGCCGTGACACTATCTCTCATCAACAGTGCCACATCCCCATCTCTTTTGCCTCCCTCCCTGTCCTTTCTGAAACATCTAAAACCCGGCACTTGAAGTAACCATTTCTGTCCCTGAACCATCCAAGTCTCTGTAATGGCCACAACATCATAAATCCAAGTACTAATCCACGCTCTAAGCTCATCTGCTTTGTTCCCAACACTCCTTGCGTTAAAATAGACACATCTTAAGCCTTCGGTTTGAGTGCATCCTTTCTCTATCACCTGCCTATCCTCCCTCTCGCACTGTCTACAATCTTTCTCTTTTTGTGAGCCAACCTCCTCTTCCCAAGTCTCTTCAACTCAGTTCCCATCCCCCAACAATTCTAGTTTAAACTCTCCCCAGTAGCCTTAGCAAACCTCCCCGCCAGGATATTGGTTCCCCTGGGATTCAAGTGCAACCCATCCTTTTTGTACAGGTCACACCTGCCCAAAAGAGGTCCCAATGATCCAGAAATCTGAATCCCTGGCCCCTGCACCAATCTCTCAGCTACACATTTATCCTCCACCTCGTTCTATTCCTATTCTCACTGTCGTATGGCATAGACAGTAATCCTGAGATTACTAACTTTGCGGTCCAGCTTCTCAACTTCCTCCCTAACTCCCTGTAGTCTGCTTTCAGGACCTCTTCCCTTTTCCTACCTATGTCATCGGTACCAATATGTACCACAACCTCTGGCTGATCTTCCTCCCTCCGCAGGGTATCTTGGACATGATCAGAAACATCCCAGACCCTGGCACCTGGAAGGCAAACTACCATCCGAGTTTCTTTCCTACATCGACAGAATCGCCTGTCTGACCCCCTGACTATAGAGTCCCCTATCACTACTGTCTTCCTCTTCCTTTCCCTACCCTTCTGAGCCACAGGGCCAGACTCTGTGCCAGAGGCACGGCCACTGCCGCTTCCCCCAGGTAGGCTGTCCCCCTCCAACATTACTCAAACAGGAGTACTTATTGTCAAGGGGTACAGCCACTAGGGTACTCTCTCTAGTACCTGACTCTTCCCCTTCCCTCTCCTGACTGTGATCCACTTGTCAGTCTTCCCTGGCCCTGGTGTGACCACCAGCCTATAACTACTCTATCACCTCCTCGCTCTCCCTAACTCGGTCCCTCAGGAACTGCAGCTCGACACACTGGGTGCAGATATCGCCGTCCGGGAGACTGGGTGACTCCAGGACCCCCCACATCTGACACTGAGCACAGAACACCGGCCTCACACACGTTATTTCCTTTCTGCAAATAACACAGGTAGACCTCCTTCGCCTCGTCCCGTTACTGCCTAAGCCCGTTGAGCCAAAGCCCTATCACTTTGCTACCCTCTCACTCCGCTGCCCGCTGGATACGGCAGACTTCTTTTTAAACCTTTCGCACTCTACTGGCTGACGTCACACGCCTGCGCAGTCTCGCCTCTCTTTAACCCGAGTAGTAAAAAACTCCCTTCGCGCCAAAAAAATCAGCCACTCACTCGCAGCCTTCTTGCTCCGAAGGTGGTGGGAAAATCCCGGCCCCTGAGCCACTCTGCACACCTGCTGCACTGCAGTGTGTGGGACTGACTCTGATCTTCCTCTTTGTATGTTTAATTCATTTAGCCCTCTCCCTTTCACTCCGTACAGTGCATCACTGAACCTCTGTTTCTGCAACCTCTAGCTCTGAATTACCACTAACTCTTCCAAGTTCTGTGGGCGACCATTGGCTGAGAAAATAAATTAGCTTCATGTGTCACACTTACATCCAAACATCAAAACACGCAGCGAAATTCATCGTTTGCTTCAATGAGGACGGACTACAAGAGTCACCATGCTTCCAGCTCACTCACCCCCACCTGTACGTCTTCAGAATGTGAGAGGAAACCGGAATACCCAGAGGAAGGCCACAAGGTCATGGGGATAACGTACAAACTCCTTACAGACAGCGGCAGTAATTGAAACCAAATCTTACAGTGTTACGCTAACCACTACACTGCTGTGCCTGAAATGTTGATAATTTCTCTCTGCACAGATGCTGCCTGACCTGCTTAGTGTTCCTATCCCTCGCTTTACCTTGTTCACCCTCTGGAATAGGCTGTGAGTAAATCACATTTCCTCTGCTGATATCATCTTTCTGTAGAGCCTCTGATGGTCAGAGTTGACTGCAGATATTATATCCTAGCTGTTCAGATACACAAGCCGAGGCAGTTTGAGCCGGAGAACAAGCTGTTGCCATGTAGCAAGCTCTCCCTTTCCAAGCATCCTAATGAATCCAAAGCTAAGAAGATCATCGGGGTCTCTCTTCCCGCCATCACGGACATTTACACTACACACTGCACCTGCAAAGGAAACAGCATTATGAAGGACCCCACACACCCCTCATACAAACTCTTCTCCCTCCTGCCACCTGGGAAAAGGCTCCGAAGCATTTGGGCTCTCACGACCAGACTATTTAACAGTTTCTTCCCCCAAGCTCAATACCCGAAGCCTGGACTGACTCCTTGCCCTATTGTCCTGTTTATTATTTATTGTAATGCCTGCACTGTTTTTGTGCACTTTATGCAGTCCTGTGTAGGTCTGTAGTCTAGTGTAGTTTTCTCTGTGTTGTGTTTTTTCACGTAGTTCAGTCTAGTTTTTGTACTGTGTCATGTAACACCATGGTCCTGAAAAACATTGTCTCATTTTTACTGTGTACTGTACCAGCAGTTATGGTCGAAATGACAATAAAAGTGACTTGACTTGAACGGCAGAGACCGATACAGTCTGGTACCAGCAGCATTGCAGGAGTTGCCAGTCAGCATTGAACTCAGTGTAGGACTGCCCTAGGGACTCCAGCTCCTGACTTCTTCCTTGAGGTTTACTCCTGAAGCCTTCCCCGTGAGTGGGTAAAGCCGTAAGGCAGCGGAGGTTTGAGATCAGAGATTTCCTTCTCCTGGATGAGCTGCCAGCCACAGCTGACAAGCCCATCTGCCTGAAGCAGAGAAAACCGTGACCTTTCTCTTTCCAGTTATTTATCCACTCACAAATTCTTCAGTTTAATTTCCCAATCTCAGGGACAAAGATTCAAGATTGTTTAATGTCATTTCCGGTACACAGATGTAAAGGAGAACAAAGTAATTGTTACCCCGGGCTTGCTGTGGCACAAAAAAATCTACAATAAGATAAAAACAAAATAATAATTTAAAAAACACAATAAATATAAATACACAAGATTGTTCACATTCACAGATTGATTGTATGTCCATAAAGTGACCTGAGGCACAGGAGTGTCTGTACGTAAGGTGACTCTGACAGGAAATGATACAGGTGTGGAGGTGTTGATCAGCCTCACTGCTTGGGGAAAGTGACTGTTTCTGAGTCTGGGAGTGGAGGGGTGGGTCGGTGGGTGGAGGTGTTGATCAGCCTCACTGCTTGGGGAAAGTGACTGTTTCTGAGTCTGGGAGTGGAGGGGTGGGTCAGTGGGTGGAGGTGTCGATCGGTCTCACTGCTTGGGGAAAGTGACTGTTTCTGAGTCTGGGACTGGAGGGGTGGGTCGGTGGGTGGAGGTGTTGATCAGTCTCACTGCTTGGGGAAAGTGACTGTTTCTGAGTCTGGGAGTGGAGGGGTGGGTCGGTGGGTGGAGGTGTTGATCAGCCTCACTGCTTGGGGAAAGTGACTGTTTCTGAGTCTGGGAGTGGAGGGGTGGGTCAGTGGGTGGAGGTGTTGATCAGCCTCACTGCTTGGGGAAAGTGACTGTTTCTGAGTCTGGGAGTGGAGGGGTGGGTTAGTGGGTGGAGGTGTTGATCAGCCTCACTGCTTGGGGAAAGTGACTGTTTCTGAGTCTGGGAGTGGAGGGGTGGGTCAGTGGGGGGAGGTGTCGATCGGTCTCACTGCTTGGGGAAAGTGACTGTTTCTGAGTCTGGAAGTGGAGGGGTGGGTCAGTGGGTGGAGGTGTTGATCAGCCTCACTGCTTGGGGAAAGTGTGTTTCTGAGTGTTGAGGTGGTTGGGGGTGTGGAGGGTGGGTCGGTGGGTGATGGTGTTGAGGTAGTTGGGGGAGTGGAGGGGTGGGTCAGTGGGGGGAGGTGTTGATCGGCCTCACTGCTTGGGGAAAGTGACTGTTTCTGAGTCTGGGAGTGGAGGGGTGGGTCAGTGGGTGGAGGTGTTGATCAGCCTCACTGCTTGGGGAAAGTGACTGTTTCTGAGACTGGGAGTGGAGGGGTGGGTCAGTGGGTGGAGGTGTTGATCAGACTCACTGCTTGGGGAAAATCATTCTGCGTAATGAGCAATGTTCATGAGTCTAGTTTCAGTGGTTTATGAGGCTCTGGAATGCCTATCTCATCATAACCATATCACAATTACAGCATGGAAACAGGCCGTCTCAGCCCTTCTAGTCCGTGCTGAGCACTTACTCTCACCTAGTCCCACTGACCCGCACTCAGCCCATAACCCTCCATTCCTTTCCTGTCCATATACCTATCTAATTGTACTTGAAATGACAATATCAAACCTGCCACTGCTGGAAGCTCGTTCCACACAGCTACCACTCTCTGAGTAAAGAAATTCCCCCTCGTGTTACCCCTAAACTTTCACCCCCAACTCTCAACTCACCTCCGATTTATTGAATTTCCCCTACTCTCAATGGAAAAAGCCTATCCACGTCAATTCTATCTATCCCCCTCATAATTTTAATTACCTCTATCGTCCCCCCTCAACCTTCTATGCTCCAAAGAACAAAGACCTAACTCCCATTCCCCCATCTGCCACTCCTTCTAAACATAAAGTCCACCATAATGTTCAGATATCCCCTCCCAACCCCCTCTCACCATTCCTGGTCTCTGATGTGGCTATTACCGTGCCCCCCCCCCCAATTCCCTCTCACCCATTAGTCATCCATCTTTCTTTTACCACATTCTATGCAGATCTGATGCTGTTAATTTAAAACTGAGCACTTGCACTCAAATTGCTTCGGTATTGCCCTAAGCCTCCATTGTTTGTTATTGACGTTAACTCTGTCCCACCATGGGACTCCTGCCACCATTTATCATCTATCTCTGTTGATAGCACAACGCATGATGGCTTTCACAATGCACTGCTCCTGTCTCCAGTAAATCTCCACAGTGGACGTGGAGGATGAGAGATGACTTGATAGAGATGGATATGATAATAAGAAGCATAGATCGATTGGGCAATCACACATTTTTCCCAGGGCATTAATATGAGGGTCTTAATTTTAAAGTGATTGAAGGAAAGTTTTGGGGGAAGTCAGAGATGGGTTTTATCCACAGGGAATGGTGAGTGCCTGGAGTGTCCTGCCAGGGGTGGTTGTACAGGCAGATACACTTGGGACATTGAAGAGACTCTTATACAGGCACAGAGATGGAGGGCTGTGTGGGGAAGGGTTAGAATTATCATCAAGTAGGTTCAAATGTCGGTACAATATGATGGGCCTGTTGTGTTCTATATTTAGTGATTTAGAGATTTTAAAGGTTTAGATTGAGAGATACAGATGGAACAGACCTTTACATTTCAATGAGTCTGCACCACCCCATAACACCAATTAACCTACCAACCGGTACATCTTTCTAAAGGACACACTGGAAACTGTCGTTTATTTTGCAATGTTCCTGCTCCTTCCGGAAATGATGTGCTATGTTGGCAGTGATTGCAGAGTCTCGGGATTCTGAAAGGTCACCACGAGTGCATCCTCCGTCTGTCTAGTATCAGAAGGGGATCAATTTCTGTGCTCCTTCATTACTCCCGTTCCTTACTGCCCCAGATTGTCGTTTCCTTTATACATATCGTGTTTTCAGATATAACATCCTTGTCCAATACCTCCGCTTCCGTCTTCCCTTTTCTCTTCTCAATGTTTCTTGCTAATTTACATTTCTATCAGCTGTCTCTCTCTCTATCGATTCTTTAGCTTTAGCTCATCCCCCATTACTTCCTGAAACTCTTCCTGTCTTCCGGCTCATTTGATAACGTTACAGGGTTTGTTTAATCTCAGATGGTTCAAAACCTCTCTAGTCAGCCACAGATGAATCATTCACCCTGTGGAAATTTTATTTTTCTGCACAATGTACATCCCTTGAGAACTACAGGTTATTTGTCGCTGCTTAATTAATTGATTGATTCTTCAGCGCTACAGTGCAGACGGGCCCTTCCAATCCTCCAAGCTGCACCAGCCAGCGAAACACTGATTTAACCCTGGCCCAATCACAGGACAATTTACAACCACCAAATAACCTACTAAGCAGTACGACTTTCAACTGTCGGAGGAAACACATGAACACAGGAAGAACATACAAACTTTCTTACAGAGGACGCTGGAATCGAACTCGGAACTCCAACATGCCGAGCTGTAATAGGGTCACACTAACTCTGAAACTACTTGCGCTGACTCTCCACTCCTCTCCCCTCCCTGTAGTTCTACACTGAATCAACCAGGATTCTCAGCTTCACTGAAAGGAAGTTGGGATCACCCTTCCCCAGAGATGGCTACTCTGTAGCTGGTGTGGAGTCACACATGGGCTTGACCAAGGACAATCACCTTCCCCAAGAGACATCAATGACCAGGTGAACTTCTACAACAATCACTCAAACAGCTTCTCTTAAAATCCACATTATCAGGCAACACCGTGACCATCAGCACCATGGTGGGATTTCAGCTCAGCCTCTGGGTGACTGGGACACTGAGGGGTGATCATATAGGGGTACATAAAACCATGAGAGGTGTAAATATAGTGGATGCGCGCAGTCTTTTCCCCGGGGTAGGGAAGTCTAAATCTAGAGGGCACAGGTCTAAGGTGAGAGGGGAGAAATTTAATAGGAAACTGGGAGGTAGTTTTTCACCCAGAGAGTGGTCAGTATATGGAACGAGCTGCCAGAGGGGGTGGTTGAGGCAGGTACATTAAGAACATTGAAAAGATACTTGGACAGGAACATAGATAAGAAAGATCCAGAAATATAGGGGCCACATGGGGGCAAATGGGACTTGCTTTGATGGGGATTTTGGTGGACATGGGCCTGTAACTTTGATTCTGTGGCTCTCTGACAATCTCACGCATGTGACCACATGGACTTTTGTTCGACTTTTTGTTCCACACCTTTGCACAACTTTAAATTCTGCCAGTATGTTCCTCTTGTCTGTCCCCTGAGCAGTGCACTGTCCATTAAACAGGGAGTCATTGATGCCACGTCGCCCACTGACAACACGTTGGCTGCGTTAACTGGGCGTGAGGAGAGACCAGGGCTGGGGAACAGACCCAGGCAAGAGATTGCTGACACTAACCATCGAGGGAAGTCATCTTTATGACGTAGAACATAGAACATACAACATCAAACAGTCTAGCATAGGACAGGCCCTGCGATCCATAATGATGTGTTGACACTATACTAAGATAATTCTAACCCTTCCCTCCTACAATACCGTCCATTTTCCTATTATCCATCTGCCTATTTAAGCGTCTGTTAAATGCTGCTAATATATCTGCCTCTTCTATCACCTCTGGCAGCTCATTCCATGCACCACAACTCTTTGTGTTAAAGAAAAACAACCTCTGACTTCCCCTATACTTTCCTCCAACCACTTTCAAACTACGGCCATTCTGAGCCAGGGGAAAAATCTCAACTCTATCTATGCCTCTTATAATTTTGTACACCTCTATCAAGTCGCCTCTCAACCTCTTTCACTCGAAAGCCCTCACTCAAAAGAGAAAAGCCCTCATTTACTCAACCTATCCTCATAAGACAGGATCTCTAATCAAGGCAGCATCCTGGTAAATGTCCTCTGCACCCTTTCACATCCTTCCTCAGCACCCCATCCACTGAATAGGGAGAGCAGAGTGGGACTGTATTTTAGCATCTTTGGACGTGGATATGATTCCAGTTCCCCAGGAATGTACTCAATGGGACAAGTGGCCTACGACAGCTCCTATGTGTCATACAGTCTTATGGTTTCCATCACAAGACTGATCTGTAAGAGACAAAAATCATACTTGCTAAACCACTTGCTGAATCTTTGCTTTCCAGATGGGTATTCAGCTGTGGTTATGATGCACCATCAATAACTCACTCTGAGACGTAAGGCGAGATATCGGCTTTTATTGATTGGAAGGAACCAGGAGTGAGTGTCCACCATACTACATCCTGGAGACTGAGGCCGAGCGTCAGGCCTCAGATCGCCTTTATACAGGGGCCTGTGGGAGGAGCCACAGGAGCAGTCAGCAGGGGCGTGTCCCGACAGGCACATAGTTCACCACATTCACCCCCCCTTTGTTTGAAAGAGTCCCCATGTGGCGAAGTTTCTTACAAGTCAAGTCTATCAGGTGGTCGAATCTGTCGCTGCGATCTACGTAGCACCGGCTGTGATCGCATGGATGCCGACGACATTGGTGATTGCACAGGGGACGGAGGTTGCGCTTGTTCTTGCCCACTAGGCGCCGGTGATCCCTCACGCATGTGCCAGGCGCCTGGTATAAATGCGTACGAAACACCCGGTATACAAGTGTCGTGAGGAGTCTGTGTAGGGCCTGGTGAGCACGGTGTCACCTCTGGTGCAGGGTTCATAGTTACCGGAGAGCCTTCAGGGTAGTGGTCTGCTGCACCTGCGGGTGCCAGGTCGCGGATGGAGACCGTGTCCTCCCGCCCATCAGGTAAGACCACGCCACCGCCGGCTCCCGGGAGCGAATTCGCCAATGCCACCGCCAGTCGCGATTCCACGAGCTCCCCAACCCTGACCACGCCGTCAGAAGCCCATGTGTTATTTCTGCGGCAATAAAAAACACCCTCGACAACGCTGTCCAGTGCAAGAAGCGACCTGCTCCAGCTGCGGAAAGCGGGGCCACTTTGCCAAGGTCTGTAAGTCTCAACCTCGAGCGGAGTGCAGCGCTGCGGGTGAAACGTGGGGCTGCATCTTGCATGCCCGGATGTGGGCGGCCATCTTTGTCGACGTCAGCATGCCCTGCCCCCGGCCCTCCGATGCTGACCGGGTACCCCGGATGTGGGCGGCCATCTTTGTCGGTGTCAGTACGCCCCGTCCCCGGCCCTCCGATGCTGACCGGGTACCCCGGATGTGGGCGGCCATCTTTGTCGGTGTCAGTACACCCCGTCCCCGGCCCTCCGATGCTGACCGGGTACCCCGGATGTGGGCGGCCATCTTTGTCAGCGTCAGCATGCCCCGCCCCCGGCCCTCCGATGCTGACCAGGTACCCCGGGATGTGGGTGGCCATCTTTGTCGACGTCAGCATGCCCCGCCCCCGGCCCTCCGATGCTGACCGGGTACCCCGGATGTGGGTGGCCATCTTTGTCAGCGTCAGCATGCCCCGCCCCCGGCCCTCCGATGCTGACCAGGTACCCCGGATGTGGGTGGCCATCTTTGTCAGCGTCAGCATGCCCCGCCCCCGGCCCTCCGATGCTTACCGGGTACCCCGGATGTGGGTGGCCATCTTTGTCAGCGTCAGCATGCCCCGTCCCCGGCCCTCCGATGCTGACCGGGTACCCCGACGGCGATCCAACTCTGGCCACCGTAACTCTCGACCAAAGCGCCCCACACCAGCTTGCAAGGTCAATGATGGACATCCAGGTGGAGGGGCACAGGACTAGATGCCTGTTTGACACGGGCAGCACTGGGAGTTTTATTCACCCGGACACAGTGCAACGCTGCGGACTTGCAACGCAGCCGGTAAGTCGGAGGTTCCATTTTGCTTCTGGGTCGCAGTCCACAGACATCCGGGCGGGTTGTGTAGCGACTTTGGTGGTGCAAGGCACAGAATATCGGGACTTTGAGCTACTGGTCATGCCTAATCTGTGCGCACCTGTGCTATTGGGGCTGGACTTCCAGAGCCATCTCAAAAGTGTGACTATGGCATATGACGGGCCCCTCCCACCACTCACTGTCAGGAATCCTCAGTTTTGTGGGACTTCTTCACATACCCCGCTACTGACCACACACACACACGGGCACACACATCCCATCCAGCACCAGGCCAACAGCTGCGCTACCGACACTTGCAGCCTCTCCACTCTCAAGATCCCTTCCCCACCGCTGTTCGCCAACCTGACCCCCGACTGTAAACCTGTGGCAACCAAAAGCAGGAGGTACAGCGCGGGGGACCGGGCCTTCATTCAGTCGGAGGTGCAGCGGCTGCTCAGGGAGGGGATCATTGAGCCAAGCACGAATCCTTGGAGAGCCCAGGTGGTTGTTGTTCGGACTGGGCAGAAAAATAGGATGGTGGTGGACTATAGTCAAACCATCAATAGGTTAACGCAGCTTGACGCGTACCCCCTACCCCGCATCGCGGATATGGTCAACCAGATTGCTCAGTATAAGGTGTACTCGACAATAGATCTGAAATCCGCTTATCACCAGCTCCCCATCTGCCCAGAGGACCGCCCCTACACCGCCTTCGAGGCGGGCGGCAGGCTCTATCACTTCCTGCGCGTCCCTTTCGGTGTCACGAATGGTGTCTCTGTCTTCCAGAGGGAAATGGACCAGATGGTGGACCAGTACCAACTGCAGGCCACATTTCCCTATCTGGATAACATCACCATCTGTGGTCACGACAGGCCAGATCACGACGCCAACCTCCAACGATTTCTCCAAGTGGCCGCAGCTCTGAACCTTACTTATAACAGGGACAAGTGTGTGTTTGGAACCACCCGCCTTGCTATACCCGCGCGGCCTTCAGCTGCATTAAAGAGGACATTGCCAAAGCTACGATGCATGCCGTGGACGAGACCGCTCCCTTCCAAGTGGAGTGTGATGCCTCCGATTTTGCTCTGGCTGCTACCCTTAATCAGGAAGGCAGACCAGTAGCATTCTTTTCTCGCACCCTCCAAGGCTCCGAAATTCGGCACTCCGCGATGGAGAAAGAAGCCCAGGCCATAGTGGAGGCTGTTAGGCACTGGAGGCACTATCTTGCTGGCAAAAGGTTCACCTTGCTGACCGACCAGCGCTCGGTTGCATTCCTGTTCAGCAACCAACAGCGGGGCAAAATCAAAAATGATAAGATTTTGCGGTGGAGGATAGAACTCTCCACCTACACCTATGATATCCTGTACTGGCCTGGCAGACTCAATGAGCCCCCTGATGCCCTATCCCGGGGAACGTGCTAGCACACAGCTCGACCAGCTGTACACCCTTCATGCACAACTTTGCCATCCAGGGGTCACCCGATTTTACCATTTTGTGAAAGCTCGGAACCTGCCGTACTCCCTGGAGGACATCAGGACGATGACCAGGGACTGCCAAATTTGCGCTGAGTGCAAACCTCACTTCTACCGTCCTGACACGGCACAACTTGTCAAGGCCACCCGCCCTTTTGAACGACTGAGTGTTGACTTTAAGGGCCCCCTTCCCTCCACTGACCGCAATGTCTATTTTCTCACTGTTATCGACGAGTACTCACGGTTCCCAATAAAGGCCGATATCTCGCCTTACGTCTCAGTGTGAGTTACTGATGGCGCATCAATTTTATTGACTGGAAGAAGGAACCAGGAGTGAGTGTCCATCATACTATGTCCTGGAGACTGAGGCCGAGCGTCAGGCCTCAGATCGCCTTTATACAGGGGACTGTGGGAGGAACCACAGGAGCAGTCAGCAGGGGCCGTGTCCCGACAGGCACATAGTTCACCACATTCACCCCCCCTTTGTTTGAAAGAGTCCCCATGTGGCGAAGTTTCTTACAAGTCAAGTCTATCCGGTGGTCGAATCTGTCGCTGCGATCGACGTAGCACCGGCTGTGATCGCATGGATGCCGACGACATTGGTGATTGCACAGGGGACGGAGGTTGCGCTTGTTCTTGCCCACTAGGCGCCAGTGATCCCTCACGCATGTGCCAGGCGCCTGGTATAAATGCGTACGAAACGCCCGGTATACAAGTGTCGTGAGGAGTCTGTGTAGGGCCTGGTGAGCACGGTGTCACCTCTGGTGCAGGGTTCACAGTTACCGGAGAGCCTTCAGGGTAGTGGTCTGCTGCACCTGCGGGTGCCAGGTCGCGGATGGAGACCGTGTCCTCCCGCCCATCAGGTAAGACCACGTAAGCATACTGGGGGTTCGCATGGAGAAGGTGCCTAGTGGGCAGGAACAAGCGCAACCTCCGTCCCCTGTGCAATCACCAATGTCGTCGGCATCCATGCGATCACAGCCGGTGCTACGTAGATCGCAGCGACAGATTCGACCACCTGATAGACTTGACTTGTAAGAAACTTCGCCACATGGGGACTCTTTCAAACAAAGGGGGGGTGAATGTGAGTGATGTTGGGGTGAATATGAGTGATGTGGGAGGTGAATGTGAGTGATGTGGGGGAGGGGTGAATGTGAGTGATGTGAGGGGTGAATGTGAGTGATGTGGGGGAGGGGTGAATGTGAGTGATGTGGGGGGTGAATGTGAGTGATGTGGGGGAGGGGTGAATGTGAGTGATGTGAGGGGTGAATGTGAGCGATGTGGGGGAGGGGTGAATGTGAGTGATGTGGAGGAGGGGTGAATGTGAGTGATGTGGGGGGTGAATGTGAGTGATGTGGGGGGTGAATGTGAGTGATGTGGGGAAGGGGTGAATGTGAGTGATGTGAGGGGTGAATGTGAGTGATGTGGGGGAGGGGTGAATGTGAGTGATGTGGGGGAGGGGTGAATGTGAGTGATGTGGGGGAGGGGTGAATGTGAGTGATGTGGGGGAGGGGTGAATGTGAGTGATGTGGGGGAGGGGTGAATGTGAGTGATGTGAGGGGTGAATGTGAGTGATGTGCGGGGTGAATGTGAGTGATGTGGGGGAGGGGTGAATGTGAGTGATGTGGGGGAGGGGTGAATGTGAGTGATGTGGGGGAGGGGTGAATGTGAGTGATGCGGGGGGTGAATGTGAGTGATGTGGGGGAGGGGTGAATGTGAGTGATGTGAGGGGTGAATGTGAGTGATGTGCGGGGTGAATGTGAGTGATGTGGGGGAGGGGTGAATGTGAGTGATGTGGGGGAGGGGTGAATGTGAGTGATGTGGGGGAGGGGTGAATGTGAGTGATGTGGGGGGTAAATGTGAGTGATGTGGGGGAGGGGTGAATGTGAGTGATGTGAGGGGTGAATGTGAGTGATGTGGGGGAGGGGTGAATGTGAGTGATGTGAGGGGTGAATGTGAGTGATGTGGGGGAGGGGTGAATGTGAGTGATGTGGGGGAGGTTATGGAGTGACTGTATCTGGGTATGGAGTGACTGTATCTGGTTATGGAGTGACTGTATCTGGGTATGGAGTGACTGTATCTGGGTATGGAGTGACTGTATCAGGTTATGGAGTGACTGTATCTGGGTATGGAGTGATGGTATCAGGTTATGGAGTGACTGTATCAGGTTATGGAGTGACTGTATCAGTTTATGGAGTGACTGTATCTGGGTATGGAGTGATGGTGTCAGGTTATGGAGTGACTGTATCTGGGTATGGAGTGATGGTGTCAGGTTATGGAGTGACTGTATCTGGGTATGGAGTGATGGTATCAGGTTATGGAGTGACTGTATCTGGGTATGGAGTGATGGTGTCAGGTTATGGAGTGATTGTATCAGGTTATGTAGTGACTGTATCTGGGTATGGAGTGATGGTATCAGGTTATGGAGTGACTGTATCAGGTTATGGAGTGACTGTATCAGGTTATGGAGTGATGGTGTCAGGTTATGGAGTGACTGTATCAGGTTATGGAGTGACTGTATCTGGGTATGGAGTGATGGTGTCAGGTTATGGAGTGACTGTATCTGGGTATGGAGTGATGGTGTCAGGTTATGGAGTGACTGTATCTGGGTATGGAGTGATGGTATCAGGTTATGGAGTGACTGTATCAGGTTATGGAGTGACTGTATCTGGGTATGGAGTGATGGTGTCAGGTTATGGAGTGACTGTATCTGGGTATGGAGTGACTGTATCAGGTTATGGAGTGACTGTATCTGGGTATGGAGTGATGGTGTCAGGTTATGGAGTGACTGTATCAGGTTATGGAGTGACTGTATCAGGTTATGGAGTGACTGTATCTGGGTATGGAGTGATGGTGTCAGGTTATGGAGTGACTGTATCTGGGTATGGAGTGATGGTGTCAGGTTACGGAGTGACTGTATCTGGGTATGGAGTGATGGTGTCAGGTTATGGAGTGACTGTATCTGGGTATGGAGTGATGGTGTCAGGTTATGGAGTGACTGTATCTGGGTATGGAGTGATGGTATCAGGTTATGGAGTGACTGTATCTGGGTATGGTGTGATGGTATCAGGTTATGGAGTGACTGTATCAGGTTATGGAGTGACTGTATCAGGTTATGGAGTGACTGTATCTGGGTATGGTGTGATGGTATCAGGTTATGGAGTGACTGTATCAGGTTATGGAGTGACTGTATCTGGGTATGGAGTGATGGTATCAGGTTATGGAGTGACTGTATCTGGGTATGGAGTGATGGTGTCAGGTTATGGAGTGACTGTATCTGGGTATGGAGTGATGGTATCAGGTTATGGAGTGACTGTATCTGGGTATGGAGTGATGGTGTCAGGTTATGGAGTGACTGTATCTGGGTATGGAGTGATGGTATCAGGTTATGGAGTGACTGTATCTGGGTATGGAGTGATGGTGTCAGGTTATGGAGTGACTGTATCAGTTTATGTAGTGACTGTATCTGGGTATGGAGTGATGGTATCAGGTTATGGAGTGACTGTATCAGGTTATGGAGTGACTGTATCAGGTTATGGAGTGACTGTATCTGGGTATGGAGTGATGGTGTCAGGTTATGGAGTGACTGTATCTGGGTATGGAGTGATGGTGTCAGGTTATGGAGTGACTGTATCTGGGTATGGAGTGATGGTATCAGGTTATGGAGTGACTGTATCAGGTTATGGAGTGACTGTATCTGGGTATGGAGTGATGGTGTCAGGTTATGGAGTGACTGTATCTGGGTATGGAGTGATGGTGTCAGGTTATGGAGTGACTGTATCTGGGTATGGAGTGATGGTATCAGGTTATGGAGTGACTGTATCAGGTTATGGAGTGACTGTATCTGGGTATGGAGTGATGGTGTCAGGTTATGGAGTGACTGTATCTGGGTATGGAGTGACTGTATCAGGTTATGGAGTGACTGTATCTGGGTATGGAGTGATGGTGTCAGGTTATGGAGTGACTGTATCAGGTTATGGAGTGACTGTATCAGGTTATGGAGTGACTGTATCTGGGTATGGAGTGATGGTGTCAGGTTATGGAGTGACTGTATCTGGGTATGGAGTGATGGTGTCAGGTTATGGAGTGACTGTATCTGGGTATGGAGTGATGGTATCAGGTTATGGAGTGACTGTATCTGGGTATGGTGTGATGGTATCAGGTTATGGAGTGACTGTATCAGGTTATGGAGTGACTGTATCAGGTTATGGAGTGACTGTATCTGGGTATGGTGTGATGGTATCAGGTTATGGAGTGACTGTATCAGGTTATGGAGTGACTGTATCTGGGTATGGAGTGATGGTATCAGGTTATGGAGTGACTGTATCTGGGTATGGAGTGATGGTATCAGGTTATGGAGTGACTGTATCTGGGTATGGTGTGATGGTATCAGGTTATGGAGTGACTGTATCTGGGTATGGAGTGATGGTATCAGGTTATGGAGTGACTGTATCTGGGTATGGAGTGATGGTATCAGGTTATGGAGTGACTGTATCAGGTTATGGAGTGACTGTATCTGGGTATGGAGTGATGGTGTCAGGTTATGGAGTGACTGTATCTGGGTATGGAGTGATGGTGTCAGGTTATGGAGTGACTGTATCTGGGTATGGAGTGATGGTATCATGTTATGGAGTGATGGTATCAGGTTATGGAGTGACTGTATCTGGGTATGGAGTGACTGTATCTGGGTATGGAGTGATGGTGTCAGGTTATGGAGTGACTGTATCTGGGTATGGAGTGACTGTATCTGGGTATGGAGTGATGGTATCAGGTTATGGAGTGACTGTATCTGGGTATGGAGTGATGGTGTCAGGTTATGGAGTGACTGTATCTGGGTATGGAGTGATGGTATCAGGTTATGGAGTGACTGTATCTGGGTATGGAGTGATGGTGTCAGGTTATGGAGTGACTGTATCTGGGTATGGAGTGATGGTATCAGGTTATGGAGTGACTGTATCAGGTTATGGAGTGACTGTATCTGGGTATGGAGTGATGGTGTCAGGTTATGGAGTGACTGTATCTGGGTATGGTGTGACTGTATCAGGTTATGGAGTGACTGTATCTGGGTATGGAGTGATGGTGTCAGGTTATGGAGTGACTGTATCTGGGTTTGGAGTGATGGTGTCAGGTTATGGAGTGACTGTATCTGGGTATGGAGTGATGGTATCAGGTTATGGAGTGACTGTATCAGGTTATGGAGTGACTGTATCTGGGTATGGAGTGATGGTGTCAGGTTATGGAGTGACTGTATCTGGGTATGGAGTGATGGTGTCAGGTTATGGAGTGACTGTATCTGGGTATGGAGTGATGGTATCAGGTTATGGAGTGACTGTATCAGGTTATGGAGTGACTGTATCTGGGTATGGTGTGATGGTATCAGGTTATGGAGTGACTGTATCAGGTTATGGAGTGACTGTATCAGGTTATGGAGTGACTGTATCTGGGTATGGTGTGATGGTATCAGGTTATGGAGTGACTGTATCAGGTTATGGAGTGACTGTATCTGGGTATGGAGTGATGGTATCAGGTTATGGAGTGACTGTATCTGGGTATGGAGTGATGGTATCAGGTTATGGAGTGACTGTATCTGGGTATGGTGTGATGGTATCAGGTTATGGAGTGACTGTATCTGGGTATGGAGTGATGGTATCAGGTTATGGAGTGACTGTATCTGGGTATGGAGTGATGGTATCAGGTTATGGAGTGACTGTATCAGGTTATGGAGTGACTGTATCTGGGTATGGAGTGATGGTGTCAGGTTATGGAGTGACTGTATCTGGGTATGGAGTCATGGTATCAGGTTATGGAGTGACTGTATCAGGTTGTGGAGTGACTGTATCAGGTTATGGAGTGACTGTATCTGGGTATGGAGTGATGGTATCAGGTTATGGAGTGACTGTATCAAGTTATGGAGTGAATGTATCAGGTTATGGAGTGACACTATCTGGGTATGGAGTGATGGTATCAGGTTATGGAGTGACTGTATCAGGTTATGGAGTGACTGTATCAGGTTATGAAGTGACTGTATCTGGGTATGGAGTGATGGTATCAGGTTATGGAGTGACTGTATCTGGGTATGGAGTGATGGTATCTGGGTATGGAGTGATGGTATCTGGGTATGGAGTGACTGTATCTGGGTATGGAGTGACTGTATCTGGGTATGGATTGATGGTGTCAGGTTATGGAGTGACTGTATCAGGTTATGGAGTGACTGTATCTGGGTATGGTGTGATGGTATCAGGTTATGGAGTGACTGTATCAGGTTATGGAGTGACTGTATCAGGTTATGGAGTGACTGTATCTGGGTATGGAGTGATGGTATCAGGTTATGGAGTGACTGTATCTGGGTATGGAGTGATGGTGTCAGGTTATGGAGTGACTGTATCTGGGTATGGAGTGATGGTATCAGGTTATGGAGTGACTGTATCTGGGTATGGAGTGACTGTATCAGGTTATGGAGTGACTGTATCTGGGTATGGAGTGATGGTATCAGGTTATGGAGTGACTGTATCAGGTTATGGAGTGACTGTATCTGGGTATGGAGTGATGGTATCTGGGTATGGAGTGATGGTATCTGGGTATGGAGTGACTGTATCTGGGTATGGAGTGACTGTATCTGGGTATGGATTGATGGTATAAGGTTATGGAGTGACTGTATCTGGGTATGGAGTGATGGTATCAGGTTATGGAGTGACTGTATCTGGGTATGGAGTGATGGTATCAGGTTATGGAGTGACTGTATCTGGGTATGGAGTGATGGTATCAGGTTATGGAGTGACTGTATCAAGTTATGGAGTGACTGTATCAGGTTATGGAGTGACTGTCTCTGGTTATGGAGTGACTGTCTCTGGGCATGGAGTGATGCGATCTGGTTATTCAGTGAAAGTATCTGTATAGAGAGTGACGGTATCTGCTTTTGGAGTGACGACAGTATCTGGATTTGGTGTTACAGTATTAGGGTGTGGAGTGATGATATCTGGGAACGGGGTGATGATGTCTGGGTATGAAGTGAGGATAGTGTCTGGCTAGGGAGTGACGGTTCCTGGGTATGGAGTGATGGCATCTGGCTGGAGAGTGACAGTATCTGCTTTCAGAGTGACTGCTGTATTTGGGTTTGGAGAGACACTATCTGGGTATAGAGTGATGACAGTGTCTGTGCATAGAGTGACAGCGTCTGATTATGGAATGACAACATTATCTAGATAAGGAGTAATGGTATACGTGTTGGAAATGATAGTATCTCGGTTTCGAATGACAATGGTATCTGGGTATGGAGTGATGGTATCAGGTTATGGTGTGACTGTATCAGGTTATGGAGTGACTGTATCTGGGTATGGAGTGATGGTATCTAGCCAAGGAGCGATGATAGATTCTGGGTAGGTATCTGGGTATGGAGTAACAGTATCTGGGTATGGAGTAACGGTATGTGGGTAGGGAGTGACGGTATCTGGGTATGGAGTGATGGTATCTAGGTAGGGTGTGACAGTATCTGGGTATGAAGTGTCGACGGTATCTGGGTAGGGAGTCATGGTACCTGGGTATGGAGTGACAGTCTCTGGGTATGGAGTGACGTATGTAGGTAGGGAGTGACAGTATCTGGGTAATGAGTGATGGTATCTGGGTAGGGAGTAACAGTATCTGGGCATGGGGTGATGGTATCTGGGTAGGGAGTAACAGTATCTGGGTATGTAGTGATGGTGTCTGGGTAGGGAGTGACAGTATGTGGGTGGGGAGTGATGGTATCTGGGCATGGGGTGATGGTATCTGGGTAGGGAGTAACAGTATCTGGGTATGTAGTGATGGTGTCTGGGTAGGGAGTGACAGTATCTGGGTAATGAGTGATGGTATCTGGGTAGGGAGTAACAGTATCTGGGCATGGGGTGATGGTATCTGGGTAGGGAGTAACAGTATCTGGGTATGTAGTGATGGTGTCTGGGTAGGGAGTGACAGTATGTGGGTGGGGAGTGATGGTATCTGGGTAGGGAGTAACAGTATCTGGGCATGGGGTGATGGTATCTGGGTAGGGAGTAACAGTATCTGGGTATGTAGTGATGGTGTCTGGGTAGGGAGTGACAGTATGTGGGTAATGAGTGATGGTATCTGGGTAGGGAGTAACAGTATCTGGGCATGGGGTGATGGTATCTGGGTAGGGAGTAACAGTATCTGGGTATGTAGTGATGGTGTCTGGGTAGGGAGTGACAGTATGTGGGTGGGGAGTGATGATGATATCTGGGTTTGGAGTGATGTAATCTGGGTATGGAGTAACAGTATCTTGCTATGGAGTGACGACAATATCTGGATATGAAGTGACAACAGTTTATCTGGGTTTGGAGTGATGATACCTGGGTTTGGTGTGACGTTATATGAGTATGGAGTGATGACTGTCTCTGGGAATGGAGTATCGGTATCTGGTATGGAGTGATGGTATCTGGTATGGAGTGATGGTATCTAGTGACGGTATCTGGGTATGGATTGATTATATCTGGATGTGGTGTGATAATATTTGGTTAGGGGGTGACTGTATCTGCGTATGCAGTGACGATGGTATCGGTATATGGCATGGCGACACGACCTGTGCAGGCATATCTGTAGTTATGTATGTAGGATAAGGCAATGACTGTGAGAATGATATGGATGGTCTGAAGGGTTCCAGCAGTGTGGAACAGTGTGGGCATGTGACACACTGGCTCCGATGGCCCAGGTTCTCTGGTATTGGCCAATGCTGCTGGTTGAGTGGTGTTACAGTAAACTTACCTTCCCATCTGATTTGCAAGATTAAGGTATTGATTGTCAACTTCAGGAAGGTCAAATCAAGGGAACACACCGCCAGTCCTCTCTGAGAGTTCAGCAGTGAAACAGGTGAATAGCCTATCCTGCCCCAGCACAATGATCCCATCCAACGAAGGCATACCAGTGGCTCTACTTCATTAGCAATTTGTGGATATTTGTTATGTTGCCAAAGACTCTTGCAAATTTCTACAGGTGTACTGTCAAGAGCATTCTGTCTAGTTGCATCACTGTCTGGCATAGAGTGATCACAAGAGTCTACAGAGCATTGTATACTCAGCCAGCTCCATCACAGGCACAACCCTCCCCAACATTGAGGACATCTTCAAAAGTCAGTGCCTTTTGAAAGAGGCCTAGACTGTTAATGAGCCTGAACAATATGTGCTATTTCTTTTATCACCATCGGTAAAGAGGTACAGGGCCCTGAAGACCCATACAATGATGCAGGAGCACCCTCTTCCTTCTGGAGGGTACATGAACCATGAACATCTTCTCACCATTCCGCTTTTGCTGTATTGTTGCCACATCTGTCAGTGGTGATTAACCTGATTCTAATTGTGATCACTTCTTTTTATGCCTTCCATAATCTGAATCAACTCTGTCAAGTTACTGGGTGTAAACCCGGGAATGCTCTCCTAGAAGGAGCAGCTCACCCTGACCTTCTCGTGGGACAGAGGGTTCAGAACAGACAGGGCTCCTGTGACCGATGCGTGAGGGAGGCAGCCTCAGAGGCAATGTGAAAGCTCATCTCTGTGTCAAAGGCAGGTAGAGAGCTCCCTCTAGCCATACAAGAGAGAAGTGAGGATTTCTTGCTGACTTTGACCCTCCCACCCACCCCCTGCCTGCACTCTGCAGCTGATAAGGCTGATCACTGTCTCAGACATTTTTCTTGTACCCCTGTACAAGAATCTTGGCTACAGTGAGCAGAGGCTGCCCTGGCTCCAAGTTCAGGGAGGCTTTGCAGGGAAGTGATATCACCAGCAGACCCGTCTTATCCGTTCTGCTGAGGCACACCTGCCCTTGCTTGTCTGTAGCCCAGAGGCCTGGGTCACAAACTTCAACTTAAATTCTCAGCATGCGTTTCTACCATTCACACTCAGCAAAACTGACAGTAGCATCAGGTTTACAGCAGCATTGTCCGGTGTGGAAACGACTCTCAGAACAAACCTTCTCCTTTACAGGTTCTCACCATGCTACCAACTCAGAACACATTAATCACCCTCTCCCTGCCAAACATCTTCAATGTTATTGTAGGGGGGTGGGTACTGCGGGTAGACCAGGGGAGTGAGCTGCCCTCCAGCAGATGACTGAGGATTTCACAACTGAGAGTGCGAACACCAGATATCATTCCTGCACACTGTAAACTGTGTAAACACCAGACTAAAAACTATACGAACACCACATTGTAAACTGTGTAAACACCACACTGAAAACTATACGAAAACCACACTGTAAACTCTGTGAACACCACACTGAAAACTATACGAAAACCGTACGGTAAACTGTGTAAACAACAGACTGAAAACTGTGTAAACACCAGACTGAAAACTATGTAAACACCAGACTGAAAACTATACGAACACCACACTGTAAACTGTGTAAACAACAGACTGAAAACTATACGAACACCACATTGTAAACTGTGTAAACACCACACTGAAAACTATACGAAAACCACACTGTAAACTCTGTGAACACCACACTGAAAACTATACGAAAACCGTACGGTAAACTGTGTAAACAACAGACTGAAAACTGTGTAAACACCAGACTGAAAACTATGTAAACACCAGACTGAAAACTATACGAACACCACACTGTAAACTGTGTAAACAACAGACTGAAAACTATACGAACACCACACTGTAAACTGTGTAAACAACAGACTGAAAACTGTGTAAACACCAGACTGAAAACTATACGAACACCAACTGTAAACTCTGTGAACACCACACTGAAAACTATACGAAAACCGTACGGTAAACTGTGTAAACAACACACTGAAAACTGTGTAAACACCAGACTGAAAACTATACGAACACCAACTGTAAACTCTGTGAACACCACACTGAAAACTATACGAAAACCGTACGGTAAACTGTGTAAACAACACACTGAAAACTGTGTAAACACCAGACTGAAAACTATACGAAAACCGTACGGTAAACTGTGTAAACAACAGACTGAAAACTGTGTAAACACCAGACTGAAAACTATACGAAAACAGTACGGTAAACTGTGTAAACACCATACTGAAAACTATACGAACACCACACTGTAAGCTGTGTAAACACCACACTGAAAACTGTGTAAACACCAGACTGAAAACTATACGAACACCACACTGTAAACTGTGTAAACAACAGACTGAAAACTATACGAACACCACACTGTAAACTGTGTAAACACCACACTGAAAACTATACGAAAACCACACTGTAAACTGTGTAAACACCATACTGAAAACTATACGAACACACACTGTAAACTGTGTAAACAACAGACTGAAAACTATACGAACACCACACTGTAAACTGTATGAACACCACACTGAAAACTGTGTAAACACCACACTGTAAACTGTGTAAACACCAGACTGAAAACTATACGAACACCACACTGTAAACTGTGTAAACAACAGACTGAAAACTATACGAACACCACACTGTAAACTGTGTAAACAACAGACTGAAAACTATACGAACACACACTGTAAACTGTGTAAACACCACACTGTAAACTGTGTAAACAACAGACTGAAAACTATACGAACACCACATTGTAAACTGTGTAAACACCACACTGAAAACTATACGAAAACCACACTGTAAACTGTGTAAACACCATACTGAAAACTATACGAACACACACTGTAAACTGTGTAAACAACAGACTGAAAACTATACGAACACCACACTGTAAACTGTATGAACACCACACTGAAAACTGTGTAAACACCACACTGTAAACTGTGTAAACACCAGACTGAAAACTATACGAACACCACACTGTAAACTGTGTAAACAACAGACTGAAAACTATACGAACACCACACTGTAAACTGTGTAAACAACAGACTGAAAACTATACGAACACACACTGTAAACTGTGTAAACACCACACTGTAAACTGTGTAAACAACAGACTGAAAACTATACGAACACCACACTGTAAACTGTGTAAACAACAGACTGAAAACTATACGAACACACACTGTAAACCGTGTAAACACCACACTGTAAACTGTGTAAACAACAGACTGAAAACTATACGAACACCACACTGTAAACTGTGTAAACAACAGACTGAAAACTATATGAACACCACACTGTAAACTGTGTAAACACCACACTGTAAACTGTGTGAACACCAGACTGTAAACTGTGTAAACAACAGACTGAAAACTGTACAAACACCACACTGTAAACTGTGTAAACAACAGACTGAAAACTGTACAAACATCACACTGTAAACTGTATGTACACCAGACTGTAAACTGTGTAAACACCAGACTGTAAACTGTGTAAACAACAGACTGAAAACTATACGAACACCACACTGTAAACTGTGTAAACACCACACTGAAAACTATACGAACACCACACTGTAAACTATACGAACACCGCACTGTAAACTGTGTAAACACCACAGTGAAAACTGTGTAAACACCACACTGTAAACTGTGTAAACACCACACTGTAAACTGTGTGAACACCACACTGTAAACTGTGTAAACACCACACTGTAAACTCTGTGAACACCACACTGTAAACTGTGTAAACACCACACTGTAAACTCTGTGAACACCACACTGTAAACTGTGTAAACACCACACTGTAAACTGTGTAAACACCACAGTGAAAACTGTGTAAACACCACACTGTAAACTCTGTGAACACCACACTGTAAACTGTGTAAACACCACACTGTAAACTGTGTAAACACCACAGTGAAAACTGTGTAAACACCACACTGTAAACTGTGTAAACACCACACTGTAAACTGTGTAAACACCACACTGTAAACTCTGTGAACACCACACTGTAAACTGTGTAAACACCACACTGTAAACTCTGTGAACACCACACGGTAAACTGTGTAAACACCACACTGTAAACTGTGTGAACACCACACTGTAAACTGTGTAAACACCACACTGTAAACTGTGTAAACACCACAGTGAAAACTGTGTAAACACCACACTGTAAACTGTGTAAACACCACACTGTAAACTGTGTGAACACCACACTGTAAACTGTGTAAACACCACAGTGAAAACTGTGTAAACACCACACTGTAAACTGTGTAAACACCACAGTGAAAACTGTGTAAACACCACACTGTAAACTCTGTGAACACCACACTGTAAACTGCGTAAACACCAGACTATAAACTATACGAACACCACACTGAAAACTATACGAACACCACACTGTAAACTGTGTGAACACCAGACTGTAAACTGTACCATCACCACACTGTAAACTCTGTGAACACCACACTGTAAACTGTGTAAACACCACACTGTAAACTGTGTAAACACCAGACTGTAAACTATACGAACACCACACTGTAAGCTGTGTAAACACCACACTGTAAACTGTGTAAACACCAGACTGTAAACTATACGAACACCACACTGTAAACTGTGTAAACACCAGACTGTAAACTATACGAACACCACACTGTAAACTGTGTAAACACCAGACTGTAAACTATACGAACACCACACTGTAAACTCTGTGAACACCAGACTGTAAACTATACGAAAACCACACTGTAAACTCTGTGAACACCACACTGTAAACTGTACGAACACTACACTGTAAACTCTGTGAACACCATACTGTAAACTGTACAAACACCACACTGTAAACTGTGTAAACACCACACTGTAAACTGTGTAAACACCACACTGTAAACTATACGAAAATCACACTGTAAACTCTGTGAACACCAGACTGTAAACTGTACAAACACCACGCTGTAAACTGTGTAAACACCACACTGAAAACTATACGAACACCACACTGTAAACTATACGAACACCAAACTATAAACTCTGTGAACAACGCAGTGTAAACTATACGAACACCACACTGTAAACTCTACAAACACCACACTGTAAACTCTGTGAACACCAAACTGTAAACTATACGAAAACCACACTGTAAACTCTGTGAACACCACACTGTAAACTGTACGAACACCAAACTATAAACTCTGTGAACAACGCAGTGTAAACTATACGAACACCACACTGTAAACTCTACAAACACCACACTGTAAACTCTGTGAACACCAAACTGTAAACTATACGAAAACCACACTGTAAACTCTGTGAACACCAGACTGTAAACTGTACAAACACCACACTGTAAACTGTGTAAACACCACACTGTAAACTCTGTGAACACCAGACTGTAAACTGTACAAACACCACACTGTAAACTGTGTAAACACCACACTGTAAACTATACGAAAATCACACTGTAAACTCTGTGAACACCAGACTGTAAACTGTACAAACACCACACTGTAAACTGTGTAAACACCACACTGTAAACTATACGAAAACCACACTGTAAACTCTGTGAACACCAGACTGTAAACTGTACAAACACCACACTGTAAACTGTGTGAACACCAAACTGTAAGGTCTGTGAACACCACACTATAAACTCTGTGAACACCACACTGTAAACTGTACGAACACCAAACTATAAACTCTGTGAACAACGCAGTGTAAACTATACGAACACCACACTGTAAACTCTGTGAACACCAAACTGTAAACTGTATGAACACCACTCTGTAAAATATACGAACAGCACACTGTTTTTTTATTTTTTTTATTACAAAATCCTTTATTACAAATATCGGTGCTATACAATATATACAAAACAGTGGCAAACACAATTACTGCACTACAAATAGACAATAGACTGTGTGAACACCACACTGTAAAATATACAAACACCACACTGTAAAATAGACAAGCACCACACTGTAAACTATACGAACACACACTGTAATCTGTGTGAACACACACTGTAAACTGTATGAACACCAAACTATAAACTCTGTGAACACCACACTGTAAACTGTACGAACACCAAACTATAAACTCTGTGAACACCACAGTGTAAACTATACGAACACACACTGTCAACTGTGTGAACACCACACTGTAAACTGTACAAACAGCACACTGTAAACTGTACGAACACCACACTGTAAACTCTGTGAACACCACAGTGTAAACTATACGAACACACACTGTCAACTGTGTGAACACCACACTGTAAACTCTGCGAACACCACACTGTAAACTCTGTGAACACCACACTGTAAACTATACAATCACCACACTGTAAACTATACGAACACCACACTGTAAACTGAGTGAACACCACACTGTAAACTCTGTGAACACCACACTGTAAACTATACCATCACCACACTGTAAACTATACGAACACCACACTGTAAACTGAGTGAACACCAGACTGTAAACTGTACCATCACCACACTGTAAACCACCGGGCCGTGAGGAAACGTTTTGAGTCAGCTGTACCTTTCCTCATTCACTATCACGCCCCTGGTTGCACTTGAGCACATGCGCGGTCATTACTCAAGTGTGCCAGGGATCACTGGTTGGCCTTGGGTAAACGGCCGCTTCGTGTGCCTAGTGAGAAGTGCTGTTGCTACCGGCCTGGAGTGCAGACAAATGGGTGCTGCCTCTAAACCTGTACAAACACCAATCTGTAAACTGTAACACCAAAATCCCTCTAACAAGAAAAATGCTTCACCCGTCACTTGCATCAGTTGATCACAGATAGGCTGCTATACACTCTGGCTCAGAGGCACATGAATCCCCATGACAAAAGTCTGCACATTATTTCAACTTGTTATTCTTTATGGAAGTTACATAAATGCCTCAATAAATTACAGTGTAAATTCACATAAGGTACCTGTTAGAAACATAGACATAGAAAACCTACAGAACAATACAGGCCCTTCAGCCCACAAACCTGTGCTGAACATGCCCTTACCTGAGAATTGCCTAGGCTTACCCATAACCTTTATATTTTTCTAAGCTCCATGTAGCCATCCAGGAGTCTCTTAAAAGACCCGATCATTTCTGCCTCCACCACCGCCACCAGCAGCTCATTCCACGCACTCACCACTCTCTGCGTAAAAAATTTACCCCTGACATCTCCTCCGTACTTACTTATAAGCACCTTAAGACTATGCCCTCTCATTTTAGCCATTTCAGCCCTGGGAAAAAGCCTTTGACTATCCACATGATCAATGCCTCTCATTATCTTGTAGACCTCTATCAGGTCTCCTCTCATCCTCCAACATTACCTCTCGGCTCTTAAACTTAATCCCACGATGCACCGTATGTCTTCTTAACCACAGAGTCAACCTGCATAGCTGTCGTTGAAACCCCAGCACTGCTCACCCACTCAAAGTCACCAAAAGTGGTATCACAGGTGAATAAGGAGTTTGACACCCTGTCCAGCATCAATCATGAGTTGGGGAAGATGTTACAGTTGTACAAGATTTTGGTGAGGCTGCACTTGGAGTACTGTGTTCAGTTTTGGTCACCATGCATTTGCCAAGATGCCAGTAAACCAGAAAGAGGGCAGAGAATATATACATTCCAAAGTGGAAGAGGTATTCTAAAGGCACAATGACACAACTGTGTCTAACAAGAGAAATCAAAGCCAAAATAAAAGCCAAAGAGAGGACATATAAGAGAGCAAAAGTTAGTGGGAAGTTAGAGGATTGGGAAGGTTTCAAATACCAACAGAAGACAACTAAAAAGTCATTTAGAAGGTAAAGATGAAATATGAATGCAAGTTAATCAATTATATTAAAGAGGTTAGCAAAAGTTTCCTCAGATACAGTATATAAAGTTTAAAAGAGTGGCAAGGGTGGATATTGGACCATTGGGTCGGTATTGGGACCACTTCTTTTCACATTATATGTCAATGATATGAATGATGGCATTGATGGCTTTTTGCCAAGTTTGCAGACAACATGAAGATAGGTGGAGGGGCTGGTAGTGTTGAGGAAGCAGGGAGTCTACAAAAGGACTCAGATCAGGAGAATGGGCAAGGAAGTGGTACTTGGAAAATTGTGTTGGGAAGTATATGGTCATGCATTTTGGTAGAAGGAAATAAAGGTAGAATATTTTCTAAATAGGAAGAAAATCCAAAAATCAGATGTGCGATGGGACTTGGGAATTCTTATGCAAGATTCCCTAAAGGTTATCTTGCAGGTTAAGTCAGTGGTAAGGAAGGCAAATAAAATATAGGCATTCAGTTCAAGAGGACTAGAACATAAGAGCAAGGACATAAAGCTGAGGCTTTGTAAGCATTAATCAGACTGCAGTTGAAGTATTGTGAGCAGTTTTCCTCAGATGTATAAAGTGTAAAAGAGAGGTGAGAGTGGATATCGAACCACTGGAAAATGATATTGGAGAAGTAGTGGGGGGAACAAGGAAATGGCAGACAAACTGAATAAGTATTTTGCATCATTCTTTACTGGGGAAGACACTAGCAGTGTTGTGGAAGTTCCAGGTGTCAGGGGTCATAAAGTGTGTGAAGTTATTTTTACTAGGGAGAAGGTTCTTGGGAAACTGAAAGGTCTGAAGATAGATACTTCACCTGGACCAGATGGTATATATCCCAGGGTTCTGAAAGAGGTGGCTGAAGGAATCAGTAATCTTTCAAAAATTACTAGATTCTGGAATGGTTCCGGAAGACTGGAAATTTACAAATGTCACTCCACTCTTCAAGAAGCTTCGAAGAGACACAGAAGAAAGGAAATTACAGGCCAGTTAGTCTAACCTCTGTGGTTAGGAAGATATTGGAGTCGATTATTAAGGATAAGGTCTCAGGGTACCTGAAGGCACATGATGAAATAGGCCATAGTCAGCATGGTTTTCTCAAGGGAAAATCTTGCCTGACAGATCCGTTGAAATTATTTGAAGAAATAACAAGCAGGATAGACAAAGAAGAATCAGATGATAGTTTGTACTTGGATTTTCAGAAGGCCTTTGACAAGGTGCCACACATGAGGCAGCTTAACAAACTACGAGCCCATGGTATCACAGGAAAGATTCTATCACGGATAAAGCAGTGGCTGTTGGCAGGTGGGAATACAGGGAGCCTTTTCTGGTTTGCTACCAGTGACTAGTGATGTTCCACAGGGAACTGTGTTGGGACAGATTATTTTTAAGTTATATGTTAATGATTTGGATGATGGAATTTACGGCTTTGCTGCAAAGTTTTCAGACAACATAAAGGCAGGTGGATGGTCAGGTAGTTTTGAAGAAGTAGAGAGGCTACAGAAGGATTTAGCAGAAAGGACAAAGAAGATGCAGATGGAATAAAGTGTCAGGAAGTGTATGATCATGTACTTTGGTAGAAGAAATGAAAGAGCTGACTATTTTCTAAATGGAGAGAAAATACAAAATAAAACTGAGGCACAAAGGGATTCCCTAAAGGCTAATTTGCAGGTTGAGTCTGTGGTGAGGAAGGTAAATGCAATTTTAGCACTCATTTCCTAGAATATAAAATCAAGGGTGTAATGTTGAGACTTTATAAGACACTGGTGAGTCCTCACATGGAGTATTGTGAGCAGTTTTGGGGCCCTTATCTTAGAAAGGATGTGCTGAAACTGGAGAGGGTTCAAAGAAGATTCGCTTAAATGATTCCAGGATTAAATAGCTGTCATCTGAAGTGCTTCTAATGGCGCTGGGCCTATATTCATCGGGACTCAGAAGAATGAGGAGTGTCCGCATTGAAACCTATTGAATGGTGAATGGCCTTGAGAGAGTGGATGTGGAGAGGATATTTCTTATGGTGAGGGAGTCTAAGACCAGAGGGACAGCCTCAGAATAGAGGGGGCATCCTTTTAGAATGGAGTTGTGGAGGAATTTCTTTAGCCAGAGAGTGTTGAATCTATGGAATTCATTGCCAGTGGCAGCTGTGGAGGCCAAGTCTTTATGTATATTTAAGGCAGAGGTTAATACATTCTTGATTGGTCAGGGTATGAAGGGATACGGAGAGAAGGCAGGAGATTGGGGCTGAGAGGAAAACTGGATCAGCCATGATGAAATGGCAAAGCAGACTCGATGGGCCAAATGGCCCCATTCTACTCCTATGTCTCATGATCTTATGGAAGATTTATGAGGATGCTGCCAGCTCTTGAGAGCCTGAGTTATAGGGAGCAACTGGTCATGTTTGAATTTGATTTCTTGGAATGTAAGAGATTGAGGAGTGACTTTACAGATGACATTTTCACCCAGAGAGTTGCCTGTATATGTTTTGAGCTGGTGAAGAAAGTGGTTGAGCAGGTACATTATCAACATTAAAAGGCACTTTGACAAGTACAGGAATAGAAAGGAGAGATATCAGTCAAATGCAGGCAAATTGGACGAGCTTAGATGGGCATCATAGTTAGCATAGTCAAGTTGGGCCCAGTGCCTGTTCCGTGATGTGTGAATCTATAACTCTGCAATTGGGTTTGAACTTATTCGGCACCCAGAGATAGGACATTTCCAAAACATTCATGCCCCTCAGAGAGCTTTCAGACTGTAATCTGCTCCCAGAAATCCATATTCAAGAGTTTATAAAACCATAAGACATTGGAGCAGATTTAGCTCATTTGGCCAATTGAGTCTGCTCCGCCATTCCTTCATGGCTGATTTATTATCCCTCTCAACCCCACTGCCCTACCTTCTCCCTGTAACCTCTGATGTCCTGATTAATCAAGAACATCAGCTTCAACTTTCAATACACCCAGTGACTTGACTCCCACAGCCATTTGTGACTATGAATTCCACAGATTCATCACACTCTGGCTAAAGAAATTCTTTCTCATCTGTGTTCTAAATGGATGTTCCCCACTTTAGGAAACACCCCTCCCCTTCATCCACTCTATCCAAATCTTTCAATATTCGATAGGTTTCAATGAACTCCTCCCTCGTTCTTCTAAACTTTTAACAGTACAGGCCCAAGGCCAGCAAATACTCCTCATACATTCACCCATTCAATCCAGGAATCATTCTCGTAAACCTCCTCTGGACCCCCTCCAATGCCAGCACAGCTTTTCTTAGATAAGGGGCCCAATAGTCTAAGTGCAGTCTGACCAATGCCTTATAAAGCCTCAGCATTACATCCTTCCTTTTATATTCTAGTCTTTTCTAAATAAACGCTAACATTACATTTGCCTTCCTTACCACTGACTCAACCTGCAAGTTAACCTTTAGGGAATCCTGCACAAGGACTCTCAAGACCCTTTGTAGCTTTGATTTTTGTATTTTCTCCCTGTCTAGAAAATAGTTTACACCTTTAGTCCCTCCACCAGAGTGCATGACCAAACAATTCCTGACACTACATTCCATTTGCCACTTATTGTCAGTGTTTGGAGCTAAAACTCTTCAGTGCCTGCCAGACTCACAAAACACTAGGACCTCAGCAGGTCAGGGAGCATCTATGGAAATGAATAACAGTTGATGTGTTGGATCGAGACCCTTCACTAGGATGAGAATGTAAGGGGGCAGAAGGCAGAATAGGAAGATGGAGAGGGACAAGGAGGACAAAATGCCTGTACTGGAACACCATCCGTTCTTGGCTGTACTAGACCAACTCCAAGAATAAGACAAACAGGCACAGCTGAATCCGTTTGTTCATGTTTGCATTCCCAAGGCAACAGGAATGGCAGGCTGACAGATGCCCAGACAGGGAGCTGAGCACAGTTATCCCTCTCTGCCTCGCCATTCACCAATGTCAGGGGATCGCCTGGAGCTACTGCCTGTTTCCTCTGGAACCAGTACCCCAAGGGACATTGCAGATACTGTCCTGAACAGGAAAACAGCCCTGTGCATCCCGAAGTAAAGCCAAGACTTGGCAGCTTTCTTGCCAAACACTTTATTGACTTTGCACAGCTCTCCACCATCATATTGACCAGGTCATCACTGGTAATCGCCTGTGTTCAAAGTTCAAAGTGAATGAACTGGTTCAGGAGCTTGATGGTTGTAGGCTAATAACTTTTCCTAAAGCTAGTGGTGTGGGACTTAAGGCTCCTGTACCTCTTTCCCGACAGTAATAAAGAGAAGAGGACATGCCCAGGATGTTGGGGGTCCTTGACGATGGATGCTGATTTTTGTCAATGTGCTCAAAGGTGGGAAGAGCTTTGCCATTTCCACCACTTTCTGTGGATCTCTATGTTCACTGATTATTCATCCTCACCCAATTTAACCACCTCTGAGCTGATGTTCCTAAAGCTCACTACTGATATGGTCACCACACATGTCAACACACACTCTCTCAGACACAATCTCTCACACACCCACATACACACATACTCACGCACACATTCACATACACATTTACATATACATACACACTCACACTCATGGTTACACTCTTCCACACATACACACTCACACAAGTACACACACTCACATTCACACTAACACACACAGAGTGAGTCACACACAATTACACTTCCACACACTCACACACACCCTCACAGCCAAACACAGTCACACACACTCATACACAATCACATTCCCACACTCAACTCTCACACGTACTAACACTCCCATTTGCACACTTACACATCTACTCACACTCTCACACACTCACACTCTCTCTCTCTCTCTCTGCTGTAATAACCTGCCTGCTGTGCCTGTCTTAATTTCATTAAACTAAATAATTGATATTTTCTTTTTATATAAAACAGCCGAACACTGTTCAAACATTACTGGCACCCTCACGCTCCTGACCATGCTGCACTTATGTTCACTACAAAAGGAGTTTCTCTAAAAAAGGCCCATCTTGTCCATACTGAACAGTTACTCGGCTTAGTGGCCTCAACGTGCACCTGTCAATAGCTCCCATTCATGTACTTGTCCAAACTGCTCTTAAATGTTGAAATTGAACCTACACCTACCACTTGTGTTGGCAGCTTGTTCCACACTCACCACCTTCTGAGTGAAGGTTCCCTCTCACGTTCCGCTTAAACATTTCAGCTTTCACCTTTAGCCCACAGCCTCTGGTGTAGTCTCACCCAACCTCAGTGGAAAAGCCTGTTTTGAGTTGGCCTAGTTAACCTGCTCTAGATGTTTACTAAGTTACCTTGCAATTGGTGTATTATACACACCAACCGAAAACTATAAGGTTAAGAAAAATCTAAATCAAATAAATAAGCAGTGAGAGTGGAATTTTCAGCAAGGTTCAGTTTTCGAGTATTTTCACAGCTGACCCATAAAGTTGTACAATATGGATACAGGCCCTTCAGTGCAAACTGTCCAAGTCGACAAAGATTCCCATCCAGTCTAATTCTATTTACCCACATTTGGCCCAAACACCTCTAAACCTTTCCCATCCATCTATCTCTACTTGCTTATTTGAAATATTGTTTATGTACCTGCCTCAACACTTCCTCTGGCAGCTCATTCCACAAACAGACCACCTTCTGGTTAAAGAAGCTGGACCTCAGATTCCTATTAATCAGAATCAGAATCAGACTTTAATCGCCAAGTACCTGTGTACATACAAGGAATTTACTTCTGGCAGATGTTGCCTCTCTGCTCATAACAATAATAATGATAAATATAAATATAGATCATACATACAATTCACATGAACCTTTATTTAACTGACAAAAGTACAAAGAAAAGATTTTCAATAGTTTTACTGTCCAACTTAATTGTATTTTGTAAATATACACAAATTTAGAATTTGATGGCTAATGCGATAGGTCAGCTGACAGATGTATGTGTTGGGGAGCACTTCGGGTCCAGTGGTCACAATAGCATTGGCTTCAATATTATTATGGAGAAGGACAGGACAGGACCTAGAGTTGAGATTTTTGTTTGGAGAAAGGCTAACTTTGAGGAGATGCGAAGGGATTTAGAGAGAGTGGATTGGGTCAAGTTGTTTCATGGGAAGGATGTAATAGAGAAATGGAGGTCATTTAAGGGTGAAATTATGAGGGTACAGAATCTTTATGTTCCTGTTAGGTTGAAAGGAAAGGTTAAAGGTTTGAAAGCACCATGGTTTTCAAGGGATATTAGAAATTTGGTTCGGAAAAAGAGGGATGTCTACAATAGATATAGGCAGCATGGAGTAAAGGAATTGCTCGAGGAATATAAAGAATGTAAAAGGAATCTTAAGAAAGAGATTAGAAAAGCTAAAAGAAGATACGAGGTTGGTTTGGCAAATAAGGTGAAAGTAAATCCGAAAGGTTTCTACAGTTATATTAAAAGCAAGAGGATAGTGAGGGATAAAATTGGCCCCTTAGAGAATCAGAGTGGTCAGCTATGTGTGGAGCCGAGGGAGATGGGAGAGATTTTGAACGATTTCTTCTCTTCGGTATTCTCTAAGGAAAAGGATATTGAATTGTGTAAGGTGTGGGAAACAAGTAAGGAAGTTATGGAACCTATGATAATTAAAGAGGTGGAGGTACTGGCGCTTTTAAGAAATTTAAAAGTGGATAAATCTCCGGGTCCTGACAGGATATTCCCCAGGACCTTGAGGGAAGTTTGTGTAGAAATAGCAGGAGCTCTGACAGAGATCTTTAAGATGTCATTAGAAACGGGGATTGTGCCGGAGGATTGGCGTATTGCTCATGTGGTTCCATTGTTTAAAAAGGGTTCTAGAAGTAAGCCTAGCAATTATAGACCTGTCAGTTTGACATCAGTGGTGGGTAAATTAATGGAAAGTATTCTTAGAGATTGTATTAATAATTATCTGGATAGACAGGATCTGATTAGGAGTAGCCAGCAAGGATTTGTGCGTGGAAGGTCAAGTTTGACAAACCTTATTGAATTTTTTGAAGAGGTTACGAGGAATGTTGACGAGGGTAAGGCAGTGGATGTCGTCTATATGGACTTCAGCAAAGCCTTTGACAAAGTTCCACATGGAAGGTTAGTTAAGAAGGTTCAGTCATTAGGTATTAATGCTGGAGTAATAAAATGGATTCAACAGTGGCTAGATGGGAGATGCCAGAGAGTAGTGGTGGATAATTGTTTATCGGGATGGAGGCCGGTGACTAGCGGGGTGCTTCAGGGATCTGTTTTGGGCCCAATGTTGTTTGTAATATACATAAATGATCTGGATGATGGGGTGATAAATTGGATTAGTAAGTATGCCAATGATACTAAGGTAGGAGGTGTTGTGGATAATGAGGTGGGTTTTCAAAGCTTGCAGGGAGATTTATGCTAGTTAGAAGAATGGGCTGAACGTTGGCAGATAGAGTTTAATGCTGAGAAGTGTGAGGTTCTACATTTTGGCAGGAATAATCCAAATAGAACATACAGGGTAAATGGTAGGGCATTGAGGAATGCAGAGGAACAGAGAGATCTAGGAATAACTGTGCATAGTTCCCTGAAAGTGGAGTCTCATGTAGATAGGGTGGTGAAGAAGGCTTTTGGAACGCTGGCCTTTATAAATCAAAGCATTGAGTACAGAAGATGGGATGTAATGTTAAAATTGTACAAGGCATTGGTAAGGCCAAATTTAGAAAATTGTGTGCAGTTCTGGTCACCGAATTATAGGAAAGATATCAATAAATTAGAGAGAGTGCAGAGACGATTTACTAGGATGTTACCTGGGTTTCAGCACTTAAGTTACAGAGAAAGGTTGAACAAGTTAGGTCTCTATTCATTGGAGCGTAGAAGGTTGAGGGGGGATTTGATCGAGGTATTTAAAATTTTGAGAGGGATAGATAGAGTTGACGTGAATAGGCTGTTTCCATTGAGAGTAGGGGAGATTCAAACGAGAGGACATGATTTGAGAGTTAGGGGGCAGAAGTTTAAGGGAAACACGAGGGGGTATTTCTTTACTCAGAGAGTGATAGCTGTGTGGAATGAGCTTCCTGTAGAAGTAGTAGAGGCCAGTTCAGTTGTGTCATTTAAGGTAAAATTGGATAGGTATATGGACAGGAAAGGAATGGAGGGTTATGGGCTGAGTGCGGGTAGGTGGGACTAGGTGAGATTAAGAGTTCGGCGCGGACTAGGAGGGCCGAGGTGGCCTGTTTCCGTGCTGTGATTGTTATATGGTTATATTATATGGTTAACACACTCAACAAAAGTTGGGACAGAGGCACATTTACCATTGTGTTACATCACCTTTCCTTTTAATAACACTTTTTAATTCTTTTGGAACTGAGGATACTAATTGTAGTAGATTTGCAACTGGAAATTTTGTCCATTCTTGCTTGATATAAGACTTCAGCTGCTCAACAGTCCGTGGTCTCCGTTGTCTGATTCTCCTCTTCATGATGCGCCATACATTTTCAATAGGAGATAGATCTGGACTGGTAGCAGGCCAGTCAAGCACACGCACTCTGTGTCTACAAAGCCGCGCTGTTGTAGCCCGTGCAGAATGTGGTCTGGCATTGTCCTGCTGAAATAAGCATGGATGTCCCGGGAAGAGACGTCGCCTTGATGGCAACATATGTCTCTCTGAAATCCTAATATACACCACAGAGTCAATGGTGCCTTCACATACACGCAACTCACCCATGCCACGGGCACTGATGCACCCCCATACCATCACAGATGTTGGCTTTTGCACCTTTCGCTGATAACAATCAGGATGGTCATTTTCATCTTTGGCACAGAGAACTCGACACCCGTCTTTTCCGAAAACTAGCTGAAATGTGGACTCATTTGATCACAGCACACGGTTCCACAGTCTTTTGGTCCATCTGAGCTGAGCTCAGGCCCAGAGAACACGTCGGCGTTTCTGCATAGAGTTGATATATGGCTTCCTCCTTGCATAATACAGTTTCAAGTTGCACTTCTGGATGTAGCGACAGACTGTGTTAAGTGACAATGGTTTTCTGAAGTACTCCCGAGCCCAGGTGGTTATAATTGTCACAGTAGCATGACGGTTTCTTAGGCAGCGCCGCCTGAGGGCTCGAAGATCACGCGCATTCAACAGCGGTTTCCGAACTTGCCCTTTACCCACTGAGATGTCTCTGAATTCTCTGAATCTTTTCACAATATTATGTACTGTAGATGTTGAAAGACCTAAATTCTCTGTAGTCTTGCATTGGGAAATGTTCCTTTTGAACTGACTAACAATTCTCTCACGAATTTTGGCACAAAGGGGTGAGCCACAACCCATCCTTGCTTGCAAAGACTGAGCCTTTGATGGATGCTACTTTTATACCCAGTCATGATACCTCACCTGCTACCAATTAGCCTGCTTAATGTGAAGTCTTCCAAACCGGTGTTACTTGAATATTCTTTGCACTTTTCAATCTTATTTTAACTCTGTCCCAACTTTTGTTGAGTGTGTTGCAGCCATCAAATTCTAAATTTGTGTATATTTACAAAATACAATTAAGTTGGTCAGTAAAACTATTGAAAATCTTTTCTTTGTACTTTTGTCAGTTAAATAAGGGTTCACGTGAATTATCATATCACAGATTTTTGTTTTTATTGCGTTTTGGAAAATATCCCAACTTTTCTGGAAATGGATTTTGTACATTAATGATTTAGATGAAGGGATTAAAAGTAACATTAGCAAATTTGCAGATGACACAAAGCTGGGTGGCAGTGTGAAATATAAGGAGGATGTTATGAGAATGCAGGGTGACTCGGACAGGTTGGATGAGTGGGCAGATGCATGGCAGATGCAGTTTAATGTGGATAAATGTGAGGTTATCCACTTTGGTGGCAAGAACAGGAAGGTAGATTACTATCTGAATGGTGTCAAGTTAGGAAAAGGGGAAGTACAACGAGATCTAGGTGTCCTTGTTCATCAGTCACTGAAAGTAAGCATGCAGCTACAGCAGACAGTGAAGAAAGCTAATGGCATGTTGGCCTTCATAACGAGGGGAGTTGAGTATAGGAGCAAAGAGGTCCTTCTGCAGTTGTACAGGGCCCTGGTGAGACCACACCTGGAGTATTGTGTTCAGTTTTGGTCTCCAAATTTAAGGACATTCTTGCTATTGAGGGAGTGCAGCATAGGTTCACAAGGTTAATTCCCGGGATGCAGGACTGTCAGATGTTGAAAGATTGGAGTGACTGGAGTTGTATGCACTGGAATTTAGAAGGATGAGAGGGGATCTGATTGAAACATATAAAATTATTAAGGGATTGGACACGCTAGAGGCAGGAAACATATTCCTGATGTTGGGTCCAGAACCAGAGGCCACAGTTTAAGAAAAAGGGGTAGGCCATTTAGAATGAAGTTGAGGAAAATCAACACGTACAAACAAGCTGGATGAACTCTGCAGGTCCGGCAGCATCCGTTGAAAGGAGTTGAGGAAAAACTTTTTCACCTAGAGAGTTGTGGATCTATGGAATGTTCTGCCTCAGAAGGCAGTGGAGGCCAATCTAACTCAAGAAAGAGTTAGATAGAGCTCTTAAAGATAGCGGAGTCAAGGGATACAGGGAGAAGGCAGGAAAGGGGTACTGATCGTGGATGATCAGCCATGATCACAGTGAATGGCGATGCTGGCACAGAGGGCTGAATGGCTGAATGCACCTATTATCTATTGACCCTGTACATCACCCCTGACCCTGTATATCACACCTGACCCTTTACATCACACCTGACCCTTTACATCATACCTGACAATGTACATCACACCAGACCCTATATATCACACCTGACCCTTTACATCATACCTGACAATGTACATCACACCTGATCCTATATATCACACCTGACACTGCATACCACACCTTGCCCCGTATATCATACCTGAACATATATATCACACCTGACTTTGTATATCACACCTATAAGACCATAGGATCATTAGATATAAGAGTAGAATTAGACCATTTAGCCCATCAAGTCTGCTCCACCATTTCATCGTGGCTGACCTAATTTTCCTCTCAGCCCCAATCTCCTGCCTTCTCCCTGTCTCCCTGACCAACAAGAATCTATTAGCTTCTGCCTAAATATACATAAATACTTGGCCTCCAAGAATTCCACAGACTCAACACTCTATGGCCAAAAAGAATTTCTCCTCATCTCTGTTCTAAAAGGAGAACCCACTATTCTAAAGCTGTGTCCTCTGGTCTTAGACTCTTGCACCAGAGGAAATATCCTATCCACATCCACTCTATCAAGGCATTTCACATTCGATAGGTTTCAATGAGGTTATCCCTCATTCTTCTGAATTCTAGTGAAAACATGCCAAGAACCATCAAATGTTCTTCATATGACAAGCCATTCAATCCTGGAATCATTTTTATGAACTTCATTTGAACCCTCTCCAGTTTCAGCACATCTTTTCTAAGATAAGGGGCCCAAACCTGCTCATAATATCACAGTACTCCAAGTGAGGCCTCACCAGTGTTTTATAAAGTCTCAACATTATATCTTTGCTTTTATATTCTAGTGCTCTTGAAATGAATGATAACATCGCATTTCCTTCCTCACCACAGACTCAACCTGCAAATTAACCTTTAGGGAATCCTGCACAAGGACTCCCAAGTCCCTTTTCGCCTCAGTTTTTTCTATTTACTCTCCATTTAGAAAATAGTCAACCCTTTCATGTCTTCTGTCAAGGTACATGACCACCACTTCCCAACACTGAATTCCATCTGCCATTTCTTTGCCTATTCTTCTAATCTAAGTCCTTCTGTAGTCCCCTACTTCCTCAAGACTCCTCAATACCCAGAGTCTGGACTGACACCAACTTACTGCCCTCTACTGTGCCTATTGTCTTGTTTATTATTTATTGTAATGCCTGCACTGTTTTGTGCACTTTATGCAGTCCTGGGTAGGTCTGTAGTCTAGAGTTTTTTTTTGTGTTGTTTTACATAGTTCAGTGTAGTTTTTGTACTGTTTCATGTAGCACCGTGGTCCTGAAAAACGTTGTCTCATTTTTACTGTTTACTGTACCAGCAGTTATGGTCAAAATGACAATAAAAAGTGACTTGACTTGAAAACTACCTTCCCCTCTACCTATCTTCATATCATCTGAAAATTTTGCAACAAAGCCATCAATTCCAAATTCTAAATCATTGACAAATAACATAAAAGAATCAGTCCCAACACAGATTGGTGGTATCTCTTTCACTAATCAACTTTCCAGCTCATTACTTCATTCCCCCTTCCAGTTTCACCTATCATCTTGTGTTTCTTTCTCCCCGCCCCACCTTTTAAACCTACTCTTTTTTAACTCCAGTCCTGCCGAAGGGTCTCGGCCTGAAATGTCAACTGTACTTTTTTCCATAGATGCTGCCTGGCCAGCTGAGTTCCTCCAGCTTTTTGTGTGTGTTCTCTTATATCACACCTGAACCTGTATATCACACCTGGCCCTGTACATCACTCCTGGACATGTCCATCATACCTGTCCCTCAATATCTCACCTGATCTGTATATCACACCTGGTCCTATGTATCACACCTGTCCCTGTCTATCACACCTGTCCTGTACATCACACCTAGTCCATATCTGTTGACATGGGTGATATGGAAATGTCTCTGGTGACACTGATATCTTTCTTCAACTTGCTCCCAGGATCAGACAGCATCCGCCAGCTGAACTCTGTGGCTTGACCCCAAGCTACCCATGTGTCAGTTTCCTCCTACCCCTACCCACCCACCACCCAGCCTTGAGACAAGCTCTCCCAGTCCCACTGCCCCAAGGCCAAGATCTCTCACCCACTCTGCCAGTTACTGCTGTGTCTGCTCAAACCTGCATTGTTCTCCCTCTCGACACACGCCCTTTCTGCAGCAGCTGCCTGCCACAGTCTTGCCTTCAGCAGCGCTTCAATGGCAGCCACTGTGCTCATAATTTGATTATAATTTTCACAAGTTAAATGTTTTTGCTGCCCATGTTACCGGGAACTATTTCAATAGCTGTCTTGTTCCACCAAACCATTGCTCGTTTTCTATGCAGGGACTGTGCTGTGACACAGACAGTACGGCACAGGAGCAGACCCTCCCCCACCCCCCATCTTTGTTCAACGTGTTGCTGTCTGTCTGTGGGTGGGTGATGACGCCTCAAGCAGGCGGCATCCATCTTTAAGAACCACCATCACCCAGGTCATGCCCTCTTCCTATTAATATCTTCAGGGAAGAGGTAAGGGAACCTGAAGACACACTCAACATTTCAGCAACAGCTTCTTCCCCTCTGCCATCAGATTTCTGAATGGACAATTAACTCATGAATACTACCTCACTAATTTTGTTTTCTTTCTGCACTACTTATTTAATTGAATGTGTTACATATATTTATTACTGTCTTATAGTTTTATTAAATTATTATGTATTACAATGTACAATGCTGCAAAACAACAAATTTCATGATATACAGTATGTTCATGACATTAAACCAGATACTGATTCTGTACAAGAACCTATCCCTCCATTTCATGCACATTCATGTGCCTGTCTAAAAGCCTCTTAAACACCCCTATCATATCTATCTCCATCACTCCTGGCAGCTCATTCCACATACCTACCACTCCAAGTGAAAAGATATCTAAACACATCTTCTTTTAAATTAACCGCACTCAATTTAAAACCCTGTGTTGTTATATTTGACAACTGTATTCTGGGAATAAGATTCTGACCATCTACTCTATCATAATTTTATAAACATCTAACAGGTGCCTCTTCATCCTCTGCCACTCCAGAGAAAACATCCCAAGTTTGTCCATCTTCTTACAGCTAACGTTCTCCAATCTAGGCAGCATCCTGGTGAACCCCTTCTGCACTCTCCCCAAATTTACCTGTAATGGGGTGACCTCAATAACCCGGATATCTTCACTATTAAATGCAAGCATGCCATAAGCTGCTTTTCCCACTCTATCAAGCTGCCCTGCTGCTTTCAAGGAGCAGTGAACTTGGCGCCCAAGTAAGAATTCCCTCTAGAAATGGCACCTGATCCCAGTTACTACCTCAGCATAACATCCCAATTCCTGTACTCAAAAGTTGTATAAGATATTGATAAGACCAAATGTGGAGTATTTTGTGCAGTTCTGGTCACCTTTCTACAGGAAGGATATCAATAAGAATATGGAGAAATTTTACAAAGATGTTGCCAGGACTTGTGGACCTGAGTTATAAGGAAAGGTTGAATAGTTAAGGACTTTATTCCTTGGAACATAGGAGAGCAAGGGGAGATTTGATAGAGAAATACAAAATTATGAGGGGTTTAGATTGGGTAAGTGCAATCAGGCTTTTTCCGCATAGGTTGGGTGACACCAGAACATGGGTTCAGGATGAAAGGTAAAATGTTTAATGGAAACATGATGGTAAATTCTTTCACTCAGAGGAGTGTGCGAGTATGGAATGAGCTGCCAGTGGAAGTGATGAATATGGGGTTCAATTTAACATTTAAGAGAGGTTTGGATATTTACTTGGATGGGCGGGGTAAAATCCAGGTGTAGGTTTTTTTGGGACTAGTCAGAATAACAGAGTGGATGGGCTGAAGGGCCTGTTTCTGCACTGTGGTGCTCTAAAACATTATGCCCAGGAAAAGTCATCCTCTTAACAGATGATTTGTACCAAAGCCGTTTGCGGTGTGCAGGACTGGTGGCCCTAGCTATGCCTGCCTCTTCGTGGGTTATGTGGAACAGTCTATGCTCCAAATCTATACTGGTACTGCTCCCCAACTTTTCCTTCACTACATTGACAACTACATTGGTGCTGCTTCCTGCACCCATGCTGAGCTCGTCAATTTCATCGACTTTGCCCCAACTTTCACCCAGCCCTCAAATTCACTTGGTCCATCTCGGACACTTCTCTCCCCTTTCTCAATCTCTCGGTCTCCATCTCTGGAGATAGACTGTCCACTGACATCTTCTATAAACCCACTGACTCCCATAACTACCTTGATTATACCTCTTCCCACCCTGCCAAATGCAAAAATTCTATTCCCTATTCCCAGTTCCAACGTCTCCGCCGCATCTGCTCCCAGGATGAGGCTTTCCGTTCCGGGACATCCCAAATGTCCTCTTTCTTTAAGAATCGTGGTTTCCCTTCTGTCGTCATCAATGATGCCCTCACTCGCATCTCCTTCATTTTCCACACTTCAGCCCTCACCCCATCCTCCCATCACCACAACAGGGACCATGTCCCCCTTGTCCTCACCTATCACCCCACCAGCCTCCGGCTCCAGCATATTATCCTCCGCAACTTCTACCACCTTCAACAGGACCCCACCACTAAGGACATCTTTCCCTCTCTACCCCTCTCTGCTTTTCGCAGGGATCGTTCCCTCCACGACTGCCTGGTCCACACGTCCCTCCCCACAGATCTCCCACCGGGTACTTATCACTGCAAGCGTAAGTGCTACACCTGTCCCTACACCTCATCTCTTACCACCATTCAGGGCCCCAAACAGTCCTTCCAGGTGAGGCAACACTTCACTTGTGAGTCTGTTGGGGTCATCTATTGCATCCGGTGCTCCCGGTGCGGCCTCCTCTACTTTGGCGAGACCTGACGCTGATCGGGGGACCGCTTCATCGAGAACCTCCGCTCCGTCCGCCACTACAGACAGGATCTCCCGGTTGCCACCCACTTCAAATCTGCTTCACATTCCCATTCGGATATGTCCATACACTGCCTCCACTACTGCCATGATGAGGCCAAACTTCGGTTGGAGGAACAACATCTCATACACCGTCCGGGTAGTCTCCAGCCCCTTGGTATGAACATCGAATTCTCCAACTTCCGGTAATTCCCTCCCTCTCCCTTCCCCATCCCACCTCTACTCTGTCTCCTTTTCTAGCTGCCTATCACCTCTCATGACTCTGCCTTCTTCTACTACCCATCGTGCTTTCCCCTTAGATTCCTCCCTGCTTCCCCTCCCCCCCCTGGTCTTTCCTCTGATTGGTTTTCCACCCTCCCCCCACCTTCTTTATAGGGCTCCTGCCCCCTCCTTCTTTAGCCCTGACAAATGGTCTCGACCGGAAATGTTGACTGCTTCTTTCAACGGATGCTGCCCGACCTGCTGAGTTCATCCAGCTTTTGTACGTCTTGATTTGACCACAGCATCTGCAGTGTACTTTGTGTTGACATCATGTTAGATCAGATACTTGGTCATCGGGCACCATCTCCTGGCCTGAGCCATCAAAGTCTCTCAGATAAATGGATAATTAATACTTTCCTAATCCCCCTCTCCTCTCACTTGGGCCAAGCTCCACATTTCCTAGTGAAACAGAAGTATTCAGATTCTGTGGTCTGGTCATTTCATAACAATAGACAACAGATGCTCGGCAGGCTGCACGTCACTTCAATAGAAATATATTAAACTTGTTCTCTTTCATCTCCATTTCTTGGACCAACTAGGGTGTCTAACATTTCACTCAAAAAGCACGGACAATGACTGCCTACAACACTGGGCCTTTAGGGGAGGGAAGCAGGGAGCACAGAGGGGATAGGAGGGGAGAAGGAGAGGAGGGAGGTGGGGTGGGGAGAAAGGAGTAGAGGAGGGGGAGTTGGGAGTGAGAAGAGTGGAGGGGAGGCAGGAGGAGAGGAGGAGTATCTGCAAGGGACAGGGAAGAAGAGGAACAGAGGGAGCAGGAAGGAGAAGGTGCAAAAGGAAAAAAGGAGGGAGGAGAAGAGAAGGGGAGGAACATAATAGCATAAGAAATAGGAGCAGGAGTCGGCCATCTGGCCAGTCAAGCCTGCTCCACCAATCAATAAGATCATGGCTGATCTGGCAATGGACTCATCTCCACCTACCTGTCTTTTCCCCATAACCCTTAATTCCCCAACTATGCAAAAATCTATCCAACGTTGTATTAAATATATTTACTGAGGTAGCCTCCACTGAATTGAATTGAATTGACTTTATTACATACATCCTTCACACAAATGAGGAGTAAAAATCTTCATGTTACATCTCTGTCTAAATGTGCAATGTGCAATTTATAGTAATTTGTAATAAATAGTAACTACAACAGGACAGTCAATATAACATAGAAATACAGTTGTGTCAGCATGAATTAATCAGTCTGATGGTCAGGTGGAAGAAGCTGTCCTGGAGTCTGTTGGTCCTGGCTTTTATGCTGCAGTACTGTTTCCCGTATGGTAGCAGCTGGAATGGTTTGTGGTTGGGGTGAATTGGGCCCCCAATGATCCTTCTGGCCCTTTTTACACACGTGTGTTTGTAAATGTCCTGAATAGTGGGAAGTTCTCATCTACAGATGCGCTGGGCTGTTCGCACCACTCTCTGCAAACTCCTGCGATTAAGGGAGGTACAGTTCCCATACCAGGCAGTGATGCTCTCAATTGTGTCCCTGTAGAAATTTTTTAGGATCTGGGGGCCCATACCAAACTTCCTCAACCATCTGAGGTGAAAGAGGTGCTATTGTACTTTTTTCACCACACAGCCAGTATGTACAGACCACGTGAGATCCTCAGTGACATGTATGTCGAGGAACCTAAAGCTGTTCATTGGGCAGAGAACTCCATGGATTCACCAGTCTCTAGGAAAAGCAGTTCCTCCTCATCTCCACCCTAAATCTACTCTCCCAAATCTTGAGGCTATGTCCCCTAGTTCTAGTCTCACCTACCAGTGGAAACAACTTTCCTGCCTCTATCTTATCTATCCCTGTCATAACTTTATATGTTTCTACATGATCTCCTCTCATTCTTCTGAATTCCAGTGAGTACAGTCCTGGGCGACAATCTATCCTCATATTCTAACACCCCTCATCTCACATTTACCAAAATTGTACTCCATTTGCCAGACCCTTTCCCACTCACTTAACCTATCAATATCTCTCTACAGACTCTCTGTACCTTCTGCACAATTTGCTATTCCAGTCAATTTAGTACCTTCAGCAACTTAGATACGCTACACTCGTCCCCTCTTCCAGATCACTAATGTATATTGTAATGTATATAGGAGGACAAAGTGACACAAGGGGATAGGAAGAAGAGGTTGAAGAGGAGATTAAAGGTTAGAGATGATGGGTTCAAGGTTGGAAATGGGAGTTGGTGGTTGGAGGTTGGAGGTCGCAGGTCGCAGGATGGAGATTGGGGGTTAGAGCTGGGAGGTCTGCAGTCACGGGGTGGAGGTTGGAAATGGGGTTTGGAGGTTGGAAGTCATAGTTTGGAGGTAGGAGGAGAGGAAGTAGGAGGTTGGAAGGCAGAGGTCAGAAGATGGAGGTGGTGAGGTTGGAGGTCGGAGGAGGGGAGGTTGTAATTTGGAGGATGGAGGTGGGAGGTCAAAGTTTGGAGGATGGAAGTTGGAAAAGAGGAGGTTGGAGGTGGGAGGATGAAGATTGGAGATGGGAGGTTGGAGGTTAAAGGTTGGTGATTGGAGGATGGAGGTGGGAAGTCAGAGGTTGGAGGTAGAGGTCAGAGATTGGGTATCAGAGATGGGAGGTGGGAATCCAGTGGTTGGATGTTGGATATCAAGGGAGAGTCACAGGATGGAGGTTGGTGAATGGAGGTTGGAGGTTGGAAGTTGGAGGTTGGAGGCTGAAGGTAGTAGATGGGAGGTGGAAACCAGATATTAGAGATAGGATGTGTGAGGAGTAATGGAGCTCAGAGGTTGGAGGTTGGTGATCAAGGATAGAGATCGGAGTTTGGAAGTTGGGGATAGGAGATCATAAATTGGAGGTGAGAGGTTGGAGGTCAGAAGTGGGAGGTTGGAGGTTGGATGTAATAGATGAGAGGTGGGAGTCCAGAAATTAGAGATTGGATGTAGGAGGAATGTCAGAGGTCAAAGGTTGGAGTTGGGAGGAGGGAGATTAGAGGTTGGTGGTCAGAGGTGGGAAGAGACTTGGAGCTTGGAGGTTAGAGGTTCGAGAAGGGAGGTTGGAGGTAGGAGGGGAAGTTGGAAGTTGGAGGTTGAAGGAGGGGTGGTTGGAGGTCAGAGGTGGAAGGTGGGAGATTGGAGGTCGGAGGTAGAAAGTTAGAGGTGGCAGGAGGATGATTGGAGGATGGAGGTGGGAGGTCAGAGGTTGGAGGCTGCTGTTTGAAGGTTGGAAGTTGGAGATTAGAGGTTGGAGGTCGGAGGTTGGAGGAGGACTGGTTGGTGGTCAGAGTTGGAAGGCTGGAGATGGGAAGAAAGAAGTGGGAGGTCAGAGGTTGGAGATGGGAGGTTGAATGTTTAAGTTTGGAGGGGGGAGGTGGCAGATTGGTGATAAGAGTTGGGAGGTCAGAGGTTGGAGCTCAGTAGGAGGTGAAAGGTTAGAGGTCAGTGGAACAAGGTTAGTGTTTGGAGATCAGATGTCAGAGGTTGGAGGTCAGAGGTCTGAGTTTAGAGGTCAGTTGGAGGATGGAGGTTGAAGGTTCGAAGTTGGAGATGGGAGAGGGGAGGTTGGAGCTGGGAGATCAGAGCTTTGAGGTTGGAGGTCAGAGTATAGAGCTTGGAGGCAGACATCCAAGGTTGGAGGTCAGTTGGAGGATGAATGTTGCAGTTTCAGGGTCGGTTTAGTGGTTGGAGGTCAGAATTTGAATGTTGGAGGTAGGAAGTTCAACATTGGAGGTTGGAGGAGGGAGGTTGGAAGTGAGAGGTTCGAGGTTAGAGGTCAGAGATTCGAAGTTGGAGGTGGGAAGTTGGAGGTTGAGGAAGGAAGTCAGAGGCTGGAGGTTGGAGAATGGAGGTTGAAGGTTGGAGGTTTGACGTTGGATGTGGGATGGTGGTGATGTGAGGTTGGAGGTAGGAGGAGGAAGATTGGAAGTCAGAGGTGGGAGGTCCAAGATTGGAGGTTGGAAATTAGAGTTGCATCAGAGGTTGGAAGTGGGAGGTCAAAGGTCAAATGTTGGAGATGGGAGATTGGAGATCAGTATGTGGACATGGGAGGCTAGAAGTTGATGGTCAGATGTGGGAGGTTGGAGGGAGATAAAGACTGGAGGTTGTAGGTTGGAGGACCGAGGTTTGAGGTCGGTGGTTGCTGGTTAGAGGTTGGAGGTCAGAGTTTGGAGGCTGGAGGCCAGAGATCGGAGGTCAAAAGTGGGAGGTTGGAGGTGGAAGGTCCGAATTTGGAAGTTGGAAGTTGGAGGTGAGTCGAAGGTTGGAAGTGAGAGGTCAGAGGTTGGAGGTGGGAGCTCAGGGTTGGAGGTCGCAGGTAAAATGTCAGAGGTCAGAGGTTGAAGATGGCAGTTGGAGATTGGAGGCTTGAGGGTGGAGTTAGGAGGTTGGAGGAGAGTGTTTAGGAGTAAAAGATGGAAAGTCACTGTTGGGCTTGGAGGACAGGGGTCAAAGCTGAGAGATCAGTGATCGAAGGTGCAAAGTGGGTGGCCAGAGTTTGGAGGTGGGTGGTTGGAGGTTGGAGTTTGGATGCAAGAGAGTGGAAGTCAGGGTGAGAAGTTAGAGATCAGAGGTCGGAGATGGGAGGTCTGAGATCAGAGATAGGTGGACTGAGGTTGGAAGTTGAAGGTCAGAGGTTGGAGAATGGAGTTCAGTGGTGGGAGGTCAGAGGAAAGAGGTTGAAGGTGGGAGGTTGTAGGTCGAGGAAAGGAATTTGGAAGTGGGAGATTTGAGGTCAGAGGTCAGGTTGGAGTTTGGAGGTGGCAGATTGGAGGTGGGAGGTCAGCATTTAGAGGTTGAAGGTGGGAAGTTGGTTGGAGATGGGAGGCCCTTGTTTGGAGTTTAGAAGTTTGAGGTAGGTTAGAGGTTGGAGGTGGGCGGTTGGAAGAATTAGGTTGGAGGTCGTTGGTCGGTGGAGGAGGGAGATAGAGGTCGGAGGTTGGAGAGTGGAGAAAGAAGGGTGGAGGTTGATGGTCAGAGGTGCAAGGCTGGCAGTTGGAGATGGGACATTAGAGGTTGGAGGCTGAAGGAGGGTGGTTGGAGGTCAGAGGTTGGATTCAAGAGATCAGAGGTCAGAGATTGGAGGTTGAAGGTGGGAGGTTGGAGGACGGAGGTCAGAGGTGGGAAGTTGGTCGGAGGTCAGTGTTGAGAGGAGGGACTTTTAAGATGGGAGATTGGAGGTTGGTTGTAGGAGCTGAAAGGTCAGAGGAAACGGGTAGGAGGTTCGTGTTTGAAGGTCAGAATTTGAAGGTTGTACGTCCAAGGGTGGAGCTTGGAAGTTGGAGCAGGAGGTTGGAGATGGGAGGCCAGAAGATGGAGGTGGGAGATTGCAGGTGAGAGGTTGGAGGTTGAGATGGAAGTTGGGGAAGAAAAATCAAAGCTGGGAGATCTGAGATCAAAGGTGGGAGAACTGAGTTTGAAGGTTGAAGGTTGGAGGTTAGTCAAAGGTTGGAGCTTGGAGATTTGTGTTTGGAGTTGTGGATCAGAGGTCAAAGAAGGAGGGCAATAAGGTAGAGAGGAAGGAGGAAGGGAAGGTTTAACACATCTACACAGCTGAGCATCTAAAGACTGGCATGTTTGAGATCATCTCTTGTTCCCCTGAACTCTGAGACCACTGACCTCATCTGATGGACCTTCAGATGACAAAGCCACCACCTCAGGGATCAGACTTGCATTTTGGATCCTGGCTGTTCCCTTTATTCCCCAGTCATAGCGATGCCTTATTAAACTACGCACCCTCTGTAGTTTCTCTCTTGTAATGTGGAGCCATGCTATTCCTAACCAGGATGTCTTTGATCTTAGCAGCAACACAGTGATAAATCTGATTTGTGAGAGTATCTCCTTGGTAAAGAATCTTCCTTCATGCAGTTCTGTGTTTGCTCAACAAAGACTATGTCCACAGGTTTCAATCTACATCAGCATCACCAATATACCAGCTCATCCACAAAGACATCGTAGGATCATTCTGACTAATCCAAGCACAGACACCAAGCTGTGAATCTGCGAGTCAAATTCACATTCACTTACTTATCATGTGGTCATCAAAACATACAGTGTCAACAACTAACAAACCTAAGGATGTGCTGGGGGCAGCCCGCAAGTGTCACCACACATTCCAGTGCCGACATAGCATGGCCACCGTGTTCAGCAGAACATCAGAAACAACAGCAACAACAACAAAACAGGTTGTTGGGTCCTCCAACCCTGGACAGGCTGTTGAAAGTCTAATCACAGAGCATTATTCTCTCCCCCCTCAAGTATGTGATGTCATTAGAAACTCAGCAGGTAGGTTAAAAAAGATCCATCTGCTCCCAATAAGTAACTCTCAGAGGCCACTTTAATCAATACAATGTACACCTGCTTGTTAATGCAAATATCTAATCAGCCAATCGTGTGGCAGCAACTCAATGTATAAAACCATGCAGACATGGTCAAGAGGTTCAGTTGTTGTTCAGACCAAACATCAGAATGGGGAAAAAATGTGATCACATTTGACTGTGGAATAATTGTTGGTGCCAGACAGGGTGGTTTGAGTATCTCAGAAACTGCTGATCTTCTGGGATTTACACACACAACAGTCTCTAGTGTTTACAGAGAATGGAGTGAAAATTAAATATATAATGAGGGGCAGTTCTGTAGGCAGAAGTACCTTGCTAATGAGAGAGGTCAGAGGAGAATGGCCAGACTGGTTCAAGCTGACAGGAAGGCAACTGTAACTCAAATAACAATAATGGTTTGCAGAAGAGCATCTCTGAACATACAACACATCAAACCTTGAAGTAAAAGGACTACAGCAGCTGAAGACCATGAACATACAGTCAATGGCCACTTTATTAGGTACAAGAGAATAGCCAGTCAACACTCTGAAAGACCTCTAACGCGTACTGGCACCAATAACCTTAATTTCACTTCAAGACCCATTTTTCACAGATTAACATTTATAAAACCCTGACATTTTATTAATATTAACTTCAAGGCTGGTGTTTTTGCAAACTTGTTGTTGGACCTTAAGATGGTTTAGGTGTTACTGCAGCATGTTCCTATACTGGGACCAGCAGTTTAGTGAGAGTTACCACCCTGTTTATAACCCTCACGCTAACACTACAGATAGCAATTGTGAATATATCACGAATGAGACAGTGTAATGACAGGCTATTAGCTTAATCCAATACCAACATCCATTTGATCATGGCAACCAGAATCTTGGTTTAATTAAATCAGATCCAACGTTGTCCAGTGATAAGAGCAAAATTAGGATATTTGGCTCGCGTCTACTCCACCATTCCATCATGGCTGACTTATTATCTTCTCAATTCCATTCTCCTGCCTTGTCCTGTAACCTTTAACGCCCTGACTAATGAAGAAACTATCAACCTCTGCTTTAAATGTAGCCAATGACTTGACCACCACAGCTGTCCATAGCAATGAATTCCACAAATTCACCACCCTCTGGCTAGACAAATTCCTCCTCATCTCTGCTCTAAAGGGTCGTCCTTGTATTCTGAGGCTGTGCCCTCTGGTCCTAGACTCCCCCAGTTTAGGAAACGTCCTCTCCACAGCCACTCTTTCTAGGCCTTTCAGTATTCAATAACTGCAATGAGAACCCCCCAGCCCACATTCTTCTAAACTGCTGCAAGTACGGCCTAGAGCCATCAAATGCTCCTCATACATTAACCCTTTCATTGCAAACATCATTCTCATGAACCTCCTCTGAACCCTCTGCAATGCCAGCATATCTTTTCTTATAAGGAGCCCAAAGCTGCTCATAATACTCCGAGTGCAGTCAGACTGATGCCTTTTAAAGCTGCAGCATTTTTAAGTGTTTAGGCTTTACAGAATGGTTCTTTCACCCTCCTGTTTGCTTGGGTACACACTGCCTCCCACCGTCCTTACCCTGAAAGCACTTTCCTCCCTGATTACTGATTCACAAGTTCTGATTACAGTATTCGATCTGCCCCAGAGACACACAGACCTGACACAGCCTTTCTGGGTCAGTATGTTTCATATAGCAAGAGGCACAGCTCTACAGCTGACATTAGTCCCGAAGTTATGATTTAATTCTCAGAGGTTATGGGGTAACCTGCATTATTGGTATACATACATTCTGTGCCATGACGTTGCACTGGGTAAATGGTGTCACTAACAAGGCCATGTGCTTACTAACACACAGCATGTAACCTCACTCACAGCACTGTTAACCTGTCTGTGACACACTCCCGGCTCCTTGCCCTGTCTCTGTTAATGTGTGTGCACAGCACACTCCACACTCCTGCTTATCTGGTTTGTATAATATGCCCTTTAACATTCTTGTGGTACATATTTCTCTTTGGGTGAGGGACTTCAGTGTTGTAAAAAGAAATAGTTTTGCATTTTTTCCACCCACAAATTCTTGGCGTCTTTCCAGTAGAACCTGAGCAGTTAACTGTTTGCTGTCTGTGCTGTGATTTCCGCTTTTCTCAGGGAATGTATGGATCCAGAGCTCAGAGTCACAGAATCAGGCTATCCGGCTCAGCTCAGCCATGCTGACCAAGGTTAAAATAGTCACATTTGGCCCATTTCCCTTGCAACCTTTCCTATTAATGTTCCTGTCCAAGAGTCTCTTAAATGTTGTTAATATACCTGCCTCAACAACTTCCTCCGGCAGCTCATTTCATATGCTGCTCAGTCTCTGAGTGGAAAAAGATGCCCCTCAGATCCTTATTAAATCTCTCCCCTCTCTCACCCTAAAACAGTGCCTTCTAGTTTTTGGTTCCTTTCCCCTGGGGAAAACATTGAGTGCATTCATTCAGCCTGTGTCCATCATGGCTTTCTACACCTCTGTAAGAACACCCCTCAGTCCCCTACACTCCAAGGAAGAAAGAGTTACTTGTCCAACCCCTCCCTGTGATTCAGGCCCTTGAGTCCTGGCAGATTACCCTAGGCCTGTTCTCGCTGGAGTTTAGAAAAATGGTGGGGGGTGGGGTGGGATCTCATTGAAACTTATAGAATATTGAAAACCCAAGATAGAGTGGATGTGGAGTGAATGTTTCCTATAGTGAGAGAGCCCAGAAATAGAGGTCACAATCTCAGAATAGAGAGACATCCATTTAGAACAGAGATGAGGAAGTATTTCTTTCACCAGAGGATGGAACTCATTGCCAGAGACGGCTGTAGTGATCAAATTATTGGGTATATTTAAAGCTGAGGTTGATAGATTCTTAATTAGTCAGGGTGTCAAAGGTTATGGGGAGAAGACAGGAGAATGGGGTTTGAGAGGGATAATAAGTCAGCCATGATGGAATGGCAGAGCAGACTTGATGGGCCAAATGGCCTCATACTGCTCATTTGTCCAACAGTCTTATGGCCTTATAAACTGGTTTCGCTTGGTGGGATCAAGAAGGTTGGTATAGTCAGCAATGATTTTGCACTACATTTCCAGTCATGTCCTATAGAGGCATACAGGCCTCAGGGGAGCAAATGGGGCTGGCATAGATAGGAATGAGGGTCAGAATGGGCAAGGTGGGCGGAAGGGCTTGATTCTGCACTACATGCTTTTCAGATTCTCCAATACTGTGATTGATAGACAGTTGAGACATACATATATTGGGACATTTCTTCAGTGATCCCACAGCTAAACTATCTGCCCAAACTCACATTCTATGCTCTGGCGATTAACTGCCAAGTGTATCTTTACAATTGTCCCAGCTCAGGTGAGAAATTTGCTAAAGAAATATACAAAATATTCTGAGTACCTTTATTGAGTGATTGTCTGGAAACCATCTTGTTCCCTGGGCAACTTGGACAGAGCTGAGATTTATCTGTTCAACCACATCAGAAAGGCATGGACCTTGGACTCTTCATCACAGACGTCCCAGGCAAGAATACTCGGCCCCTGTGGACCTGTGGATTCTCAGTACAGACGTCCCAAATAAGAATACTCAGCCCCCGTGGACTCTCAGCACAGACATCCCAGACAAGAATACTCGGCCCCCGTGGACCCTGTGGACTCTTCATCACAGACGTCCCAAGCAAGAATACTCGGCCCCTGTGGACCCGTGGACTCTCAGTACGGACGTCCCAAACAAGAATACTCGGCCCCCGTGGACTCTCAGCACAGACATCCCAGACAAGAATACTCGGCCCCCATGGTCTCTTCAGTACGGATATCCTAGGCAAGAATACTGCAGCGCTTGGGCAAAATATGGAAAAATGACTGGACCATTATGGATGGAAAAGTTCAGTGAAGCAATTTGGAAAATCTGTCAAGAAAAGACTGGGATTGTCGGAGGTTTAGGGACAGACTGAAACATTAATGAACAAGCAAGAGAAAACGCAGATGCTGGAAGTCGAAGCAACACACATACAAAATGCTGGAGGGACTCAGCAGGCCAGGTAGCATCCATGGATAACAAGTACAGTTGACATTTTAGGCCAAGACCCTTTGGCAGGACTGGTATGTGCATACAGGTAACAGGAATTCTCATTATGGTTCTGTGTGTTGACTCTGAGGAGCAAAGAAGGTTCATGGTGCCACTTTCATCTCCTGGAAGTTGTGGTACAGTCAGTCTTGGACTGTTTGGGGACAATGTGCAACAAGTTGTGGACATAGCCCACTGCCCCTCCACTCAATGTTTAGCAGGTCAATCACAGAGACAGGCCCTTGCCAGAAACAGGCAGGAGCTGAGTGCAAAAACAAAAACAGTCTCTTAATGAGAATTGGTAAATTCTCCACACAACACAGTATCCTCCAATAACTAGACTTTGAAATTAAATAGTTACATCCCTAGTACTGTACCCTACGATTCCACTATGACAGACTATGGCACACACATTGTTCTGTAACCTGACATCAGCTAGAGCAGGTTTCTGGGAGAATTAACCAGAGGCCCCTGAGCTGAGCTTTTGTGGTTTTCAATGGTCAAAGATGTAAATGCAATTCTCCAGCAGAAGAGGGAAATGTAACAAGGAAAAGGAAAAGCCATTCACCCACTTCAGTTTACTCTATCACTCTGATCCTGTGTCTCAAATCACTTGGATACAGAATATAGAACACTACAGCCCTTCAGCCCACGATGTTGTGCTGACCTTTTAACCTACTTCAAGATCAATCAACACTTCCCTTCCACACAGCTCTCCATTTCTCAATCATCCAGGCGCTTATCAGTGGTGGGTAGACCTTTTAACCTACTCTGAACCTTTTCCTCCTACACAGCCCTCCATTTCTCAATCATCCGTATGCCTATCTAAGAACTCTTAAGTGTCCCTGCTGTGCTTGCCTCTACCACCATCATAGGCAGCACATCCCCTCTAAACACTTTCCTCCAATCTCCTTAAAAATAAACTGATTCAATGCCCCTTCTTCTTCTTAACATCACTCCTACTGTGGCATCAGCCTCCAAACAGCAGCTCGTCAGAATCCATCACCCCTTCTGGGCATCACCTGCCAACAGCAGCTCATCAGAGTCCTCTGTCCTGGGCTAGTCTTACAGCCTTTCAGGGTGTAGGCCATCGAAGGTCCTTCCTCTCCCAGGGATGAGGTCTTTGAAGCTTCTGTTGGTATTTCTGTAATGCTGGGTTTTTACAAGATGGAGTTGCTAGACCCATGCCCAACCCTCCTCCTTTTGCATCCAGGCTTGGGATCGTCCATGACAGAGTTGATCAAATATTCCTGATCCACGAAATTCCACCAGTCTGAGCTCTCTCAACAACAAAGCATTTACTATTCTGAGTGGGAAGAAGTTTCCAAAGATTCACACACCCTGTAATGTCTCCAGAACTCAGTTTGGTAAATTTCAGATCAATGACAGGACCAGGACTTACCTCAAAGTTCAAAGTAAATTTATTATCAAACTACACAATTGTCACCATATACAATGCTGAGATCCATTTTCTTGCGAGCATTCAGAGTAGAACAAAGATATACAAAAGAATCATTGAAAAAGAACGCACAACCATCAACAAACAGCCAATAAGCAAAAGACCTACACACAGTATACCATTGCATGCACTGAGTGCTGGGGGTCCTGTTATAAAATGTGTGCTCTGCTGACTGTCAATGCCTGGCCCTCTATACCACACACACATCATTACGCAGGACATAGTTTGTCTGTGTACTCTGGATTACACCGCAGCAGGAGGGCAGTTTTACCTTCACCATTCCACATGTCTCACACAGGAGCTGTATGTAAGAGATCAGCACCTACATCAGGAGTGACTACAGTTGGCTCGCTTCTTAATGCAAGATACATTGTCAAGTCCAGCTGAATCCACCTTGGGACAACTCACTTGTCATGTTAGATCCCCCTGCCCCCAGATCTGGAAAATTCATGGAACTGCAGCGGGTCCAGCCTGGGCACAATTTGAGATCCTGTGGTGCGCACCCAAACTCCGTCTTCTTAGTGTGAGACCATTTCACTGACCTCTCACCAGTTTCAACAACTCTCTCATGCTTCACAGATCTCTGTGACAGTCTCCACTCTCCACACATTCTGCTAGTGTTTTCCTGCTTGTTGCTGTGTTTCTGTCATGTTCATCTTTTGAGGACACAGTTAACCGAATGAGGCAGAAGTACACTCAGTGGCCACTTTACACCTGTACACCTGCTCATTAACACAAATATCTAATCAGCTGATCATGTGGCAGCAACTCAATGCATAAAAGCACACAGACATGGTCAGGAGATTTAGTTGTTGTTCAGACCAAACATCAAAATGGGAAAGAAATGTGATCTAAGTGACTTTGACCGTGGACGAAGTGGTCTGAGTATCTCAGAAATGGCTGATCTCCTGGGATTTTCACACACAACATTCTCTATAGTTTACAGAGAATGGTGCAAACAGCAAAAAAATTATTTAGCAAGTGGCAGTTCAGTGGGTGAAAATGCTTTCTCAATGAGAGAGGTCAGAGGAGAATGGCCAGATTGGTTCAAACTGACAGGAAAGTGACAATGACTTAAATAACCATGCATTCACCACCCTTTGGCTAAACAAATTCCTCCTCTTTTCTGTTCTAAAGGGTGTGCTCCCTGGTCCAAGGCTCCGCCACGATAGGAAGCATCCTCTCCACATCTATTCTGTCCTGGGTCCAACACATAGTGCCATTATGAAAAAAGCAAAGCAGCACCTCTACTTTCTTAGAAGTTTGCGTAGATTTGGCATGTCATCTAAAATGTTGTCCAACTTCTCTAGGTTTGTGGTGGAGAGTGCATAGACTGGCTCAACCATCAGTCAATATCAGAATATACAAACTTAGAAAATAGGTGCAGGAGTAGGCCATTCGGCCCTTCGAGCCTGCACTGCCATTCAGTATGATCATGGCTGATCATCCAACTCAGAACCCTGTACCTGCTTTCTCTCCATCCCCCCTGATCCCTTTATCCACAAGGGCCATATCTAACTTCCTCTTAAATATAGCCAATGAACTGGTCTCAACTGTTTCCTGTGGCAGAGAATTCCACAGATTCACCACTCTCTGTGTGAAAAAGTTTTTCCTCATCTCGGTCCTAAAAGGCTTCCCCTTTATCCTTAAACTGTGACCCCTCATTCTATATAGTTTTTGTATACTGTGATTTCACACAAATCTTTCTTTTTTTTTGTATGAGGAGGGATTTGTGGGGATGACGTGCCTGATCCATTTTGTTCATTATTTTGTATGGGAGGAAGGGTTCAGGAGTTGTGTGCCTGGTCCATTTGGTGTCTTTTATTTGTACAGGGATGGAGGATTTGGGGGATCTAGGTGGCTGATCCATTTTGTGCATTTTTTGTGCGAGAGGAGGGATCGGGGGGGCGATAAGGCTGATTCATTTGGTTCAGTTTTCTGTGTGGGGGGAGGAATTTCTGGGTTGATGAGCTTGATCCATTTTGTTTGATTTTTTTTGTGTGTGGATGGATTTGGGGTGATTGTGCCTGATCCGTTTTGTTAGTTTTTTTTTAGGAACATAGAAACGTAGAAAACCGACAGTTCAATACAGTCCCTTCGGCCCACAAAGTTGTGCACAACATGTCCCTACCTTAGAAATTACTAGGCTTACCCATAGCTCTCTATTTTTCTAAGCTCCATGTACCTAACCAAAAGTCTCTTAAGAAACCCTATCGTATCCACCTCCACCACCGTTGCTGGCAGCCCATTCCACGCACTCACCACTCCCTGCATAAAAAAACTTACCCTTAATATCTACACTGTACCTACTCCCTAGCACCTTAAACCTGTGCCTTCCTGTGGCAGCTATTTCAGTCCTGGGAAAAAGCCTCTGACTATCCACACGATCAATGCATCTCAGTATCTTATACACCTCCATCATGTTATCTCTCATCCTCTGTCACTCCAAGGAGAAAAGGCCAAGTTCACTCAACCTGTTTTCATAAGGCATGCTCCCCAATCCAGGCAACATCCTTGTAAATCTCCTCTGCACCCTTTCTATGGCTTCCACATCCTTCCTGTAGTGAGGCAACCAGAACTGAGCACAGTACTCCAGTGGGATCTGACCAGGGTCCTATATAGCTGCAACATTACCTCTCGGCTCCTAAATTCAATTCCATGATTGATGAAGGCCAATACATCATATGCCTTCTTAACCACAGAGTCAACCTGTGCAGCTGCTTTGAGCATCCTGTGGACTCGGACCCCAAGATCCCTCTGATCCTCCACACTACCAAGAGTCTTACCATTAATACAACATTCTGCCATCATATTTGACCTAACAAAATGAACCACTTCACACTTATCTAGGTTGAACTCCATCTGCCACTTCTCAGCCCAGTTTTGCATTCTATCAAAGTCCCGCTGTAACCTCTGACAGCCCTCCACACTATCCACAACACCTCCAACCTTTGTGTCATCAGCAAATTTACTAACTCATCCCTCCAATTACTCATCCAGGTCATTTATAAAAATCACGAAGAGTAAGGGTCCCAGAACAGATCCCTGAGGCACACCACTGGTCACCAACCTCCATGCAGAATATGACCCGTCTACATCCACTCTTTGCCTTCTGTGGGCAAGCTAGTTCTGGATACACAAAACAATAGCCCCTTGGATCCCATGCCTCCTTACTTTCTCAATAAGCCTTGCATGGGGTACCTTATCAAATGCCTTGCTGAAATCCCTATATACGACATCTACTGCTCTTCCTTCATCAATGTGTTTAGTCACACCCTCAGAATATTCAATCAGGCTCATAACGCATGACCTGTCTTTGACAAAGCCATCCTGACTATTCCTAATCATATTATACCTCTCCAAATGTTCATAAATCCTTCCTCTCAGGATCTTCTCCATCATCTTACCAACCACTGAAGTAAGACTCATTGGTCTATAATTTCCTGGGCTATCACTACTTCCTTTCTTGAATAAGGCAACAACATTTGCAACCCTCCAATCCTCTGGAACCTCTCCTGTCCCCATTGATGATGCAAAGATCATCACCAGAGGCTCAGCAATCTCCTTTCTTGCCTCCCACAGTAGCCTGGGGTACATCTCATCCGGTCCCAGTGACTTATCCAACTTGATGCTTTCCAAAAGCTCCAGCACATCCTCTTTCTTAATATCTACATGCTTAAGCTTTTCAGTCCACTTCAAGTCATCACTACAATCACCAAGATCCTTTTCCACAGTGAATACTGAAGTATTCATTAAGTGCCTCTGCTATTTCCTCCCATTCCATACACACTTTACCACTGTCTCACTTGGTAGGTCCCATTCCTTCACGTCTTATACTCTTGGTCTTCACATACTTGTAGAATGCCTTGGGGTTTTCCTTAATCCTGCCTGCCAAGGCCTTCTCATGGCCCCTTCTGGCTCTCCTAATTTCCTTCTTAAGCTCCTTCCTGTTAGCCTTATAATCTTCTAGATCTCTAACATTACCTAGCTCTCTGAACCTTTTGTAAGCTTTTCTTTTCTTCTTGATGAGATTTACTACAGCCTTTGTACACCACGGTTCCTGTACCCTACCATAACTTCCTTGTCGCACTGGAATGCACCTATGTAGAACTCCACGCAAATATCCCCTGAACATTTTCCACATTTCTTCCGTACCTTTCCCTGAGAACATCTGTTCCCAATTTAAGCTTCAAAGTTCCTGCCTGATAGCCTCATAATTCCCCTTACTCTAATTAAATGCTTTTCTAACTTGTCTGTTCCTATCTCTCTCCAATGCTATTGTAAAGGACATAGAATTATGATCACTTTCTCCAAAATGCTCTCCCACTGAGAGATCTGACACCTGACCAGGTTCATTTCCCAATACCAAATCAAGAACAGTCTCTCCTCTTGTAGGCTTATCTACATATTGTGTCAAGAAACCTTCCTGAACACACCTAACAAACTCCACTCCATCTAAACCCCCTTGCTTTAGTGAGATGCCAATCGACATTTGGGAAATTAAAATCTCCGAACATGACAACTCTGTTATTATTACACCTTTCCAGGATCTGTTTCCCCATCTGCTCCTGGATATCCCTGTTACTATTGGGCAGCCTATAAAAAATACCCGGTAGAGTTATTGACCCCTTCCAGTCACAACTAACCTCCACACACAGATATTCCGTAGACAATCCCTCCATGATGTCCACCCTTTCTGCAGCCATGACACTAACTTTGATCAACAGTGCCACACACCCACCTCTTTTGCCTCCCTCCCTATCCTTTCTGAAACATCTAAAACCCGGCAGTTGAAGTAACCATTCCTGTCCCTGTGCCATCCAAGTCACTGTAATGGCCACCACATCATAGCTCTAAGTACTGATCCACACTCTAAGCTAATCTACTTTGTTCACAATACTCCTTGTGTTCAAATAGACACATCGCAAACCGTCGGTCTGAGCGCATCCCTTCTCTATCACCTGCCTATCCTTCTTCTCACACACTGTCTCCAAGCTTTCTCTATTTGTGAGCCAATCTCCTCTTCCCCAGTCTCTTCAGTTCAGTTCTCACCCACCAACAATTCTAGTTTAAACTCTCCTAGTAGCCTTTGCAAACATCCCCGCCAGGATATTGGTCCCCCTGGGATTCAAGTGCAACCCATCCTTTTTGTACAGGTCACACCTGCCCCAAAAGAGGTCCCAATGATCCAGAAATCTGAATCCCTGCCCCTTGCTCCAATCTCTCAGCCACGCATTTATCCCCTACTTCATTCTATTCCTATATTTGTGCGGGGGGGGGGGGGAGGGATTTGGGGAACAATGTTCTGATCCGGTTTGTTCAGTGTTTTTGTGCAGAGGAGGTATTTGGGGGGTCAATGTGTCCGATCCATTTTATAGACAATAGGTGCAGAAGTAGACCATTTGGCCCTTCGAGCCTGCACCGCCATTCTTAGATCATGGCTGATCATCTACTATCAATACCCGGTTCCTGCCTTGTCCCCATATCCCTTGATTCCCCTATCCATAAGAAAACTATCTAGCTCCTTCTTGAAAGCATCCAGAGAAATGGCCTCCACTGCCTTCCGAGGCAGTGCATTCCAGACCCCCACAACTCTCTGGGAGAAGTTTTTCCTTAACTCTGTCCTAAATGACCTACCCCTTATTCTCAAACCATGCCCTCTGGTACTGGACTCTCCCTGCATCTGGAACATATTTCCTACCTCTATCTTGTCCAATCCCTTAATAATCTTATATGTTGCAATCAGATCCCTTCTCAATCTCCTCAATTCCAGCGTGTACAAGCCCAATCTCTCCAATCTCTCTGCGTAAGACAGCCCTGCCATCCCAGGAATCAACCTAGTGAATCTATGCTGCACTTCCTCAATTGCCAGAATGTCCTTCCTTAAACCTGGAGACCAAAACTGTACACAATATTCCAGGTGTGGTCTCACCAGGGCTCTGTACAAATGCAAAAGGATTTCCTTGCTCTTGTACTCAATTCCCTTTGTAATAAAGGCCAACATTCCATGAGCCTTTTTCACTGCCTGCTGCACTTGCTCATTCACCTTCACTGACTGATGAACAAGGACTCCTAGATCTCTTTGTATTTCTCCCTTACCTAATTCTACACTGTTCAGATAATAATCTGCCTTCCTGTTCTTACTCCCAAAGTGGATAACCTCACACTTATTCACATTAAACGTCATCTGCCAAGTATCTGCCCACTCACTCAGCCTATCCAAGTCACCCTGAATTCTCCTAACATCCTCATCACATGTCACACTGCCACCCAGCTTAGTATCTTCAGCAAACGTGCTGATGTTATTCTCAATGCCTTCATCTAAATCGTTGATGTAAATCGTAAACAGCTGTGGTCCCAATACCGAGTCCTGTGGCATCCCACTAGTCACCACCTGCCATTCTGAGAAACACCCATTCACTGCTACCCTTTGCTTTCTATCTGCCAACCAGTTTTCTATCCATGTCAATATCTTCTCCCCCAATGCCATGAGCTCTGATTTTACCCACCAATCTCCTATGTGGGACCTTATCAAATGCCTTCTGAAAATCGAGGTACACTACATCCACTGGATCTCCCTTGTCTAACTTCCTGGTTACATCCTCGAAAAACTCCAATAGATTAGTCAAGCATGATTTGCCCTTGGTAAATCCATGCTGGCTCGGCCCAATCCTATCACTGCTATCTAGATATGCCACTATTTCATCTTTAATAATGGACTCTAGCATCTTCCCCACTACTGATGTTAGGCTGACAGGATGATAGTTCTCTGTTTTCTCCCTCCCTCCTTTCTTAAAAAGTGGGATAACATTAGCCATTCTCCAATCCTCAGGAACTGATCCTGAATCTAAGGAACATTGGAAAATGATTACCAATGCATCTGCAATTTCCAGAGCCACCTCCTTTAGTACCCTAGGATGCAGACCATCTGGGCCTAGGGATTTGTCAGCCTTCAGTCCCATCAGTCTACTTATCACCGTTTCCTTCCTAATGTCAATCTGTTTCATTTCCTCTGTTACGCTATGTCCTTGGCCCATCCATACATCTGGGAGATTGCTTTGTGTCTTCCCTAGTGAAGACAGATCCAAAGTACTTATTAAATTCTTCTGCCATTTCTCTGTTTCCCATAACAATTTCACCCAATTCATTCTTCAAAGGCCCAGCATTGTTCTTAACTATCTTCTTTCTCTTCACATACCTAAAAAAGCTTTTGCTATCCTCCTTTATATTCCTGGCTAGCTTGCGTTCGTACCTAATTTTTTCTCTCTGTATTGCCTTTTTAGTTAAGTTCTGTTGTTCCTTAAAAATTTCTCAATCATCTGTCCTCCCGCTCACCTTAGCTCTGTCATACTTCCTTTTTTTTAATGCTATGCAATCTCTGACTTCCTTTGTCAACCATTGTGTCCCCTTTCCCCCTTTGAATCCTTCCTTCTCCGGGGGATAAACTGATTTTGCACCTTGTGCATTATTCCCAAGAATACCTGCCATTGCTGTTCCACTGTCTTTTCTGCTAGGGCATCCGTCCAGTTAATTTTGGCCAGCTCCTCCCTCATGGCTCCATAATCTCCTTTGTTCAACTGCAACACTGACACCTCCGATCTGCCCTTATCCTTCTCAAATTGCAGTAAAAACTTATCATGTTATGGTCACTACCTCCTAATGGCTCCTTTACTTCAAGATCGCTTATCAAATCCTGTTCATTACACAACACTAAATCCAGAATAGCCTTGTCCCTGGTCGGCTCTCATACAAGCTGTTCCAAGAATGCATCCTGTTTTGTTCAGTGTTTTTGTGCGGGGGAGGTATTTGGGGGTCAATGTGTTTGATCCATTTTGTTCCTGTTTTTTTTTTGTGTGGGAGGAGGGATTTGGGGGTGGTTGTGCCTGATCCGTTTTGTTAGTTTTTTTTTGTGGTGGGGAGGGATTTGGGGAATAACGTTCTGATCCATTTTGTTCAGTGTTTTTGTGTGGGAGGAGATATGGGGTCGATGTGCCTGATGTATTTTGTTCGTGGTTTTTTGTGTGGGGGTGATGTGGGGGTTGAAGTACCTGATCCATTTTGTTTGATTTTTTGTGCAGGCGGAGGGGTTTGGTGGTCGATGTGCCTGTTCCATTTTGCTCAGATTTTTTGCATGGGGGGAGAGATTTGGGGTTGATGTGCCCGATCCATTTTGTTTGTGTTTTTTTGTGTGGGGGGGATTTGAGGGGTTTGACGTGCCCGATCCATTTTGTTTGATTTTTTGTGTGGGGGGGATTTGAGGGGTTTGACGTGCCCGATCCATTTTGTTTGATTTTTTGTGTGGGGGGGATTTGAGGGGTTTGACGTGCCCGATCCATTTTGTTTGATTTTTTGTGTGGGAGGAGGGATTTGGAGGTGGTTGTGCCTGATCCGTTTTGTTTGATTTTTTGTGTGGGAGGAGGGATTTGGGGGTTTGACGTGCCTGATCCGTTTTGTTTGATTTTTTGTGTGGGAGGAGGAATTTGGGGGTTTGATGTGCCTGATCCATTTTGTTTGATTTTTTGTGTGGGAGGAGGGATTTGGGGGTGTTTGTGCCTGATTCGTCTTGTTAGCTTTTTTGTGCGGGGGGAGGGATTCGGGGGTTGATGTGCCCAATCCGTTATGCTCGGTTTGTGTTGTGTCTGTTTCATTTTTGTTCATTTTTTTTGTGGGGACGTAGGATTTGAAGTTTGATGATCCTTTCTTTTCTTTCTTGGTTTCATGGCTGCCCAGAGAATTGCAGAATTTCAGAGTTGTATACTTTGATAATAAAATGAACCTTTGAGTATTTGAATAAGGTTATATTTATGTACTTTGTTAATAAATTTATCTTGAACTCTAGCCTCTTTCTGGGCCTTTCAATATTCAATAGACTTCAGTGAGATCCCCACTTATTCTTCCAAACTCCAGAAGGTACAAGCCCAGTGCCATCAACCAGTCCTCGTACATTAACCCTTTCATTCCCGGATCATTCTCATGCGTCTCCTCCGGACCCTCTCCAATGCCTGCACATCATTAGCAATGAGATGGAAAACTATGATAGGCTGGAGCTAAACTCAGTGTCTACCAACCCGCCTCCTGTGAAACACAAGTCTGTATTATTCCTTTCTCTGTATATTCTCCATATTTTTCCATTCACTGTACAAGGTGCATATCCATAAGACCATAAGACATAGGAGCAGAATTAAGCCATTCAGCCCATCAAATCTGCTCCATCATTCCATCATGGCTGATTCCGGATCCCACTCAACCCCATACTCCTGCCTTCTCGCCATATCCTTTGATGTCCTGACCGATCAGGAAACGATCAACTTCCACCTTAAATATACCCACGAACTTGGCCTTCACTGCAGTCTGTGACAGAGCTTTCCACAGATTCACTACTCTCCAGCTAAAAAAAATTCCTCCTTATTTATATTCTAAAAGGTTCATCCCTCAATTTTGAGGCTTTGCCCTCTATTTCTGGATACCCCCACCATAGGAAACATCTCTCCACATCCACCCTATCTAGCCCTTGCAACATTTGGTAGTTTTCAATGAGATCAAACCGTATTCTTCTGTATTTCAGCAGGTACAGGCCCAAAGTTGCCAAACGGTCCTCATTTGTTAACCCTTTTATTCCCGGAATCATCCCATGAACATCCTCTGGACTCTCTCCAATGACAACACATCCTTTCTGAGATAAAGGGCCCAAAACTGCTGACAATACTCCAAGTGCAGCCTGACTAGTGTCTTAGAAAACCTCAGTATTATCTCCTTATTTTAAAATTCTATTCCTCTTGAAATAAATGCCAACATTGCATTTACAAACCAGAGAAAACCTGCAGATGTTGGAAATCCAAGCAACACACACAAAATGCTGGAGGAACTCTGTAGTCCAGGCAGCACCAACGGAAAAGAGTACAGTCAACATTTCAGGCCGAGACCCTTCAGCAGGACTGAAGAAATAAAGATGAGGAGTAGAGTTAAAAGGTTGGGGGGAGGGAGAAACACAAGGTGATAGGTGAAAACGGGAGGGGGAAGGGTGAAGTAAAGAGCTGGGAAGAGAGTAGCCTAACAGTAAGTGATTGTCTTGTACGTTTTTTTTGTGATCGCAAAACCCTATTGGAGATTTGGTAATGTATAATACTGTGAGTCCAGTTCACTGGTTTATTGGCAAGTCTAATGGCAGGGGATTGCTTGGCCTGGGTTTTAGCGCGGACTAGGCCGCATACCACAGTGTGGCCTATTGCAGGGGCTCAGGAGAGGAAGCACAGGAGACAGTGTAGCTGGAACGGGGGTCTGGCCCCCTTCCATCAATTCTGCTCTCCAGTGTTCGCTCAGTGGAATGACAAGCTGAATTGCATGTGTCCGTTTGTCTGTGGACTGCTGAGTTCTGCTTGTTACTGGCAACATCCATGCACCAACAATTTACAGGTCATGTCACTCAGAGATCTTGGTTATATATTCCTGCATGACTCTATGCTTACTTGCTACCTTATATGTGCTATACCTGCCTTGCTGTTGCTGCTATGCTTTGCACCTTGGCCCAGGAGTAAAGCTGTTTTAGTTAGCTGTATTCATGGCTGTTCATATATGGTTGAATGACAATTAAACTTGAAGTTAAACTTGAATGGGAGCCATGTAAAGTGGGAACCATCTTCCTGACTGCCAGTAGCACAGCCAGTGACAGACAGAGAGGAGCAAACAGCCATAGCAATAAAATCAGAAATTACCTTCCTGGTATTTCCCTTAACCAAGGTAGGTGGAGCAAGATCCCTCTACCTCCAAACCCTTTACACTTCAGTTGCTTTCTCTGACACGGTGGTCCCAGTGATTTCTGCTTCTTGCAAACATGTTAACTCTTATGCAGAAGCTTTAACCTATGCTTGTAAAAATTAACAGACTATCCAAATGGGGCTCACTTTCCAGACAGCTGCTTCCAATTCATTTTGAAGTAGAAGCAGAGATTTTACTTATGAGACAGCACCGGCTCACAGTGGACATGGGTACCCCTGCAGAGGCTGCGTACATCTTCAGTCAGTGTCCATGCAGAGACCATCCCTCAGCCAGGGAGCCATAGGCACACACCTGCCACGTTTCCTTGCATCAGTGTAATGGAGAGCAAGAAGCTGCTGACCACGCAGCCTGGAAGTACTGCTGTACACTGCAAGAAGGTGACCAGACACAACAGCCTCATTTTCCTCCCTCTGTAACCAAAGAGACAGGATGATCAGATGAAAGGCCTCCACAAACGGCTGTCACCACTGAGCTCACAGTTGGTGTCAAAGAGAGAAGGTGGATGGACGAAGGCAATCATGCTTCCCATTGTGATTCAGGAAACAGGACTGTCAAGTGAAAGGCTTTCCCAGGCCAGAGTCTGGGCAGGAAGGATGGAAGCTGGCATGGTCTGTAGAAACTTAGAAACATTGAAAACCTACAGCACAATACAGGCCCTTCGGCCCACAATGCTGTGCTGAACATGTACTTATTTTAGAAATTACCTAGGGTTACCCATAGCCTTCTATTTTTCTGAGCTCCATGTACCTGTCCAGGAGACTCTTAAAAGACCGTATTGTATCCACCTCCACCACCATCGCCGGCAGCCCATTCCACACACTCACCACTCTCGGCATAAAAAACTTACCCCTGACATCTCCTCTGTACCTACTTCCAAGCACCTTAAAACTGTGCCCTCTTGTGTTATCCATAGTATCTTAACTGATTGCATCACGGCCTGGAATGGAAACACCAGTGCTCAAGAATGGAAAAGCCTACAGAAAGTAGTAGATACAGCCCAGGCCAACACAGGCAAAACACATTTACACAGCATGTTGCCACAAGAAAGCATTATCCATTATTGAAGGCCCTCACCATCCAGACCATGCTCTCTTCTCACTGCTACCATTGGGCAGGAGGTCCAGGAGCCTTAGGTCCCATACCCTCCAGGAACAGTTATTACCCTCCAACCATCACATGCCTGAACCAGTGTGGATAACTTAATTCATCTCAACTCTGGACAAATTCTACAACCTACTTTCAAGGGCTCTGTACAACTCATGTTCTCAGTATTTTTTCTTTTATCTAAGACCATAAAACAATAAGACACAGGAGCAGAATTAGGCCATTCAGCCCATCAAGTCTGCTCCAAATTTCATCATGGCTGATTTATTATCCCTCTTAACCCCATTCTCTTGCCTCCTCCCAGTAACCTTTGACACCCTGACAAATCAAAAGCCTATCAACCTCCACTTTTAGTATACTTAATGACTTAGCCTCCACAGCCACACGTGACAATATATTCATTTCACATCCACTATCTTTCAATATTCAGTCAGTTTCAATGAGATCCCCCCTCTAGCGAATACTGGCCCAGAATCATTAAATGCTCCTCATACATTAACCCTTTCACTCCTGGGATCATTCTCATGAAACTCCTCTGGACCCTCTCCAATGCCAGAACATCCTTTCTTAGATAAGGGACCCAAAATTACTTAGAATAATTCAAGTGTGGTCTGACCAATGTCTGGTGTCAATGATGAACTTAAAGATCAAGTTGATTACACAACCATGGGTAAACAGGAGGTAGAACTGGTGATTTGAGCTGGGTAAGACAACGGTGGTGAGAACGTGGAACCAGCTGCCAGCAGAAGAGGTGAATGTGGCTTCAAATGTAACACTTAAGGGATGTTTCTGTAGGCAGTGGATGGGTGGGCTTTGGAGGTCCAGGTCCAGGTCCAGGTATTCAGAAATCAGATCAGCATGGACAAGATGTGCCAAAGGGCCTGTTTCTGTGCTGCAGTGCTCTATGACTCTATAAAGGAAGGCATCAAAGAATAAGTTCGTGCATGCGAAGTCACTGAGAGTAGAGAGAAACTGGAGGATTGAGAAAACTTTAAAAAACAACAAAAAACCACTAAGCAAGCAATAAGGAAAGAGAAAATTAAAAGCGGACAAGGGTGGCTAGAGTGAACGTAGGTCTCTTGGAAGTTGAGAAAGAGGGATTTAATATTGAGTAATGTGGAAATTGCTGAGGCCTTGAATGACTATTTTGTGTCAGCCTTCATGATGGAGAATATGACCAATATGCCAAAGGCAGATGTTACAGATGCGATGGGTGGGAGGACCTCCATACAGTTACCATTAGACCATAAGACATGAGCAGAATTAAGCTATTTGGCCCATCGAGTCTGCTCCGACATTCAATCATGACAGATCCTTTTTCCCCTTCTCAGCCCCACTCCCCAGCCTTCTCCCCGTAACCTTTGATGTTGTGTCCAATCAAGAACCTATCAAGCTCTGCCTTAAATACACCCAATGACTGGCCTCCACAACTGCCTGTGATAAAAAACTCTACAAATTCATCACCTCTGGCTAAATAAATTTCTCCACAGCTCTGTTTTAATTTGGATGCCCCTCTGTCTGAGGCTGTACCCTCTTGTCCTGGACTTGTTGTCATGGAAACATCTTTTCCACATCCACTCTGTCTAGGCCCTTCAACATTCAAAACATTGCAATGAGATCCACCCTCATTCTTCTAATTTCCAGCGAGTACAGACCCAAAGCCATCAAATGTTCCTCATATGATAACACTTTCATTCCCAGAATCATCCATGTGAACCTCCCTGAACCCTATCCAATGCCAGCACATCTTTGCCTAGAAGAGGATCTCAAAACTGTTCACAATTTTCAAAGTGAGGCCTCACCAGTGCCTTATAAAGTTTCAGCATCACATTCCTGCTCTTGTATTCTGGACCTCTTGAAATGAATGTTAACATGGCATTTGTCTTCCTCACCACCGACTCAACCTGCAAGTTACCCTTTAGGGTGTTCTGCACAATGGCTCCAAAGTCCCTTTGCATCCCAAATTTTTGGATTTTCTCCCCATTTAGAAAATAGTATGCACAATTATTTTTACTACCAAATTGTATGACCATGCATTTTCCAACATTGTATTTCATTTACCTCTTTCATGCCCATTCTCCTAATCTATCTAAGTCCTTCTGCAACCTATCTGTTTCCTCAACACTACCTACCCATCCACCAATCTTCATATCATCTGCAAACCTGGCAACAAAGCCATCTATTCCATCATCTAAATCTTTTATATACAGCATATAAAGAAGCTGCCCCTACACCGACCCCTATGGAACACCACTGCCTATAGAAACATCCCTTAAATGTTACAAATAAACCCACATCCACCACTGGCAGCCAACCAGAAAGGGATCCCTTTATTCACAGTCTCTGCCTCCTACCAATCAGCCAATGCTCTAACCATGCCAGAAACTTTCCTATCATATCATAAGCTCTTAACTTGGTAAGCAGCCTCACATGTGGTACCTTGTCAAAGGCCTTCTGAAAGTCCAAATATACAACATCCACTACATTCCCTGTATCCATCCTCTTTGTAATCCCAAAGAATTCCAACAGGTTCATCAGGCAGGATTTTCCCTTAAGGAAACCTTGCTGTCTTTGTCCTATCTTGTCCTGTGTCACCAAGTACTCCATCACCTCATCCTTAACAATTGACTCCAACATCTTCGTAACCAGTAACTGGTCTATAATTTCCTTTCTGCTGCCTTCTTCCTTTCTTAAAGAATGAAGTGACATTTGCAATTTTCCAGTCCTCTGGCACCATACCAGAGTGCAATGACTCTTTTACCACCACCTCTTTCAAAATCCTAGGGTGCAGTTCCTCTAGTCTGGGTAACTTATGTTCCTTTAGGTCTTTCAGCTTTCTGAGCACCTTCTCCCTTGTAATAGTAACTGCATTCAAGTCTCTTCCCTTCCATGCTTCAATATCTGGCACACTGCTAGTGTCTTCCACAGTGAAGACTCATGCAAAATGCTTATTTATTTTTCCTGCCATCTCCTTGTCCACTGTTATTATTTCTTCAGCCTTATTTTCTAGTGGTCCTATATCCACTCATTTCTCTTTTATTTTATACATATTTGAATAGGCTTTTACTATCCACCTTGATATTGTTTGCTAGCTTGCTTTCATATTTCATTTTTTCCCTCCTATTGATTCTTTAGTTGCTCTGTAGGTTTTTAAAAATTTCGCAATTCTCGATCTTCCCGCTAATACTTGCTTTATTGTATGCCCTCACTTATGCTTTTACATTAGATTTGACTTCCCTTGTCAGCCACCATTGGACTACTTTGCCATTTGAGTATTTTTTTCGTTTTTGGAATACACCTATCCTGCAGCTTCTTCATTTTCCCCTGAAACTCACACCATTGCTGCTCTGCTGTCATCCCTGCCAGCACCTCCTTCCAACTCCTCTCTCATACCACTGTAATTTCCCCTTACTCCACTGAAATACTGCTACATTACTTTCTCCCTATCAGATTTCAAATTGAACTCAATCATTTTGTGATCACTGTCTCCTAAGGGGTCTTTTTAATACCTTAAGCTCCCTAATCACTTCCGGTTCATTCTACAACACCCATTGTAGAATAGCTGATCCTGTAGTAGGTTCGATGACAAATTGTTCTGAAAAGCCACCTTGTAGGCATTCAACAAACTCACTCTCTTGAGATCCATTACCAACCCAATTTTCCCAATTGACCTGCATGTTGAAATCTCCCATGACTATCATAACATTTCCCTTTGACATGCTTTTTCCATTTCCCATTGTAATCTGTGGTTCACGTCCCAGCTGCTGTTGGGAGGCCTGTATATAACTGCCTCAGGGTCCTTTTACCCTTGCAGTTTCTTAACTCAACCCACAAGGATTCAACATCTTCTGATCCTATGTCACATCTTTCTATTGATTTGATGTCATTCTTTACCAGCAGAGTCATGCCTCCCCCCCCCCCCCCCGCCTACCTTCCTATCCTTCCAATACCACCTGTAACCTTGGACATTCAGCTTGCAACTACTCCCAATGACTGTCACTAAAGAGGTGATGATGAGCAAACTATTGAGCTTAAAGGTAGACAAGTCCCCTGATCCCAGTGGGGTGTATCCCAGGGTACTGAAAGAAATGGTGCAAGTTATAGTAGAATTGTTGGTGATAATTAACCAAAATTCTCTGGGCTCTAGGCATTTCCTGGCAGATTGGAAGACAGCAAATGACATGCTTCTGTTTTAAAAGCAATGTAGGCAAAAGGCAAGAAACTATAAGCCAGATTGCTTATTGTCTATAATCAGGAAAATGTTTAAAGATATCATTAAGGAAGAAATAGTGAGACATCTGGAGAACGGCAGTTCTATCATGGTTCAATTTGACAAATGTACTGGAGTTCTTTGAGGATATGAGAGGTGACCTGATAGAGGTGTGCAAGATGATAAGAGGCATAGATAGATTGGACAGCCAGAGACATTTTCCCAGGATGGCAATGGCTAATACAAGGGGGCATAATTTTCAAGTGATTTAAGGAAAGTATAGGAGAAAAGTCAGAGGCAGGTTTTTTTCCACTGACAGTGGTGGGTGCGTGGAACATCCTGCCTGGGCTGGTGGTAGAGGTAGGTACAATAGGAACATTTAAGAGACTCTTAGATAGGCTAATGGTGGGCTAAGCAAGAGGGAAGGTTTGATTAGATTGATCACAAAATAGGTTAAGAGATTGGCAAATCATTGTGAATCAAAGGGCCTGTATTGTGCTTCAATGTTCTATGTCCTGGAGACAAAGGGAAAGAGATGGTTGTTATACACCTGCATTTCCAGAGGGCAGTCGATAAGGTGCCACATGGGGCTGAGGTAATGTTTTAGCAGGGATAGAGAATTGATTATCTAATATATAAGGCAGAGTGTTGGGATAAATGGGTGCTTCTCTGATAGACAGTTAGTGATGAATCAAGTGTCACAGAAGTCAGTGCTGGGCTCGTAACTGTTATAATATACATTAACTATTTGTAAGAAGTGACTGAGTGTAGTATATTCAAGTTTTCTGATGACATTAAATTGAGAAGAGAAGCAAATTGAGATGAATCTGCAGAGAAATATATATAGGTTAAGTGAATGGTCAACGGTCTGGCTGATGGAGTCCAGAATTGGTCAATCCAAGGTCACTCACTTTGGAAAGAAAAATAGAAGATCAGATTATTTTTAAATGGTGAAAGATTGCAGCATGCTGCTGTGCAGAGGGACTTGGGAGTGTTTGTGCACGAATCACAAAATGTTGCTTTACAGGTGCGAAAGGTTATCAAGAAGGCAAATGGGATGTTGGCCTTCATTGCTCGAGGGATTGAATTTAAGGGCAGGGAGGTTATGCTGCAACTGTACAGGGTACTGGTGAGGCCGCACCTGGAGTACTGTGTGCAATCCTGGTCTCCTTACTTGAGGAAGGATAGGCATGGAGGTGGTGCAGAGGAGGTTCACAGGTTGATTCTGGAATTAAGGGTGTTTAGCCTCTGAGCAGAGATTGAGTGCCCTGGGACTAAACTTACTGGACTTCAGAATAATGAGAGGGGATCTTAGTGAAACATAAAATTATGAAAGGGATAGAAAAAGTAGAGATGGTAAAGTTCTTTCCATTGATAAGTGAGATTAGAACTAGGGAACATATTCTCAAGATATGGGGGAAGAGATTTAGAACGGAGATGAATAGAAACTCCTTTTCCCCATGACCATCTCATGAAATATATTTACAACACAGTTAAATAAATTTTTACTTAGCAGGCTAATGCAGAGTTATGGAGAAAAAGCAGATGGGTCAGTGAGTATAATCACAACCCACACTGGGACAGTAATCAGTGAGTTTGACTGGGACAGCGGTCAGTGGGACAGGGGCTCCTCTGTCCACTCTCACACGTCCCCCTGTCTACTCTCTGAGGGTGAAGCCCCCCTCTGGGGTGTAAGGAGCACTGGCCCAGGCAACAGCTCCACCTATTTACAGTGGTCTGTCACAGCGTGGTCTCTGCTGAGCACAGCATGCTAGCGACTGTTCCCCCAGACGGGCAGACAACAGCCCAACAGTCCGCCAGGGCGTGTGAAGCAGCTCTTTGTTTGCCTCTCCCTGTGTGGGCGAGCTGTGAACTGAGACACTGTATTTCAGGTCGTCAGCTTGGTGCCCATGCTGACCTCTGGGTGGAAGGTCACACAATGACTTATCTTCACCGGTGGCAGGGATACTGCCTGCTCTCAGTGGGCTTCAGAATCAGGGCTGTGAACAGAGCAAGAGCCTACACTGAAAGGTTTTCTCAACGTTACTATTACACAAGCAACATTATTCCAGCGATAGACGACCTTTGCCAGCAGTCCTGCAAAGCCAGTCAAGTGATTACAGTTGGTGCTCAGTCACAGAGCGAAACGGCCAATATTTCTTCTGGGAACTGGATTCTACTGCTCGCACAAAAGGGTCCTAGACAACACAATAGTGGCCTGTACAACACAGGAAGGGCCTAAACAACACAATAGTAGCCTGTACAACACAGGAGGGGCCTAAACAACATGGAGGGGCCTGTACAACATGGAAGGCCTTGTACAACACAAGGGCCCTGTACAATAAAGGAGGGACTCTACAACACAGAAGAGAGCTTTTCCGGGATCAGACATACCTGTGTCCTGGGTCAGACATCTGTCTTTCCTGGGATCAGACGTACCTGCATCCTGGGACTAGACATCTTATTTTCCTGTGACCAGACATCTCTGCGTCTTGGGATCTCGGACGATACATCTCTCTATGTGGGGACCAGATGTCTCTCTGTTCAGGAACCAGGCGTCTGGGTTTATTCTCAGTGACTCAGTGACAGTAATGAGTGGGAGCTGTTGTTCTCTGGGGACATCACTGGGGTGAGGTTTCATTTCCCAACCTCAGCCCTCTGCTGGGAAAGTGGGTCTCGTGGCTGGGATGGATTCGGATGAAAAGGAGAACGCTTGTGTCAGTTCCCTCAATAAGCAGGCTAATGGAGGGTCACAGACAGGGTGCATACATAAATCTGTTTGAGTGCATTTAATTTCAGGAGATGTCACAGTGTGCATGGGTGGGAAGGGTCCCATCACTCCCACAGCCACACAACTGGAGACAGACAGGCAAGTGGAGCAAGTCTCATTGGCTCAGGGTCCCCTGACTCTGCAGATGTCCCTGTGGGATTAGTACCCCATCGCTTCAGTAAGGGAGGAGTTTCCCCCCACCCAGGGTGAAGACTGGGTTTGAACAGTGGAGCACTGACCCAGAGCTTTCCATCAGCTACCCTCGGTACAGCGAGTGCCATCTTCCACTGTCAGTGTCAGCAATTCAGTTACGAAGAAAGAAATCTTTCCAAAAGCCACTGAGGCTGTCAGTAAAGTAGAGGCAGTATGGTACCACAGCAATTAGTCCAGTCGCTTTACAGTTTCAGCTGTAAGATCAGGATTCAATTCCCGCCACAACCTTCGCTGATTTGACTTGACGCAAATGAGGCATTTTATTCTGTTTCGATGTGCATGTATCAAATAAAGCTAATCTTTAATCGCTTTCTTTAAAGTATTAAGATCATAAGACACAGGAGCAGAATTGCACCACTCAGCACATTGAGTCTACCACACATGGCTGATTTATCATCCCTCTCAAACCCTTTCTCCTGCCTTCTCCCCATAACCTTTGACACCCTGACTAATCAAGAAGCTATCAACCTCTGCTTTAAATATTATCAATGACTTGGCCTCTAGAGCTGTGCATGGCAATGAATTCCAAGATTCACCACCCTCTGCCTAAAGAAATTGCTTCTCATCTCTGTTCTAAAAGGATGTCACTCTATTCTGAGGCTGTAGCCTGGACTCTCCTACTACACATGCTCTCCACATCCACACTATCTAGGCATTTCAATATTCAATAGGTTTCAATGAAATCCTCCCTCAGTAAAGTCCCAGAGCCATCAAACACTCCTCAACTGTTAACCCTTTTGTTCCCAGAATCATTCGTGTAAACCTACTCTTGACCCTTACCAATGCCAGCAAATCTTTCCTTAGATAAATACCCAACACTGCTCACAATACTCCAATCACTCACGAGAGAATATCTGCAGATGCTGGGAATCCAAGCAACACACACAAAATGCTGGAGGAACTCAGCAAGCCAGGCAGCATCTATAGAAAAGAGTGTAGTCGATGCTTTGGGCCGAGATCCTTCTTTGGGACTGGAGGAGAAAGATGAGAAGTCCAAGTAAGAAGGTGGGGGAGGGGAGGAAGAAATACAAGGTGATAGGTGAAACCAGGAGGGGTGAGGGAGTAAAGAGCTGGGAAGTTAATTGGTGAAAAAGGTAACATGCTCACAATACTTCAAGTGCAGTCTGACTAATGCCTTGTAAAGCCTCAGCATCACACCCTTGCTCTTATATTCTAGTCATCTCAAAATGAATGCTAACATTGCATTTTCTTCCTTACTTTCAGGTTAACCTTCAAGGAATCCTGCAAGAAGACTCCCAAGACTCTTTGCACCTACGATTTTTTAATTTTCTCCCCATTTAGAAAATAGTCCACACCTTATTTTTTCTACCAAAGTGTTTGATCATACATTTCTCAACACTATTCCATCTTCCACTTCTTTGTCCATCCTCCTAATCTAAGCAAGTTCTTCTGCAGCCTCTTTGCTTCCTTAAAATCACCTGTCTCTCCACCTATCTTTGTATCATCTGAAAACTTGGCCACAAAGCCATCAATTCTGTCATCTAAATCATTGACATACGATGTGAAAAGAAGTGGTCCCCATGGTGAACTACATATACCTGTCAGGACACCCCCCCCCCCCCCCCCGCTGACTGCTCCTGTGGCTCCTCCCACAGACCCCTGTATAAAGGCGATTGGAGGCACAGCTCCTTCCTCAGTCTCCAGGATGTTGTGTGGTGGTCACTTGCTGCTTGTGCTTTCTTCCAGCCAATAAAAGCCTACCTTAACTCACGTCTCCGAGAGTTATTGATGGTGCATCAGTCCCAACATTAACCCCTGTGACACACCACTTGTCACCAGCAGCCAACCATAAAAGGCCCCCTTTATTCCTACTCCTTCACTCCTGCCAGTCAGCCAATCTTCTATCCATACTAGTATATTTTCAGTAATACCATGGGCTCTTATCTTGTTAAACAGCCTCATGTGCAGCAACTTGTAAAAGGCCTTCTGAAAATCCAAGTAAACAACATCCACCAACTTTCCTTTGTTTATCCTGCCTGCTACTTCCTCAAAGAATTCCAATAGATTTGTCAGGGAAGATTTCCCTTTAATGAAGCTCTGCTGACTTTGGCCTATTTTATCCTGTGCCTCCAAGTACCCCAAAAGCTCATCTTTAATAATCAACTCCAACATTTTCCCAATCACTGAGGTCAGACTAACTGGCCGATAATTTCCTTCCTGCTGCCTTTCTCCTTTCTTAAAGAGTGGAGTGACATTTGCAATTTTTCAGTCCTCCAGAACCTTTCCAGAATATAGAGATTCTTGAAAGATCATTGCTAATGCCTCCACAATCTCTTCAGTACCTCTTTCAGAACCCTGTAGTGTGATCTATTTGGTCCAGGTGATTTCTCTACCTTCAGACCTGTCAGCTTCCCAACATTTTCTCCTTAGCAGTAGTAACATGCTCACTTTAGCCCCCTGACAATCTCAAATTTCAGACATACTGTTAGTGTTTTCCACAGTAAATAATGACACAAAATTGAATGATCTGAAATTTTGAGGAGTGGGCTGAAGTCTCGAAGGTGCAGGATGCTTGCTGTATGGCATGTACTGGCCAAATCGAGAAGCTGGGGCCTGGGCCCAAGAGTGGGGAATGAGCCAATGTTTGGCCATTGCTGAAGCAGACTTGGAGGCAATTTGATATGGCAGAACTGAGGCAGAGCCCAGGCCCAAGAGTGAGGAAAGACCTGAATTTTGGTCTTTTAAGCACTGGAACAAATTGGAAAGGTCAAGTATGGGCTGATTCAATGTGTGGGGCCTGGGCCCAAGAGCATATTGAAGCAGCAGGGCCCAGGTCACAGAGCAAGGAATGATCCGACGTTTGGGCGATTTAAGCACCAGGCTAGATTGAAATGTTGGGGCTGGAGTTGAAGGTCCGGCCGTTTCAGCTTGCTGCCCCACAAAGTTTACTCACCTCTGTGCTGAACTGAGAATGTGGCCTGCAACTAATGATATCCTGAAACAGCTACAGTTATGACCGGCTTTGTGGCTGTGGGGTCATTTTCATGAACTGTTTACTTTTATTGTTTACACGATTTGTTTTCTTCCTCCACACAACCGTTGTTGGACAAAATGGGTTCTTTTTGGTTTCTTTAGTTTTGTGGCTGCCTGTAAGATGAATTTAATGGTTGTATATAGTATACATACCTTGATGATAAATGCACTTTGAACTTTGAAAATACTTATTATATTTGTCCGCTATATCTTTGTTCCTCAATACTACTTCTCCAATGTCATTTTCCAATGGTCCCATATCCACTCTCATCTCTCTTTTACTGTTTATATATCTAAAAATAACCTTTGATATTATTGGCCAGCTTACTTTCATGTTTCATCTTTTCCCTCCTTATGGTTTTTTAGCTGCATTCTGTTGATTTTTAAAAGCTTCCCAATCCTCCAACCTCCTACTATTTTTTGCACTATTATATGCCCTCTCTTTTCTTTTTATTCTGTCTTTGATTTCCCTTGTCAGCCACAGGAGCCTCATCCTCCCTTTAGGATACTTCTTCATCTTCGGGCTGATCCCCGAGTGGGCTCATTCATGAGCTGCTCTGAAAAAAACATTTTGTAGGCATTCTACAAATTCCTTGTCTTTGGATTCAGCACCAACCTGATTTTCCCGATCTACCTGCATATTGAAATCCCCCATGACTATCGCAACATTGCCCTTATTACATACGTTTTCTATTTCCCATTGAAATGTATATCCCACATTCTGGCTACTGTTCGGGGACCTGTATACAACTCCCATCAGGGTCTTTTTACTCTTGCAGTTTCTTAACTCTTCCCACAAGGATTCTACATCTTCCATTCCTACGTCACCTTTTCCTAAGGATTTGATTTCATTTTTTTACCAAATGAGCCCCCCCCCCCACCTGCCTGCCTGTCCTTTTGATACAATGTGTATCCTTAGATGTTAAGCTCACAACTATGATCTTCTTTCAGCCACATCTCAGTGATCCCACAATATCATAACAGCCTATGTCTAACGACAAGATCATTGAACAAGGGGTGAATGTCATCAGACCCTGAGAATGACTCCAAAATGTTGGCCTGTGTACTACAGTGTTCTATGCTCTTGTGAGGCTTCCACCTGGCCTTCTGTTCATTGATCAGCCTGTTTTGAAAGCAGCAGGTTGGAATATCCACAGAACTAAAGTGCAGGAAGGAAGATCCCTTGAGATGGAGAGGGAGGGAAAGGGAGTGGGGCAGCAGCTCAGCGAGTATATCTCATAGCCTTCAGCTATGGAGTCTGTTAGTATTCAACAGAGAAAACAGAACAGTGCAGCTCAGAATCAGGCCCTTCAGCTCACAATATTGAGCTGACAATTAAATTTTGAATCAATTGCCCAACTGGACTCATCCTTTCTGCCTACACAATGTCCATATCCTTCCACTTCATGCCCACTTATGTCCCTGTCCACAAGCTTCTTGAATGCCTCTATCATATCTGCCTCCACCACCACCCCTGACAGCACATTCCAGGCACCCACCACTCTCTGTGTAAAAAGCTTGCCCCTCACATCTCCCTTGAAATTAACCACTCTCACCATTTGACACTGTGGGAGGGGCGGTACTGAGAGAGTCTCACACTGTCAGAGCTCTTTCTCCTAAAGTTGGAAATTTGTGGCAAAATTGCCAAAGAACAGTTTTGGATACAGCCAAAGGACATTGGGAGTGTGGAATATCACCTTGGCAGCAGACTGAAACAGTTTCTTTGCCTGGAAGAATTTGTTTCAGTGAAGTTTTTCAACCTCAGTGGAAAAGCTTGCTTGCATTTACCCTATTTACATTCCTCATAATTTTGAATCCCTCTATCAAATTTCCCCTCATTCTCCTATGCTCCAGGTAATAAAGTCCTAACCTATTAAACCTTTTCCTATAACTCAGGTCCTCAAGACCTCAATTTCCAGCAACCTTCTCGAAGATCAATCGCTCAATTCCCTCTCACATAGCCCTCCACAGCCTCTACTACCTCCTTCCACTCTTTGTGTTCTATGGACTGAGAGTGGGGCAGTGACAGGGCTGTCTACAAGAAGGGTCAGAGCAGTCTCTATTTCCTGAGGAGACTGAGGTCCTTTAACATCTGCCGGACGATGCTGAGGATGTTCTACGAGGCTGTGGTGGCCAGTGCTATCATGTTTGCTGTTGTGTGCTGGGGCGGCAGGCTGAGGGTATCAGACACCAACAGAATCAACAAACTCATTCGCAAGGCCAGTGATGTTGTGGGTGTGGAACTGGACTCTCTGATGGTGGTGTCTGAAAAGAGGTTGCTGTCCAAGTTGCATGCCATCTTGGACAATGACTCCTATCCACTCCATAATGTACTGGTTAGGCACAGGAGTACATTCAGCCAGAGACTCATTCCACCGAGATGTAATACTGAGCGTTATAGGAAGTCATTCCTGCCTGTGGCCATCAAACTTTACAACTCCTCCCTCGGAGTGTCAGACACCCTGAGCCAATAGGCTGGTCCTAGACTTATTTCCACTTGGCATGATTAACTTAGTTTTATTTAATTATTTATGGTTTTATATTGCTATATTTCTTCACTATTCTTGGTTGGTGCGGCTGTAACAAAACCCAATTCCCCTCAAGATCGAGAAAGTATGTCTGTCTGTCTGTCCGTCCGTCCGTCCGTCCGTCCGTCCGTCCGTCCGTCAGTCTGTCTGTCTGTCTGTCTGTCTGTCTGTCTGTCTGTCTGTCTGTCAGTCTGTCTGTCAGTCTGTCTGTCTGTCTGTCTGTCTGTCTGTCTGTCTGTCTGTCAGTCTGTCTGTCTGTCTGTCTGTCTGTCTGTCTGTCAGTCTGTCTGTCTGTCTGTCCCTGAACCTGCTGAGGACACTGATATGGGGAGGAATATGGATCTGATCAGTGATTAAACAGACCTGGGCCTTTAAAAGGGCTGAATGCCCTTTTGCCAGCCATGTGTCCTGTGTGGCACAAACCCACACAGATCTGCCACACACGCTGTGATTTTCTCAGCGTCCTGTCACTGAGAATGGATGCCAACCTGTTGTCATCATGCTGGTTTACAGTTCCGTTTTCTCTCTGCCTGCCTTTCGCAAACGTATTGTCTTATATTTACCACGTTCCAATCCGCCGGGACTGGCTCAGATCTGACAGCGTTTATTCCAACTTCCAAATCGGATTTCAGTTTGTGTTCAATAATGACATTAGCTTGGTGTAATCACCACAGATCGCAGAGGGACAGCAATGTAACAAGTGACATGTTTTTGTGTGGTTGAGTCAGCAGGAAGTTAAAACCCAATGGCCGAAGCCTAGAGACTTGAGACTGGAGGCTCACAGATCTGTCCTGGGATTGGAGGCAAATTTGTGTGGATGTAGGAGGGGCAGGAATGGGTCTTGTTTTGCTGTTGTTCTTCTGCAGACTGCTGTGGCAGGTTCCTGAGGCTGGCTATGTTGGTGCTAGAATGTGGGACGGCACTTGCAGGCTGCCCCCAGCTCATCCTTAGTTTGAGTTGGTTGTAAATGCAAACGATACATTTCACTGTCTGCTTTTATGTACATTTGATAAACGACTCTGGACCAGAATCCGATCACACCACATCACTCAAGAAGGTTGTGGTGGATCCAGCCTCATTCCTCATCCTGACCAGGGTACTGTTCACCTATTGTTATCAAAGCTCTCCCTCTCTCTGCTGACAGATCAGATTTTGCCTCAGTCTGTCTGAAAAGGGTGATCCTCCTTCTTCATGACAATTCAGGTTTCGTTTCCCCACATCTGCTTTATCGGACCCTTCAGGATCTAATGTACCCCAAGTCCTTTCTGATTCTTCCAGTTTCCGATGAACACCAGCCTCGCCTGGCCAAGCTTCCTCATCATCAAGGACTCTTTACAGATCACCTTCTCAGCATTATTTTATTTTTCTTGCACAGTTTGTCTTTTTCATCAGTATTTGCCTGTTTATGTATAGCTTTTCATATATTTTATTGTATTTGTTTTTTCCTGTAAATATCTGCAAAAAAACCACTCCCCCACCTTTTGAAACATCTAAACCCCGGAACCTTCAGCAGCTAATCCTGTGTATGTGGCAGGCAAGTCTCTGTAAAGGCCACATCAAAGTTCCACGTACTGACCCATGCTCTATGTTCATCACTATGTACCTGTGAAGCTGCTGCAAGTAGGTTTTTCATTACATCTGTGCATTAACTTGACTTCTTCGATTTTGCGCATTCATCTGGGATTCAGTATTTTCAACTTTTATTTCAGAATCAGAATCAAATTTATTATCACTGGCATTTGTGGTGAAATATGTTGTTTTACAGCAGCAGTAAAGTGCAATTCAAATTAATTTTTAAAAATAATAAATTACAAGAAGAAATATATATATAAAATTAAAGTAAGTAGTCAAAAAGGGAGCCAAAAAATGTGAGGTGTGCTTTAGATGCAGAAAAAGCATTTGATAGATTGGAATGGGATTTTTTATTTAAGGTATTGGAAAAATATGGATTAGGAAGTATCCTTTTTAAAATGGATTAAAACCTTAAATACTAATCCCAAAGCTAAAGTCGTGACAAATGGTCAAATTTGAACATCATTTCAGTTAACAAGGTCAACTAGACAAGGTTGTCCATTTTCACCTGCTTTATTTGTGTTGGCGATAGAACCATTAGCTGAATTAATTAGAACGGACCCAGATATTAAGGGTTTCAGAGTTAACCAGGAGGAACACAAGATTAACTTATTTGCTGACGATGTTCAGCTTTATTTAACAAACCCATTGTATTTGCTACATAAATTATCTTCTAGATTGGAAGAATATAGGAAAATATCAGGCTACAAAATAAATTAGGATAAAAGTGAAATTCTACCTCTTACTAAAGGAGATTATAGTCAATGTCGATTAATAACTCAATCTAGATGGCTGATAAATGGTATAAAATATTTAGGTATAAGAGTTGATAATGATATAAAGAATTTATATAAATTAAATTATTTACCATTATTGAAAAAAATTCAAGAAGATCTTGATAAATGAATGATGTTACCAATAACATTAGTAGGCAGAGTAAATGCTGTAAAAATGAATATATTCCCTAGATTACAATATTTATTCCAAACACTACCAATACAACTACCCCAGAAGTTTTTTCAAGAGTTAAATAAATACGTGAGGAAGGTTCTTTGGAAAGGTAAGATGTCAAGAATATCGTTGGAAAAATTGACATGGAAATTTAATCTAGGAGGGCTACAACTTCCAAACATTAAGAATTACTATAAAGCAAATCAACTTAGATCTATTGCATCTTTTTTTGATGAAGATAAACCAGCATGGATTAGAATAGAATTAAATAAAATAGGAGAAAATATACCAGAAGATTTTATATATAAGTGGGAATCTAAATGGATACGGGAAAAGAAAGAATCTCCTATATTAAAACATTTGATTGATTTATGGGACAAGATAAATGTTGATGATGAGATAAAGAAATCTTTATTAGCAAAGAGACCTTTAAATCAAAATAAACTTATTCCTTTTACAATGGATAACCAATCTTTATACAACTGGTTTCAAAAAGGGATTAGATATATAGGAGACTATTTTGAAGGAGGTATATTAATGTTATTTGATCAACTAAAGAATAAATACAAAATATCAAACAACACTCTTTTTTGTTATTTTCAATTAAGGGCTTATTTAAGAGATAAACTGGGTCAAACAATGTTATTGCCGAAACCTAATGAAATAGAAACTTTAATTCAAAAAGGAAAAATTTAAAAATTTATTTCTTGTATGTATAGTTTGATTCAAAAACAGGCAATTAAACAAGGAATCCATAAGTCAAGACAAAAATGGGAAACTGACTTGAATATTAAAATTGAAGAAACAAGTTGGTCAAGACTATGCCTTGACAGTATGACAAATACAACAAATGTCCGGCTACGATTAGTGCAATATAATTTTTTACATCAATTATATATTACACCACAAAAAATAAATAAATTAAACCCAAATTTATCTGATCAATGCTTCCGATGTAATCAAGAAATTGGTACTTTCTTACATTCTACTTGGTCTTGTTTTAAAATTCAACCTTTTTGGACAAATTTAAGAGTTTTACTGGAACAAATTATTGGAACACAACTTCCACATAACCCAATATTATTTTTACTAGGCGATATTGAAGGGATAAAACCGAAACCCAAATTGAATAAATATCAGAAAGAATTTATAAAAATTGCATCGGCAGTAGCCAAAAAGGCTATTGCAGTTACTTGGAAATCGGATTCGTACTTAAGTATAGATTGTTGGAAGAACAAAATCTTTAGCTGTATTCCACTTGAAAAAATTACATAATTTAAGAGATAAATATGAAACATTTCTGAAAATTTGGCGCCCTTATTTACAAAATATAGGACTAAATATATAGGTGCTCCGAAGATAAAATTACTGGTTATTTGGAGAAAGAGATAAATATATATACTAAAGCTGTTATGAACTCCATGGAGCATGTGGGGATCTTCCGATATCCAGGCATTCTTTCTTTTTTTCTTCTTTCTTTCTACAGGGATATGTTAGGGGGGAGGGGTTAAGGCGAGGGGGGGAAGGGCTGATAAGTTTGTTTTTCTTTTCTTCTGTAATCATTGAAAACTCAATAAAAAAAATTTTTAATGTGAGGCATTATTCATGGGATCATAGAACCATAGAACACTACGGCACAGTACAGGCCCTTCAGCCCTCCATGTTGTGCTGACCCATATAATCCTTTAAAAAAAGTACTAAACCCACGCTATCCCATAACCCTCCATTTTCCTTTCATCCATGTGCCTGTCCAAGAGGCTCTTAAATACCCCTAATGTTTTAGCCTCCACCATCCCTGGCAAGTCATTCCAGGCACTCACAACCCTCTGTGTAAAAAACTTACCCCTGATGTCTCCCCTAAACTTCCCTCCCTTAATTTTGTACATATGCCCTCTGGTGTTTGCTATTGGTGCCCTGGGAAACAGGTACTGACTATCCACCCTATCTATGCCTCTCATTATCTTGTAGACCTCTATCAAGTTCCTTCTCATTCTTCTACACTCCAAAGAGAAAAGTCTAACCTTGCTTCATATGACTTGTTCTCCAAACCAGGCAACATCCTGGTAAATCTCCTCTGCATCCTCTCCATAGCTTCCACATCCTTTGAAATTCAGAAATCTGACAGCAGAAGGGGGAAGCTGTTCTGGAACCATTGATAACAAAGAGAAGAGGACGTGTCCTGGGTGATGGAGTACTTAATAATGGATACTGCCTTCTTGAGGTATCACCTTTTGAAGTTGTCCTCGAGGGTGGGGAGGCGATGAACATGATGGTGCTGGCTGAGCTTGCAACTATTGCACCTTTCACTGATCCTGTGCAGTAACCCCTCCATACTAGACAGAAGATGGATTTTGCAAGTTCCTCATTTTAGCTTTGCTCCTGCTCCTGAAATCATTTTGCATCAGCCAGATCCAAACTCAGTATGTTGTGCCCAACCAACAAAAGGCATAGCAGCAGACTGCTTTGTCTTGGACCTGAGGCTGGTTTGGACAGTCTGCAGCCTGCCGTGGCATGTTCCTGAGGCTGGTTTGGACAGTCTACAGCCTGCCGTGGCAGGTTCCTGAGACTGGTTTGGACAGTCTGCAGCCTGCCGTGGCAGGTTCCTGAGGCTGGTTTGGACAGTCTACATCCTGCCGTGGCAGGTTCCTGAGACTGGTTTGGACAGTCTGCAGCCTGCCGTGGCAGGTTCCTGAGGCTGGTTTGGACAGTCTGCAGCCTGCCGTGGCAGGTTCCTGAGACTGGTTTGGACAGTCTACAGCCTGCCGTGGCAGGTTCCTGAGGCTGGTTTGGACAGTCTGCAGCCTGCCGTGGCAGGTTCCTGAGGCTGGTTTGGACAGTCTACATCCTGCCGTGGCAGGTTCCTGAGGCTGGTTTGAACAGTCTACAGCCTGCCATGGCAGGTTCCTGAGGCTGGTTTCGACAGTCTACAGCCTGTCGTGGCAGGTTCCTGAAGCTGGTTTGGACGGTCTGCAGCCTGCCGTGGCAGGTTCCTGAGACTGGTTTGGACAGTCTACAGCCTGCCATGGCAGGTTCCTGAGGCAGGTTTGGGTGGGCTGCTGATTACAATTCAATGGCCTGCTCTACGGGAAGAATAGTTAGGCACAGAGGTTTGGGTCAGGGCTTAAGGACAATCTAAATTTGGGAGGGAGGCAATATCCCTGCCAGAAGTCAGAACTATTTTCTGATTGCCAGTAAGTTATAACAGTATTTGTGGCTTTACCGTCACTAGCTCTATTTTTGCAGGACCCTGGGCTGTTATTTTAAAACTGACAGCTGTGCACGCTTAACACAGAGAGAGAGTTTCGTCGTGACTTGTGTTATCAAAGTATATCTGCAGGATATTCTGCCAGTAGTAAAGACAGTTACTACCCAGGTTGTTCTGTTTTGCCCACTCTGTGCAGCTGTTGGAGTGTGTCCAAGGGAAGTGTAGAGGAGAGGGTCAAAAGGTGTAGTTTTGATACAGGCATTCTCGGGTAATAAATACCCAACATATAGTCACTTCCTGCACACGACAGTTCTCATCAGATTATTGTCTTTGAAACTCCGATATACGCACGTAGTCAGCAGATCTAGTGTTGTTCAAATAATAATCCGAAACTGTAAATTGCACGTATAATGAAGAACTATAATATTGTACTACTGTGAGACTGTAATCTCTGAATTAACCATGTTTGGAAAAAAAAATCAGACTTAGTTTCCCCTCTCTCTCCAAAGTAAATTTATTATCAAAGTATGTGTATGTCACCATATTCACTTTCTTACAGGCCTTCACAGTAGAACAGAGAAATACAATAGAATCAGTGTAAAACTACACACAAAGACAATCAATGTGCAAAAGACAAACTGTACAAACATTAAAAAATAAACAAACAACAATAAGTAAATAAATAATACTGAGAACATGAATTACAGAGTCCTTGAAAGTGAGTCCATAGCTTATGGAATCAGTTCAGTGTCGACGTGAGTGCAGTTATGATTGATGGTTGAAGGGTAATGATACTTTCGCTATCATACGATGAAGGGTGCTCTCAATATTGAATGAACATTGCGTATTTTCACTCACTATTGTTGAGGTGTCACTATCAAGGAGTTCCCTTCCCTTGAGATAGTTGAGGTGTCAATATTCAAGTCAAGTTTAACTAGACTGTATACACATACAGCACAACATGAGATGCTTCTCTGCACCAAGGTGTAAAGCACAGCAGTACGCATAACACACATACAACACACAATAATTTAGGAGGGTACAAATTAGATCTACAAATGAATTACACATAGATAAGCAAAGTGAAGTGCATAAATATTGCAGGGTACAGTACAAATTATCTGGTGACACTTCAAAAGTGTTGTGGCAGGGAGTTCAGGAGCCTAAAGGCCTGGGGGAAGAAACTGTTTCTCACCCTGACCGTTACTGTCTTTCTGCATTGGAACTCCTGCCTGATGGTAGGAAGTCAAAGAGGATGCTGGATGGATGGGTGGGATCCTTGATAATACTAAGGGCCCTGCATATCCCAATGATCCTCTCAGCCGTTCTCACAGTCCTTTGTAAGGTCCAATGCTTGGCTGCTCCCATACCAGATGAAGCAGATGAAGATGCAGCTTGTCAGGATACTCTCAATGGTGCTCCAGTAAAATTTATGGGGAACCTTGCTTGCCCCTATCTCCTCAGGAAGCAGGGGCACTACTGTGCCTTTTTATTCAGGGAGGTGATATTGAGGGACAAGATGAGGTCACCTGTGATGTGAACTCCCAAGAACTTGGTGCAATTGATTCTTTATACAGAGGAGCTATGTATGTACCGAGGAGGATAGATCATCTGCACTTTCCTGAAGTCCAAAGTTATTTCCTTGGTCTTCTCCATGTTCAGACTTAGGTTGTTGTTCTCACACCAGTCCACCAGCCACTCCACTTCCTCTCTGTACTCTCTCCCACTCATCATCGTTGTTGATGAGGCCAACCACTGCTGCGTCATCTGCAAACCTGGTGACGTGGTTTGAGCTGAATCCCGCGACAGTCATGAGTCAGCCGTGTGAACAGCAGCGGGCTGAGCACCAGTGCTCAGCGTAATGAGACCAGAGACTTTGCTGTCCATGTGGACTTACTGCCAAGAAGTCCAGGATCCAGTTACAGACCCAGCAAGGACAGTTTTACCACCAGTTTTTGTGGTATGATCATCAGCGGGTTGATTCAGAGTCACAATCAGGTTTAATATTACTGGCATATGTCATCAAATTTGTTGCCTTTGCAACAGCAGGGAAATGCAATGCATAACAATAGAAAAAATGTGAATTACAGCAAGTATATATGTAAAATAGCTAAATAAGTAGTGTAAGTATAAATATAAAGAAGTAGTGAGGTAGTGATTATGGGTTCAATGTCCATTCAGAAATTGGATGGCAGAGGGAAGCTGTTCCTGAATTGTTAAGTGTGTGCCTTCAGGCTTCTGTACCTCCTTCCTGATGGTGCAATGAGAACAAGGCATGACCTGGGTGATGGGGGTCCTTAATAATGGATGCCACCTTTTTGAGGCATCGCTCCTTGCAGAAGTCCTGGATACTACAGAGTCCAGTGCCCATGATGGAGCTGACTAAGTTTACAGCTCTCTGAAGCATACTCTTCCAGTAAGATGGTGTTGCGTTCAGAAGCAGCGGCCTCTCAGGGACCAACGAAAGGTGTTTATTTCTCTGTTAAATGCATTTTTTACCATAGCACAACAATGCTGGACTCCAAAAACTACAGATACTGCAGGTTAGTGAGCTGCTTGTTGGCAGAGGTGCTGGACCCAGTGCAGATCATGTTGCTGCCTGTTATAGAAAGGAATCAAAGGCATCAGAGTTGGTCCACAAAGACAGCGTGCAATGTGACTGTGGGTGATTGTCTTGGATGTTTCTCTCGTGATTGCAAGGCCTTCTTGGACATTGATAATATAGGATGCGGCAGGATTGTTTGGTGCCACAAAGTTGGCAGGGGAGCTGTGTGGGCTAGGTTGTAGCTAGGACTAGGCCTCAAGCTGCGGACTTGCCTGTTGCTGCAGTCCAGGAAAGAAGATGTCAGAGGTGGTGTGCCATGGAGTCGGTGCACAGTTTGGGGCTGGCCTCTCCTGTCAGTGCTGCCCTCCAGTGTTCAATCAGTGGAATGACAGGCTGGATTGCGTGTATATAGGACATTTGGCTGCACACTACAGGGAACTGTACCATTAATTTGTGGAAAAAATTTGCTAGTGTCTTTGGTGACAGAACAAATCTCCTCAAATTCCTAATTAAATATAAGACCATAGGACTGTCATGGTCCAGATCAGGTTCCCTTTAAATTTCCTTTGTTTGTGTTACGATTGGGACCATTGATTCCTTGTTTCCCTTTAATTCCCTGTTTTCCTGTGTCCCTCGAGCTTGGTGATTAAAGACAATCTACTCTCGACTGAACTGGCAGTTTATAAGTCTCCGGTTTTCAGCCGTTCAGTGCGAGAGCATTATGAAGCGTTAATGAAGTCACCGAAGCTAGTGCAAGTCAAAGTCATCTTGCCAGAGCCAACTAAGTTTTGTAAGCCAAGTCTCCGCCCTGAAGCAAGCTGCCTTCCCTCGCTAGAACGGGTTCGACAAAGTTAACCGCTCACCGCTACTTGGAGCAAACTTGTGTCCAGATAAAGAACTATCAGTGTGTGGTCTCCATCTCCATGTCCTGTGTCGAAAAGGGGTCCCAGCCCTGTGCCTTAGAAGGGTCCTGATCCTGTATCAAAAAGAGTTCCGAATCCGTCCTCTGTCCAAGGAGGAGCCCTGGCTCAGTGTTTCTTGTCCTCACCTACACAGGGTAAGCCTGGCCATTTGCTGCTACCCTGAGTTGAGAACTGTCATTTTGTGTCCAAGCCCAAGCTCTGAGGTTCAAGTTCCAAGCCCATGTCTGGGTCCCGAGTTCCAGGTTCCAGTTCCAAGCCCAAGTCCAAGCTTTGTGTTCTCATCCTGTGCAGCAGTTCCTCATCCAGTCCTGTTGCCTTGCCACGCCTTGTCCTCACCTAGATCCAGAGTCCAAGCTCGAGTCAAGACCCAGGTTCTGGGTCCCTGGCCAGTCTCTGGCTCGGAGTCCTTGTCCAGGTTCCCAGTTCCTAGTTCCTCGTCTGGGTCCCACTTTCCTGGTCTAGTCCTAGCCCAGGCCCTGTATCCTAGTCTCATCCTGGGACTGTGTCTTGTCCAGCGTCATTTCTTCCCCTCTTCCTTGGCTTTCTTGACACACCTAGTCCATTACACTTATTCCCACTTCCACTTTACTCTCTCCTTGATTTCTTTCTGTTCTACCCTTGTGTCATGGCTTTCCTTGTAATTATTAGTAAGCTCTATTTCGTTAACCCTACAAAATGTGTTTGTGTCCTGCATTTGAGTCCATCCTTGCTCTGCACTTGGGACAAAGACCATAAGTCATTGGAGCAGAATTAGACTATTTGGCCCACAGAGTCTGCTCTGCCACTCAATCATCAGAGGATGATTGGTGACCTGATAGAGGTGTGTAAGATGATGAGGGGCATTGATCGTGTGGATAGCCAGAGGCATTTTCCCAGGGCTGAAATGACTAACATGAGGGTCATAGTTTTAAGGTGCTTGGAAATAGATACCGAGGGGCTGAGAATGGTGTGTGCATGGAATGCACTGACAGCAGCAGTCGTGGAAGCGGATACAAAAGGATCTTTTAAGAGCCTCTTAGATAGGTATATGGACAATACAATTTTTTACATCAATTATATATTACACCACAAAAAATAAATAGATTAAACCCAAATTTATCTGATCAATGTTTTTGATGTAATCAAGAAATTGGTACTTTTTTACCCTCTAATTGGTCTTGTTTTAAAATTCAACTGTTCATCCAAGATGGCAGCGCAACGTAGCTTGCAGCAGCCACTCCGGAACTGATTATCTGTTATTTGTGAAGTGGGGTGTCGTGCGCAATCATAATTGATTGAAAATGGACGTGGAAGCACGGAGAAACATCGGGAAGATCTTCTTCGTTGCTGCTGCTGAGAGTTCCAGGACTCTGCTGGGAAGAACAGGCCCCCAGTCCTCGGGGTCGCGTTGCCGATGGCGGGGCCGTCTTAATACACCCGGCAGAGGATGGTGCTTGGAGAAGCTGTGCCAGAGGGGATGGTCGTCGGCTCAGAAGTTCGATGGACTCAGGTCGCTTTCATTGTGTGCTGCGTCTGCGAGGCTGAGTCGGGCGGTGCCTTGGAAGTCCATAGTGGGGGTATTCCCTTCTGCTGCCGGTGTGGGATGGCGAGTCTGTCGGGACCCTGGGGACTTGTGGAAACTGTGGTGATTTCTTTTGAACTTACAGTTCTTTAACATCTTGGACTATTTTTACTGCGCCCATAGTCTTTTTTTTTTATCAATTATGCTATTGTTTGCACTGTTGTAACTATATGTTGTAATTACGTGGTTTTGTGCAGGTCTTGTAGCTTTAGTTTTTGGTCTTGTTTTGTCTGGTAGATTTGGAGCTCCTTTTCGGGGAACACGCTAAGACGGCAGCGCGATATTAATACGCAGCAGCCTCTCCGGACTCTGGATTGGGGATTGCCAAACGTTATGTGGATTTTCTGGTGTGGTCTGTTTTGTCACGTGCTTTTGTGATATCATTCTGGGGGAACGTTGTCTCATTTTTTAACTGCATTGCATTTGTGATTTCTAAATGACAATAAACTGAATCTGAATCTGAATTTTGGATAGATTTAAGAGTTTTATTGGAACACAACTTTCACATAAACCAATATTATTTTTACTAGGTGATATTGAAGGGATAAAACTGAAACCTAAATTGAACAAATATCAGAAAGAATTTATAAAAATTACATCGGCAGTAGCCAAAAAGGCTATTGCAGTTACTTGGAAATCGGATTCATACTTAAGTATAGATCTTTGGAAGAACGAAATTTTTACCTGCATTTCACTTGAAAAAAAATTACTTATAATTTAAGAAATAACTATGACATATTTCTGAAAATTTGGCGCTCTTATTTACAAAAGATGGGATTAAATATATAGGTGCTCCAAAGATAAAGTTATTGGTCATCTGGGGAAAGAAATAAATATATATATTAAAGCTATTTTGAATTCCATGTAGCATGTGGGCATGTCTGATATCCAGGCAGTCTCTTTTTTTTCTTTTTTTTAGATAGGGATATGTTAGGAGGAGAGGTTAAGGGGAGGGGGGCTGATATTATTCTATTCTACTCTATGTAACCTTTTTGAAAATTCAATTAAATTTTTTTTTAAAAGATAGGTACACGGAGCTTAGAAAAGTAGAGTGCTATGTACTAGGGAAATTCTAGGCAGTTTCTAGAGTAGGTTACATGGTCAGCACAACATTGTGGGCTGAAGGGCCTGTAATGAGCTATAGGTTTCTATGTTCTGTGTTATATGGCTGATCCTTTTCTCCCCTCCTCAGCCCCACTCTCTGGCCTTCTCCCCGTAACCTTTGATGTCGTGTCTGATCAAGAACCTATCAATCTTTGCCTTAAATACACCCAACGATCTGACTTCCAGAGCTGCCTGTGGTAACAAATTGCACATATTCATCACCCTCTGGCTAAAGAAGTTTCTCTGCATCGCTGTTTTAAATGGACACCCCTCTATACTGAGGCTGTGCCCTCTTGTCCTAGACTCTCCTACCATCAAATGTTCTTGTATGATAACCTTTTAATTCCCAGAATCATCCTTGTGAACCTCCTCTGAACACTCTCCAATGCCAGCACATCTTTCCGTAGATGACAAGCCCAAAGCTGTTCACAATACTCAAGGTGAGACCTCACCAGTGCCTTATAAAGCCTCAGCATCACATCCCTGCTTTTGCATTCAACACCTCTTGATATGAATACATTTGCCTTCCTCACCACAGACTCTACCTGCAAGTTAACCTTCGGTGTGTTCTGCACAAGGATTCCCAAATCCCTTTGCATCTCAGATTTTTGGATTTTCTCCCTGTTCAGAAAATAATCTCCACATTTATTTCTACTACCAAAGTGCATGACCATGCATTTTCCAACATTCATTCGCCAATTTCTTGCCCATTCTCCCAATTTGTTTAAGTCCTTCTGCATCCTGCCTGTTTCCTCAAAACTACCTGCCCCTCCACCAATCTTTGTATCATCTGCAAACTTGGCAACAAAGCCATCTATTCCATCATCTAAATCATTGATATACAGCATAAAAAGAGGTGATCCCAACACCGGCCCCTGCGGAACACCACTAGTCACTGGCAGCCATCCAGACGAGGATCCTTTTATTCCCACTCACTGCCTCCTAAAAGCCAGCCAATGTTCTAACAGTGCAAGTAACTTTCCTTTAATACCATAGGCTCTTAACTTGGTAAGCAGCCTCATGTGGCACCTTGTCAATGGCCTTCTGAAAGTCCAAATAACATCCACTGCATCCCCTTTGTCTATCCTACTTCTAATCTCTTCAAATGAATTCAAAGGTTCATCAGGCAGGATTCTCCCCAAAGGAAACCATGCTGACTTTGTCCTCTCTGGTCTTGTGTCACCAAGCACTCCATAACCTCATTCTTAATAATGGACTCCAATGTCTTCCCAACTACTGAGGTCAGGCTGACTGAACTATAATTTCCTCTTTGCTGCCTCCCTCCTTTATTAAAGAATGGAATGACATTTGTAATTTTCCAGTCCTCCGGCACCATGCCAGAGTCTGGCGATTGTTGAAAGGTCATTTCTAATGCCTCCGCAATCTCTACACTACTTCTTTCTGAACCCCAGGGTGCTGTTCATCTGGTCCGGATGACTTATGTACCCTTAGGTCTTTCAGCTTTTTGAGCACCTTCTCCCTACACTCACTTCATTACCTCACACCCTTCAACATCTGGCACTCTGAGGACTGATGCAAAATACTCATTTAGCTCAACAGTCATCTCCTTATCTCCTGTTATTATTTCTCCGACCTCGTTTTCTAGTGGTCCTATATCCACTCTCATCTTTTATTTTTTACATACTTGAAAAAGCTTTTACTATCCACTTTGATATTGTTTTTCTAGCTTGCTTTCATATTTCATCTTTTCCCTCCTAATGATTATTTTAGTTGCTCTCTGTAGGGTTTCAAAAGCTTTCAACCCTCTGTCTTCCCACAAATTTTTGGTTTGTCATAATCCTCTCTTTTGTTTTTACATTACCTTTGACTTCCCTTGTCAGCCACCATTGGACTATTTTGCCATTTAAGTGTTTCTCCATTTTTGGAATACATCTGTCCTGGACCTTCTTCATTTTTCTCAGAAACTCACGCCAATGCACCGCTGCTGTCACCCCTGGCAGCATCTCTTTCCAATTTACTTTGGCCAACTCCTCTCTCACACCACTGTAATTTCCCTTACTCCACTGAAATACTGCTACATAAGACTTTACTTTCTCCCTATCAAATTTCAAATTGAACTCAATCGTATTATGATCACTGTCTCTTACAGGCTCTTTTAGCTTAAGCTCTGTAATCACCTTCAATTCATTACATAACACCCAATCCAGCATAGCTGATCCTCTAGTAGGCTCAATGACAAACTGATCTAAAAAGCCATCTCTTAGGCATTCAACAAACTCACTTTCTTCAGCTCCATTACCAACCTGATTTTCCCAATCGACCTTCATGTTGAAATCTCCCATGACTATCATAACATTGCCCTTTTGACATGCCTTTTCCATTTCCCATTGTAATCTGTGCTTCACGTCCCAGCTGCTGTTGGGAGGCCTGTATATAACTGCCATCAGGGTCCTTTTACCCTTGCAGTTTCTTAACTCAACCCACAAGGATTCCAATCCTATGTCACATCTTTCTACTAATTTGATGCCATTTCTTTACCAGCAGAGCCATACCTCCCCCTCTGTCTACCTTTCCATCCCTCCAAGAGGATGTGTAACCTTGGACATTCAGCTCCCAACTACAACCATCCTTCTGCCATAATCCAGTGATGGCCACAACATCAGACCTGACAATCTGTAATTGTGCAACAAGATCATCCACTTTTTTTCTTATACTGCTTGCATTGAGATATAACACTTTGAGTACTGTATTTGCTACCCTTCTTGATTCTGTATCCTTAATGCATTAATACTCACCCTGCTGGTTGCAATTATGTACTATCACCTGCCTGCCCTTCCTGACAGTTGGACTGCATGCTAACTTTGCTTTTTTATCATCCGTCCTATCATGGCGGATCTGTCCTTCACTCCAGTTCCCACACCCCTGCCAAATTAGTTTTAACCCTCCCCAACAGCTCTAACAAACCTGCCTGCGAGAATATTGATTGCCCTCAGGTTCAGATGCAACCTGTCACTTTTGTACAAGTCATACCTCCCCCACATGAGATCCGATTGATCACAGAACCTGAAGCCCTTCCCCTGCAGCAACTTCTCAACCCCACCATAATCTGCTAAATCACCCTGTTCCACACTCACTGGTGCATTACACAAGTACCAACCCAGAAATTACTACCCCTGGATGTCCTGCTCCTCAGCTCTCTGCTTAGCTCCCTGAATTTTCTTTTCAGGACCTCTTTGATTTTCCTTCCCTTGTCATTGGTATCAGTATGTACCAAGACATCTGGTTGCTCTCCCTTACCCTCCCTCCCCCTCCAATATAGCCACTGTCATACCTTCCATGTAGCTTTCAACTCAACTCAAGTCACTTTTTATTGTCATTTCAACCATAACTGCTGGTACAGTACACAGTAAAAACAAGACAACGTTTTTCAGGACCATGGTGCTACATGAAACAGTACAAAAACCACACTGAACTATGTAAAAACAACACAGATTAAAAAACTACACTAGACTACAGACCTACCCAGGACTGCATAAAGTGCACAAAACAGTGCAGGCATTACAATAAATAATAAACAAGACAATAGGCACAGTAGAGGACAGTAAGTTGGTGTCAGTCCAGACTCTGGGTATTGAGGAGTCTGATGGATTGGGGGAAGAAACTGTTACACAGTCTGGTTGTGAGAGCCCGAATGCTTCAGAGCCTTTTCCCAGACGGTAGGAGGGAGAAGAGTTTGTATGAGGGGTGTGTGGGGTCCTTCATAATGCTGTTTGCTTTGCGGATGCAGCGTGTAGTGTAAATGTCTGTAATGGTGGGAAGACAGACCCTGATGTTCTTCTCAACTGGCCTCATTGCAGAATCTTGCGATCCGAGATGGTGCAATTTCCGAACCAGGCAGTGATGCAGCTGCTCAGGATGCTCTCAATACAACCCCTGTAGAATGTGATGAGGATGGGGGGTGGGAGATGGATTTTCCTCAGCCTTCGCAGAAAGTAGAGATGCTGCTGGGCTTTCTTTGCTATGGAGCTTGGTGTTGAACACCAAGAAATTTGGTGCTGTTTACGATCTCTACCGAGGAGCCGTCGATGTTCAGCAGAGAGAGGTCGCTCTGTGCCCTCCTGAAGTCAACAACCATCGCTTTTGTTTTGTTCACATTCAGAGACAGGTTATTGGCTCATTAGCCGCTGCACCTCTTCTCCGTAAGCTGACTCATCAATCTTGCATTTGAGACTCACCACGGTGTCGTCGGCGAACTTGATGATGTGGTTCGAGCTGTGTATTGCTGCACAGTCATGGGTCAGCAGAGTGAACAGCAGTGGACTGAGCACGCAGCCCTGGGGGGCCCCCGTGCTCAGTGTGATGGTGTTGGAGATGCTGCTCCCAATCCGGACTGACTGAGGTCTCCCAGTCAGGAAGTCTAGGATCCAGTTGCAGAGGGAGGTGTTCAGGCCCAGTAGGCTCAGCTTTCCAATCAGTTTCTGAGGGATGATTGTGTTGAATGCTGAACTGAAGTCTATGAACAGCATTCGAATGTACGGGTCTTTTTTGTCAATATCTGCATCAATATATTGGGCCCAGGATAGATCCTCAGACCTTGACACCCAGGAATTTCAAATTACTCACTCTGTCCACTTCTGATCCCTCTATGAGGACTCGTGTGTGGTCCTGGTCTTACCCTTCCTGAAGTCCTCAATCAGTTCTTTGGTCTCACTGATACTGAGAGCAAGATTGTTGCTGCGACACTGCTCATCTAGCTGGTGTATCTCCCTTCTGTACGCCCTCTCATCACCATCTGAAATTCTGCCAGCGATGGTTGTATCATCAATGAATTTATAGATGGTACTTGAGCTGTGCCTAGCTACACAGTCATGGGTATAAAGAGCAGAGCACTGGGCTAAGCACATATTCTTGAGGTGTGTTAGTGTTGATTGTCAGTGAGGTGGTGATGTTATTTCCAGTCTTCACAGATTGTGGTCTTCCAGTCATGAAGTCAAGGATCCAATTGCAGAGGGAGGTACAGAGGCCCAGATACTTACTGAGATAGAAGTTTATTCTAGCCATAACCAACTTCTCAAAGCATTTCATCACTGATAATAGTCATTAAGGTAGCTCACTCTGTTCCTCTTGGGCACTGGAATAATTGTCGCCTATTTGAAGCAGGTGGGAACTTCCGAACTATAGCAATGAGAGATTTAAAATGTCTTTGAACACATCCGCCAGTTGGTTGGCACAGGTTTCTCCATTCATTTCTGGTCCTCACTACTCACTCTGTAGTCTACCAGCTTGGCCATTGGGGCATGTCACCTTGCGAGGGTTCACCCTCCTGAAAGACAGACTGACGTCAGCCTCTGAGACAGAGGTCACAGGGTCACCAGGTGCTGCAGGGATCCTCATAGCTGTCGTTTTATTCTCCCTTTCAAAGCGAGCATAAGAGGCTTTGGAGTGAAGTATCACTGCTATTCATGGTCGGTTTTGCTTTGTAGAAGTACTGGCCTGCAAACCCCGCCAGAATTGATTTGCACCTGATGTCGCTCCCAACCCTGTTCAGAATTGTTCCGTTGTTCTTGAGATAGCCCTCCACAAGTCGTACCTGCTTTCCTTGTACAGACCTGGGTTACTAGACTTGAATGCTATAGATCTAGCCCTCAGCAGACTACGATCTTCCTGGTTCATCCATGACTTTTGATCCAGGTATGTACAGTATGTTCTCAAAAGCACACACTCATGCATGCAGATTTTAATGAAGTTAGTGACAGTTGTGGTGTACTCATTCAGACCCAAAGATGAATTCCTGAATATTGTCTAGTCCTGTAAGAGCTCCTGTCCCTCCCTTGTCCATTCATTTTTGGTCCTTGTTCTGTAGTCTTCAGCCTCTGCCTATACTCAGGGAGTAGGAGTATAGCCGGGTGATCAGACTTTCCAAAGTGTGGGGTAGTACGGTAAGCACTCTTGACGGTGGCAATAAGCAAACTGGAAAGGGTCCAACGTAGCTGGGAGAAAGGCTTCACCTCAACTTCAGCCATATGGAAGCTGTCACGCCTCCTAATCTAAAGGCAGCATCATGATCCCTCTGCAGGAAGCCATGGCTTCTGATGTGCCCTCACACAGATGTGCGTCATGATGGTAACATCCTCAGTGCACTTCTCTATGCAGCTGGCCACTGTCAGCTACTAACGTGTTCACTCACAATACTCGAGGTGACACTATTAACAAATTCCCTCAAGGTAGCTGAGATGTCACTATTAACGTGTTCACTCATAATACTTAAGGTGTCACTATTAATATGTTCACCCGTAATTGTTGAGGTGAAACTATTAAAGAATTCCCTCAAAATGACAATGTGAGATGCCACAGGCCAGTTTGGTGGGGAGACAGCTGACAAGGGAGCAGCGTGGCCTCGAATGTTGCTGCAGTCCAGCTGAGATGATGTTGGAGGTGGTGTAGCATGGAGTCTGTGCTCATTTGGGAGCTGGCCTCTCCTGTCAGTGCTGCCCTCAAGTGTTCAACTGGGGAAAGGACATGTTGGATTGCCAGGAAAAGTTGCATGTCACTCAGAGACTTGGACTACATGTGTTTTCTCGTGTAATGATGTGTGTTTTTTTCTCTCTCTCGCTCTTTTGAATGTATGTCATGAGCTGGGCTCCAGAGGAATGCTGTCTCGTTCAACTGTATCCATGTATCATCTGAACGATAACTAAACTTGATTTGATCTATTAATGAGATCTGTAGCGATAGTGGAAGTGTTACTATTAATGAGTTCCTTCCAGATAGTCGAGGTGTCGCTATTAATGAGTTCTCTCATGATAGTCGAAGTGTTCCATAGCAATGATCTAGATATCACTATAAACAAGTTACCTCAGGATAGTCGAGATGTCACTATTAACAACTTCCCTAGTGATAATTGAGATGACACTATTAAAGATTTCCCTAGTGATACTTCAGGTGAAATTATTAACAATTCCCCTCATGATAGTTCAAATGTCACTATTGATGAGTTCCATCATAAGATTCAAGGTGACACTGTTAAGTTCCCCAGAGATAGTCCAGGTATCACTAATAATGAGTTCCCCAGAGATAGTCAAGTTGACACTAGTAATGAGTTCTCTAGAAATAGTCGAGGTGACACTAGTAACGAGATTCCTAGAGGTAGTTGAGGTTACACTATAAACAAGTTCCCTCATGATAGTCGAGGTGACACTAGTATCGAGTTCCCTCAAGACAGTCGAGGTGATACTGTGGCAACCCATTTCCTGGCACATCCGAACCGACTCACAATTAGATAGCCTACGGGGGTTTGCGAGCACAGAGCTTTGGAGCCTCTGCGCCATGGGGGGCGGGTTGAGGGAGGCTTAAAAGTGAGGCTGAAGATTTCGAATAAAGTTTTTTCCTTCGACTGCAGTTACCGACTCCGTGTCGTAATTTTAGCGCTGCGTGTAGCACACCGCTACAATTGGTGACCCCGACGGTCCAAACGATTTTTGGACCAGAAATGACCGACGTCGCCTCTGTTTATGCGGTTTCGTTGAAACTGCCGGGTTTCTGGACACAGCGCCCGGACCTATGGTTCCAGCAAGCCGAAGCCCAATTCCACGTTCGCCAGATCACCTCAGAAGACACCCGCTACTACTACGTGGTGAGCTCCCTCGACCAGGACACAACGGCACAGGTCGCGGAGTTCGTACAGTCGCCCCCGGCAGACGGCAAGTACACGGAATTCAAAGCCCTGCTCCTCAGGACTTTCGGACTCTCACGGCGCGAGCGGGCTGCCCGTTTACTGCACCTGGATGGCTTGGGCGACAGACCTCCATCGGCTTTAATGATTGAGATGCTGTCTCTCGCCGACGGACACACACCCTGCCTCATGTTTGAGCAGGCATTCCTGGAGCAGCTGCCCAAGGACATACGCCTGCTGCTGTCCGACGCGGATTTCAGTGACCCCCGGAAGGTGGCAGCCTGGGCGGACTTGCTGTGGAACGCCAAAAAGGTGAGCGGGGCGTCCATCGCACCGATCTCCCAGCCACGCTCCCGGCAGCAAACCAGTCCAGGCCCGGCCGCAGAGCCCGCCAACCCCCGGCCCAATGAACACTGGTGCTTCTACCACCAGCAGTGGGGCGCAGAAGCCCGCCGTTGTCGCCCACCCTGCGAGTTCCCGGGAAATGCCAGGGCCAGCCGCCGCTGATGGCTACGGCGGCTGGCCATCGGGATAGCCTCCTGTATGTGTGGGATAGAAGGTCGGGACGCCAGTTTTTGGTCGATACTGGGGCTGAGATCAGCGTTTTACCTCCGACGAGTTACGACACCCGCAGCAGGGCACCGGGTCCCCCCCTGAGGGCCGTGAATGGCAGCACCGTAAGAACCTATGGCACCCGTCAGGTGCAGCTACAGTTCGGCTCCAGCCAGTTCACGTGGGACTTCACACTGGCCGCCGTAGCCCAACCGCTTCTGGGTGCGGATTTTTTGCGGGCTCACAGCCTGCTGGTCGACCTGCCCAGGAAGAGACTGGTACACGCCGAGACCTTTCAGACGTTCTCCCTGGGTGCAGCCCAGTTGTCAGCCCCTCACCTCTGCTCCGTCACGCTGTCCGACAACGACTTCACCAGGGTCCTGGCGGATTTCCCATCGGTTCTGGCACCGCAGTTCACAGCGGCCATGCCCAGGCACGGCATACAGCACCACATCCCGACCCAGGGACCACCCCTCCACGCCCGCGCTCGGCGGCTTCCCCCGGACAAGCTCCGACTGGCGAAGGAGGAGTTCCAGAGGATGGAGGAATTGGGGATCATCCGGCGGTCCGACAGCCCATGGGTCTCCCCCCTGCACATGGTGCCCAAAGCGACGGGGGGCTGGAGACCGTGCGGCGACTACCGCAGGCTGAACAAGGCTACCACACCAGACCGCTACCCTGTGCCGCACATTCAGGACTTTGCAGCAAACCTGCACGGCGCACGGATCTTCTCCAAGGTAGACCTCGTCCGAGGGTACCATCAAATCCCGATGCATCCTGACGACGTCCCCAAAACGGCTCTCATCACCCCGTTTGGCCTTTTCGAGTTCCTCCACATGCCGTTCGGCCTGAAGAATGCCGCACAGACGTTCCAGCGGTTAATGGACGCGGTGGGACGGGACCTGGACTTCGCGTTCATCTATTTGGATGACATCCTCATAGCCAGCAGTAGTCATCAGGAGTATCTGTCCCACCTCCATCAACTCTGCGCCCGACTGAGTGAGTACGGTCTTACAATCAACCCCGCCAAATGCCAGTTCGGACTCGATACCATTGACTTCCTGGGCCACAGGATTACTAAAGACAAGGCAACCCCTCTGCCCGCTAAGGTAGATGCGGTCCGCCTCTTTCCCCGACCCACCACGATCAAAGGCCTTCAGGAATTTGTAGGTATGGTCAATTTCTACCGCCGCTTCCTCCCTTCAGCTGCCCGGATCATGCGCCCCCTGTTCGCCCTGATGTCAGGTCCGAGCAAGGACATTACCTGGGACGAGGAGTCCGCCGCCGCTTTCCTTCAAACGAAGGAAGCTTTGGCGGACGCCGCAATGCTGGTACATCCCAGAATGGACGCCCCTACCGCTCTCACAGTGGACGTATCCAACACGGCAGTCGGTGGGGTGCTGGAGCAACTCATCGCAGGTCGCTGGCAACCCCTGGCGTTTTTCAGCAAACACCTGCGGCCACCCGAGCTCAAGTACAGTGCTTTCGACCGGGAACTGTTGGCGCTCTACCTAGCAATCCGGCATTTCAGGTACTTCCTAGAAGGTCGGCCCTTCACCGCGTTCACAGACCACAAACCGCTTACCTTTGCGTTTACGAAAGCATCCGACCCCTGGTCATCCCGCCAGCAACACCTGTCCTACATCTCTGAATACACGACGGATGTCCGGCACGTCTCGGGTAAGGACAATGTCGTGGCGGATGCGCTCTCTCGCCCTACCGTTCATGCCCTTTCCCAAGGGGTAGGCTTTGAGGCACTGGCAGAGGCGCAGCAGGCGGATGAGGAGATTCCGAGTTACAGAACCGCAGTCTCCGGTTTGCAGCTCCAGGACCTCCCCGTGGGCCCGGGTGAGAGGACCCTACTCTGTGACGTCGCCACCGGCCAGCCCCGTCCCGTTGTCCCGACAGCCTGGCAGCGCCGCGTTTTCGACTCCATTCATAACTTGGCGCATCCCTCCATCCGGGCGACTGTCCAGATGGTTTCCAGCAGGTTCGTTTGGCACGGACTCCGCAAACAGGTCAGTGAATGGGCCAAAACGTGCATGCACTGCCAGACGGCCAAGGTGCAGCGGCACACCAAAGCCCCACCGCAGCAGTTCCATCCCGCCCACCGGCGTTTCGACCACATTCATGTGGATATCGTGGGCCCCCTGCCAGTGTCGCGCGGAGCGCGTTACCTCCTGACTATCGTGGACCGGTTCACAAGATGGCCAGAGGCGGTCCCGCTCACCGACACCACCTCCGAATCTTGCGCCCGAGCCCTGATCACCACCTGGGTATCTCGCTTTGGTGTACCGGCCCACATTACCTCCGACAGAGGCGCCCAGTTCACCTCCAGCCTGTGGTCAGCTATGGCCAGCCTGTTGGGGACACAGCTGCACCACACCACTGCCTACCACCCACAGTCGAACGGGCTAGTGGAGCGTTTCCACCGTCACCTGAAGTCGGCCCTCATGGCCCGCCTGCGAGGAGCCAACTGGGCGGACGAGCTTCCCTGGGTCCTACTCGGCATCCGCACAGCGCCCAAGGACGACCTGCACGCCTCGTCGGCCGAGTTGGTATACGGCGCGCCCCTGGTCGTCCCCGGGGAGTTCCTACCAGCCCCAAGGGGGCAAGAGGAAGATCCCGCAGCAGTCCTGGGCAGACTACGCGAGAAGCTCGGTAACCTGGCCCCCATACCCACTTCACAGCACGGGCGGAACCCGACCTGCGTACCCAAAGACCTGCAGAACTGTAAGTTTGTGTTTGTACGAAGGGGCGGGCATCGGCCACCGCTGCAGCGGCCATACGAGGGGCCGTTTATGGTGCTCCGGAACAACGGGTCCACGTTCGTGCTGGACGTTGGGGGGAAGGAGGAGGTTTTCACGGTGGACCGCCTCAAACCGGCCCATGTGGACCTGGCGCAACTGGCCGAGTTTCCAGCACCTCGGCGCAGAGGCCGACCTCCCAAGCAGGTTCTGGCCCAGACTGTGGACATTGGGGGGTGTATTGCTGGTTCTGGGGGGGGGGGGTTATGTGGCGACCCATTTCCTGGCACATCCGAACCGACTCACAATTAGATAGCCTACGGGGGTTTGCGAGCACAGAGCTTTGGAGCCTCTGCGCCATGGGGGGCAGGTTGAGGGAGGCTTAAAAGTGAGGCTGAAGATTTCGAATAAAGTTTTTTCCTTCGACTGCAGTTACTGACTCCGTGTCGTAATTTTAGCGCTGCGTGTAACACACCGCTACAATACTAGTAATGAGTTCCCAAACAATAGTCGAGGTGACACTAGTAACGAGTTCCCTAGAGAAGGTCGAGTTGACACTAGTAATGAGTTCCCCAGAGATAGTAGAGGTGACACTGTCACGAGTTTCCTGGAGATAGTCGAGGTTACACTATTAATGAGTTCTCTGGATCCTTGTTGCTCCTTATCAATGAATGAGCCCAGCACACTTTGTCTGCCTGGTGAATCGGGGGATTTTCCAGAGCCAACAGCACGACTTCACACACAGCGAGGCCAGCGTTCTCTCTCTGCCGGAATACTTTGATTAAAAATGCTTCCCTAGAATTAGCTCCCTGCTGACCCATTCACTGTGTTGTATTTAGGAATGGTTTTTGATCTGATTGGTGAACAGAGTTATCCCTCCACCTCCCCAGGAGGCTGCTAACAGAGGTTCTGTCAACACAGCCTAGTCAGACTGCTTGGATGAACCTTCCCCGCTGTTGTGACCTCTGCCCTGGCTCAGAATATCTGACAGAGAGTGTAATGCCAGGGCTCCTCTCTGCAACCCATCCACTGACATAATTCAGAGGACTTACAGCAATTCTGTAACAGCTCATGGTCCCTTGGTGAGGTGGGCACCAATTCCTCATGACAGAGCCTCTGACCCTCAAAGCCAATATCTGATGGGGCACGGTCTGGTGTTGGGGGATTGTCTCCCTCACATTGTCTTTGCTGGTGAACAGTATCAGCTCTTGTTGCAACACTGGTTTCCATATGATCACAATAACACTGTGCTGAATGTGGGGGGGGGGGGGGGAGAGAATGTCCCTGAGAGCAGGGAATGTCCCTTGGTGCAGGGAATGTCCTGTGGGTTTAGGGAATGTCATGTGGATGCAAAGAATGTTGTGTGGGTATAGGAAATGTCCTGTGGGTGCGGGAAATGTCCTACGGGTGCGGGGAATGTCCTACGGGTGCGGGGAATGTCCCCTGTGTGCAGGGAATGTTGTGTGGACATAGGGAAAAACCTCTGGCTGCAGGAAATGTTGTGTGGATGAAGGGAATGTCCCGTGGGTGTAGGGAATGTCCAGTGGGTGTAGGAAATGTCCCTGGGTGCTAGAAATGCTGTGTGGGTGCTGGGAATATCCTGTGGGTGCAGGGAATGTGCCGCAACTGTAGGGAATATTGTGTGGGTATAGGAAAGCTCCTGTGGCAGTACGGATTGACCACTGGGTGCAGGGTGTGTCCGTTGGCTGTAGGGAAAGTCCTGTGGGTGCAGGGAATGTGTGGGTGCAGAGAATGTCAAGTGGGTGAAGGGAATGTCCATTGGGTGTACGGAAAGTCCTGCAGGTGCAGGGAATGTCCAATGGGTGTAGGGAATATTGTGTGAGTGTTGGGAATGTCCTGTGGGTGTAGGGAATGCCATATTGGTGTAGCAAATGTTTGGTAAGTGTAGGGAGTATAGCGTGGGTGTTGGGAATGTCCTGTGGGTGTTGGGAATGTCCTGTGGATGTAGGGAATACCCTATGGGGTTAGGGATACTCCTGTGGGTGCAGGGATTGTCCACTGGGTGCAAGGAATGTCCTTTGGGTACAGGAAATGTGTCATAGGTGTAGGGAATGTTGAGTAGCTGTAGGGAATGTCCTGTGGATGTAGGGAATATGCTATCAGTACAGGGAATGCCCTGTGGGTGCAAGGCACATCCCATAAGTGTTGAGAGTGTCCTGTGGGTGTAGGGAGTGTTGTGTGAGTGTTGGGAATGTCCTGTGGGTGTTGGGAATATGCTATCAGTACAGGGAATGTCCCCTGGGCGCAGTGAATTTTGTGTGGATATAGGGAATGTTCAGTGAGCTCAGGGAGTGTCCCGAGGCTGTGGGGATTATCCACTGGGTGTAGGGAATGTCCTATGAGTACAGGGAATTTTGTGCGAGTATAGGGAACGCCCTGTGGGTGCAGGGAATGTTCCGTGGGTGCAAGGAATATCCCTGTGAGTACAAGGAATTTCGTGTGAGTGTCGGTAATGTCCCGTCAGTGCGGGGAATGTCCCATGAATGCAGTGAATTTTGTGTGAGTGCCGGCAATATCCTGTGGGTGCGGAGAATGTGCCGTGGGTACAGGGAATGTCCTTTTGGTGTAGGGAATTTCCCTGAGGTGACTTGATAACTCACGTATGTCACACTTGCTCATCTCCAAACGTGGAGTCTCTGAGCGTGCAGCGATTTGCAGCCCGAACACGCCCACAGACGTGATTTGCCAGCTTCTCCATCTGAGACTGACCTTACCGACAGCCTTCATGGACTTTCCAAGCTGCCTGACACATTTTTGACGCAGAATGGGCTGAGGGAGACTGAACTGACTGCTCTGCGGTAACGTGTCAGTAAACAGTGTGTGTGGAGCCTGCAAGTCTGTATCGATCCAGGAAATGCCAGCCGCCACATACTTCACTGGCTTTTGTCTCCCAACTTCAATCACTGAAAGTCTTCAGCATGAAATTCAAAGGGGCTCTTCAAATCCACTGGGACGTTCACTTTGCCCCTCTCAGCCACGCTGGCAGGGCTTTGTCACTACGGGGCGATGCGCCGCGCTGGGGTGTGGGCAGTGACTGGGACGTGTTTGTGTTCGGGTGTACTGCTGCGTATATCTCCAGCAGGAGAGTTCCTGGAGACACAAAGAAAACGAGCATCCACGAAATTTGGCTGTAAATCAGAGGACGAAGCGGCTGGCCACAGCCAAACTTCGCTCCATTCACTCACACCCACACGTAAATCTCACACGCCTCTGGAACTCGCCCCTCGCTTTCAGCTATTCAGCATGTCCCCGGTCAACATCTGGGATGGATCTCGGTCTCTCTCCTCCCTGACAGGTTTACTGGGACCAGTGTGTCTCGGGACCCATCAGAAGTCCCGCCAATTACAGCTATTGTTGGTGCTTCCCTCCGAGTATATATACACATACATACATACACAGATACATACATACACACATACATACACACACACATACATACATACACAGATACATACATATACAGATACATACATATACACACACACATACACACATACATGCACACATACATACATACATATACACACACATACATACATACATATACACACACATACATACATACATACATACATATACAGATACACACACACATTTTCTGCACTCACAATATAGTCCCTGCACCCACTCTATAGTCCCTGCACTCACAATATAGTCCCTGCACCCACGGGATAGTCCCTGCACCCACTCTATAGTCCCTGCACTCACAATATAGTCCCTGCACCCACGGGATCGTCCCTACACCCACGGGATAGTCCCTACACCCACGGGATAGTCCCTGCACCCACGCAATAGTCCCTGCACTCACAATATAGTCCCTGCACCCACTGGATAGTCCCTGCACTCACAATATAGTCCCTGCACCCACGGGATAGTCCCTGCACTCACAATATAGTCCCTGCACCCACGGGATAGTCCCTGCACCCACAATAAAGTTCCTACACCAACCGGATAGTCCCTGCTATCACAGTAGTCACTGCATCCACTGGATAGACCCTGCACCCATTGGATAGACCCTGCACCCACGGGATAGACCCTGCACTCACGGGATAGTCCCTGCACCCACAATATAGTCCCTGCACCCACAGGATAGTCACTGCTCTCACAATATAGTCCCTGCACCCACTCTATAGTCCCTGCACTCACAATATAGTCCCTGCACCCACGGGATAGTCCCTGCACCCACGGGATAGTCCCTGCACTCACAATATAGTCGCTGCACCCACTGAATAGTCCCTGCTCTCACAATATAGTCCCTGCACCCACGGGATAGTCCCTCACTCACAATATAGTCCCTGCACCCACAACATAGTCCCTGCACCCACTGGATAGTCCCTGCACCCACGGGATAGTCCCTCACTCACAATATAGTCCTTGCACCCACAACATAGTCCCTGCACCCACTGGATAGTCCCTGCACCCACTGGATAGTCCCTGCACTCATAATAGAGTCCCTGCACTCACAATATAGTCCCAGCACTCACTGTATTATCCCTGCACCCACGGGATAGTCCCTGCACTCACAATATAGTCCCTGCACTCACAATATAGTCCCTGCACCCACTGGATAGTCCCTGCGCCCACTGGATAGTCCCTGCGCCCACTGGATAGTCCCTGCGCCCACGCGATAGTCCCTGCACCCACGCGATAGTCCCTGCACCCACGCGATAGTCCCTGCACCCACGCGATAGTCCCTGCACCCACGCAATAGTCCCTGCACTCACAATATAGTCCCTGCACCCACTGGATAGTCCCTGCACTCACAATATAGTCCCTGAACGCACGGGATAGTCCCTGCACTCACAATATAGTCCCTGCACCCACGGGATAGTCCCTGCACTCACAATATAGTCCCTGCACCCACGGGATAGTCCCTGCACCCACTGGATCGTCCCTGCACTCACAATATAGTCCCTGCACCCAAGGGATAGTCCCTGCACCCACGGGATAGTCCCTGCACTCACAATATAGTCCCTGCACCCACTGGATAGTCCCTGCACTCACAATATAGTCCCTGCACCCACGGGATAGTCCCTGCACTCACAATATAGTCCCTGCACCCACGGGATAGTCCCTGCACTCACAATATAGTCCCTGCACCCACTGGATAGTCCCTGCACTCGCAATATAGTCCCTGCACTCGCAATATAGTCCCTGCACTCGCAATATAGTCCCTGCACCCACTGGATAGTCCCTGCACTCACAATATAGTCCCTGCGCCCACGGGATAGTCCCTGCGCCCACGGGATAGTCCCTGCGCCCACGGGATAGTCCCTGCGCCCACGGGATAGTCCCTGCACTCACAATATAGTCCCTGCACTCACAATATAGTCCCTGCACCCACGGGATAGTCCCTGCACTCGCAATATAGTCCCTGCACTCGCAATATAGTCCCTGCACTCGCAATATAGTCCCTGCACCCACGGGATAGTCCCTGCACCCACGGGATAGTCCCTGCACTCGCAATAGAGTCCCTGCACTCGCAATAGAGTCCCTGCACTCGCAATATAGTCCCTGCACCCACGGGATAGTCCCTGCACCCACGGGATCGACCCTGCACCCACGGGATCGACCCTGCACCCACGGGATAGTCCCTGCACCCACGGGATAGTCCCTGCACCCACGGGATCGTCCCTGCACTCACAATATATTCCCTGCAACCACTGGACTGTCCCTGCACCCATGGGATAGTCCCTGCACCCACGGGATAGTCCCTGCACCCACGGGATAGTCCCTGCACCCACGGGATAGTACCTGCGCACATTGGATAGTCCCTGCACTCACAATATAGTCCCTGCACCCACGGGATAGTCCCTGCACCCACGGGATAGTCCCTGCACCCACGGGATCGTCCCTGCACCCACGGGATCGTCCCTGCACTCACAATATAGTCCCTGCACCCACGGGATAGTCCCTGCACCCACGGGATAGTCCCTGCACCCACGCGGTAGTCCCTGCACCCACGCGGTAGTCCCTGCACCCATAGGATAGTCCCTGCACCCATAGGATAGTCCCTGCACCCATGCGGTAGTCCCTGCACCCATAGGATAGTCCCTGCACCCACAACATAGTCCCTGCACCCACAATATAGTCCCTGCACCCACTGGATAGTCCCTGCACTCACAACATAGTCCCTGCACCCACTGGATAGTCCCTGCAATCACAATATAGTCCCTGCAATCACAATATAGTCCCTGCAACCACTGGATAGTCCCTGCACTCACAATATAGTCCCTGCACCTACGGGAAAGTCCCTGCACCCACTGGATAGTCCCTGCACTCACAACATAGTCCCTGCACCCACTGGATAGTCCCTGCAATCACAATATAGTCCCTGCACCTACGGGAAAGTCCCTGCAACCACTGGATAGTCCCTGCACTCACAATATAGTCCCTGCACCCACTGGATAGTCCCTCCACCCACTGGATAGTCCCAGCACCCATTAGATAGTCCCAGCACTCGCAATATAGTCCCTGCACTCACAATATAGTCCCTGCACTCACAATATAGTCCCTGCACTCACAATATAGTCCCTGCACCCACAATATAGTCCCTGCACCCACAATATAGTCCCTGCACCCACGGGATAGTCCCTGCACCCACGGGATAGTCCCTGCACTCACAATATAGTCGCTGCACCCACTGAATAGTCCCTGCTCTCACAATATAGTCCCTGCACCCACAATATAGTCCCTGCACCCACGGGATCGTCCCTGCGCCCACGCGATAGTCCCTGCGCCCACGCGATAGTCCCTGCGCCCACGCGATAGTCCCTGCACTCACAATATAGTCCCTGCACCCACGGGATAGTCCCTGCACTCACAATATAGTCCCTGCACCCACTGGATAGTCCCTGCACTCACAATATAGTCCCTGCACCCACGGGATAGTCCCTGCACTCACAATATAGTCCCTGCACCCACGGGATAGTCCCTCACTCACAATATAGTCCCTGCACCCACGGGATAGTCCCTGCACCCAAGGGATAGTCCCTGCACTCACAATATAGTCCCTGCACCCACGGGATAGTCCCTGCACACACAATATAGTCCCTGCACCCACGGGATAGTCCCTCACTCACAATATAGTCCCTGCACCCACGGGATAGTCCCTGCACCCACGGGATAGTCCCTGCACCCACGGGATAGTCCCTGCACTCACAATATAGTCCCTGCACCCACTGGATAGTCCCTGCACTCACAATATAGTCCCTGCACCCACGGGATCGTCCCTGCACCCACGGGATTGTCCCTGCACTCACAATATAGTCCCTGCACCCACTCTATAGTCCCTGCACTCACAATAAAGTTGCTACACCAACCGGATAGTCCCTGCACTCACAGTAGTCACTGCATCCACTGGATAGTCCCTGCACCCATTGGATAGACCCTGCACCCACGGGATAGTCCCTGCACCCACAATATAGTCCCTGCACCCACAGGATAGTCACTGCTCTCACAATATAGTCCCTGCACCTACAGGATAGTCCCTGCACCCACTCTATAGTCCCTGCACTCACAATATAGTCCCTGCACCCACGGGATAGTCCCTGCACTCACAATATAGTCGCTGCACCCACGGGATAGTCCCTCACTCACAATATAGTCCCTGCACCCACGGGATAGTCCCTGCACCCACGGGATAGTCCCTGCACCCACGGGATAGTCCCTGCACTCACAATATAGTCCCTGCACCCACTGGATAGTCCCTGCACTCACAATATAGTCCCTGCACCCACGGGATCGTCCCTGCACCCACGGGATTGTCCCTGCACCCACGGGATAGTCCCTGCACCCACTCTATAGTCCCTGCACTCACAATAAAGTTCCTACACCAACCGGATAGTCCCTGCACTCACAGTAGTCACTGCATCCACTGGATAGTCCCTGCACCCATTGGATAGACCCTGCACCCACGGGATAGTCCCTGCACCCACAATATAGTCCCTGCACCCACAGGATAGTCACTGCTCTCACAATATAGTCCCTGCACCTACGGGATAGTCCCTGCACCCACTCTATAGTCCCTGCACTCACAATATAGTCCCTGCACCCACTCTATAGTCCCTGCACTCACAATATAGTCCCTGCACCCACTGAATAGTCCCTGCTCTCACAATATAGTCCCTGCACCCACGGGATAGTCCCTCACTCACAATATAGTCCCTGCACCCACAACATAGTCCCTGCACCCACTGGATAGTCCATGCACCCACGGGATAGTCCCTCACCCACTGGATAGTCCCTGCACCCACGGGATAGTCCCTCACTCACAATATAGTCCCTGCACCCACAACATAGTCCCTGCACCCACTGGATAGTCCCTGCACCCACTGGATAGTCCCTGCACTCATAATAGAGTCCCTGCACTCACAATATAGTCCCAGCACCCATTAGATAGTCCCAGCACTCACTGTATTATCCCTGCACCCACGGGATAGTCCCTGCACTCACAATATAGTCCCAGCACCCATTAGATAGTCCCTGCAATCACAATATAGTCCCTGCAACCACTGGATAGTCCCAGCAACCACTGGATAGTCCCTGCACTCACAATATAGTCCCTGCACCCACAGGATAGTCACTGCTCTCACAATATAGTCCCTGCACCTACGGGATAGTCCCTGCACCCACAATATAGTCCCTGCACTCACAATATAGTCCCTGCACCCACTGAATAGTCCCTGCTCTCACAATATAGTCCCTGCACCCACAGGATAGTCCCTCACTCACAATATAGTCCCTGCACCCACAACATAGTCCCTGCACCCACTGGATAGTCCATGCACCCACTGGATAGTCCCTGCACCCACGGGATAGTCCCTCACCCACTGGATAGTCCCTGCACCCACGGGATAGTCCCTCACTCACAATATAGTCCCTGCACCCACAACATAGTCCCTGCACCCACTGGATAGTCCCTGCACCCACTGGATAGTCCCTGCACTCATAATAGAGTCCCTGCACTCACAATATAGTCCCAGCACCCATTAGATAGTCCCAGCACTCACTGTATTATCCCTGCACCCACGGGATAGTCCATGCACTCACAATATAGTCCCTGCACTCACAATATAGTCCCTGCACCCACGGGATAGTCCCTGCACTCACAATATAGTCCCTGCACTCACAATATAGTCCCTGCACCCACGGGATAGTCCCTGCACTCACAATATAGTCCCTACACACACAATATAGTCCCTGCACCAACGGGATAGTCCCTGCACTCACAATATAGTCCCTGCACCAACGGGATAGTCCCTGCACCAACGGGATAGTCCCTGCACCAACGGGATAGTCCCTGCACCCACGGGATAGTCCCTCACTCACAATATAGTCCTTGCACCCACAACATAGTCCCTGCACCCACTGGATAGTCCCTGCACCCACTGGATAGTCCCTGCACTCATAATAGAGTCCCTGCACTCACAATATAGTCCCAGCACCCATTAGATAGTCCCAGCACTCACTGTATTATCCCTGCACCCACGGGATAGTCCCTCACTCACAATATAGTCCCTGCACCCACAACATAGTCCCTGCACCCACTGGATAGTCCCTGCACCCACGGGATAGTCCCTCACTCACAATATAGTCCTTGCACCCACAACATAGTCCCTGCACCCACTGGATAGTCCCTGCACCCACTGGATAGTCCCTGCACTCATAATAGAGTCCCTGCACTCACAATATAGTCCCAGCACTCACTGTATTATCCCTGCACCCACGGGATAGTCCCTGCACTCACAATATAGTCCCTGCACTCACAATATAGTCCCTGCACCCACTGGATAGTCCCTGCGCCCACTGGATAGTCCCTGCGCCCACTGGATAGTCCCTGCGCCCACGCGATAGTCCCTGCACCCACGCGATAGTCCCTGCACCCACGCGATAGTCCCTGCACCCACGCGATAGTCCCTGCACCCACGCAATAGTCCCTGCACTCACAATATAGTCCCTGCACCCACTGGATAGTCCCTGCACTCACAATATAGTCCCTGAACGCACGGGATAGTCCCTGCACTCACAATATAGTCCCTGCACCCACGGGATAGTCCCTGCACTCACAATATAGTCCCTGCACCCACGGGATAGTCCCTGCACCCACTGGATCGTCCCTGCACTCACAATATAGTCCCTGCACCCAAGGGATAGTCCCTGCACCCACGGGATAGTCCCTGCACTCACAATATAGTCCCTGCACCCACTGGATAGTCCCTGCACTCACAATATAGTCCCTGCACCCACGGGATAGTCCCTGCACTCACAATATAGTCCCTGCACCCACGGGATAGTCCCTGCACTCACAATATAGTCCCTGCACCCACTGGATAGTCCCTGCACTCGCAATATAGTCCCTGCACTCGCAATATAGTCCCTGCACTCGCAATATAGTCCCTGCACCCACTGGATAGTCCCTGCACTCACAATATAGTCCCTGCGCCCACGGGATAGTCCCTGCGCCCACGGGATAGTCCCTGCGCCCACGGGATAGTCCCTGCGCCCACGGGATAGTCCCTGCACTCACAATATAGTCCCTGCACTCACAATATAGTCCCTGCACCCACGGGATAGTCCCTGCACTCGCAATATAGTCCCTGCACTCGCAATATAGTCCCTGCACTCGCAATATAGTCCCTGCACCCACGGGATAGTCCCTGCACCCACGGGATAGTCCCTGCACTCGCAATAGAGTCCCTGCACTCGCAATAGAGTCCCTGCACTCGCAATATAGTCCCTGCACCCACGGGATAGTCCCTGCACCCACGGGATCGACCCTGCACCCACGGGATCGACCCTGCACCCACGGGATAGTCCCTGCACCCACGGGATAGTCCCTGCACCCACGGGATCGTCCCTGCACTCACAATATATTCCCTGCAACCACTGGACTGTCCCTGCACCCATGGGATAGTCCCTGCACCCACGGGATAGTCCCTGCACCCACGGGATAGTCCCTGCACCCACGGGATAGTACCTGCGCACATTGGATAGTCCCTGCACTCACAATATAGTCCCTGCACCCACGGGATAGTCCCTGCACCCACGGGATAGTCCCTGCACCCACGGGATCGTCCCTGCACCCACGGGATCGTCCCTGCACTCACAATATAGTCCCTGCACCCACGGGATAGTCCCTGCACCCACGGGATAGTCCCTGCACCCACGCGGTAGTCCCTGCACCCACGCGGTAGTCCCTGCACCCATAGGATAGTCCCTGCACCCATAGGATAGTCCCTGCACCCATGCGGTAGTCCCTGCACCCATAGGATAGTCCCTGCACCCACAACATAGTCCCTGCACCCACAATATAGTCCCTGCACCCACTGGATAGTCCCTGCACTCACAACATAGTCCCTGCACCCACTGGATAGTCCCTGCAATCACAATATAGTCCCTGCAATCACAATATAGTCCCTGCAACCACTGGATAGTCCCTGCACTCACAATATAGTCCCTGCACCTACGGGAAAGTCCCTGCACCCACTGGATAGTCCCTGCACTCACAACATAGTCCCTGCACCCACTGGATAGTCCCTGCAATCACAATATAGTCCCTGCACCTACGGGAAAGTCCCTGCAACCACTGGATAGTCCCTGCACTCACAATATAGTCCCTGCACCCACTGGATAGTCCCTCCACCCACTGGATAGTCCCAGCACCCATTAGATAGTCCCAGCACTCGCAATATAGTCCCTGCACTCACAATATAGTCCCTGCACTCACAATATAGTCCCTGCACTCACAATATAGTCCCTGCACCCACAATATAGTCCCTGCACCCACAATATAGTCCCTGCACCCACGGGATAGTCCCTGCACCCACGGGATAGTCCCTGCACTCACAATATAGTCGCTGCACCCACTGAATAGTCCCTGCTCTCACAATATAGTCCCTGCACCCACAATATAGTCCCTGCACCCACGGGATCGTCCCTGCGCCCACGCGATAGTCCCTGCGCCCACGCGATAGTCCCTGCGCCCACGCGATAGTCCCTGCACTCACAATATAGTCCCTGCACCCACGGGATAGTCCCTGCACTCACAATATAGTCCCTGCACCCACTGGATAGTCCCTGCACTCACAATATAGTCCCTGCACCCACGGGATAGTCCCTGCACTCACAATATAGTCCCTGCACCCACGGGATAGTCCCTCACTCACAATATAGTCCCTGCACCCACGGGATAGTCCCTGCACCCAAGGGATAGTCCCTGCACTCACAATATAGTCCCTGCACCCACGGGATAGTCCCTGCACACACAATATAGTCCCTGCACCCACGGGATAGTCCCTCACTCACAATATAGTCCCTGCACCCACGGGATAGTCCCTGCACCCACGGGATAGTCCCTGCACCCACGGGATAGTCCCTGCACTCACAATATAGTCCCTGCACCCACTGGATAGTCCCTGCACTCACAATATAGTCCCTGCACCCACGGGATCGTCCCTGCACCCACGGGATTGTCCCTGCACTCACAATATAGTCCCTGCACCCACTCTATAGTCCCTGCACTCACAATAAAGTTGCTACACCAACCGGATAGTCCCTGCACTCACAGTAGTCACTGCATCCACTGGATAGTCCCTGCACCCATTGGATAGACCCTGCACCCACGGGATAGTCCCTGCACCCACAATATAGTCCCTGCACCCACAGGATAGTCACTGCTCTCACAATATAGTCCCTGCACCTACAGGATAGTCCCTGCACCCACTCTATAGTCCCTGCACTCACAATATAGTCCCTGCACCCACGGGATAGTCCCTGCACTCACAATATAGTCGCTGCACCCACGGGATAGTCCCTCACTCACAATATAGTCCCTGCACCCACGGGATAGTCCCTGCACCCACGGGATAGTCCCTGCACCCACGGGATAGTCCCTGCACTCACAATATAGTCCCTGCACCCACTGGATAGTCCCTGCACTCACAATATAGTCCCTGCACCCACGGGATCGTCCCTGCACCCACGGGATTGTCCCTGCACCCACGGGATAGTCCCTGCACCCACTCTATAGTCCCTGCACTCACAATAAAGTTCCTACACCAACCGGATAGTCCCTGCACTCACAGTAGTCACTGCATCCACTGGATAGTCCCTGCACCCATTGGATAGACCCTGCACCCACGGGATAGTCCCTGCACCCACAATATAGTCCCTGCACCCACAGGATAGTCACTGCTCTCACAATATAGTCCCTGCACCTACGGGATAGTCCCTGCACCCACTCTATAGTCCCTGCACTCACAATATAGTCCCTGCACCCACTCTATAGTCCCTGCACTCACAATATAGTCCCTGCACCCACTGAATAGTCCCTGCTCTCACAATATAGTCCCTGCACCCACGGGATAGTCCCTCACTCACAATATAGTCCCTGCACCCACAACATAGTCCCTGCACCCACTGGATAGTCCATGCACCCACGGGATAGTCCCTCACCCACTGGATAGTCCCTGCACCCACGGGATAGTCCCTCACTCACAATATAGTCCCTGCACCCACAACATAGTCCCTGCACCCACTGGATAGTCCCTGCACCCACTGGATAGTCCCTGCACTCATAATAGAGTCCCTGCACTCACAATATAGTCCCAGCACCCATTAGATAGTCCCAGCACTCACTGTATTATCCCTGCACCCACGGGATAGTCCCTGCACTCACAATATAGTCCCAGCACCCATTAGATAGTCCCTGCAATCACAATATAGTCCCTGCAACCACTGGATAGTCCCAGCAACCACTGGATAGTCCCTGCACTCACAATATAGTCCCTGCACCCACAGGATAGTCACTGCTCTCACAATATAGTCCCTGCACCTACGGGATAGTCCCTGCACCCACAATATAGTCCCTGCACTCACAATATAGTCCCTGCACCCACTGAATAGTCCCTGCTCTCACAATATAGTCCCTGCACCCACAGGATAGTCCCTCACTCACAATATAGTCCCTGCACCCACAACATAGTCCCTGCACCCACTGGATAGTCCATGCACCCACTGGATAGTCCCTGCACCCACGGGATAGTCCCTCACCCACTGGATAGTCCCTGCACCCACGGGATAGTCCCTCACTCACAATATAGTCCCTGCACCCACAACATAGTCCCTGCACCCACTGGATAGTCCCTGCACCCACTGGATAGTCCCTGCACTCATAATAGAGTCCCTGCACTCACAATATAGTCCCAGCACCCATTAGATAGTCCCAGCACTCACTGTATTATCCCTGCACCCACGGGATAGTCCATGCACTCACAATATAGTCCCTGCACTCACAATATAGTCCCTGCACCCACGGGATAGTCCCTGCACTCACAATATAGTCCCTGCACTCACAATATAGTCCCTGCACCCACGGGATAGTCCCTGCACTCACAATATAGTCCCTACACACACAATATAGTCCCTGCACCAACGGGATAGTCCCTGCACTCACAATATAGTCCCTGCACCAACGGGATAGTCCCTGCACCAACGGGATAGTCCCTGCACCAACGGGATAGTCCCTGCACCCACGGGATAGTCCCTCACTCACAATATAGTCCTTGCACCCACAACATAGTCCCTGCACCCACTGGATAGTCCCTGCACCCACTGGATAGTCCCTGCACTCATAATAGAGTCCCTGCACTCACAATATAGTCCCAGCACCCATTAGATAGTCCCAGCACTCACTGTATTATCCCTGCACCCACGGGATAGTCCCTGCACTCACAATATAGTCCCTGCACTCACAATATAGTCCCTGCACCCACTGGATAGTCCCTGCGCCCACTGGATAGTCCCTGCGCCCACTGGATAGTCCCTGCGCCCACGCGATAGTCCCTGCGCCCACGCGATAGTCCCTGCGCCCACGCGATAGTCCCTGCGCCCACGCGATAGTCCCTGCGCCCACGCGATAGTCCCTGCACCCACGCGATAGTCCCTGCACCCACGCGATAGTCCCTGCACCCACGCAATAGTCCCTGCACTCACAATATAGTCCCTGCACCCACTGGATAGTCCCTGCACTCACAATATAGTCCCTGAACGCACGGGATAGTCCCTGCACTCACAATATAGTCCCTGCACCCACGGGATAGTCCCTGCACTCACAATATAGTCCCTGCACCCACGGGATAGTCCCTGCACCCACTGGATCGTCCCTGCACTCACAATATAGTCCCTGCACCCACGGGATAGTCCCTGCACTCACAATATAGTCCCTGCACCCACGGGATAGTCCCTGCACTCACAATATAGTCCCTGCACCCACTGGATAGTCCCTGCACCCACGGGATAGTCCCTGCACTCACAATATAGTCCCTGCACCCACGGGATAGTCCCTGCACTCACAATATAGTCCCTGCACCCACTGGATAATCCCTGCACTCGCAATATAGTCCCTGCACTCGCAATATAGTCCCTGCACTCGCAATATAGTCCCTGCACTCGCAATATAGTCCCTGCACCCACTGGATAGTCCCTGCACTCACAATATAGTCCCTGCGCCCACGGGATAGTCCCTGCGCCCACGGGATAGTCCCTGCACTCACAATATAGTCCCTGCACCCACGGGATAGTCCCTGCACTCGCAATATAGTCCCTGCACTCGCAATATAGTCCCTGCACTCGCAATATAGTCCCTGCACCCACGGGATAGTCCCTGCACCCACGGGATAGTCCCTGCACTCGCAATAGAGTCCCTGCACTCGCAATAGAGTCCCTGCACTCGCAATAGAGTCCCTGCACTCGCAATATAGTCCCTGCACCCACGGGATAGTCCCTGCACCCACGGGATCGACCCTGCACCCACGGGATCGACCCTGCACCCACGGGATAGTCCCTGCACCCACGGGATAGTCCCTGCACCCACGGGATCGTCCCTGCACTCACAATATATTCCCTGCAACCACTGGACTGTCCCTGCACCCATGGGATAGTCCCTGCACCCACGGGATAGTCCCTGCACCCACGGGATAGTCCCTGCACCCACGGGATAGTACCTGCGCACATTGGATAGTCCCTGCACTCACAATATAGTCCCTGCACCCACGGGATAGTCCCTGCACCCACGGGATCGTCCCTGCACCCACGGGATCGTCCCTGCACCCACGGGATCGTCCCTGCACTCACAATATAGTCCCTGCACCCACGGGATAGTCCCTGCACCCACGGGATAGTCCCTGCACCCACGCGGTAGTCCCTGCACCCACGCGGTAGTCCCTGCACCCACGCGGTAGTCCCTGCACCCACACGGTAGTCCCTGCACCCACGCGGTAGTCCCTGCACCCATAGGATAGTCCCTGCACCCATAGGATAGTCCCTGCACCCATAGGATAGTCCCTGCACCCATGAGGTAGTCCCTGCACCCATAGGATAGTCCCTGCACCCATAGGATAGTCCCTGCACCCACAACATAGTCCCTGCACCCACAACATAGTCCCTGCACCCACAATATAGTCCCTGCACCCACTGGATAGTCCCTGCACTCACAACATAGTCCCTGCACCCACTGGATAGTCCCTGCAATCACAATATAGTCCCTGCAATCACAATATAGTCCCTGCAACCACTGGATAGTCCCTGCACTCACAATATAGTCCCTGCACCTACGGGAAAGTCCCTGCACCCACTGGATAGTCCCTGCACTCACAACATAGTCCCTGCACCCACTGGATAGTCCCTGCAATCACAATATAGTCCCTGCACCTACGGGAAAGTCCCTGCAACCACTGGATAGTCCCTGCACTCACAATATAGTCCCTGCACCCACTGGATAGTCCCTCCACCCACTGGATAGTCCCAGCACCCATTAGATAGTCCCAGCACTCGCAATATAGTCCCTGCACTCACAATATAGTCCCTGCACTCACAATATAGTCCCTGCACCCACAATATAGTCCCTGCACCCACAATATAGTCCCTGCACCCACGGGATAGTCCCTGCACCCACGGGATAGTCCCTGCACTCACAATATAGTCGCTGCACCCACTGAATAGTCCCTGCTCTCACAATATAGTCCCTGCACCCACAATATAGTCCCTGCGCCCACGGGATCGTCCCTGCGCCCACGCGATCGTCCCTGCGCCCACGCGATAGTCCCTGCGCCCACGCGATAGTCCCTGCGCCCACGCGATAGTCCCTGCGCCCACGCGATAGTCCCTGCGCCCACGCGATAGTCCCTGCACTCACAATATAGTCCCTGCACCCACGGGATAGTCCCTGCACTCACAATATAGTCCCTGCACCCACTGGATAGTCCCTGCACTCACAATATAGTCCCTGCACCCACGGGATAGTCCCTGCACTCACAATATAGTCCCTGCACCCACGGGATAGTCCCTGCACTCACAATATAGTCCCTGCACCCACGGGATAGTCCCTCACTCACAATATAGTCCCTGCACCCACGGGATAGTCCCTGCACCCACGGGATAGTCCCTGCACCCACGGGATAGTCCCTGCACTCACAATATAGTCCCTGCACCCACGGGATAGTCCCTGCACTCACAATATAGTCCCTGCACCCACTGGATAGTCCCTGCACTCACAATATAGTCCCTGCACCCACGGGATCGTCCCTGCACCCACGGGATTGTCCCTGCACTCACAATATAGTCCCTGCACCCACTCTATAGTCCCTGCACTCACAATAAAGTTCCTACACCAACCGGATAGTCCCTGCACTCACAGTAGTCACTGCATCCACTGGATAGTCCCTGCACCCATTGGATAGACCCTGCACCCACGGGATAGTCCCTGCACCCACAATATAGTCCCTGCACCCACAGGATAGTCACTGCTCTCACAATATAGTCCCTGCACCTACGGGATAGTCCCTGCACCCACTCTATAGTCCCTGCACTCACAATATAGTCCCTGCACCCACGGGATAGTCCCTGCACTCACAATATAGTCGCTGCACCGACGGGATAGTCCCTCACTCACAATATAGTCCCTGCACCCACGGGATAGTCCCTGCACCCACGGGATAGTCCCTGCACTCACAATATAGTCCCTGCACCCACTGGATAGTCCCTGCACTCACAATATAGTCCCTGCACCCACGGGATCGTCCCTGCACCCACGGGATTGTCCCTGCACCCACGGGATAGTCCCTGCACCCACTCTATAGTCCCTGCACTCACAATAAAGTTCCTACACCAACCGGATAGTCCCTGCACTCACAGTAGTCACTGCATCCACTGGATAGTCCCTGCACCCATTGGATAGACCCTGCACCCACGGGATAGTCCCTGCACCCACAATATAGTCCCTGCACCCACAGGATAGTCACTGCTCTCACAATATAGTCCCTGCACCCACGGGATAGTCCCTGCACCCACTCTATAGTCCCTGCACTCACAATATAGTCCCTGCACCCACGGGATAGTCCCTGCACCCACTGGATAGTCCCTGCACTCACAATATAGTCGCTGCACCGACTGAATAGTCCCTGCTCTCACAATATAGTCCCTGCACCCACGGGATAGTCCCTCACTCACAATATAGTCCCTGCACCCACAACATAGTCCCTGCACCCACTGGATAGTCCCTGCACCCACTGGATAGTCCCTGCACCCACTGGATAGTCCCTGCACCCACTGGATAGTCCCTGCACCCACGGGATAGTCCCTCACTCACAATATAGTCCCTGCACCCACTGGATAGTCCCTGCACCCACGGGATAGTCCCTCACTCACAATATAGTCCCTGCACCCACAACATAGTCCCTGCACCCACTGGATAGTCCCTGCACCCACTGGATAGTCCCTGCACTCATAATAGAGTCCCTGCACTCACAATATAGTCCCAGCACCCATTAGATAGTCCCAGCACTCACTGTATTATCCCTGCACCCACGGGATAGTCCCTGCACTCACAATATAGTCCCTGCGCCCACTGGATAGTCCCTGCGCCCACGCGATAGTCCCTGCGCCCACGCGATAGTCCCTGCACTCACAATATAGTCCCTGCACCCACGGGATAGTCCCTGCACTCACAATATAGTCCCTGCACCCACGGGATAGTCCCTGCACTCACAATATAGTCCCTGCACCCACGGGATAGTCCCTGCACTCACAATATAGTCCCTGCACCCACTGGATAGTCCCTGCACTCACAATATAGTCCCTGCACCCACGGGATAGTCCCTGCACTCACAATATAGTCCCTGCACTCACAATATAGTCCCTGCACCCACGGGATAGTCCCTCACTCACAATATAGTCCCTGCACCCACGGGATAGTCCAAGCACCCACGGGATAGTCCCTGCACCCACGGGATAGTCCCTGCACTCACAATATAGTCCCTGCACCCACGGGATAGTCCCTGCACTCACAATATAGTCCCTGCACCCACTGGATAGTCCCTGCACTCACAATATAGTCCCTGCACTCACAATATAGTCCCTGCACCCACGGGATCGTCCCTGCACCCACGGGATTGTCCCTGCACCCACGGGATAGTCCCTGCACCCACTCTATAGTCCCTGCACTCACAATAAATTTCCTACACCAACCGGATAGTCCCTGCACTCACAGTAGTCACTGCATCCACTGGATAGTCCCTGCACCCATTGGATAGACCCTGCACCCACGGGATAGTCCCTGCACCCACAATATAGTCCCTGCACCCACAGGATAGTCACTGCTCTCACAATATAGTCCCTGCACCCACGGGATAGTCCCTGCACCCACTCTATAGTCCCTGCACTCACAATATAGTCCCTGCACCCACGGGATAGTCCCTGCGCCCACTGGATAGTCCCTGCACTCACAATATAGTCCCTGCACCCACGGGATAGTCCCTGCACTCACAATATAGTCCCTGCACCCACGGGATAGTCCCTGCACTCACAATATAGTCCCTGCACCCACGGGATAGTCCCTGCACTCACAATATAGTCCCTGCACCCACTGGATAGTCCCTGCACTCACAATATAGTCCCTGCACCCACGGGATAGTCCCTGCACTCACGGGATAGTCCCTGCACTCACGGGATAGTCCCTGCACCCACGGGATAGTCCCTGCACCCACTGGATAGTCCCTGCACTCGCAATATAGTCCCTGCACTCGCAATATAGTCCCTGCACTCGCAATATAGTCCCTGCACTCGCAATATAGTCCCTGCACTCGCAATATAGTCCCTGCACTCACAATATAGTCACTGCGCCCACGGGATAGTCCCTGCGCCCACGGGATAGTCCCTGCGCAAAACGGGATAGTCCCTGCGCCCACGGGATAGTCCCTGCACTCACAATATAGTCCCAGCTCCCTCTGGATAGTCCCCGCACTCACAATATAGTCCCTGCACCCACAACATAGTCCCTGCACCCACTGGATAGTCCCTGCACCCACTGGATAGTCCCTGCACTCATAATAGAGTCCCTGCACTCACAATATAGTCCCAGCACCCATTAGATAGTCCCAGCACTCACTGTATTATCCCTGCACCCACGGGATAGTCCCTGCACTCACAATATAGTCCCTGCGCCCACTGGATAGTCCCTGCGCCCACTGGATAGTCCCTGCGCCCACTGGATAGTCCCTGCGCCCACGCGATAGTCCCTGCGCCCACGCGATAGTCCCTGCGCCCACGCGATAGTCCCTGCGCCCACGCGATAGTCCCTGCGCCCACGCGATAGTCCCTGCGCCCACGCGATAGTCCCTGCGCCCACGCGATAGTCCCTGCACCCACGCAATAGTCCCTGCACTCACAATATAGTCCCTGCACCCACGGGATAGTCCCTGCACTCACAATATAGTCCCTGCACCCACGGGATAGTCCCTGCACTCACAATATAGTCCCTGCACCCACTGGATAGTCCCTGCACTCACAATATAGTCCCTGCACCCACGGGATAGTCCCTGCACTCACAATATAGTCCCTGCACCCACGGGATAGTCCCTGCACTCACAATATAGTCCCTGTACACACGGGATAGTCCCTGCACTCACAATATAGTCCCTGCACCCACGGGATAGTCCCTCACTCACAATATAGTCCCTGCACCCACGGGATAGTCCAAGCACCCACGGGATAGTCCCTGCACCCACGGGATAGTCCCTGCACTCACAATATAGTCCCTGCACCCACGGGATAGTCCCTGCACTCACAATATAGTCCCTGCACCCACTGGATAGTCCCTGCACTCACAATATAGTCCCTGCACCCACGGGATCGTCCCTGCACCCACGGGATTGTCCCTGCACCCACTCTATAGTCCCTGCACTCACAATAAAGTTCCTACACCAACCGGATAGTCCCTGCACTCACAGTAGTCACTGCATCCACTGGATAGTCCCTGCACCCACGGGATAGTCCCTGCACCCACGGGATAGTCCCTGCACCCACGGGATTGTCCCTGCACCCACGGGATTGTCCCTGCACCCACGGGATTGTCCCTGCACCCACGGGATAGTCCCTGCACTCACAATATATTCCCTACACCTACTGGATAGTCCCAGTACTCACAATATAGTCCCTGCACTCACAATATAGTCCCTGCACCCACTGGATAGTCCCTGCACCCACTGGATAGTCCCTGCACCCACTGGATAGTCCCTGCACTCACAACATAGTCCCTGCACCCACTAGATAGTCCCAGCACTCACTGGACTGTCCCTGCACCCACGGGATAGTCCCTGCACCCACGGGATAGTCCCTGCACTCACAATATAGTCCCTGCACCCACAATATAGTCCCTGCACCCACAATATAGTCCCTGCACCCACAATATAGTCCCTGCACCCACAACATAGCCCCTGCACCCACTGGATAGTCCCTGCACCTACGGGAAAATCCCTGCACCCACTGGATAATCCCTGCACTCACAATAGAGTCCCTGCAACCACTGGATAGTCCCTGCACTCACAATATAGTCCCTGCACCCACGGGATAGTCCCTGCACTCACAATATAGTCCCTGCACCCACGGGATAGTCCCTGCACTCACAATATAGTCCCTGCACCCACGGGATAGTCCCTGCACTCACAATATAGTCCCTGCACCCACGGGATAATCCCTGCACTCACAATATAGTCCCTGCACTCACAATATAGTCCCTGCACTCACAATATAGTCCCTGCACCCACGGGATAGTCCCTGCACTCACAATATAGTCCCTGCACCCACAATATAGTCCCTGCACCCACGGGATAGTCCCTGCACTCACAAGATAGTCCCTGCACCCACGGGATAGTCCCTGCACCCACGGGATAGTCCCTGCACTCACAATATAGTCCCTGCACACACAATATAGTCCCTGCACCCACTGGATAGTCCCTGCACTCACAATATAGTCCCTGCACTCACAACATAGTCCCTGCACTCACAACATAGTCCCAGCACCCTCTGGATAGTCCCCGCACTCAAAAAATAGTCCCAGTACCCACTAGATAGTCCCAGCACCCATTGGATAGTCCCTGCACCCACTGGATAGTCCCTGCACCCATGGGATAGTCCCTGCACCCATGGGATAGTCCCTGCACTCACAATAGAGTCCCTGCACCCACAATATAGTCCCTGCACCCACGGGATAGTCCCTGCACCCACGGGATAGTCCCTGCACCCACGGGATAGTCCCTGCACTCACAATATAGTCCCTGCACCCACGGGATCGTCCCTGCACCCACGGGATAGTCCCTGCACCCACTCTATAGTCCCTGCACTCACAATAAAGTTCCTACACCAACCGGATAGTCCCTGCACTCACAGTAGTCACTGCATCCACTGGATAGTCCCTGCACCCATTGGATAGACCCTGCACCCACGGGATAGTCCCTGCACCCACAATATAGTCCCTGCACCCACAGGATAGTCACTGCTCTCACAATATAGTCCCTGCACCCACGGGATAGTCCCTGCACCCACTCTATAGTCCCTGCACTCACAATATAGTCCCTGCACCCACGGGATAGTCCCTGCACTCACAATATAGTCGCTGCACCCACTGAATAGTCCCTGCTCTCACAATATAGTCCCTGCACCCACGGGATAGTCCCTCACTCACAATATAGTCCCTGCACCCACGGGATAGTCCCTCACTCACAATATAGTCCCTGCACCCACTGGATAGTCCCTGCACCCACTGGATAGTCCCTGCACCCACGGGATGGTCCCTCACTCACAATATAGTCCCTGCACCCACAACATAGTCCCTGCACCCACTGGATAGTCCCTGCACCCACTGGATAGTCCCTGCACTCATAATAGAGTCCCTGCACTCACAATATAGTCCCAGCACCCATTAGATAGTCCCAGCACTCACTGTATTATCCCTGCGCCCACGGGATAGTCCCTGCGCCCACGGGATAGTCCCTGCGCCCACTGGATAGTCCCTACGCCCACGCGATAGTCCCTGCGCCCACGCGATAGTCCCTGCACTCACAATATAGTCCCTGCACCCACTGGATAGTCCCTGCACTCACAATATAGTCCCTGCACCCACTGGATAGTCCCTGCACTCACAATATAGACCCTGCACCCACGGGATAGTCCCTGCACTCACAATATAGTCCCTGCACCCACGGGATAGTCCCTGCACTCACAATATAGTCCCTGCACCCACTGGATAGTCCCTGCACTCACAATATAGTCCCTGCACCCACGGGATAGTCCCTGCACTCACAATATAGTCCCTGCACCCACGGGATAGTCCCTGCACCCAATGGATAGTCCCTGCACTCACAATATAGTCCCTGCACTCACAATATAGTCCCTGCACTCACAATATATAGTCCCTGCACTCACAATATAGTCACTGCACTCGCAATATAGTCCCTGCACTCGCAATATAGTCCCTGCACTCGCAATATAGTCCCTGCACCCACTGGATAGTCCCTGCACTCACAATATAGTCCCTGCGCCCACGGGATAGTCCCTGCCCCCACGGGATAGTCCCTGCCCCCACGGGATAGTCCCTGCGCCCACGGGATAGTCCCTGCACTCACAATATAGTCCCAGCTCCCTCTGGATAGTCCCCGCACTCAAAAAATAGTCCCTGCACCCACTAGATAGTCCCTGCACTCGCAATATAGTCCCTGCACTCACAATATAGTCCCTGCACCCACGGGATAGTCCCTGCACCCACGGGATAGTCCCTGCACTCACAATATAGTCCCTGCACCCACGCGGTAGTCCCTGCACCCACGCGGTAGTCCCTGCACCCACGCGGTAGTCCCTGCACCCACGCGGTAGTCCCTGCACCCACGGGATAGTCCCTGCACTCACAATATAATCCCTGCACCCACGGGATCGTCCCTGCACCCACGGGATAGTCCCTGCACCCACTCTATAGTCCCTGCACTCACAATAAAGTTCCTACACCAACCGGATAGTCCCTGCACTCACAGTAGTCACTGCATCCACTGGATAGTCCCTGCACCCATTGGATAGACCCTGCACCCACGGGATAGTCCCTGCACCCACAATATAGTCCCTGCACCCACAGGATAGTCACTGCTCTCACAATATAGTCCCTGCACCCACGGGATAGTCCCTGCACCCACTCTATAGTCCATGCACTCACAATATAGTCCCTGCACCCACGGGATAGTCCCTGCACCCACTGGATAGTCCCTGCACTCACAATATAGTCGCTGCACCCACTGAATAGTCCCTGCTCTCACAATATAGTCCCTGCACCCACGGGATAGTCCCTCACTCACAATATAGACCCTGCACCCACAACATAGTCCCTGCACCCACTGGATAGTCCCTGCACCCACTGGATAGTCCCTGCACCCACGGGATAGTCCCTCACTCACAATATAGTCCCTGCACCCACTGGATAGTCCCTGCACCCACGGGATAGTCCCTGCACCCACAACATAGTCCCTGCACCCACTGGATAGTCCCTGCACCCACTGGATAGTCCCTGCACTCATAATAGAGTCCCTGCACTCACAATATAGTCCCAGCACCCATTAGATAGTCCCAGCACTCACTGTATTATCCCTGCACCCACGGGATAGTCCCTGCACTCACAATATAGTCCCTGCGCCCACTGGATAGTCCCTGCGCCCACGCGATAGTCCCTGCGCCCACGCGATAGTCCCTGCGCCCACGCGATAGTCCCTGCGCCCACGCGATAGTCCCTGCACTCACAATATAGTCCCTGCACCCACGGGATAGTCCCTGCACTCACAATATAGTCCCTGCACCCACGGGATAGTCCCTGCACTCACAATATAGTCCCTGCACCCACGGGATAGTCCCTGCACTCACAATATAGTCCCTGCACCCACGGGATAGTCCCTCACTCACAATATAGTCCCTGCACCCACGGGATAGTCCCTGCACTCACAATATAGTCCCTGCACCCACGGGATAGTCCCTGCACTCACAATATAGTCCCTGCACCCACGGGATAGTCCCTGCACCCACGGGATAGTCCCTGCACTCACAATATAGTCCCTGCACCCACGGGATAGTCCCTCACTCACAATATAGTCCCTGCACCCACGGGATAGTCCAAGCACCCACGGGATAGTCCCTGCACCCACGGGATAGTCCCTGCACTCACAATATAGTCCCTGCACCCACGGGATAGTCCCTGCACTCACAATACAGTCCCTGCACCCACTGGATAGTCCCTGCACTCACAATATAGTCCCTGCACTCACAATATAGTCCCTGCACCCACGGGATCGTCCCTGCACCCACGGGATTGTCCCTGCACTCACAATATAGTCCCTGCACCCACGGGATCGTCCCTGCACCCACGGGATTGTCCCTGCACCCACGGGATAGTCCCTGCACCCACTCTATAGTCCCTGCACTCACAATAAATTTCCTACACCAACCGGATAGTCCCTGCACTCACAGTAGTCACTGCATCCACTGGATAGTCCCTGCACCCATTGGATAGACCCTGCACCCACGGGATAGTCCCTGCACCCACAATATAGTCCCTGCACCCACAGGATAGTCACTGCTCTCACAATATAGTCCCTGCACCTACGGGATAGTCCCTGCACCCACTCTATAGTCCCTGCAATCACAATATAGTCCCTGCACCCACGGGATAGTCCCTGCACTCACAATATAGTCGCTGCACCCACTGAATAGTCCCTGCTCTCACAATATAGTCCCTGCACCCACGGGATAGTCCCTCACTCACAATATAGTCCCTGCACCCACGGGATAGTCCCTGCACCCACGGGATAGTCCCTGCACCCACGGGATAGTCCCTGCACTCACAATATAGTCCCTGCACCCACGGGATAGTCCCTCACTCACAATATAGTCCCTGCACCCACGGGATAGTCCATGCACCCACTGGATAGTCCCTGCACCCACGGGATAGTCCCTCACCCACTGGATAGTCCCTGCACCCACGGGATAGTCCCTCACTCACAATATAGTCCCTGCACCCACAACATAGTCCCTGCACCCACTGGATAGTCCCTGCACCCACTGGATAGTCCCTGCACTCATAATAGAGTCCCTGCACTCACAATATAGTCCCAGCACCCATTAGATAGTCCCAGCACTCACTGTATTATCCCTGCACCCACGGGATAGTCCCTGCACTCACAATATAGTCCCTGCACCCACGGGATAGTCCCTGCACTCACAATATAGTCCCTGCACTCACAATATAGTCCCTGCACTCACAATATAGTCCCTGCACCCACGGGATAGTCCCTGCACTCACAATATAGTCCCTACACACACAATATAGTCCCTGCACCAACGGGATAGTCCCTGCACTCGCAATATAGTCCCTGCACCCACGCGGTAGTCCCTGTACCCACGCGGTAGTCCCTGCACCCACGGGATAGTCCCTGCACCCACGGGATAGTCCCTGCACCCACGGGATAGTCCCTGCACTCACAATATAGTCCCTGCACCCACGGGATCGTCCCTGCACCCACGGGATAGTCCCTGCACCCACTCTATAGTCCCTGCACTCACAATAAAGTTCCTACACCAACCGGATAGTCCCTGCACTCACAGTAGTCACTGCATCCACTGGATAGTCCCTGCACCCATTGGATAGACCCTGCACCCACGGGATAGTCCCTGCACCCACAATATAGTCCCTGCACCCACAGGATAGTCACTGCTCTCACAATATAGTCCCTGCACCCACGGGATAGTCCCTGCACCCACTCTATAGTCCCTGCACTCACAATATAGTCCCTGCACCCACGGGATAGTCCCTGCACTCACAATATAGTCGCTGCACCCACTGAATAGTCCCTGCTCTCACAATATAGTCCCTGCACCCACGGGATAGTCCCTCACTCACAATATAGTCCCTGCACCCACGGGATAGTCCCTCACTCACAATATAGTCCCTGCACCCACAACATAGTCCCTGCACCCACTGGATAGTCCCTGCACCCACTGGATAGTCCCTGCACCCACTGGATAGTCCCTGCACCCACTGGATAGTCCCTGCACTCACAATATAGTCCCAGCACCCATTAGATAGTCCCAGCACTCACTGTATTATCCCTGCGCCCACGGGATAGTCCCTGCGCCCACGGGATAGTCCCTGCGCCCACTGGATAGTCCCTGCGCCCACGCGATAGTCCCTGCGCCCACGCGATAGTCCCTGCGCCCACGCGATAGTCCCTGCGCCCACAATATAGTCCCTGCACTCACAATATAGTCCCTGCACCCACGGGATAGTCCCTGCACTCACAATATAGTCCCTGCACCCACGGGATAGTCCCTGCACCCACGGGATAGTCCCTGCACCCACGGGATAGTCCCTGCACTCACAATATAGTCCCTGCACCCACTGGATAGTCCCTGCACCCACTGGATAGTCCCTGCACTCACAATATAGTCCCTGCACCCACGGGATAGTCCCTGCGCCCACGCGATAGTCCCTGCGCCCACGCGATAGTCCCTGCGCCCACGCGATAGTCCCTGCACTCACAATATAGTCCCTGCACCCACGGGATAGTCCCTGCACTCACAATATAGTCCCTGCACCCACGGGATAGTCCCTGCACTCACAATATAGTCCCTGCACCCACGGGATAGTCCCTGCACTCACAATATAGTCCCTGCACCCACTGGATAGTCCCTGCACTCACAATATAGTCCCTGCACCCACGGGATAGTCCCTGCACTCACAATATAGTCCCTGCACCCACGGGATAGTCCCTGCACCCACGGGATAGTCCCTGCACTCGCAATATAGTCCCTGCACTCGCAATATAGTCCCTGCACTCGCAATATAGTCCCTGCACTCGCAATATAGTCCCTGCACCCACTGGATAGTCCCTGCACTCACAATATAGTCCCTGCGCCCACGGGATAGTCCCTGCGCCCACGGGATAGTCCCTGCGCCCACGGGATAGTCCCTGCGCCCACGGGATAGTCCCTGCGCCCACGGGATAGACCCTGCGCCCACGGGATAGTCCCTGCGCCCACGGGATAGTCCCTGCGCCCACGGGATAGTCCCTGCGCCCACGGGATAGTCCCTGCACTCACAATATAGTCCCAGCTCCCTCTGGATAGTCCCCGCACTCAAAAAATAGTCCCTGCACTCACAATATAGTCCCTGCACCCACGGGATAGTCCCTGCACCCACGGGATAGTCCCTGCACCCACGCGGTAGTCCCTGCACCCACGCGGTAGTCCCTGCACCCACGCGGTAGTCCCTGCACCCACGCGGTAGTCCCTGCACCCACGCGGTAGTCCCTGCACCCACGCGGTAGTCCCTGCACCCACGCGGTAGTCCCTGCACCCACGGGGTAGTCCCTGCACCCACGGGATAGTCCCTGCACTCACAATATAGTCCCTGCACCCACGGGATCGTCCCTGCACCCACGGGATAGTCCCTGCACCCACTCTATAGTCCCTGAACTCACAATAAAGTTCCTACACCAACCGGATAGTCCCTGCACTCACAGTAGTCACTGCATCCACTGGATAGTCCCTGCACCCATTGGATAGACCCTGCACCCACTGGATAGACCCTGCACCCACAATATAGTCCCTGCACCCACAATATAGTCCCTGCTCTCACAATATAGTCCCTGCACCCACGGGATAGTCCCTGCACCCACTCTATAGTCCCTGCACTCACAATATAGTCCCTGCACCCACGGGATAGTCCCTGCACCCACTGGATAGTCCCTGCTCTCACAATATAGTCCCTGCACCCACGGGATAGTCCCTCACTCACAATATAGTCCCTGCACCCACAACATAGTCCCTGCACCCACTGGATAGTCCCTGCACCCACGGGATAGTCCCTGCACCCACGGGATAGTCCCTGCACCCACGGGATAGTCCCTCACTCACAATATAGTCCCTGCACCCACTGGATAGTCCCTGCACCCACGGGATAGTCCCTCACTCACAATATAGTCCCTGCACCCACAACATAGTCCCTGCACCCACTGGATAGTCCCTGCACCCACTGGATAGTCCCTGCACTCATAATAGAGTCCCTGCACTCACAATATAGTCCCTGCACCCATTAGATAGTCCCAGCACTCACTGTATTATCCCTGCACCCACGGGATAGTCCCTGCACTCACAATATAGTCCCTGCGCCCACTGGATAGTCCCTGCGCCCACTGGATAGTCCCTGCGCCCACTGGATAGTCCCTGCGCCCACGCGATAGTCCCTGCGCCCACGCGATAGTCCCTGCGCCCACGCGATAGTCCCTGCGCCCACGCGATAGTCCCTGCGCCCACGCGATAGTCCCTGCGCCCACGCGATAGTCCCTGCACTCACAATATAGTCCCTGCACTCACAATATAGTCCCTGCACCCACGGGATAGTCCCTGCACCCACGGGATAGTCCCTGCACCCACGGGATAGTCCCTGCACCCACGGGATAGTCCCTGCACTCACAATATAGTCCCTGCACCCACGGGATAGTCCCTGCACTCACAATATAGTCCCTGCACCCACTGGATAGTCCCTGCACTCACAATATAGTCCCTGCACCCACGGGATAGTCCCTGCACTCACAATATAGTCCCTGCACCCACGGGATAGTCCCTGCACTCACAATATAGTCCCTGCACCCACGGGATAGTCCCTGCACTCACAATATAGTCCCTGCACCCACGGGATAGTCCCTCACTCACAATATAGTCCCTGCACCCACGGGATAGTCCAAGCACCCACGGGATAGTCCCTGCACTCACAATATAGTCCCTGCACCCACGGGATAGTCCCTGCACTCACAATATAGTCCCTGCACCCACTGGATAGTCCCTGCACTCACAATATAGTCCCTGCACCCACGGGATCGTCCCTGCACCCACGGGATTGTCCCTGCACCCACGGGATAGTCCCTGCACCCACTCTATAGTCCCTGCACTCACAATAAAGTTCCTACACCAACCGGATAGTCCCTGCACTCACAGTAGTCACTGCATCCACTGGATAGTCCCTGCACCCACGGGATAGTCCCTGCACCCACGGGATTGTCCCTGCACCCACGGGATTGTCCCTGCACCCACGGGATTGTCCCTGCACCCACGGGATTGTCCCTGCACTCACAATATATTCCCTACACCTACTGGATAGTCCCTGCACTCACAATATAGTCCCTGCACCCACAATATAGTCCCTGCACCCACAATATAGTCCCTGCACCCACTGGATAGTCCCTGCACCCACTGGATAGTCCCTGCACTCACAACATAGTCCCTGCACCCACAACATAGTCCCTGCACCCACTAGATAGTCCCAGCACCCATTAGATAGTCCCAGCACTCACTGGACTGTCCCTGCACCCACGGGATAGTCCCTGCACCCACGGGATAGTCCCTGCACTCACAATATAGTCCCTGCACCCACAATATAGTCCCTGCACCCACAACATAGCCCCTGCACCCACTGGATAGTCCCTGCACCTACGGGAAAATCCCTGCACCCACTGGATAATCCCTGCACTCACAATAGAGTCCCTGCAACCACTGGATAGTCCCTGCACTCACAATATAGTCCCTGCACCCACGGGATAGTCCCTGCACTCACAATATAGTCCCTGCACCCACGGGATAGTCCCTGCACTCACAATATAGTCCCTGCACCCACGGGATAGTCCCTGCACTCACAATATAGTCCCTGCACCCACGGGATAATCCCTGCACCCACGGGATAATCCCTGCACTCACAATATAGTCCCTGCACTCACAATATAGTCCCTGCACTCACAATATAGTCCCTGCACCCACGGGATAGTCCCTGCACTCACAATATAGTCCCTGCACCCACAATATAGTCCCTGCACCCACGGGATAGTCCCTGCACTCACAATATAGTCCCTGCACCCACGGGATAGTCCCTGCACCCACGGGATAGTCCCTGCACTCACAATATAGTCCCTGCACACACAATATAGTCCCTGCACCCACTGGATAGTCCCTGCACTCACAATATAGTCCCTGCACTCACAACATAGTCCCTGCACTCACAACATAGTCCCAGCACCCTCTGGATAGTCCCCGCACTCAAAAAATAGTCCCAGTACCCACTAGATAGTCCCAGCACCCACTGGATAGTCCCTGCACCCACTGGATAGTCCCTGCACCCAGGGATAGTCCCTGCACCCATGGGATAGTCCCTGCACTCACAATAGAGTCCCTGCACCCACAATATAGTCCCTGCACCCACGGGATAGTCCCTGCACCCACGGGATAGTCCCTGGACTCGCAATATAGTCCCTGCACTCGCAATATAGTCCCTGCACTCGCAATATAGTCCCTGCACCCACGGGATAGTCCCTGCACTCGCAATATAGTCCCTGCACTCGCAATATAGTCCCTGCACCCACTGGACTGTCCCTGCACCCACTGGACTGTCCCTGCACCCACTGGACTGTCCCTGCACCCACTGGACTGTCCCTGCACCCACTGGATCGTCCCCGCACTCACAATATAGTCCCAGCACCCTCTGGATAGTCCCAGCACCCTCTGGATAGTCCCAGCACCCTCTGGATAGTCCCCGCACTCACAATATAGTCCCCGCCCACGCGATAGTCCCCGCGCCCACGCGATAGTCCCCGCGCCCACGCGATAGTCCCCGCGCCCACGCGATAGTCCCCGCGCCCACTGGATAGTCCCTACACCCACTGGATTGTCCCTGCACCCACTGGATTGTCCCTGCACTCACAATATAGTCCCTACACCCACTGGATAGTGCCTGCACTCTCAATATAGTCCCCACACCCAAAGGATAGTCCCCGCACCCAAAGGATAGTCCCCGCACCCACCATATAGTCCCTGCACCCACCATATAGTCCCTGCACCCACCATATAGTCCCTGCACCCACCATATAGTCCCTGCACCCACAATATAGTCCCTGCACCCACAATATAGTCCCTGCACCCACAATATAGTCCCTGCACGCACTGGACTGTCCCTGCACCCACTGGTTAGTCCCTGCACCCACTGGTTAGTCCCTGCACCCACTATATAGTCCCTGCACCCACAATATAGTCCCTGCACCCACTGGATAGTCCCTGCACCCACTGGATAGTCCCTGCACCCACAGTATAGTCCCTGCACCGTCGGGACATTCCCTGAGCAAACAATAAACAACATATTCAGCATTACCTTGGAAATATCTGCTCCCACACAAGTTCCACCAACAGCCCATTTCAGGATGAATCGCTGTTGGTTCCCCTGACAATTATGTTGTGTTGCACACAAGGTGGGTGAATCCCAGAGGCTCTGCCCTTGACCCGCATAGGATTGTTTGGGGACAGGGGCATGTAAACTCTGTGATCCATGATTGCTTTTAGTGATTACCAGTCTCCATTGGAACAGCAGTCATTGTTGTGACCATCTCCCATCTATCTTCCCCACCAGCAGCTATCCTGTCTGTTCAAGGTGTTTGTTAGCTCCTACCTCAATACCTCACTTCATTACACCCTCATCTGCCATCCCAACCCACCAATCTCTTTGACATCCTCCATTTCATAATTTTACAGATGTTCAAAAGAAGAAGAACAGATAGAAATCAAGGAAGGGAAGGGATCAAGAGAGGGGCATTCACCCATCAATCCTATAAGACAGAGTGGGAGTGATGGTGAGGCCACTCTACAACAGAACAACCACACACATCATCCACTGAATTTTTCTCCCAAGGCAAAACTCACAGATTCACACAGCACAGAAACAGCCCCCTCAGCCCATCTGGTCCATGCCCCATCCAGCCAGTCACATTTGCCAACATTTAGCCCAAAACTTTCAAGAACTTTTCAATCTTCATAACCTTTTGAAAGTTGTTACTGTGCCTGCATCAGCCACATCCTCTGGAAGTTCATTCCACATGGATGCCATGCTCTGTGTACAATTATTAGCCCACAAGTTCCTTGGAAATGTTTACCTGCTTAAACCATAAACAACTTCTGACAGAAGATGCAAAAGCCTGACTGCATGCCCTACCAGGCTCAAGGACGGCCTGTGCCCCACTGCTGTCAAACTATTGAATAGTATGATAGTCTGATAAGTTGGACTCGTGACCTCCCAACCTACCTCATTATGATCTTGCACCTTATTGTTTACCTGCACTGTGCTCTATCTGTAGTTCAGCATCTGATTCAGGGTTGTTATCACTGACACACTGTATGTCGTGGCCCGACACAGACTGGGAGACCGTCTCGCTGAACACCTACACTCTGTCCGCCAGAGAAAGCAGGATCTCCCAGTGGCCATACGTTTTAATTCCATGTCCAATTCCCATTCTGATATGTCTATCCATGGCCTCCTCTACTGTCAAGATGAAGCCACACTCAGGTTGAAGGAACAACACCTTATATACTGGCTGGGTAGCCTCCAACCTGATGGCATGAACATTGACTTCTCTAACTTCCGTTAATGCCCCTCCTCCCCTTCTTACCCCATCCCTGATATATTTAGTTGTTTTTTCTCTCTCTCTGCCCTCTGGTGCTCCCCTCCCCCTTTCTTTCTCCCTAGGCCTCCTGTCCCATGATCCTTTCCCTTCTCTAGCTCTGTATCCCTTTTGCCAATCACCTTCCCGGCTCTCAGCTTCACCCCTCCGGTCCTCCTATCATTTTGCATTTTCCCCTCCCCCTCCTACTTTCAAATCTCTTACTATCTTTCCTTTCAGTTAGTCCTGACGAAGGGTCTCGGCCCGAAACATCGACAGCGCTTCTCCCTATAGATGCTGCCTGGCCTGCTGCATTCCACCAGCATTTTGTGTGTGTTGCTTGGATTTCCAGCATCTGCAGATTTCCTTGTGTTTGCCGTGGAATGTGTTGTTTTGTAGCAGCAGTAGAGAACAAGATTTATCCAGGACAATTAGATCAGAGAATGACACAAGGCTATCCGGTCCATCGTCTCTGTGCCGTCCCCCAGGGAAACTATTCCATCTGTAACACTCATCCCTTCCTTGGGAAAGAAAAATGGAGGTTACATGGGACGGAAAAATCAAATTGATCTTGGACTAGACCCTTGAAGAGCCTTTACTGTGCTCCACTGTTCTATGTTAACCACCAAATATGCAGTTTGCACCAAATCAGACTCACCACTCCTTAGTGTGAATTACTCCTGTCTGCAAAGGCATTAGAAGGATTCTGGTCAGAGTATAATGAGGAAAAGCCCATTGTGCACACTGTATAAATATGTGAGAACAGATTTATCACCTTCTCTTGTGGCAAACCTTCACATGGACTAGATGGGCCAAAGGGCCTATTTCTGTGCTGAGGTGCTCTATGAGCTTGATCGCACCCTTGTGTACACAACAATAATCTCCGTAGCACCAAGACGTGGACTTGACTCTTGGTTGAGGTCTTTGTGGACACAGAGCCTGCCCCCAGATCAGGTGAAATCCAGACACAGATCCTCTCTCAAGATGCTGCCTGAGCTGCTGAGTGTCTCTGGCATGTTGTACAATGACTGCAGCACTTTGCTTTTGGAGAGGACATTGGTTTGTGTGCTAATCCCAGCTCCCTGCCTGCCTGTAGTAACACATCAATGTCCAAGGTAATCCACCAGCAAACCTGCAACAATCCAAAACATAACTAGATCTGTCTCTTGGCTGAAGAACAGCCATAAATGTCCAGGATCTGCTTTAAATTTATTTTGTCTGGCTCGCACAGAGGAGAATAAAAGCCAAGTTTTCTGATGTCGTGGAATTTACAAAGTCTGTGAGCCCCTCGCACGGAGTGTTGGGCTCCCCCTTCAACACGGGTTGAAATATTTACATCAGGGTGGGACGGAGTGAAGCTGCTTCTGCTTGGAGCTGGAAAGAATGTAGAGCAACCCCCTCCCCCTACAGCTCCCAAAATTGTCTGAGAGTCTGGGCAAAATTTCTTGTGGTCCTGCCTGTAGTGTTTTCGGTTGGAGGCAGGGTGCAGATGAAGGCTGCATTATTCATTGGTGCTGCTGGGTTCCTGCCATGCAGCCGAACTCTGAATTAAACTGTAAGAGACAAAACCCCCTGTGAATGGATGTCAGAGGAAAAGAGGCTAGACCAGCAACTGAACACACTTTGTGAGTTTTCGAAGGCAGGGAGACTGGCACACAGATAAGACGGAGATAAAAAAAAACGATATAAAGCCACAGTCTAGACATGTGGCACAGAGTTTGTATAGAAACACTCTCCAATTCTCACTGAGATTACACTACCTAATTAGTTTAAAATGATCTTATCGCTCCTGACATCAGGTTTCATGTGGATGAAATTATTTGTTTCTGGAATTTTTTTTTGGCATTCTTGAGGATTGTAGAAATCCTTACACAATATTTTTAAATTGTATTTATTTGTGGCTCTGAGTTCCTCTAATACCCAGGAAAATGGCCAGACCCAAGAAAAACAACCCAGACACAAGTTCAGAAAAAGAAAGACCACTACAGGATTGAATTGAGTACAGAGTTATCAACCTGTCCACCACAACAGATCCCAACTCCCCGGACCAAGGAAGGGAACTTTGCTCATTCCCAGCCATTATCCTGTCTCCAAGATGGAAGAGAGATGGAGTCCACAACACAGAGCTTCAGTGGAATATGAAGGACATGAACTGCACTTGTGAACCTCCTTTGGACTCTCTCCAATGCCAGCCCTTAGATAAAGGGCCCAAAACTGCTCACAATACTCTGTGTTGTCTGAGCAATGTGCTCTAAATCCTCAGCATTACATCCTTGCTTTTATATTCTAGACCTCTTCAAATGAATGCTAACATCACATTTGCCTTCCTCACCACTGACTCAACCTGCAAATTAACCTTTAGGGAATCCTGTACAAGGACTCCCAAGTCCCTTTGCACCTCTGATTTCTGAATTTTCTCCACATTTAAAAAAATAATCTACACCTTTATTCCTTCCACCAAAGTGAATAACCATACACTTCCTTATACTATATTCCATCTGCCACTTTGCCCATCCTGAATTGAATTGAATTGAATTGACTGATATTCTAGGTCCAATATGTCTAGGTCCTTCTGCAAACTTAAAATTGAACTTGAACCTACTGTATCTTCGGTATCATCTGCAAACTTGGCCACAAAGCCATTAATTCTGACATCCAGATAATTGACATATGTGAAAGATAGCTCATGCAGCACCAACCAGCGTGGATCACCACTAGTCACCAATAGCCAGACAGAAAAGGCTCCCTTTTTTATTCTCACTCGTTGCCCCGTCAGTCAGGCAATCTTCTGTCTGCTTAATTATTTATTCCATAATATCGAAGTTTAAAGTTTACCCTTCACAATTGTGATTACAGATTGGCCCTGAACTCTCACTGTTTCATCCTGAAAGCCTCATACTGGTCACCTGTGGAAGTCAGACAGACTTTGCTTCCATGGAATGGCTCACGGGCAGCACTAGGATTTGCTCCATTTTACTGCAAAGTCTTTACCTGCCACTTCACTGTCTCCCACATATATAATGCGTTTGTATTTATGTAATGATGGTCTGGAAAATTCTGATGATAGTTTGGAAGAATGAGGGGTTGATCTCATTGAAACCTATTGAATATTGAAAGGCCTAAACAGAGTGGATGTGAAGAGGATGTTTCATAGAAACAGAAACATAGAAAACCTACAGACAATACAGGCCCTTTGGCCCATGAAGCGTGCTGAACATGTCCTTAGCTTAGAACTACCTAGGTTTACCCATAGCCCTCTATTTTTCTAAGCTCCATGTATCCATCCAGGAGTCTCTTAAAAGACCCTATCGTATCCACCTCCACCACTGACGCCAGCAGCCCATTCCACGCTCTCACCACTCTCTGTGTAAAAAACTTACCCCTGACATCTCCTCTGTACCTACTTCCAAGCACCTCAAAACTTGTGTCCTCTTGTGGCAACCATTTCAGCCCTGGGAAAAGGCCTCTGACTATCCTCACAATCAATGCCTCTCATTATCTTATACACCTCTATCAAGTCACCTCTCATCCTCCGTCGCTCCAAGGAGAAAAGGCCGAGTTCACTCAACCTATTCTCATAAGGCATGCTCCCCAATCCAGGCAACATCCTTGTAAATCTCCTCTGTACCCTTTCTATGGTTTCCACATCCTTCCTGTAGTGAGGCAACCAGAATTGAGCACAGTACTCTAGGTGGGGGCTGACCAGGGTTCTATATAGCTGCAACATTACCCCTTGGCTCTTAAACTCAATCCCACGATTGATGAAGGCCAATACACCATATGTCTTCTTAACCACAGAGTCAACCAGCACTAGCAGCTTTGAATGTCCTATGGACTCGGACCCCAAGATTCCTTGGATCCTCCATATTGCCAAGAGTCTTACCATTAATACTATATTCTGCCATCATATTTGACCTAACAAAATGAACAACTTCACACATCTGGGTTGAACTCCAGCTGCCACTTCTCAGCCCAGTTTTGCATCCTATCAATGTCCCACTGTAACCTCTGACAGCCCTCCACACTATCTACAACACCTCCAACCTTTGTGCCATCAGCAAACTTACTAACCCATCCCTCCACTTCCTCATCCAGGTCATTTATAAAAATCACGAAGAGTAAGGGTCCCAGAACAGATCCCTGAACCACACCACTGGTCACTGGCCTCCATGCAGAATATGACCCATCTACAGCCACTCTTTGCCTTCTGTGGGCAAGCCAGTTCTGGATCCACAAAACAATGTCCCATTGGATCCCATGACTCCTTACTTTCTCAATAAGCCTTGCATTGGTTACCTTATCAAATGTCTTGCTGAAATCCATATACACTACATCTATGGCTCTATCTTCATCAATCTGTTCAGTCAGATCCTCAAAAAATTCAATCAGGCTCGTAAGGCATGACCTGCCTTTGACAAAGCCATGCTGACTATTCCTAATCATATTATGCCTCCAACTGCTCATAAATCCTGCCTCTCAGGATCTTCTCCATCAATTTACCAACCACTGAAGTAAGACTCACTGGTCTATAATTTCCTGGGCTATCCCTACTCCCTTTCTTGAATAAAGGAACCTTCCAATCCTCTGGACCTCTCCAGAGGCTCAGCAATCTCCTCCCTTGCTTCCCACAGTACCTTGGGATACATACCATCTGGTCCCAGTGACTTATCCAACTTGATGCTTTCCAAAAGCTCCAGCGCATCCTCTTCCTTAATACCTACATGCTCAAGTTTTTCAGTCCGCTGCAAATCATCCCTACAATCGCCAAGATCCTTTTCCATAGTGAATACTGAAGCAAAGTATTAATTAAGTACCTCTGCCATTTCCTCTGGTTCCATACACTCTTTTCCACTGACACACTTGATTCATCCTATGCTTTCATGTCTTAACCTCTTGCTCTTCACATACTTGTAGAATGCCTTAGGGTCTTCATTAATCCTGTCTGCCAAGGCCTTCTTATGGCCCCTTCTGACTCTCCTAATTTCATTCTTAAGCTCCTTCCTGCTAGCCTTATAATCTTCTTGATTCACATTATTACCTATTTTTTGAAACTTTCATGAGCTCTTCTTTTCTTCTTGACTAGATTTACAACAGCATTTGAACACCACGGTTCCTGCACCCTACCATCCTTTCCCTGTCTCATTGAAACGTATCTATGCAGAACCCCATGCAAATATCTCCTGAACATTTCCCACATTTCTTCCGTACGTATGCTTGAGAACATCTATTTCCAATTTACGCTTCCAAGTTCCTGCCTGATAGCCTCATAATTCCCCTTACTCCAATTAAACATTTCCGTAACTTGTCTATTCCTATCCCTCTCCAATGCTATGGTAAAGGATATAGAATTGTGATCACTATCTCCAAAATGCTCTCCTACTGAGAGACCTGAAACTTGACCAGGTTCATTTCCCAATACCAGATCAAGTACAGCCTCTCCACTTGTAAGATTATCTACATATTGTGTCAAGAAACCTTTCTGAACACACCTAACAAACTCCACCCCATCTAAACCCCTCACTCTAGGGAGATGCCAATCAATACTTGAGAAATTAAAATCTCCCACCACAATAATCCTGTTATTATCACTCCTTTCCAGAATCTGTCTCCCTATCTGCTCCTCGATGTCCCTGTTTCCTGTGACAGGAAAATCTAGATGAGGAGGAATGACTTTAGCCAAAGGGTGGTGAATCTGTGGAGTTAATGGCCAGATATGGCCATAGAGACCAAGTCATTGGAAATATCTAAAGAGCAAACACGAGGAAACCTGCAGATGCTGGAAATTCAAACAACACACACAAAATGCTGGTGGAACACAGCAGGCCAGGCAGCATCTATAAGGAGAAGCACTGTTGACGTTTTGGGCCGAGACCCTTTGTCAGGATACATCTAAAGCACCGGTTGATAGGTTCTTGATTAGTCAGGGTGATTAAGGTTGCAAGGAGAAAGCAAAAGAATGGGGTTGAGAGGGATAATATGTTAGCTATAACAGAATGCAGAGGAGACTTGATGGGTCAAATGACTTAATTCTGATCTTATGTTTTATTGCCTTAAACTTCCTGCCAGAAACAGCTCCCAGTATCTTTCCAGATCCTGGATTATTGTATAGCAATCACACTACAGAACATTAACTCCTGACCTCCTGGTCCTCTACAGCAGCTCAGACAGTATCTGTGGAAGCAAGAGAATAGTCAACTTGAGACCCAGCCTGTATGTCTTAATGAAAAAAATGTTATTTTTAATACTTTAAAAAATGCTTTTGCCACCACAGATGCTGCCTCACCCACAGAGTTCTTCCAGCAATTTGGATATTGCTGCAAATTCCAGCATCTCAATTTCTGGTGTCTCTTTCATATTTCAAATTCAATTTCAAGTTTATTGTCATTTGACTGTACATACATACAACCAAACAAAACAACATTTCTCCAGCCCATGCAGCACCCACAAAACATACCACACACAATACATAAAACAAAAATATTACAATATTATAATATTTTATTAATTTATGGTAATATTTTATAGAATTATAAAAAGGAGTGATGGTCACTCTCTCCAAAATGTTCCCATGGTGATTCGCCCAGCTACAAGCCCACAGACAATATTCTTAGTGGAGAGGTGGGACCACTCCTCATACAGTGAGATACTGCAATACTGTCTGGTGCACCCGAGTGTGGATGCCTTCTGCACAGTCAGGGGAGTTTTCCTCATTCTCTTTGGTGGGACAGAGCACAACTTGTGGTGATTAATCAAATTCACTTGCTTCTATCAAGCCAGAATAAATTAATGCTACTTTGAGTTCCAGGTATTTCTGGAAAAAATGCCCTCAAAAACATGGGAGATTCAGCAGAATGTGGAAATCTGGAATAACACGCACAAAATGCTGGAGGAACTCAGCAGATCAGGCAGCATCTATGGAGAGGAATAAGCAGTCAATATTTTGATCAATACCAAGGGTTCTGTCCGGGTTCCCTGAGTGGGTTCATAGCAGTATGAATTGGAAACTGCTGACTGCACTGCCGTATTACCTAGAACACAATACTGTAGGACAGTTCAGGCCCTTTGGCCCACAACGTTGTGCCAACATATATAAACTTCTTCCATGATCAATGTAACCCATCCCTCCCACATTGGCCTTCATTCTTCTATCATCTATGTGCCTATCTAAGAGTCTCCTAAATGCTCCTAAAGTATCTATCTCTACCAACAGCCCCAGCAGAGCTGGAGGGGTTGGTAGTGTTACACACTCACCACTATGTGTAAAAAAAACCTACCTCCAACATCTCAACTATACTTTTCTCTAATCACCTAAAACAGCCTCACTACTCTGCCACCTGACCAGGTTCATTGCCTAGTACATCCAGTACTCCTCTCCTTTGGTTGACCTGTCCACATATTGTGTCAGTAATCAGAACGTCATAAGACATAGGTGCAGAATTAGGCCATTCAGCCCATTGAGTCCACCATGGCTAACCTATTATCCCTCTCAACCCCTTCTCCTTTCTTCTCCCTATAACCTTTGATGCCCTAATTAAGCAGGAAACTAACAACCTTCACTGTAAATATACCCAATGACCTGGTCTCCAGCAATGAATTCCACAGATTCACTACCCTCTGTCTAAATAAATTCCTCTTCATCTCTATTCTAAATGGAAGTCTGTGGCGGCCCGCACACGCGGGACTCGAACCACCATCGGGAGCCACAGGCAGACACGCGGTAGCGTGTTTGGAACTACCCGCTTGGGGCGGACCTTCTGGGGACAGTCTGGTGTCACGTCCACCCCGCGGGTCACAGGGGCCCATGGGAGGGGAGATTTAAGCACAAAATTTTGAATCAGTAAAGGCATTCTGAGTTCAGCTCTCTGCCTCCATGTGTTTCTTTAGCGTGTTGCGCACGACTACATTGGTGACCCCGACGTTCCAGACGGCATCTGGAGCCGGTGACTCAGCGACCAGCCATGAGTTCGAGCAACTCGCACAGCGCGGTCTCTCTGAAGCTCCCGACTTTCTGAACCAGCCATGAGTTCCAGCAACTCGCACAGCGCGGTCTCTCTGAAGCTCCCGACTTTCTGGGCCACTCAGCCCCACATTTGGTTCGAGCAGGCCGAGGCCCAGTTCAATATCAGAGACATTACAGCCGACACCACGCGGTACCACTACGTGGTCAGCACGCTCGACCAGGAGACGGCAGGCTGGATCATCGACTTCCTACGCTAGCCACCAATGGAGGACAGGTACACTAAGCTTAAGGTGCTCCTGATCTGTACCTTCGGATACCCCGCTGCGAACGGGCAGGCTACACACGGACGGCCTGGGTGACCGCACGCCATCCGAGCTCATGAATGATATGCTGGCGCTCATGGACGGCCATGAGCCATGCCTTTTATTTGAACAGTTGTTCTTGGACAAATGCCAGAGAACATTCGCCTCCTCCTCACAAGTGAGGATTTCAGTGACCCATGCAGGGTCGCGGCTAAAGCAGACGTCCTATGGCAGAGCAAGCAATGTGGAGCAGCCTCCATTGGCCTAGCCACGATCGCGTGCCCCAAAGCCCAGGTCCCGCAACCGAAGCCGTCAAGACCCATGGGGGAAAAAAGACGAACCTTCGGAACAATGGTGCTTCTATCACCAAAGATGGGGCTCAGGCGCGCGCCTCTGCCATCCACCATGTGCTTTTCGGGGAAACGCCGGGGCCAGTCGTCACTAATGGCTACGACGCCTGGCCACTGAGACAGCCTCCTGACCCTCTGGGACCGACACTCCGGGCAGTGCTTCCTGGTAGGCACCGGGGCCAAGGTCAGTGTACTCACCCCCCTCGTATATGGACACTCGTTACGCGGTCCCAGGCCCCAAACTCACCACTGCAAATGGCACCAGAGTTCGCGGGCTGTACGTCCAAATAATCTCATTGCATTTCGGGTCCAGCCGTTTCACTTGGACCTTCACATTGGCAGCGGTGTCACAGCCACTACTAGGGGCAGATTTCCTACGAGCCAACTGCCTCCTGGTCGACCTAAAAGGCTGGTGTTTAGTCCATGCCGAGACATTCCAGACTTTCCAGCTCAGAGAAGCCAAGCTACTGGCCCTCCACCTGGATTCCGTGACCCTCTCGGGGAACGAATTCGCCAGGGTGTTGGCGGAATTCCCCTCCATAGTCACCCAGCAGTTCTCCACGGCCGAGCCCAAGCGCGGTGTACAGCACCACATCCCCACTCAAGGACCGCCGCTGCATGCCCGAGCTCGCAGGCTCCCACCCAACAAGCTCTACCTCGCCAAGGAGGATTTCCTTAAGATGCTAGAGATGGATACCCAATACCCCACATCCAGGACTTCACGGTGAACCTGCATGGAGCGACCATCTTCTCGAAAGTCGACCTGGTCAGGGGACACCATCAGATCCCAGTGCACCCCGACGACATGCCCAAGACAGCCCTCATCACCCCGTTCAGCTTGTTTGAATTCTTGAGAATGCCTTTCAGTCTCAAGAGTGCAGCCCAAACTTTCCAAAGGCTCATGGACTCGGTGGGACGCAGCCTGGATTTTGTTTTCATTCTGGCGGCCAGCAGTTCGCACCAAGAGCACGTGGCACATTTGCACCAGCTCTGCCAACGCCTGAGCGACCATGGATGGCAATCAATCCGGTGAAGTGCCAGTTTTGGATAACGGAGATCAACTTCTTGGGCGACAGAGTCAACTGACATGGCGCAGTTCCCCTACCGGACAAGGTCCCGGCCATCCGCCAGTTCCCCAAGCCCAGCACGGTCAAGGGCCTGCAGGAGTCTGTCGGGATGGTCAACCTTTATCATCGGTTCATGCTGGCGGCAGCACGCATTGTGAGACCCTTGTTCACTTCAGCAAGGCCAAAGAAGTGGCACAGGATGCTGAGTGCACGGAGGCGTTCGAGCAGGCCAAGGAGGCACTGGTAAAGGTGGCCCTCCGAGTGCACCTGAGAGTCGATGTACCCACGGCGCTCACAGTCGACGCTTCTGACACAGCAGTCAGCGGAGTCCTGGAGCAGCTAGCCGAGGACCAGTGGCGACCACTCGCTTTCTTCAGCCGCCACCTACGGCCACCAGAGGTGAAGTACAGCACTTTCAACAGAGAGTTGCTCGCGCTCTACCTGGCTGTCCGGTATTTCCTCGAGGGAAGGGAGTTCACTGTGTATACGGACCACAAGCCCCTCACCTCCACACTGGCCAAGGTCCCTGACCCATGGTCGGCTCGGCAGCAGGGGCACCTACCTGTCCTTTATTTCAGAATTCACCACGGACATCCGCCACATCGCAGGGAAGAACAACGTCGTCGCCGACATGCTGTCTCGTCCCTGCCTCCACTCGGTAGGCGTATCGTCCTCAGGAATAGACTACGCAGCACTGGCGGAAGCACAACGGTCGGACACCTGGCTTACCACACTGCCATTTCGGGGCTCCAGATGGAGGACGTCTCCACCAGCTCGGCAGTGGATCGACTCCTGTGCGACGTGTCTACCAGCAAACCTCAGCCCGTGGTACCAGCAGCATGGAGGTGCCGGGTGTTCGACACGCTGCACGACTTGGCCCACTCGTCCAGATTCGTCTGGCATGGTTTGTGCAAACAGGTCGGACTCTGTGCCAGGATCTGTGTACACTGCCAGACTGCCAAAGTCCAGCAACACATGAAGGCTCCCCTCTAGCAGTTCCAGCCGATGCACAGGAGGTTTCAACACACCAGATGGCCAGAAGCCGTACCGCTCACAGACACGTCCACTGAGTCCTGCGCCAGGACGCTCATTGCAAACTGGATCGCCAGGTTCAGCCTCCCAAAGGACATCACCTCCGACAGAGGGGCGCAGTTCACGTCTGGTTTGTGGACAGCACTGGCACAGCTCCTGGGCACCCAGCTGCATCTCACCCCAGCGTACCATCCCCAGTCCAACGGTTTGGTAGATTGATTCTACCGGCATCTCAAGTCGGCCCTGATGGCATGCCTCAGGGGCCCTAACTGGACAGATGAGCTTCCCTGGGTCCTACTGGGCATCCGCACAGCCCCCAGGAAGGACCTGGACACCTCCTTGGCAGAATTGGTCTGCGGTGCCACCCTGACGATTTCAGGCGAGTTCATACCAGAGGCCCGAGGTTCGGAAGGAACTCCAGCAGCGGGACAAGGTAGGGACCCTGGCACCGGTCCTGACCTCCAGGCGTGGTCCCACACCATCCTTCACCCCTAAAGGCCTCCGAGACTGAGAGTATGTTTTTATTCGCAGGGGCATGCAGAGGTCACCGCTACAGCGGCCGTACGAGGGACCCTTCAAGGTGATCCGGCACAACGGAACCACGTGTGTGGTGGAGGTGGGTGGCCAGAAAGAGACTTTTACAGTGGACCGCCTCAAACCGGCGCACTTGGACATTGAGCAACCAGTGAGAGTACCCGCACCACGCCGGTAAGACCGGTCACCCAGGCAAGCCACACAGACTGGGGGCTCCACTCCCCCGATGGACGTTGGGGGGGGGGATAGTGTGGCGGCCCACACACGCGGGACTTGAGCCACCATCAGGAACCATGGGCAGAACGCAGTAGCGCGTTTGGAACTACCTGCTCGTGGCGGACCTTCCAGGGACAGTCTGACATCATGTCCGCCCCGCGGGTCGCAGGGGCCCATGGGAGGGGAGATTTAAGCACGCGATTTTATCAGTAAAGGCATTGAATCCAGCTCTCTCTGCCTCTGTGTTTCTTTAGTAGCACATTGTGCACGACTGCACGTCCCTCTATTCTGAGGCTGTGCCCTCTGCTCCTAATATCCTTCTTGGACAGATACTGACAGTGCAATCAATCTATGCCTCTCTTAATCTTATCCACCTCTGTCCTTGTTCCTCGTTCGATGAACCTAAGGATGATTGCGAAGGGCAGGATACAGCCTGGGGTTTATACCTGAACCCTGGGTCACTGAAGATGCTCACCTTGCATCAGGTATAGAGCCAGTTCTCACTGGGAGCTTTGGGCAGAAAGTGAATGGTCAAGGCAAAGACAACCAACAGGGTTAGCGCAGATGTGTCAGCGTGCAGAGAGTAGGCCGCAGGGCTGTATAACTCAGTGAGCTCTCCAGACACATCTCTCAGTGGGCAGGGTTTCTCAGTTACCCAACACACACAAACACATGGTGGAATAGGCTATTTGGCCCATCCAGCCCACACTAGCATTCAATATGATCATGCTCAACCCTCCTCCCTCAGCATTGTTCCCCTGCCTGATCCCCACAGCGAGGGAGGAGACTAGGAATCAATGCAATCACCACAGATCAGTAGGCTGCTGTGAGAGGACAGGATGAACACTGGAGAACAAAGACATAATGTCTCTGCCCAAATGTCAATTCTTTATTCCACTGCATAGATGCTGCCTGACCTGCATTTTGTGTGTATGTCTGGTTCCTGGCAGTGTAGACAGTGCCATGCGAGTAAACCTCCCAGGGACATTTGGATACATTTATTTATTTGAGGCACTGTGCAGAACAGACCCTTCCAGCCAACCAGGCCACACCACCCAGCATCCCACCAATTTAGTCCTAGCCTAATCTCAGGACAAAATTCAAAATGTTCAAAGTTCACAGTACATTTATTATTAAAGTATGTATACTGTATACATCCTTGAGATTTGTCTCCTTACAGGCACCCACCAAAGAAACCCAATAGAACCCATTAAAAAAAGATGGTCAAACACCCAATGTGCTGTGAAAAAGTTCAAATCGTGCAAACAATAAAAAGTAAGGAAATAACATTCAGAACTAAAGTTCATGAAAGTGAGTTCACAGTCACAAAACTGGTTCATCGCTGCAGGCAGTCCAGGAGCCCGGCGATTGCAGGCCACAGCAAGCAGCAAGCTGAGAACTGGCTGGTCCATCAACATGGATCCTTTTCAGTCTGGTGCGACACCTAAATTAACCAAAGCTCAGTTCTTTCCTTGTTCTGGGAACTGCCAATTCGATCTGCTCTTGGGCCCAGGCCCCACTGCCTTAACTTTACTATGACAAATTTGAAATGGCCAATTGGAATTTACAATGACCAATTAAGCTCCTAAACAGTTTGCCTTTAGACTGTGGGAGGAAACCAGAGCACCTGAAGGAAACCCAGGCATTCCACGGGGAGGGCGTACAAACTTCTTACAAGGGACACCAGGAATAAACTCCAAACTCTGACATACCGAGCTCTAATCATGTCGTGATAACCACTACATGAGCACGGCTTCTTTTGTAGTATTTGCAAACATTGAACAGATTTATTAAAAATGTAGGCCTGATTAGCCCCCAAGTAGTGATGTTGGAGAGATATTGGCTGGCTGCTCCTCACAGAAAAAGCAATGAAACGCTGACAACACTAATTGCAGCTAGAAATTCCAGTCCAAATACTTCAAATAGCTTTTCCTGACAAACACAGAAGGGCTGTGCTTCAGTGTGATGGCAGAAACCCTTCCAGGCACTGAGAATGCCCAAGATTCCCACGCACACCTGAACCACCGGGGAAACACACACCATGGGACCTGGGGAACACTGGAACAGTCAGAACCAGAATTGCTAAAAACCAACTCCTATTGCTCAGGAGTGGCTGAGTTCCCACAATGTTCTTTAGTAACGTCACAACTGGGAAGGAGGAGGGGTCTGGAGCAGAGAGCAGTCTGTGGGGTTAATTACATGGCTGGGGTGGTGTTCTCTGGCCCCACATGTTGTTCCACCCACCAGCCAGTTAAAAGTTATTAATGCAGAAGCTAATACAAGCAAAGGAAGTCCATTCAGCCCAAACACACACTCTATTTGATCCTCTCCTCAAACATAGAATACAGCATAAACCCTTCAAGCCCATGATGTTGTGCTGACTTTTTAAACCTAAGATCAATCCAACCCTTCCCTCCCACATAAGCCCTCCATTTTTCTATCATCCATTACCTAGCTAAGAGTCTCTTAAAAGTTCCTACTGCATCAGGAAAGGTCAAGGGATGTGGCAGGATGCTGGGGATAATCTCCTCACAGCTTCAGCTGTACCTGGACAGATCAGCATTGACACAGGCATTGGAGCTGTCCTTCTAACTCTTCCCCACCGACTCTATACAGTCAGACTGGCACCTGCTGTGCAAGTCACAGCCTCTACCCTAGACATCTGACCTTGCACATCAGCCCACAGCCCCAGTTCCAGTCCGGAGAGCTCCCCTTTTACCCCCGTTCCCACCATGTACTCCCTATCTTGTGTCCCTGCCCTGTGTTCGCTGCCCCAACACCCCCACCACCTCTTGTTGTGGTTCCTGCACAAACTCACACTGTCCCTGGATACTGAGACCCCTCTGACAAGGCTAACCACACCTGGGCAGAAACCACCCCTTTACTTAAACCTATATTAATGAGGAGAGTAGACAGGGCTGACAATCCGAGTGTTCCCCCGGGGGTGCAAATGTCCAACAAAAGAGGGCATGCATTAAGTTGAGAAGGCAAAAGCAAGTAAGCAGGGCAAGTGTTTTCACATCACTGTGGCTGCTACACAAGCTGCTGGGGAGGATAGCAGAAGAGCAACAATGACAGGTTTAAGAGGGTTTAGACTGGGCCAGGGAATGCAGGGCTATGGACTTATGAACCACGTGCAGGCACATAGGCTTAGCTTAAATTGGGGCAGCATGGTAAAGTGGCTTTTAGCACGACTCCATTACAGCTCGGGGCATTCTGGAGTTCAGAGTTCAATTCAAATGCTGTTTATGCATTCTCCCTGTGGAATGCATGGGTTTCCTCCAGGTGCTCTGGTTTCTCCCCATAGTCCATAGACGAACCGATCAGTAGGTTAATTGGTTATTGTAAATTGTCCTGTGATTAGGTAGTGTTAAGTAGGGGGATTGCTGGGCATGCAGCTTGTTGGGTTGGAAAGGGCCTGTTCTGCACTGTATCTCTAAATAAAAATAAATAAATGGGCATCATGGTCAGCATTGATGTGGTAGGCTGAATGGTCTGTTCCTGTGTTGTTTCCTTGCTCCATGTTTACTGGGAAAACCTCTGTTGGCTTTAACTTGTCTGCCTTTACTCCCTACTCCAAGTAGACACACTGGGGTCTCACACACATCAAACCTGTCAACCAGCATGGGCACAATGAGACAAATGACCTCCTCTGACCGTCAGTGAATCTGTGACAGGGAGGTGTTGCTGTTGGATATCGTTGGAGACGCAGGTGGAGTAAAATTAATTTCTATTTTCCACCCAGCCTGACTTCAATGTTTTTTTAGCTTCATTCTATCAGGTCCAGTTAACAAGAGAGGAACACTGTGTGCTCTTTACCAATAAGCTGAGTGTTTCAACAGTAAGTCTCGGTGAAGTGAGATGATTCCCCTAAGCATTCCATCAATCTCCATTTCCTGCTGCACTGGTGCTGAAGAAGGCTGTGCCACAGTGACTGAATTAACTGAGCTCTGCAAACAGAGAATGCGCTGACCCCCGAGACACAGGGTGCAGGCATCACCGTTTTTCTACAGACACTTCCCCTCCGTCAGACAAAGCCCAGAGCCTTGCCACAGCCCGACCAAGTATAGGAGACCGCCAGGGCTGTCAGACATACACAGAGGCCAATAAAAATGCAAACTGCTGAAATCCATTTGCGACTTCCAGTACCTTTATTCTGGTGCACTTGATAATGCTTTCAGCTTTTAGCTGTACGATCTTTGGGATTTAGTCTGAGCCAGCAGCCTGTAATCTTTTCCCTTGTAGAGGAAACATAAAGGCACCACAACAGAGACAGCATGCTGGCACCACACAGACAAAGAACACAGATCATACGATAGAACAAGCGATGCAAAACATACAACATAAAATATAGAATCTGCTTTAATATCACTGTTATGAAATTTGTTGTATTGTGGTAGCAGTACATTAAAATACGTAGTAATAAAACAACTATAAATTACAATAAGAAATAACATTAAAAATTCAATTAAGTAGAGCAAAGAAAGAAAAAAGTGAGGAAGTATTCTTAGGTTCATTGTCCATTCAGAAATCTGATGATGGAGAGGAAAAAGCTGTACCTGAAGTGCTGAGTGTGTATCTTCAGGCTCCTGTAACTCCTCCTTGATGGCAGCAATGAGAAGAGGGCATGTCCTGGGAGACTGCATCTATCATTTAAGGATCCTCCACTTCTTCAGGCATAACCTTTTAAATATATCCTCGATATTAGGGAGCCTATTGCCCATAACAAAGGCGGCTGAGTTTACAACTTACTGCAGCTTTTTCCAATCCTGTGCAGTGGTCCCTCCATACCAGTCGGTGATGCAATCACTTAGCATGCTCTCCACTGTACATCTGGAGAAACCTGTGAAAGTCTTTTGTGATGTACCAAATCTCCACAAACACTAAATGAAATATAACTGCTATCATGTCTTCTCTGTAATTGCATCAATATGTTGCACCCAGGATAAATCTTCACAGATGTTGACACCCAGGAATTTGAAACTGCTCACCCTTCATCTTCTGAATTCTCAACGAGGATTGGTGTGTTCTTCAACTTAACTGAGTCAATGTTGCCTGAATCGCAGTGTGGATTTAGGAAGAACAGGAGCACGATCGGCATGATCTTCACAGCCCGGCAGCTTCAGGAAAAGTGCCGGGAGCATCAAGATCTGTTTATGGCCTTTGTCGAGCTCCCCAAAGCATTCGACACGGTGCAAGGAGAGCTCTTACGGGATGTTCTCCTCAGGTTTGGCTGTCCCAATAAGTTTGTTAACATTCTCCGAGTAATTTTTTTTTTTTTTACTCAGAGTGGTGAGAGCATGGAATGGGCTGCTGGCAATGGTGGTGGAGGCAGATATGCTAGGGTCCTTTAAGAGGCTTTTAAATAGGTACATGGAGCTTAGTAAAATAGAGGGTTATAGGTAAGCCTAGTAATTTCTAAGGTAGGGATATGTTTGGCACAACTTTGTGGGCCAAAGGGCCTGTATTATACTGTAGATTTTCTATGTTTCTATCCTCTGCCAGTTCCATGATGGGATGATTGCTTGGGTGACCGTAGGAGGACAAGAGTCCGAACCCTTCCTTGTACGCAGAGGGGGTGGGGCAGGGGTGTGTGCTAGAGCCATGCTCTTTACCATCCTCCTCTTTTGTGTTACCAAGCTTCTCCACAACGAGATTGAAGACAGCAGCGGTGTGGCAGTGGACGTCGGATTAGATGGCAACCACTTCAACATCAGGAGGCTCCACGCAACCACCAAACTCTGTAGAGAATGGGTCCTGGAGCTGCAGTATGCAGACGACTGTGCTCTTGTGGCCCATACTCCGGAGGATCTTCAGACTGTCCTTGCTGTGGCGGTGAGAGCGTACAGCAGGATGGGGCTGACCGTCAATACCACCAAGACAGAAGTGGTTTGCCAATGAAGTACCAGTGACCCACCCACCCTACCTGCCTTCACTGTTGGTGATGAAAAGCTGTCAGTAGTATCAAATACCTGGGGAGCATTCTCTCTGAGGATAGCGGCATTGACAATGACATCCAGAGCCGCATTAAACAGGCATCTGCTGCCTTTGGGAGACTTCGGCATAGAGTCTTTCAGAACAGGAGCCTTCGTCCCTCCACAAAGGTCGCCGTATACCAAGCAGTCTGTGTCACCACCCTCCTTTATAGCTGTGAAGGTTGGGTAACCTACAGCCGCCACATCAAGTCCTTGGAGCACTTCCACATCAGCTGCCTTCAGCACATCCTGGGAATTACCTGGCGTGAGCGGGTGCCTCACACTGAAATACTTGTAAAGACCAACTGCAGAAGTATTGAGGCCATGATCACCCAGCGTCGGCTGCAGTACCTGGGGCACGTGATAAGGATGCCCCCTTGTCGGCTACCCCGCAGAGTGTTATACGGTCAGCTACATCATGGTCAACACTCAGCTGGAGGGCCAAAGACACGCTGTAAGGATCAGATGAAGAATGCTATAAGGAAGTGCAAGATTAGACCTGAGGACCTGGAGGATGTTGCTGCTGACCGTATCACTTGGCAACAGCTGTGTAGGGACAGGGTTCGTATTCTGGAGATGGAAGGAACAACCAGAAGACAGCAGAAGAGAGCCAGGAGAAATGCAGCCATTGTTGCCATCACTACCACATATACATGTCCCACCTGCAATAGAGCTTGTGGGTCCAGGATAGGACTGTACAGTCATTAAAAATCTCAGTTAAAGTAGTAGACGTCGTCATCGGATTTCAATGAACAACTTAAGAATTAGAACCTTTCTGAAATCCACAATCAATTCCTTGGTTTTACTGACATTGAGTGCAAGGTTGTTGTTGTGACACCACTTGATCAGCTGATCTATCTTGCTCCATATGCTTCCTCATCACTATCTGAAATTCTGCCAACAATAGTTCTGTCATTGGCAAATTTATAGCTGCACAGTCCATAAGACCATAAGATATAAGAACAGAATTAGGCTATTTGGCCCATTGAGTCTTCTCCAGCATTTCATCACGGCTTTTCCAATTTTCCTCTCAGCCCCAAACTCCTGCCCTCTCCCTGTATCCCTTCATGCCATGAGCAATCAAGAACCTATCTGTCTCCACCTTCAATACACATAAAGACTTGGTTTCTATTGCTGCCTGTGGCAAAGAATTCCACAAATTCACCACTCTCTGGCTAAAGAAATTCCTCCTCATCTCCATTCTAAAAAGATAACCCTCTATTCTGAGGCTGTGTCCTCTGGTCTTTGACTCTCCCACCATAGGAAACATCCTCTCCACATCTGCTCTATCAAGGCTGTTCACTATTCAAAAGGTTTCAATGAGGTCAACCCTTATTCTTCTGAATTCTAGTGAATACAGTCCCAGATCCATCAAACAATCTTCATATGACGAGCCATTCAATCCCGGAATAACTTTCAGTCAACGGTGTAGAGAGTAGACTAGTGGGCTAAGCAAACATCCCCGAGCTGCACCAGTTTAGATTGTCAGCAAGGAGATATTTATTTCTGATTCGCACAGACTGTGGCTCCCAGTGAGAACGTCAAGGATTCAGCTGCAGAGACAGAACATAGAACACGTAACACAGAACATTGAACAGTACAACACAGTACAGGCCCTTCAGCCCATAATTTTGTGCTGAAATATATAAACCTACTCCAAGATCAATCTTCAACCTTTCCTTCCCACCTAACCGTCTGTTGTTCTGTCATTCATGTGCCTATTGAAGAGTTTCTGAAATGTCCCCCAATGTATCTGCCTCTACCACCACTCCTGGAAGGTGATCCATGCACACAAACTGTGTAAAAAAAAACCAACTCTGACACTCCCCTGTACTTACCCCCAATACCCTTAGCATTATGCCCATCTCATATTAGCCATTTCCACCATGAAGAAAAAAAATCCGACTGCCCACCCGATATATACCTCTTATCTTTTACATCTCTATCAAGCCACCTCTCATCCTTCTTCAATCTTCCTATCCTCAGAAGATACTGTATGCTCTCTAATCCAGGCAGCATTTTAGTAAATCTTCTTCACACCCTCGCTAAAGCTTCTACATCCTTCCTATAATGAGGTGACCAGAATTGAACACAATATTCCAAGTGTGGTTTAGCCAGGGTTTTATAGAGCTGCAATATTACCTCGCAGCTCTTGAACTCAATCCCACAACTAATGAAGGTCAACACACCTTCTTAATCACCCTATCAACTTGTGTGGCAACTTTGAGGGATCTATTTTCTGTTTACCTCTCCCAGCTGAGCAGTATACGCTCCTCACCAGTGTACTGTCCCACTCTCAGCACCCTGGGCCAGCCAACAGGCACTGCATCTGAGGGCTTTTCCCTTTGGATCGAAGGAGGATGAGAGGTGGCTTGATAGAGATGGAAAAGATGATAAGAGGTATAGATCGGGTGGGCAGTCGGAGATTCTTTCCCCCCAGGGTGGAAATGGCTGATATGAGATGGAAATAATGCTAAGGTTATTAGAGGAAAGTATAGGGGAGGAGGGTTGGAGTTGGTTTTCTGTTTTTTTTTAAACAGAGTTTTGTGTGCATGGATCACCCTCCAGGAGTGGTGGCAGAGGCAGATACATTGGGGGACATTTCAGAAACTCAATAGGCACATGAATGACAGAACAACAGAGGGTTAAGTGGGAAGGAAGGCTGAAGATTAATTTTGGAGTAGGTTTATATATTTCAGCACAAAATTATGGGCTGAAGGGCCTGTACTGTGTTGTACTGTTCAATGTTCTGTGTTATGTGCTCTATGTTCTGTCTCTGCAACTGAATCCTTGACTTTCTCACTGGGAGTCACAGACCATGCGGATCAGAAATAAACATATCCTTGTTTAGGAGAAATAAACATCTCCAAGAGAGATAGAAAAAAGGGCAGATTTCTCCTTCCTATGAACTGGCTGGTGGCGTAGTGGCATCAGCGCTAGACCTTGGGGCAGAAGGTCCCGAGTTCGAATCCAGCCGGCTCCCATGTACACTTTCCATCTGTGCTGGGTTGAGCATTGAGCTAGCAACCTGACCTCGTAAAAAAGAAATTGCCTGCTATAGAAACATCAAAAAGGTTGATGGCCTATGCTCTTTCATGAGTTGAAAGGCAACTTTTCTTTTTTTCTCTCCATCTTATCTCCACTGAGGTCAACATTCAGCCACTCTCTCCATTGTTTACTACCTTCACTGGGTCCATGGGAGAAAGGTGGCCAATTCAAGACAGACCCTGATCAGATCTTTCTCTACAAGACCATAAGACCCAGGCCATTCAGCCCATTGAGTCCACTCCACCATTTCATCATGGCCAATCCCAGATCTCATTCAACCCCATACACCTGCCCTCTCACTATATCCCTTTGATGTCCTGATCAATCGGGAATCTATCAACTTCCACTTTAAATATACCCACAGACTTGTCCTCAACTGCAGTCTGTGGCAGAACATTCTACAGATTCACCACTCTTTGGCTAAAAAAATCCTCCTTACTTCTGTTCTAAAAGGTCGCTTCTCAATTTTGAGGCTTTACTCTCTAGTTCTGGATTTTTGTAAAAATCTGTAGGAAAATGAATCTCAGGGTTGTATATGGTGACATATTTACTTTGATAATAAATTTAGTTTGACTTGGAGGGGCAGTGAGCACAGGTGAACACTATCACCCGCAGGTTCCTCAACAAACACACACAGATATCCCAGTCCCCATGTCTAGACCTTCTGCCTCAGCGCCTGCACTTGGAGTGTCCTGCTCCACATGGTCTACGGTAGTTCAAGGGAGGAGGCTCACCCCCACCCGCAGGAGTGACAGGTTGGCTTAGTGGTTCGGGTAAAGAATTTCAGCATCAGCGAACTTCATCAGGGTTCCATTCCTGCCACTGTCTGTAAGGAATTTGTACATTCTCCTCTGCTTTCCTCCCACAATCCAAGGACATACAGGTTAGGGGTTAGTAAGTTGTAGTTGTGCTGTTATCACTGGAAGCGTTGATGCCCCTCAGTGTTGCTCATTAACACAAACAACACATTTCACTGTACATGTGACATATAAAGCCAATCACTCTCTTTGCCCAGGTGGAAGGGAATACATCTTTAAATCAAAAAGTAAAAACTATTTACAAGAATCAACCGCACAGTGCCTTTACATTCCTACATTCACAGTCAATGTTGTCAGTATTACATTCCTTAGTGGCCTCTTTGGTTGATAAACTACAGAGGGGCTTCTCCCCGTAAACGGCCCTTCACTCTCCAGTAATGGAAGAACCCCATACTGTAGTCTTTTGGTGGCTGCACGGGGCTGCAGTGTCTCTCTCAGAACGTCCTCCTGCAGCCTGGGATGTGCCAGTCGGCAGCATTCCCTCAGAGATATCTCCATGTGCTGGCAGAGATGAAAGGGAATAGTAATACAAGTGGAGAGGGTGCTGTGCAGGTCTTCCTCACCCCCAGCCACCTTTCTCTCTCTTTCCCCCTCTCTCTCTCTCTCCCCTTATATCAGGGGCACAGCAGTGGAAACATCTCGCACAGTCTCGCATGGTCACAAAACATATCCTACGCAGTGAGGAAAGCTCACCAATATCTCTACTCTGAGGAGGCTGAAGGGAGCTGCAAGATGCACATCTATACTCACGTCATTCTGCAGCTGCACAGTAGAGAGCATCCTAACAAGCTGCATCACGGCTTGGAATGGAAACTGCGCTGCGGCAGACAGGAAGGCTCTACATCGGGTAGTCCAAACTGCCCAAAGCACCACCTGCACCAGCCTACCCGCTGTCAAGGACATATATACAGAAAGGTGCCAGAAAAGGGCCCATAACATCATGAAGGATTCCACAAACCCTGCTCATAGATGGTTTATTCCACTCCCATCAGTGAGAAGGCTACATAGCATTCACACCAGGACCACAAGACTCAAAAACAGTTACTTTCCCCAAGAAGTAAGGCTGATCAACACCTCCACCCACTAACCCTCCACACCCTCAATCTCTACTACTTCATCATTTCCCGTCAGTCACCATATGTACAGACACTCCAGTGCCTAGTGTCACTTTATGGACGTACAATCAACGTACAGAAGTAATCTGATGAATTTATATTTACTGTATTTTTATTACTGTTGTTCTTTATCTTACTGTGTTCTTTGCGATGCATCAGATCCAGAGTAACAATTACTTTGTTCTCCTTTACACGTATGTATTACACCTGTCTCGCTCTCTCCCCCCTCCCCCAGGTAGGAGTACTTCACTGAGAAACTTCAACTTGTTCTACCCCAGCACAATGTCACTTGCTGTCAGACACATCCAATGCTCATCAAATTCCCAGAGATTAGCACACTGCCAGCGAAGACATTAATAAATGCTCTTCAAGGACTACAAACGTAAGCAAAGTCATTATCCAGAAACATCCCTCCAATCAAAGGCATTTTCAAGCAACCTTCTTTGGAGCCAATGGTCTGAACTTTTAATTGGCTTCTCGGCACAGGGGGGGACTCTGTTGGAATTAGCACTCCTACCTATTAACTAATATCTTGCTAATTTGATTTGAATGCAGAGCGTCACGCTGGTGAACTTTCAATAATTCATGAGTGACAAGCTGGAGAAAGGGCAGGGGGACATTGTGGACCTTTAACAAGAGAAGGCTCTTGTGGTGGCGTTTCTGATTTCACTATAGTCGAAGGTGAATTAGTAAACTGGCTGGTTTTGGGGTGTGGGGGAGGGAAGAGGAAAGAGCAGGCCAATAATGGGCCTCTTTACTGCCTGCGGAGTCCCCTAAGTAGTTTTTACCTCCAGCAAAAGCAGTTGAGCGACTGGCTCCAGGCTTCCCAAGACTTCCCTTTTACAAAAGTCTTTCTTTCCCAAGGAAATAAAGAGCATTACTGACAAAAAAAAGCAAAGGACAGACTCTAAATGAGCACTGGTTACCGCCGTTTCCAATGGCAACGGAAGCCAAAAACAGCAGAATGAGCCGCCACTCCCGACTCAGGCCCGACGGCTTTGTTCGATGTTCAGCACATTCCTAATGTCACAAGCAGGTAACAAAGTGAAAACAGAATGCTGCGGAACCAAGCACTCACAGCGCAGTCTATACATGCCAACACCGTGCAGGCATCTCCCCCAGGAAGGACTAAACTACCTGGGAACCTCACAGCCCCCAACCTCATACTCACACAACTCAGCTGATGACCTGGACACATGAGACCAAACGTCCATAAGACATAGGAGCAGAATTAGGCCATTTGGCCCTTCTATTCTGTTCTGCCATTCCATCATGGCTAATTAATTATCCCTCTCAGCCCCATTTTCCTGCCTTCTCCCCATAGCCTTTAATACCCTGACTAATCAACCTCAGCTTTAAGTATATCCAATGACTTAGCTGTCTAAGGCAATGAATTCCACAGATTCACCACCCCCAACTAAAGAAATTCCTCTTCATCTTTGTTCTAAATGGATGTCCCTCTATTTCAAGGCTATGCCCTCTGGTCCTGGACTCCCCCACTAGAGGAAACATTGTCTCCACATCCACTCTATCTAGGCCTTTCAATATTCAATAGGTTTCAATGTGATCCCCGCTCATTCTTCTAAGATCCAGCAAATACAAGCCCAGAGAAATCAAACACTCCTCATTCCCAGAAGTATTCTCATGAAACTCCTTTGAACTCTTTCTAATGGCAGCACATCTTTTCTTGGATTAGGGACCCAAAATTGCTCACAATATTCCAAATGCAATCTGACCCAATGCCTTGTAAAACCTCACTCCCAGGTCCAGTGGCAAAGCCCCAAGTGGATGGGAGAGTCGGCCCACCTCCACTAGTCACTGTCATCCATGATGGACTGTGAGGTTACGTAGGAAGCCTGAGCAACGAAGGAAGAGGGATGACATATTTCCAGGCGGAGTAAGTGCAGAGGTGGAGGGGAAGGACGGGGGACGGAGGGGAATGGGGGTAGGAAGAGGGATGGAAGGGGTGGAGGTGGAGTGGAAGGAAGAGGGATAACATGTTTCCAGGGGAAATATGTGGGTAATGGTATATTCATGGCTATTTCACTTCCCCCCAACCCTCCTCACTGGGGCTATCAGTGGGAACTATGGAAACAGCTTTCTCAGAAACATAGTCAACCGCTGGAACTGGCCCACCCACACACACACACACTTTATTGGGGAGTTTGACATGTTTATAGAACAGTCCAGCATATGAACAGGCTCTTCAGTCCATAATGTTGAGCTGAACCAATTGAATTAGTAATCAGGTGGCCAACTAAACTAATCCCTTCTGCCTGCACAATGTCCATAATCTTCCATTTTCCTCACATTTACATGCCTATCTAAACATTTCTTAAAAGTGTCTATTGTTTCTGTTCTACCATCACCCCAGGTATCCATCACTCTCTATGTAAAACATCTTCTTTGAATTTAACACCTCTCAGTTTAAATGCATGCCCTCTGTTATTAGTTATTTCTACCCGAGGGAAAAATACTGTCTGCCTACTCAATCTATACCATTCATAATCTTATAAACATCTCCCCTCAGCCTCTGCTGTTCAAGAGAAATCAATGCAAGTTTGTCTCACCTCTCCCTAAAGCTCATGCCCTCTAATCCAGGCAGCATCCCAGTGAACCTCTTGTAATGAGCTTTTGGGTTTGTGCAGGAGCCAGGGAGTGTTGGGATCTATGGTTTTCAGAGCACCTAAATTGATTAATTGTTGTTTAACCAGAGTTGCTAATCGTTTAGAGTTTCTTGTGTTTTCCTCGAGCAACTCTCTCTTTGTAACGCAATCTCCTGGTACATTCTGCATAAGATTGTAAGTTTGTTTTTGATAGGCTCAGGGATTTCTTGTTACTTGTATTATTTAAGTATATGCCCAAGTAGTGCTAATTGTAGGGCCCTAGTTTTGCACGTTACGCCTTGTGGTGTCGCTCTGCCAAGCCACCTACGTTCTGTTGGAATCCTTATGAATAAATTCTGGTTGGTGTCTCTACGTTGGAGTCCGTCTTTCCTCGGCACTTGGGTTCCGACATTGCCAACGCACGTCGTGACATTGCTCTGGTACCTTTGTTCACATGGAGTTGGGTAAGATTCAGCCTGGAACACATCTATACTGCGACCATTAACATACTTCAGGCCCACACTGCTCCTCTCCTTTCCCATCTATGTGCTTGCCCAAATACCTTCTCACTGTTACATTGTCATTGCCCCTGCCTCCACCACTACCTCTGGCAGCTTGCTCCATGTATCCACCATCCTCCTCTGCATGCAAAACATACCCCTCAAATCCCCTTTCAATTTCTCCCCTCTCACCTTAATCCTGTGCCCACTAGTTTTAGCTGCCCATACCCTGGGGGAAAAATCACTTAATAGAATGTTACAGCACAGTACAGACCCTTCATCCCACAATGTTACATCCATCTTTTACCCTACTCCACAATCAATCCAACACTTCCTTCCTACATAGCCCTCCATTTTTCTATAATCTATGTGCCTATCTAAAAGTTTCTTAAATATCTCTCACTGCTCCTCAGCTCTGGCAAGCATAGAATATAGAACATAACAGCTCAGTTCAGGCCCTTCAGCTCACAATATTGTGCCAACCTTTTAACCTACTCTAAAATCTATCTTACCCTTCTCTCCCACACTGAGTAGCCCTCTATTTTACTATCATCCAGGTGCCTATCTAAACTGGTCTTAAATGCCCCTAATGTATCTGCCTTCACTACCAACTCTGTGGCGTTCCACACACCCATTACTCCACATGTAAAGCACCTACCTCTGACATCCCTCCCTATATTTTTCTCCAGTCACCTTCAAATTATGCCCCTTCATATTAGCAATTTCTGCCCTGGGAAAGTCTCGGGCTGTCCATTCAATCTTCTTATCAATGCCTCTTATCATCTTGCTAACCTCTATCAGATCACTTCTCATCCTTCTTTGCTCCAGACAGAGAAGTCCTAGTCTAATCCAGGGACTCTCTCCCCAACCCCTCACACTGGGGCTATACGGCGTTGAGGCACGTCCCCTGGGTGGTGGATGGGGGATCCCTCATGCAAGGGGTGCACCGGATAATATGGAAGAAGGTGCCGTGAACCAATATAGCCTAGGAGAAGGAACTCCGATTCCAAACCCGGGTAGGTAGGACTCGTTAGCATGGAAATGCCATCGCCTAGGGGAAGGTGACCCCGACAGAAAACCCCTGGTCCTCCAGGTTGGGGGTTGTGCAATGGGTTAACAACCCGTTCACGTAAAACAAGCAATTGTTACAGAAACCGTTAACAGATTGTCAACCACTAACCCAGATCTCGGGAAAAGCAGGGCCCCATTCAGGAGGCCGATGACGCGCTGCAACCAAACAGTCAGGAAACTGCAGGGCTGACAACCCTCCTTCATCCGAGGAAAATCATAATGGAGGTTCCAAAGCGGCTCTCACAGAAGAAATCTGCCCTAATCGGAACATGGAATGTGAGATCGCTTTGGGAGACAGGTAGGTGCGCACAGGCAGTGAAGGAAATGAACCGATACCACCTCACACTCCTGGGCACGTGCGAAACAAGGTGGAATACTTTTGATGAGACCAAACTGCAGACGGGAGAAACGCTGCTCTATTCCGGCAAAGAAAAAGAGAAAGACCGGCATGAGGCTGGTGTGGCCCTGATGTTGTCCAAAGAAGCAGCCAGAAGTTTGATAGAATGGGAACCAGTGATCGACTGTATCATCACAGCCAGGTTCGAGTCCAGATTCCAGAAGGTATCCATTATCCTGTGCTACGCCCCAACTAACAACGCAGAGGAAGAAGAAAAAGATCTCTTCTACACCCAGTTTCAAGCAGTAGTTGGAAAGGTACCTAAGCAAGATATGTTGATCACCATGGGAGATCTGAATGCCAAAGTAGGCAGTGATAACACTGGCAGGGAGAGAGTGATGGGCCAGAATGGTTTGGGGAATATGATTGAAAATGGAGAACTCCTTACCGACTTCTGTGCCTTCAACGAACTGACCATTGGAGGTACCCTCTTCCCCCACCGACGCTGCCACAAGATAACCTGGGTCTCGCCTGACCATCAAACAGAGAACCAGATTGATCACGTCATAGTCCACCAGCACTGGAGAAGTTCATTGCAAGATGTGAGAGCCAAAAGAGGAGCAGATATTGGAGCTGACCACCATTTGGTTGTTGCAAAGCTGAAGATGAAGCTGTCAGCCAAGAAGAAGCAACAGAACACGTTGACTAAAGTTTGATGTTAGAAAACTACAGACGGAAGAGAACAAGAAAGATTTCCACATCACCTTGCAAAACCGCTTTGGGGCTCTTCAAATAGAGGAACAAGATGAGAGAACAGCGGAACACACCTGGATTACCTTCAAGCAGGCCACTGTAGGAGTCTGCGAAGAAGTACTAGGAAGACCACCAGTCAACAGTAAACCTTGGATCAGGGACGAGACATGGCAGAAGGTGGAGGAGAGGAAAAAGCTCAAACAGGAGTTGAATCAGGCCAGAACCCAGCAACAGAAACAAATCGCCGCCAACAGGTACAGCGTGATGGCCAAGGAGGTGAAGAAACAGCTCAGAAAGGACAAGAGGTCATAATTCAATGAAATAGCAGAGCAAGCAGAAACAGCAGCCAGCAAAGGGGACCTCAAGGCACTCTACATGACAACTAAACTTTTGAGAGGGAAGAAAAGCAATTTCAACAGACCTGTTAGAGTCAAGGCAGGCCATCTGCTCACTTCGGTTGAAGATCAGCTGGCGAGATGGAAGGAAGTATTGAATAGACCACCACCACAGAACCCACCTGACCTGGAGCCTGGAGACCCACTCAACATCAATATAGGTGAAATCACCAAGCAAGAAACTCGTAAAGCCCTGAAAAGCCTGAAGAATGGCAAGGCTGCTGGAGAAGACAACATTCCTGCAGAAGCATTGAAAGAGGGTGGAGAGGTTATGGTGGATTATTTGCATATACTGCTGAATTTGATATGGAGAACAGGAGAGATCCCATCAGATTGGAAGAAGGGCCTCCTTGTGAAGCTGCCAAAATCTGGAGATCTTTCACTGTGTGGCAAGTGGAGGGGGATCACCTCGTTGTCCATTCCTAGCAAAGTTCTCACCAGGGTCATGTTGGAGCGGATGAAAGACACCATTGACCAGAGACTTAGAGGTGAGCAGGCAGGGTTCAGGAAAGAGAGATCATGCATTGACCAGATAGCTACACTTAGAGTCATTGTGGAGCAGACAATAGAATGGCAAACTCCACTATATGTGTGTTTTATTGATTTTGAGAAGGCATTTGACAGCCTGGACAGAAAGTCATAGTGGAACATCTTACGACACTATGGTGTACCGGAAGAGATGGTGAATATCATCAAGCAGCTTTATGATGGCTTCTCATGCAGGGTCATCCACGATGGGAGACTGTCCGAAGAGTTCCTGATCACTACTGGAGTAAGACAGGGATGCCTGCTGTCGCCTCTACTTTTTCTTGTGGTACTCGACTGGGCTACAAGAACAGCCTATGCTGGCTCAGAGAGAGGCATCCAGTGGACGTTAACAGGGAAATTGGAAGACCTGGCATTTGCAGATGATCTCGCTCTTCTCTCACACCGGCTCCAAGATATGCAGAAGAAAGTAGATTCCTTGGGAGAGACCTCACAGCGAGTAGGCCTTAAGATCAGTCAGAAGACCGAAGTTCTATGCATTAATAACAAGAGGAGCCATTACGGATTGAAGGACAAATAGTTGAAGATGGAGACAAATTCACCTACCTTGGAAGCAAAATCAGGAAATCAGGAGGTACAGATGAGGACATCAGAGTAAGGATTGGAAAAGCCCAACGTGCCTTCACAACCCTGCGACCTGTTTGGAGATCTCTTGGCCATCTCTGTCAAAACTAAGCTCCGTATATTCAGCTCCAATGTGAAAGCCATCCTGCTATATGGATCCGAAACATGGAGAATCACTAACACCAGCTGCAAGAAGATCGAGACCCTTCTCAACAAATGCCTCCGGCAGATCCTCCGCCTCAAGTGTTACGACAGAGTGTCAAACCCAGACCTATGGAAGAGAGCAAACCAAGAGCCCGTTGTATTCCAGATAAGGAGCAGGAAGTGGAGATGGGTCGGCCACACCTTGAGGAAAAGCCAGTCGAATGGAACTGATTCTCGACAATCACTCGAATGGAATCCACAAGGGAAGAGAAGAAGTGGTCGCCCAAAGCAAACCTGGAGGCGAAGGCTTTTGGATGAACTGAAAGCCGCCGGACAAACTTGAGAAACTGCAAGAACATCTGCTAGAGATCGCAGGAAGTGGGGGACTTTTGTCGAGGCCCTATGGTCCATAAGGAGCGAAAAGGATTAAAGCTCTCCCCAACCGGAAAAGGGAGTGTCTTCCTCACACAGAGCACAGCGGCTCACCACATCTACCCTCGCAACGGCAGTTAGGGATGGGTGATAAATGCTGGCATTGAGTGGGGATTCACAGAGTTAACAATGTTAACAAGGAGTTTCCCCAAGCACATGCTAGGGTTCTGAGGTCTGGCTCAAAAGATAGGATGAATTTGATGTGGTTGTGCTGAAAAGTACTGAACATAACATCAAGGAGCAAACAGCCGAGCGCCCCAGCACATTTACACCTCTGGGCATCATCGCTCAGTCCAAAGTAATTAAAATACCTTTATTATTCTCGCCATGCTGTGGTAACCCTCGAACAGAAATGTAGCACACGAAGGCATCAAGCACTAGGAATAACTGTGGGGAATCGGCTGGTTGATGCTGTAAATGTTACCCACAGGCTAGTGTTGATTTGTTAAATTTATGGCTTTCAGATATTCCAGTGCTTTTGTTGGCAAATGTTCTCTCAGCATGAGAATCAGACGAACTTCAGCTGCAGGCACCGATCTTACCACCCTTGTCAGGCAACTAAGGGCAAAGCTCATTTGTGAAGGCTCTCTGGCTGAGGAGAACCCCCAACAGATCTGCCCCGGTTGTCCCCATCACCCCATTAGTAAAGACAGCATGATACAACATCTAGAACATGAAACAGTACAGCATTGTACAGGCCCTTTATCCCACAATGTTGAGACAACCTATATAAAGGACCTCCATGATCAATCTAGCCCATCCTTCCCACATAGGCCTAGCAGCACCAGGCTCCCAATGGAGAGGGACTGGGGTCCCATCCACACCAGGCTCCCAATGGAGAGGGACTGGGGTCCCATCCACACCAGGCTCCCAATGGAGAGGGACTGGGGTCCCATCCACACCAGGCTCCCAATGGAGAGGGACTGGGGTCCCATCCACACCAGGCTCCCAATGGAGAGGGACTGGGGTCCCATCCACACCAGGCTCCCAATGGAGAGGGACTGGGGTCCCATCCACACCAGGCTCCCAATGGAGAGGGACTGGGGTCCCATCCACACCAGGCTCCCAATGGAGAGGGACTGGGGTCCCATCCACACCAGGCTCCCAATGGAGAGGGACTGGAGAGGCTCTCACTCCCGTACAACAGAAGCATAGGAAAACCGCAGTCATCCCCAGACTTGGTGTTCCCCAGGTCTTTGCAACTCAAAGTCAGGGAATCACAGGATTGTACTGCACTGAAACATGGTTTGCAGCGCAGTTTGCCATGCTGATCTTGTTGGTTACCTATACTACCCCAGCTATCTTCAATAAGGATGTATTCCTCCAACCTTTCCCTTCCAAACATCTATCTAAATGCAGTAGGTAATTAAACATGTAATCATACCTATAGCTCCTACTCCCACCCCCTGCCATGTTCAGCTCACAGCTGGTATAAGAAGTTCCTGACTAATATTTCCTGTTTCCCCGTGAACGTGCAATGTAGGGTGTCTGGCTGAGCGCATAGGACGTTGAACATAAAGCAGTACATATATTGGGCTTTTTGGCCCTCAATGTTGTGCTGACCTTTTAACCTACTCCAAAATCAATCTATCTCCTCCCACGTAGCCCTCAATTTTTCCACCATCCATGTGTCCATCTAAGAGTATCTTAAATGCTCCTTATGTATCTGCCTCTACCACCACCCACTGGAAGCACATTGCACACATCTACCACTCTGTGTAAAAACCTGCCTCTGACACCCTCCCTATACTTTCCTCCAATCACCTTAAAATTATGGCTCAGCAGACTTGGGTGAGAACAGGGTAGCTAGAAGTTAAGCTTGAGAATACAGGAAGGTAGTGGAATGCTCCTCCTATGAGATGTGGGATTTCAAGTTAACTAACAATCTCCCTGATGACTACACCTGCAGGAAGTACACCCAAGTTGATGTAGTGTGTAGTGAGACTGTGAAAAAGGACAGGCAAATGATAGAGCAAAACTGTCATGAGTAGAAGTGTAAAACGGGGACAAAATCAAAAGGGGTGATAATGTTATATTGGCTTGAAGATGTTATATTTCAAGGTACACAGTATATGGAATAAGCTAGATGATCTTGTAGCACAGTTAGAGATTAGCAGGTATGACTTGGTGGGCATCACTGAGTCTTGGTTGAAAGAAGATCAGAGTTGGGAGCTTAACATCAAAGGATACTTCTTGTATTGAAAGGACAGGCAGGGAGGCAGAGGGAGAGGTATGGCTCTATTGAAATCAAATCCTTAGAAAGAGGTGACATAGGATCAGAAAATGCAGAGTCCTTCTGGGTAGAGTTGATAAACTGCAAGGGTAAAAAGACCCTGATGGGAGTTATATACAGACCTCCAAACTGTAGCCAGGATATGGGATATACATTTCAACAGGAAAAAGAAAAGGCATGCAATAAGGGTGATGTTAGGATTGACATAGGGATTTCAATATGCAGGTAGTTTGAGGGAATCAAACTGGATCCTAAGAGAGACTTTGTAGAACACCTATGGGATGACAATTCTGTATTGGGTGTTGTGTAATGAACCTGATGATTTGATAATTAGCTTAAGGTAAAGAAAGGCATTAGGGTGATCATAATATGACAGCATTCACCCTACAGTTTGGTAGACAGATGTATCAGTATTACGTGAAGTAAAGGGAATTACAGAGGCATGAGAGAGAAACTGACCAAAGTAGATTGGAAGGGGACATTAGCGGGCATGACGGCTGTAGCTGGAGTTTCTGGGGTCAATTCAGAAGGCACAAGATAGATATATCCCAATGACGAGGAAGTATTCTAAAGGAAAGATGATGCATCGGTAGCTGAAGTCAAAGACAACATAAAAGCAAAAGAGGGTAGATTAAGATAGCAAAAATTAATAGGAAGTTTGAGGATTAGGCAACTTTTATAAACCAACAAAAGGCAACTAATATATATATAAATACATACATACAAGGAGAGAAAACATGAAATAAGAAGGTAAGATAGTGAATAATATCAGAGGATACCAACAGATTTTTCAGATGTACGAAGAGTAAAAGAGAGGTGAGAGTGGATATTGGACCAGTGGAAAATTACACTGGAGAGGTAGCAATGAGGAACAAAGAAATAATGGACATACAGTACTTAATAAGTATTTTGTGCGTCTTCACTGTGAAAGGCAATAACAGTATGCCAGAAATTCGAGCGTGTCAGGGGATAGAAGAGAGAGTATAATTGTTCTTACTAAGTAGAAGAAGGTGATTGGGAAGCTAAAAATTCTGAAGGTAGAATTCAGGGTTCTGAAAGAGGTAACTAAAGAGAGTGTGGAGGCATTAGGAATGATCTTTCAAGAATCACTACATTCTGGAATAGTCCCAGGGGACCAGAAAATTGCAAATGTCACTCCACTCTTCAAGAAAGGAGGGAGGTAGAAGAATGAAGTTATAGGCCAGTTAGCATGACTTCAGTGGTTGGGAAGATGGAGTAGATTATTAAGGATGAAGTCTCAGGGTACTTAGAGGCTCATGATAAAATAGGCCAAAGTCAGCATAGTTTTCTTAAGGATAAATCTTGCCTGAGAAATCTGTTGGAATTCTTTGAGGAAATAACAGGCAGGATGGATGAAGGAGAGTCAGTGGACGTTGTTTACTTCATTTTCAGAAAGCCTTTGATAAGCAGCCCCATGTACAGTGCCTTGTCAAAGTAAGAGCCCATGGTATTACAGGAAAGGTACTGGCGTGGATAGAAGATTGGCTAACTGGCAGAAGGAAAAGAGTAGGAATAAAGGGGGCCTTTTCTGTGGTGTGCTGCTGGGGTCAGTTCATTTCACACTATATGTCAATGATTTGGATGATGGAATTGATGGCTTTGTGGCCACGCTTGAAGATGATACAAAGAGAGGTGGAGAAGCAGGTAGTGCTGAGGAAGCAGGGTGTCTGTAGCAGGACTTGGACTGATTGGGAGAATAGGCAAAGAAGTGGCAGATGGAATACAGAGTAGGGAAATGTATCGTCATGCACTTTGATAGAAAGGAATAATACCGTAGATGATTTTCTTAATGGAAAAAAAATTCAAAAACCAGTGATGCAAGGGCTCTGCACCTATACTTGCTGGAGTTTAGAAGAATGAGAAAAATATTGAAAGGGCTAGATAGATTGAATATGTAGAGGATGTTTCCAATAGTGGAGGAGCATAGAACCAAAGGGCTCAGTCTCAGAATAGAGGGATGTCCATTTAAACAATGATGAGGAGGAATTTCTTTAGCCAGAGGATGGTGAGTTTGTGGAATTCATTACCACAACGGCTGTGGGAGCAAAGCCACTGAGTATATTTAAAGCAGAGTTTGATAGGTTCTCAGATAGTCAGGGCTCCAAAGGTTAAGGGGACAGGACAGGAGAATGGGTGAGAGGGATAATAAATTAGTCATGATAGAATGGCAGAGCAGAATAGAAGGGCCAAATGGCCTAATTCTGCTCCTATGTCTTATTGTCTCCCAACACCCCCTCCCTTCTGCAGTCCTCTCCTCCCTCTACCCCAAGTGGGTACAGCCGCTCTGCCTACACTCCTGCAGCGGGATGCAGGGGAGTGGTGGGAATGCTGAGCAGATTCCTGGTGAGAACACCAAGCTTCTGGGGCCCAGACTGAGGCTGGTGGGGGAGGGTGGACCAAAGCCCTTGGGAGAAGGTGGATGAAGGAGGAACATCTGACCAGCAACAAAGCAGCAGCTTCTCCCCGAGACTGGAAGCAGGAACATTCCCATTCTCAGGGCAGGCTGCTGTCTGTTGACAGATCAAAGACATTCCGGATTCCAGCTGTCCAGGAGCGGCCAGTCACACAATTGAGTTCCCTACACAAGCCCTGGGCACGGGATTTACATTTGTGCTGATGGCAATAACTCATAATGTGGTGATATCCTTATGGAAACAGGCCTTTTGGCCCAACCAGCCTGTGCTTGCCAACCATTGGGCAGCACTTACAACAATCCTGCAGATATGGGTTTGATTTCAACACTTGAGGAGTTTGAATAAGTATATGGATGGGAGGGTTATGAAGGGAGATAGTCTGGGTGCAGGTCAATGGGACTAGGCAGAGTAACAGTTCAGCATTGTCTAGATGGGCCAAAGGGCCTGTTTCTGTACTATAGTGCTCTACAACTATATCCCCGATTCCCACTGCATCCCACTCTCTTCCACCTATTTAGCTGATCAACCCATCAACTCGCACAGTTCTGTGAAATGGGAGGAAACCAGAGCATCTGGGGGAAACCTATGCCATCATAGGGAGAATGTATCACTGGCCTAGACCCTGCACCCTGGCCAGTGACCGTTGCATTTTCTGGCAATAGGTTTCCAGCCAGGCAGCGTCCCCTCTGGCCCTATGACCCCAACCACAGCTGTTCATGGCACACGGTCTCTCCTCTGCACCATGAAACCTCTTCACTCTGTGTCCCAGCCACCAGCTATCACAGTCCCTGTGCTCTACCTGTAACACTCCCAATTCAGCTGAAAGCTACATTTTTATGGTACGATGGGAGGGATAGCACACTGCTCCATTCCAGGGGACACACCAGAGCCAATAATAATTCTAAATCTATTCAACACACCAGGCTCTACCTCAGTAATGCAGAGCTGGCCCTCACCAGACCCAGCTACATTCCTGCAATACTGTTTCCCCGTGATCCTGTTCTCAAAGAATTCTAAACGTGAATGCAAGTCAGAAAGGATTACTGTCAAATAAATGTGGCCTTTACACAGACTCAGACTTCGAGACAGAGAGCAAGGGTTCTCACCAGTAGCTGGTGGAGAGTATTGACTAACCTGATGGGTGATCAGGTGAGAGTGAAAGACCCCATTGTTTCCCAGCGATTTATATTTAGCTTCTTGAACAAGCCACCCTTTACCCTTCCCCAGTTACTTGGAAGCTCAGAGCGAGACGCTGGGACAGATTATTTTTCCTATTGGCCACAAATACTCCCTCTGCCATCTGTGACCCTTTGTGTGGGTGTCCCTGAAACTCTGCACACCCACCTTACCAGGCCAATGTGGTCAGTGGGTCAGAGTGGCGAGGAGCAGATGAGGAGGGAGTAAGAGAGAGAGGAAGGAGGAAAGAAAGAGGAAGGAGGAAAGAAAGAGGAAGGAGGAAAGAAAGAGGAAGGAGGAAAGAAAGAGGAAGGAGGAAAGAAAGAGGAAGGAGGAAAGAAAGAGGAAGGAGGAAAGAAAGAGGAAGGAGGAAAGAAAGAGGAAGGAGGAAAGAAAGAGGAAGGAGGAAAGAAAGAGGAAGGAGGAAAGAAAGAGGAAGGAGGAAAGAAAGAGGAAGGAGGAAAGAAAGAGGAAGGAGGAAAGAAAGAGGAAGGAGGAAAGAAAGAGGAAGGAGGAAAGAAAGAGGAAGGAGGAAAGAAAGAGGAAGGAGGAAAGAAAGAGGAAGGAGGAAAGAAAGAGGAAGGAGGAAAGAAAGAGGAAGGAGGAAAGAAAGAGGAAGGAGGAAAGAAAGAGGAAGGAGGAAAGAAAGAGGAAGGAGGAAAGAAAGAGGAGGGAGGAAAGAAAGAGGAGGGAGGAAAGAAAGAGGAGGGAGGAAAGAAAGAGGAGGGAGGAAAGAAAGAGGAGGGAGGAAAGAAAGAGGAGGGAGGAAAGAAAGAGGAGGGAGGGAAGAAAGAGGAGGGAGGGAAGAAAGAGGAGGGAGGGAAGAAAGAGGAGGGAGGGAAGAAAGAGGAGGGAGGGAAGAAAGAGGAGGGAGGGAAGAAAGAGGAGGGAGGGAAGAAAGAGGAGGGAGGGAAGAAAGAGGAGGGAGGGAAGAAAGAGGAGGGAGGGAAGAAAGAGGAGGGAGGGAAGAAAGAGGAGGGAGGGAAGAAAGAGGAGGGAGGGAAGAAAGAGGAGGGAGGGAAGAAAGAGGAGGGAGGGAAGAAAGAGGAGGGAGGGAAGAAAGAGGAGGGAGGGAAGAAAGAGGAGGGAGGGAAGAAAGAGGAGGGAGGGAAGAAAGAGGAGGGAGGGAAGAAAGAGGAGGGAGGGAAGAAAGAGGAGGGAGGGAAGAAAGAGGAGGGAGGGAAGAAAGAGGAGGGAGGGAAGAAAGAGGAGGGAGGGAAGAAAGAGGAGGGAGGGAAGAAAGAGGAGGGAGGGAGGGAGGAAAGAGGAGGGAGGGAGGAAAGAGGAGGGAGGGAGGAAAGAGGAGGGAGGGAGGAAAGAGGAGGGAGGGAGGGAGGGAAGAGGAGGGAGGGAGGGAGGGAAGAGGAGGGAGGGAGGGAGGGAAGAGGAGGGAGGGAGGGAGGGAAGAGGAGGGAGGGAGGGAGGGAAGAGGAGGGAGGGAGGGAGGGAAGAGGAGGGAGGGAGGGAGGGAAGAGGAGGGAGGGAGGGAGGGAAGAGGAGGGAGGGAGGGAGGGAAGAGGAGGGAGGGAGGGAGGGAAGAGGAGGGAGGGAGGGAGGGGAAGAGGAGGGAGGGAGGGAGGGAAGAGAGGGAGGGAGGGAGGGAAGAGGAGGGAGGGAGGGAGGGAAGAGGAGGGAGGGAGGGAGGGAAGAGGAGGGAGGGAGGGAGGGGAGGGAGGAGGGAGGGAGGGAGGGAGGGAGGGAGGGAGAGGAGGGAGGGAGGAGGGAGGGAGGGAGGGGAGGGAGGGAGGGAGGGAGGAGGAGGGGAGGGGAGGGAAGAGGAGGGAGGGGAGGGAAGAGGAGGGAGGGGAGGGAAGAGGAGGGAGGGGAGGGAAGAGGAGGGAGGGGAGGGAAGAGGAGGAGGGAGGGAAGAGGAGGAGGGGAGGGAGGGAGGGAGGGAGAGGAGGGAGGGAGAGGGAGGAGGGAGGGGAGGGAAGAGGAGGGAGGGAAGAGGGGAGGGAGAGGAGGGAGGGAAGAGGAGGGAGGGAAGAGGAGGGAGGGAAGAGGAGGGAGGAAGAGGAGGGAGGGAAGAGGAGGGAGGGAAGAGGAGGGAGGGAAGAGGAGGGGAGGGAAGAGGAGGGAGGGAGAGGAGGGAGGGAAGAGGAGGGAGGGAAGAGGAGGGAGGGAAGAGGAGGGAGGAAGAGGAGGGAGGGAAGAGGAGGAGGAAGAGGAGGGAGGGAAGAGGAGGGAGGGAAGAGGAGGGAGGGAAGAGGAGGGAGGGAAGAGGAGGGAGGGAAGAGGGAGGGTGGGAAGGAGGAGGGAGGAGGAGGAGGGAGGGAAGAGGGGGAGGGAAGAGGAGGGAGGGAAGAGGTGGGTGGGAAGAGGAGGGTGGGAGAGGGAGGAGGGAGGTTGGAGGAGGTGGAGGGAAGAGGAGGAGGGAAGAGGAGGAGGGAAGAGGTGGAGGGAAGAGGAGGAGGGAGTGGTGTGGGGGTGGGAAGTGGTGGTGGGTTGTGGTGGAGGAAGTGGAGGAGTGGTGAGAGGAGGAGGGAAGAGGAGGAGGGAGGGGGAGGGAGGGGGAGGGAGGGAGGAGGGAGGGGAGGGGGGGTGGAGGGGGAGGGAGGGGAGGGAGGGGGAGGGAGGGGGAGGGAGGGGGAGGGAGGGGAGGGAGGGGAGGGAGGGGGAGGGAGGGGGAGGGAGGGGGAGGGAGGGGGAGGGAGGGGGAGGGAGGGGGAGGGAGGGGGAGGGAGGAGGGAGGGAGGAGGAGGGAGGGAGGAGGAGGGAGGGAGGAGGAGGGAGGGAGGAGGAGGGAGGGAGGGAGGGATATCTTTGTATTCTGCTGTGCTCTCTGGTTCCAGACTGCCCCACTATTGGAAACATCCTGTCCACTAACGGTGTGAGAATGCTCTGGGCTGGACCAGCGCTGCCAGAAGCTGCCTCACCTCTCGGCCCCTAGCCTGTTGGCTTGCATAAGCAAGGACCTGGAACCCCTGCAATAAGCCGATCGCCACAATAGGTCTAGAGCGGATGCAATCTCACTGGTTCTCCACTCAGCCTTGGATCACCTGGACAATAGCAATACCTACGTCAGGCCGTTCTTATTGATTACAGCTCAGCATTCAACATAATCATACACTCAGTTCTAACAAACAAATTCCAAAACTTGTGCCTGGCAGGGGTCACTGTGCAGGACTGAAAAAAGCTGCGCAGTGCATAAAGTTGTAAACTTAGCCAGCTCCATCATGGGCACTAGCCTCCCCAGCATCGTGAACACCTTCAAAAAGCGATGCCTCAAAGAGCTAGTATCATCATTAAGGACTCTCATCACTCAGGACCTGCCCTCTTTTCATTGCTATCATCAGGGAGGAGGTACAGGAATCTGAAGACACACACTGAACAATTCAGGAACAGCTTCTTCCCCTCTACCATCAGATTTTTGAATGAACAATGAATCCATGAACATGACCTCAGTATTTTCTCCTCTCTTTTTGAAATACCTATTTTATTTTTCTCTATATTAAATATATATTTCTCATTGCAATTTATAATTGTTGTTATTATGTATTGCAATGTACTGCTGCCACAAAACAACAAATTTCACAACATATGCCAGTGATGTTAAACCCGATTCTGAAGGGTCAGAGGGTGCTACCCCCTTGGCTGAGAGCCCCCATGCCCTTTAGCAGGACGGGGGGTGGGGGTAGATGGGTAGGCGTAGGTGCAATCCGGTCTGCTGATGTCTCCAGCAGTAAAAACTGCAGGTTGGCACCACTCGACGTGAAATCACAGAGTTATTTTTAAAAATAACTTTTTTGGAGCACTAACAGAATTTCCTATTCATTAAAAATCCATGGGCAATTTCCGGTGATACCTGGTAAAAGCACTCTGCTGTCACCGGACCGGGCAGCATTTCACAAAGTTATTTTTAAATCCTTGGAGCATGAAGATCATTTACAGCTGGCAACTTTAGGCCCAGCTCCTGTGGCATGCAGAACCACCAGATATTCCGGCAAAGGCCAGAGACCCCAGCTAGTAATCGCTGGCAGCTGCCCCTACACTGTAGCTACACAGGTTGACAGGGTCATAAGGAATGTGTATAGCATGTTGGGCTTTATTAGTCAGGGCAATGAGTTCAAAAGTCAGGAAGTTATGTTGCAACTTTATAAAACTCTGGTTAGGCCGCAACTGGAGTTTTGCATACAGCTCTACTTGCCCCACTGTAGGAAGGATGTTGAGGCTTTGGAGAGGGTGCAGGAAAGGTTTACCAGGATGCTACCTGGATCAAAGGGCATGTCAGAGGTTGGACAAACTTGAGTTGTTTTCTTGGGAGTGGCAGAGCCGAGGGGAGATCTGATAGAGGTTTATAAGATTATAGATAGACAGACAGTATCCCTTTCCCAGGGTTGAAATATCTAATATCGGAAGACATGCATTTAAGGGGGAATAAGTTGAAAAGAGATGTCATACACTCTGTTGTATGCTCTATGCCACACGCTCTACATTGTACATTGAAAATCATACTTTCTGTGCCATATGTTCTGTCGTACACTCTATGTGGTACTAGGCTGTACGTTCTATGGTATACTTCTAGGCTGTATATTCTATATCATATGTTCTACTTTGTATGTTTCACACCAGAGGCATCATCATGCCTGCTCAGCCCCACAGTGAGGGGGCTCTCCGAAGAGACACAGTGAGAAAAGCTGATCATCATTTTGAAGGACCTGTCCTGGGTCCAGCCCAAAAATGACATTACAAAGATGGCATGACTTTTGTATAAGTTTGTTAAGATTTGGCCAGTCATCGAAAACTATGACAAATGTCTATAGACGTGTGGTGCCCTTGATTGGAAAATCCTACAAAAAGTAATGATACAGTCCAGTCCATCATAAGTAAAGCCCTCCTCACCATTGAACACAGAGAGCTTCCGCAGGAAAGCTACATTCATCATCAAAGACATATTGCCCTCCACCCTCAACAATCCAGGCCATACTCTCTTTTCACTGCTAGCATCAGGAAGGATATACAGGAAGCTCAGGACCCAGTTCAGGAACAGTTATTCCCTTCAACTATCAGGCTCCTGAACGAGAGTCAATAACTTCACTCAACCTAATACTGAACTGATACTACAACCGCAGTTTCAAGGGTTCTACAACTTGCGTTCTTGATATTTATTACTTACAGTATGTATTATTATCTTTTTTGTATTTGCATAGTTTGCTATCTTTTGTTATTTTATACATTTGTCCGTCTTTGTTGTCTGTGGTTTTTGATTCTATTGTGCTACATTTTACTTACTGTGAATGCCTACAAGAAAACAAATCTCAGGTGATGTATGTGGCGATGTTTATGTACTTTGATAATAAATTTACTCTGAACTGTTTCACCTCACACCCCCTCAGCCTGATGCCAATGGATCAGTGGGCATGATGGACCCATCAGCCCTGGACTGTGTGTACATACTGCATCCTTTCTCAGGGAGGGTAGTCCCTAAGAAAGGATGGCAGCCCTGACGGGACACCCCAAGTGAACCTAGGAAACCTAGGAACAAAGTCTAGGGAAATGAGAGTTCTCCAGTGGTTGTGGGGTGGGTGGTGACTCTGAAATTGGAATGACAGTTTGTTTATTGTCATATATACTGATATACAGTGAAAAGATTGTCTTACGTTCTGTAAATACAGATCAATTCATTACACAGTGCAATGAGGTAGAACAAGGTAAAACAATAACCATAAGACCATTAGATAAAGGAGCAGAAGTAGGCCATTTGGCCCATCTAGTCTGCTCCACCATTCAGTCATGGGCTGATCCAATTCTTTCAGTCATTCCCAATCCCCTGCCTTTAACCCAAACTCATTAATGCCCTGGCTAATCAAGAACCTATCTATTTGTGCTTTAAATACACCCAATGACTTGGCCTTCACAACCACCTGTGGCAACAAATTCCACAGATTTACCACCCTCTGACTAACGTAATTTCTCCGCATCTCAGTTCTAAATGCATGTCCTTCAATCCTGAAGTCATGCCCTCTTGTCCTAGACTCCCCTACCACGGGAATAACTTTGCCATATCTAATCTATTCAGGCCTTTTAACATTCGGAATGTTTCTATGAGATCCCCCTCATTCTCCTGAATTCCAGGGAATACAGCCCAAGAGCTGCCAGATGTTCCTCATGCAGTAACCCTTTCATTCCTGGAATAATTCTTGTGTATCTTCTCTGAATCCTCTCCAATGTCAGTACATCCTTTCTAAAATAAGAACCCCAAAACTGCACTCAATACTCTAACTGTGGTCTCACAAATGCCTTAAAGAGCCTCAAAATCACATCCCTGCTCGTATATTCTATACCTCTAGAAATGAATGACAAAATGGCATTCGCCTTCTTCACAACCAACTCAATCTGGAGGTTAACCTTTAGGGTATCTGGCACAAGGACTCCCAAGTCCCTTCGCATCTCTGCATTTTGAATTCTCTCCCCATCTAAATAATAGCCTGCCCACTTATTTCTTCCACCAAAGTGCATGACCATATGCTTCCCAACAATGCATAACAATGCAGAATAATCTGCAATAGCTCCAAAACTTGTAGTGCAGGTAAACAATAAGCTGCAAGGTCATAACAAGGTAAACCGTGAGGTCAAGAGTCTGTTTTATTGTACAAATAATCTAACACTCGGGTAGAAGCTGTTCTTGGTAAGTGGTAAGTGCTTTCAGGAGTTTCTATCTTCTCCACAATGGAGAAAGGGGAGAAGAGAGATCCAGGGTCAGTGGGGTGTTTGGATTATGCTGGCTGCTTTACTGAGGCAGGAAGAATTGTAGACAGAGTTCATGGCCAGGAGGATTGCATGAGGGGCTTTATGTCCACAGCTCTGCAGTTTCTTGCACTCATGATCAGAGTGGCTGTTGTACCAAACAATGCTGCATCTGGATAAGATGCTTTCTGTGCTGTATGCCCCCCGCAGAGTGTGGATGCTGTGCTGTATGCCCCCTGCAGAGTGTGGATGCAGATGCACGAATGTCCTGTAACAGAGTGTGTTTCTCCCCCTTCCCGGTGTCTACAGAGGGTCTGTGTCCAGCACCCGTCACTCGTACACCCGTCCCACCCAGGGTCAGTGTCCAGCACCCGTCACTCGTACACCCGTCCCACCCAGGGTCAGTGTCCAGCACCCGTCACTCGTACACCCGACCCACCCAGGGCCAGTGCCCAGCACCCGTCACTCGTACACCCGACCCACCCAGGGTCAGTGTCCAGCACCCGTCACTCGTACACCCGTCCCACCCAGGGTCAGTGTCCAGCACCCGTCACTCGTACACCCGACCCACCCAGGGCCAGTGTCCAGCACCCGTCACTCGTACACCCGTCCCACCCAGGGCCAGTGTCCAGCACCTGACCCACCCAGGGTCAGTGTCCAGCACCCGTCACTCGTACACCCGACCCACCCAGGATCAGTGTCCAGCACCCGTCACTCGTACACCCGACCCACGCAGGGTCAGTGTCCAGCACCCGTCACTCGTACACCCGTCCCACCCAGGATCAGTGTCCAGCACCCGTCACTCGTACACCCGTCCCACCCAGGGCCAGTGTCCAGCACCTGACCCACCCAGGGTCAGTGTCCAGCACCCGTCACTCGTACACCCGACCCACGCAGGGTCAGTGTCCAGCACCTGACCCACCCAGGGTCAGTGTCCAGCACCTGACCCACCCAGGGTCAGTGTCCAGCACCCGTCACTCGTACACCCGACCCACCCAAGGTCTGTGTCCAGCACCCGTCACTCGTACACCCGACCCACCCAGGGTCAGTGTCCAGCACCCGTCACTCGTACACCCGACCCACGCAGGGTCAGTGTCCAGCACCCGTCACTCGTACACCCTGGGTCGGTGTCCAGCACCCGTCACTTGTACACCCGACCCACCCAGGGCCAGTGAGCAGGTCTGCCAGCTTAGTCCATAATAACCCGGCTTAACACACAACAGTCCAGTACAGACAGGCACAACACCATCTAGCATACACCAGCACATACTAGTACAGTTCAGCACAAAACCATCAGCCCATCACAGTCCAGTAGAGTCTAGCCCAGCACAAACCAGCACAGCTCCAGTACAACCACAAACAGAAGTGCACAGCTGAGGCTGAATACCCTGATGTCCAATCCCTGGCCAGCCTGAGATCCGTGGGCCTCACAGTGTAACACTGACCATCGGAGTCATACCTGACACCGTGGGTGCTGGAGGTCTTCAGGACAGCATCCTGGTGCTCAGTCCCAGCTGCAGCATCGGCGACCTTTCCCCCCATTACACAGGGGATGTTGTTAATGACTGCACAGCGATCAGGTCCATCCACATAACATCAACAGGTGAGAGAGCCCTTGTCTGCCAGTAAAAGCTGGACAACACCAGGCATGGACTGAGAAGCCAGCAATTCCACATCCATGCAATGGCCATAGTACCATAAGACCATCAGACATAGGAGTAGAATTAGGCCTTCTAGTCTGCTCTGCCAGTTGACCATAGTTGATTTATTATCTTTGTCAATCCCATTCTCCTGCCTTCTTCTCATAACCTTTGATGCCCTGACTAATCAAGAAACCTATTATAGTTACGGATACAAATCCTGCCACCCGTTTGGGTCATAGGGTTGCCGTGCAGATGAGCACTACACCAGTTGTCTCCATCTGTCACGGTTGTGGATGAATGCTTGGGTTGTGGCAGAGCTCTCTCCGGTCCACTCTGCAATGTTGTCTGTCCATTTCCTCCTCTGACTGCCCCTTTTCCTTTTCCCTGCACCGTTTCTTGAAGAATAGTCTTTGAGAGTCCACTTGATCTTGTTATATGGCCTCTTCCTTACTGTGGACACTGGATCTTCATAATGTCTCATGTGTTGAGTGATGGCTCTTCGTACTTCATCATTTGAGACATGGTCTGTATAGGAGATGCCGAGGAGCCTTCTGAAGCATTTTGTTTCTACTGTCTGGATTGTGTTTTACGGTTCTGCAGTCAAAGTCCATGATTCGCATGTATAAAAGAAGATCACAAGTGCATGCAGGGTTTCAAACTGGATCTGAAAGCAATATTATTGTCTCTTCAGATTGGCTTTAGTTTAGCCAGCGTTGCTGTTGTTTGGGCTGCCCTTACAAGGACTTCAGCTTTGACCCTTCTTGGTTGATGATGGTGCCAAGATATTTGAACCATTTGATAGTCTCTAGTTCTTGTCCACTGACTGATTTTGTCGTGATTGACTCCTGACTACTTCTCATCAGCTTGGTTTTTCTCTGCACTGATCTCCATGTCATATCTGGTAGATGTGACATCCAGACTCTTCACAAGGCACACCAATTCATCCTCACTTCTTGTCAGCCCACTAATATCACCGGCGAACCTGAGGTTGGTTATGATCTGTCCTCCAATGCTGACTGTGGCGATATGGTCTTCCAGGGCATCTCTCATTACTTGTTCCAGGGAAATGTTGAACAGAGGGGGTAAAAAGAGGCAGCCCATTAAACAGGTGTTTCACCTGTTAAACCCACCCCCCTATTATTTAGTTTAAAATGAATCGGGCTTTAAGCTAAATTGTAAGGGGTGGGTTCAGCAGATTGGAGAAGTACAGATAAAGTAAAAAAATGAAAAGTGTGGATAAAGATAAAGAAAAAAAATCAAAAAAGAGAAGAGTGGAGTCAAGAAAAGTCAAGTGCAAATGAGTAAAAGATTACAGGATTTTAAAGGCACAATGAGTGTGAGGGCACTTTATTTGAATGCCTGTAATATTCAAAACAACTTGTGGCATGGGTCAGTATAAAGGGGTATGATTTAGCAGCCATTACAGAGATATGGTGCAAGGTGAAGAGGATTGGGAATTAAATATCCAAGGATATCAGGTAATACGGAAGGATAGGCAGGAAGGTAAAGGAGGTGGAGTAGCGCCCTTAATTAAAGATGAGGTTAGGGTGATAGTGAGAGAAGATACAAGATCTACAGAGCAGAATGTTGAATCCATCTGGGTAGAGATTAGGAATAGTAAAGGGGAAAAATCACTGGTGGGAGTTGTCTATCGGCCACTGAATAATAACACTACAGTGGCACAGGCAATAAACAGAGAAATATCTGAGGCTTGTGAGAATGGAACAGCTGTTATCATGGGGGACTTTAACTTGCACATAGATCGGGTGAATCAAGTTGGTCCAGACAGTCTTGAGCAGGACTTCATAGAATGCATCCATGATGGCTTTCTTGATCAGCATGTTACTGAACCTACAAGGGAACGTGCTATCTTAGATCTGGTCCTGTCCAATGAGACATGTAAAATCTTGTAGTCAGGGTCCCTCTTGGAAAGAATGATCACAGTATGACTGAGTTTCTCATACAAATGGAGGGTGCAATAGTTCAATCTAAAACCAATGCATTCTGCCTAAACAATGGAGACTACAAAGGGAAGAGGGAAGATTTGGCCAGTGTAGACTGGGAACACAGACTACATGGTGGGACAGTTCAAGAACAGTGGAAGACTTTCAAAGAGATTTTTTACAGTGCTCAGCTAAAGTATATTCCAGATAAAAGCAAGACAGTGAGGGTGAGAGACCATAAAAAAGTATCAAACTAAAAGCTCGTGCATACCAGTAGTGAGAAACTGGAAGATTGGGAAAACTAAAAAACAAAGTACAACAAAGCGAGCAATAAAGAAAGGGAAGCTAGTTTATGAAAATGAACTAGCACAATATATAAATATGGATAGAAGTTTTTATAATTATCTAAAACGAAAAAGGGTGGCTAAAGTGTATGTAGGCAGCGCCGAGGAGGTTCACCAGGTTGATTCCAGAGATGAGGAGGTTAGACTATGAGGAGAGATTGAATCACCTGGGAATGTACTCGCTGAAAGGTAGTAGCAACTAGAGGCCCAGAGTCATCAAACGCTCCTCATACATTAACCCTTTCATTACTGGGATCAATCCCGTGAGCCTTCTCTGGACCCTCTCCAATGCTAGCCTCCCACAGGACAGGGCGTGACTTCCAATCCCCGACATCACTGAGGGTCTCCCAGGATCAGCACAGCTACAGGTCAAGAGCTGGAGAACCTGTGGTGGGGACCACAGTACCTCTCTCTCACCAACAGAGCAACAGAGGGATGGACCCTTCCCTGCCCCAGCTGAGGGCAACTCTAACAAAACTTTCAGCCCCGGGTATCCTGGACTGAACAGAATCAGATTTATTTTCACTGGCATGTGACATGAAATTTGTTAACTTAGCAGCAGCAGTTCAATGCAATACATAATCTAGCAAAGAGCAGTAATAACAATAATAATAAACAAGTAAATCAATTACATATATTGAATAGATTGAAAAAACATGCAAGAACAGAAATACCGTATATTAAAAAAAAAGTGAGCAAGTATCCAAAGCTTCAACGACCATTTAGGAATCGGATGGCAGAGGGGAAAAAGATGTTCCTGAATCGCTGAGTGTGTGCCTTCAGGCTTCTGTACCTCCTACCTGATGGTAAAAGTGAGAAAACGGCATGCCCTGGGTGCTGCAGGTCCTTAATAATGGACGCTGCCTTTCTGAGACACCGCTCCCTAAAGATGTCCTGGGTACATTGTAGGCTAGTACCCAAGATTTACAACTTTTGCAGTTTCTTTTGGTCCAGTGATGCAGCCTGTCAGAATGCTCTCCACAGTACAACTTTTCGTAGAAGTTTTTGAGTGTATTTTGTTGACATACCATTTCTCTTCAATCTCCTAATAAAGTATAGCCGCTGTCTTGCCTTCTTTATGACTACATCGCTATGTTGGGACCAGGTTAGATCCTCAGAGATCTTGACACCCAGGAACTTGAAGCTGCTCACTCTCTCCACTTCTGATCCCTCTATGAGGATTGGCATCCTTCGTCTTACCCTTCCTGAAGTCCACAGTCAGCTCTTTGGTCTTACTGATGTTGAGTGCCAGGTTGTTGCTGCAACACCACTCCACTAGTTGGCATATCTCACTCCTGTACGCCCTCTCGTCACCACCTGAGATTCTACCAATAATGGTTGTATTGTCAACAAATTTATAGATGGTATTTGAGTTGTGCCCAGCCATACAGTCATGTTTAAACAGAAAGTAGAGCAGTGGGCTAAGCACACACCCCTGAGGTGCACCAGTGTAGATTGTCAGTGAGGAGGATATGTTATCACCAATCTGCACAGATTGTGGTCTGGTTAGGAAGTCAAGGATACAATTAGAGAGTCAAGGATCCAGTTGGCCCAGGTTCTGTAACTTCTCAATCAGGATTGTGGGAATGATGGTATTAAATGCTGAGCTATAGTCGATGAACAGCATCCTGACGTAGGTGCTTATGTTGTCTTGGTCGTCTAAAGCCGTGTTAGGAGCCATTGAGATTGCATCTGCTATTGACCTATTGTGGTGATAGGCAAATTGGTCCACTCAATGGGCACCCACCCACCACCAAACACCTCGCCTACCCTGAAGTTTCCCAACCAGCCCCTAAACAAACCACCCTAAATAACATCACCCACCTTACTGGCCCCTCAATAAACCATATAACAATCACAGCACGGAAACAGGCCATCTCAGCCCTTCTCGTCTGTGCCGAACGCTTACTCTCACCTAGTCCCACTGGCCCGCACTCAGCCCATAACCCTCCATTCCTTTCCTGTCCATATACCTATCCAATTTTACTTTAAATGACAATACTGAACCTGCCTCTACCACTTCTACTGGAAGCTTGTTCCACACAGCTACCACTCTCTGAGTAATGAAATTCCCCCTCGTGTTACTGTTAAACTTTTGCCCCCTAACTCTCAACTCATGTCCTCTTGTTTGAATCTCCCCTACTCTCAATTGAAAAAGCCTATCCACGCCAACTCTTATCTATCCCCCTCATAATTTTAAATACCTCTATCAAGTCCCCCCTCAACCTTCTATGCTCCAAAGAATAAAGACCTAACTTGTTCAATCTTTCCCTGTAACCCAGGTAACTTTCTAGTAAATATCCTCTGTACTCTCTCTATTTTGCTGACATCTTTCCTATAATTCGGTGACTGCAATATAAACACACACACACACACACATACACAGCACCACACTGCCACCTAGTGGGAAGCACAGGGTTTGCTGCCCCCACTGCATCCCACAGATGGGAGGAGGGGAAGTACTGAGGGACCACACACTGTGGGAGAGGTGGTACAGAACATTATACTGTGGGAGGGGTCAGAACATCACACTGTTTGAGAGGCTGTCTGCTCCAGGGATATTCACAACAAAAGATTATACCCTCTGGTCCATCTGCCATTCCCTGACTCTGTAACCCCCTCTGCACCCTACAAACCTCCTGCCTCTATAACCCCATCCTGTCCCTATGCCCTTTCCCGTCTCTATAACCCCTTAAGACCCCTACATCCTCATTTCTGTAACCCCTTCTGGCCCCTACACCCCCATCCTCGTCTCTGTAACCATCTTCGGCCCCAATAGCCCTCCCCTCCCTATCTCTCTAACTCTATGCCCCTCCCCATCTAACACCCTCTGGCCCCTAAACTGCTCTCTGTCTCTGTAACTCACATCTGGCCCCAACTCCCCTACCCGTCTCTGTATCCCCCTCCCTCCCCTACATCTCCCCTGTCATAAGCCCTTCCAGCCTGTGCGGGGAGCCATAGAGCATTGAGCTTTCCAGGGCACCTCTATTTGTTCATTGTTGTCTTAACGAGAGTTCATTAAGCCCTTTCAGGACATATGTTGTATACTTTTCTCTGACGTTAAATGAACTTATTGAAACCTATTGTTTAATCTTATTAAGTTCATTTTGACTGGCATGGGTTTTCAGCATTCTGTGATGAGGACTCCCAATTAGCTGCTGTCGCTGGGTTCTAGCTTTAAGAATGTTACACCTCACAGTATCACCTGCCAGGCCACCGTGGTTTAAATGACATCTCCACATCGGAGTCTGTCTTTCCTCCACATGGGTTTAGTCTTTGCCTGCACACACCATAATACCTCCTGGTCTCTGTAAGCGGAGGTGGAGGTCATCCAGCTCCACAGACCCTGCTGGGTGTCCTAGTGCTAAAACCCCCCTCAGTTCACCACATCTGAAATAATTGCCCTTGTCCATCCTGACAACCAAGTACCATGGACACTCATCCCATTGACCAGCACTGGGTCTGTAATCTGTCATGGAGGTTTATGTGGTGGTTAAACACACGACAGCCTCTACTGCTACCACCCCCTCAGGCTGTGTTCCTGATTCCACACACCATCTAGGAGGAATTCTAATGCCTTCAAAGCAGTAAACCTCTTACTGCTCCCCTAAAACCTCTACCTGCTGGCCTCCAACACCTCTGTTATGGGGAATAGTTATCTCGCTATTGACCCTAAATGTGGCTTTCATCATTTTCAACACCTCCATCCAGCCCTGCTTCAAGTCCCTCTGCTCCAGGGAGAGCGAACCCAGCTTCGCCGAGTTCTTTTTGGCAATGCCCTGTTAAACACGAGTGCAGATGCTGGTGTATGGGACAAAAAACCCAAAATGGCAATTTCCTCCACAGATGCTGAAGGAATTCAGTAGGCTGGGCAGATCTGTGGAGTAGGGATGTTTAGTCCACATGTCAGGCCAAATGACTTGACCCAAAATGCCAACAGTCCACTTCCATCACAGATGCTGCTCGACCTACTGAGTTCCTCCAGTATTTCAATGTCCTAAACACTCTCTTCCGTGACCCCTCTAGTACAACAACACCCTTCCTATGGTGTGGTGACTATAGTACTCTAGCTTTGGCCTGACCAAGAGTATTATAAAGTTGTGCCAAGGCCTTCTACTCTGATATTGTAAACATGGGTAAATGAAGAAAATTACTCATATCTGCTTCGCTACCTCAAGCAACACCTTCCCTCCCCACCAACACCTACCAAGAAGATGTTGAATCCAATTTACCAGCCTGCTTTTGTATCTACCTTCCATTTAGGAACTTGTCAAAGGTCATACAGAGTCTGTGCAAACCACATCAATCACATTATATTTAGTTACCTCTTCAAATCACTTCAAAAACAGGATTGCCTGCCATCAAATCTGTGCTGACTTCCCCGGTTAATCTCCATCTTTCCAGCTGCAGATTAATCGTGCTCCTGCAATTTTTTTTCTTGCAATAATTCCCCTGCCAATGGACATTAGACTTGCTGGCCAATAATTACCTGTTTTACCATTACTGCTCTTCCTCAATAAATGAACCACATTTGCTGTCACCTGTCATCATGTCAACCAAGATCCAAATCTCTTCTGCAAGCTTCTCTTGATGAGACGGGTACATCTCCTCAAACCCCGGTGAATTATCCACCTTCATACCTGCTAGGATATCTGATGCCTCTTTTTTTAATGTTAAAAAGATCTAGAATTTCAACTTCCCAACTGAATGTCCAACTGCAATGTCTTCATTAGAGTACTGTGCTCAGTTCTGGTCACCTCACTACAAGAAGGATGTGGAAACCATAGAAAGGGTGCAGAGGAGATTTACAAAGATGTTGCCTGGATTGGGGAGCATGCCTGATGAGTGAACTTGGCCTTTTCTGCTTGGAGCGATGGAGGATGAGAGGTGACTTGATAGAGGTGTATAAGATGATGAGAGGCATTGATCATGTGGATAGTCAGAAGCTTTTTCCCAGGACTGAAATGGCTAACACGAGAGGGCAGTTTTAAGGTGCTTGGAAGTAGGTACAGAGGAGATGTCAGGGGTAGTTTTTTTTTAAAATGCAGAGTGGTGAATGTGTGGAATGGTTTGCTGGCAACAGTGGTGGAGGCAGTTACGATGCCGAAGGGCCTGTATTGTGCTGTAGGTTTTCTATGTTTCTATGTAATCTGTATAGAGTCCATGCAGTTGATGCCAATTTGCTTCAGTTCTCCTGAGTAAATACAGATGCAAAAAATTTATTTGAGATCTCTTCCATCTGCTTTGGTTCCACATATGGATTACCATTTCGATCTTCTAGAGGACCAGTTTTGTTTGTTGCAATCCTTTTGCTCCAAGCAGATCTGTAGAATCCCTTAGGATTCTCCTTCACCTCGTCTGCTAGAGCGACTTCATGCATTAATTTTAGCACTTTTGACTTCTTTCTTGTGTTCTCTATTTTTATGCTCAATGAGCACCTGATTTGTCCCTACTGCCTAACCTGCTATGCACCTGCTTTTTTCTTCTTAACCAGGGCCTCAATATCTCCTGAAAACCAAGGTTCCCTATACCTGATATCTTTACCTTTATTTCCGACAGGCACATGTAAGCTCTGTACTCTCAGAATTTCACTTTTGAAGCCTCCCACTTACCAAGGACACCTTTGCCAGAAAACAGCCCGTCCCAATCCACACTTGCCAGATCATTTCCGATACCATCAAAACTGGCCTTTCTCTCATTTAGAATCTCAGCCCGTGGATCAGATCTAACTCTTTGCAGATTTACTTTGAAACTATTGGCATTGTGGTCACTGGATGCAGAGTGTTTCCCTGCACAAACTTCCGTCACCTGCCCTGTCTCATTCCCTGATAGCAGATCAAGTATTGCACACTTTCTTGGGACTTCCATGTACTGATTAAGAAAGCTTTCCTGAACATATTTGACAAACTCTATCCCATCTAGTCCTTTTGCAACACAGGAGTCCTAATCAATATGTTGAAAGTTAAAATCACCTACAACAACCTGATAATTTTTGCAACTGTCTACGAGCTGTCTACAAATTTGTTCCTCTAAATCCCTCAGACTGTTAGTTGGTCTGTAATATGGCCTCATTAACGTGGTCATTGATGCACCATCAATAACTCACACTGAGACGTAAGGCGAGATATCGGCTTTTATTGACTGGAAGAAGGAACCAGGAGTGAGTGTCTATCATACAATGTCTTGGAGACTGAGGCCAAGCGTCAGGCCTCAGATCTCCTTTATACAGGGGCCTGTGGGAGGAGCCACAGGAGCAGTCAGCAGGGGGCGTGTCCCGACAGGCACATAGTTCACCACAGTCATACCTTTCTTATTTCTCAGTTATTATTTTTATTATTTATTATTTCTCATAATGCCTCACTAGATAAGTTCTCCAGTCTGTCCTGTCCAGTAATTTTCCCTGACTAGTAATGCTATCCCTCCTCCTTTAATATCTCCCACTCTGTCACATCTAAAACAATAGAACCCTGGAATATTACCAGTCCTGCCCCTCCTGCAACCAACCTCAATGGTTACAATATCACAATTCCAGGTATCGATCCATGCTCCAAGCTCAACTGCCTTTCCTACGATACTTCTAGCATTGAAATATACACAGCTCAGGACACTAGTCACACCATGCTCAAACTTTTGATTCCTGACTTGGTTTGAGGTCTTAATAACATCTGTCTCCACAATCGCTCCACTAACTGTTCTGGCACTCTGGTTCCTATCCTCCTGCAACTCTAGTTTAACCCCCTTTCCCACCCTCCCAACTCTGTGCAGCACGAATAAACCTTCTCATTTGGATAATAGTTCTCTTCCAGTTCAGCTGTAAATCAGCTCTCCTCCACAGGACTCACCTTCCCAGAAATTAAGGTGATCCAAGAACCACCCTCCTGCACTAACTCCTTAACCATGTGTTAACCTGGATAATTTTCCCATTTCTGGCCTCACTAGCGCAGGGAACAACCTTGAGATCACAGCCCTGGAGGTCCTGCCCTTTAACTTCGCACATACCTCTGAAATCATTATGCAGAACCTCTTCATTCTTCCTATCTACGGCATTGGTACCTACATGGATTGCAACCCTTCGCCGTTCACCCTCCCACTTAAGAATGCTGAGGACTTGGTCCGAGATGTCCCGGACCCTGGCACCTGGGAGGCAACATACAATCCAGGAATCCTGTTGTTGTCCACAGAACTTCTTTCCTATTCCCCTAGCTAATGAACCTCTATTGCTACAGCTCACCTCTTCTTCCCCTTCCCTTCTGAGTTACAGAGCCAGACTCAGTGCCAGAGTTCAGTGCAGACTTTCCTCTGCTAGATTATACCCCACAACAGTATCCAAAATGGTCTATCTGTTGTTGAGAGGTATGGCCAGAGGAGTACTCTGCACTAGCAGTTTAACCCCTTTCCCCTTCCTGACAGTCACTCATTTTCTGTGTCCAGCATCTTTGGTGTAACGACCTTTCTATATGTCCTATCCAGCAGCCATTCAGCATCCTAAATGATCCGGAGTTTGTCCAGTTCCAGCTTCAACTCCTGAACGTGTAGTGTTAGAAGCTTCAGCTGGATGCACTTCTCACAGTTGTAGTGGTCATGGACACTGGAGATCTCCCTGCCTTCCCACATCCCACAAGAGCTTTCCATCATCATGCCTGGGAACTGCACTGTTCCTAACTGAGCAACAATAGAGAAGGGAAAACCTCCACATGCAGCTTTTTGCCTTTTCTCATTCAAGCTTCTCCTCACTGAAGCCTCGAAGAGCGAAAACATCAAAAAGCCCACTCCTACTCTGACCACTCCAACGATGGCCACTCAGATTGCCCCTGCCCTATTTTAATTTGTTCTTCCCAATCAATCCCAAACACTGAATGGCCACTACTCAAAGCACCAAACTGCCGCGAGTCATAATTTTTCTGGCTTTACAGCTGCTCCAGACCATCAGGACAACAGGAACTCTTACATCAGGCAGCTGTTCATCAACTACAGCTGTGTTCAACATCATAAGACCATGAGACACAGGAGCAGAATTAGGCCATTCAGCCCATTGAGTCTGCTCTACCATTCCATCATGGCTGATTTATTATCCCGCTCAACCTCATTCTCCTACCTTCTCCCGTAACCTTTGACACCTTGAATAATGAAGAACCAATCAACCTTCACCTTAAATGTGCTGCAACACACAGCTTGAACCATCAAGTTCACCGATGACACCATCGTGGTGGTGTCATCAGCAAGAACAACGAGTCAACTTACAGAGAGGAGGTGCAGCGGCTAACGGACTGGTGCAGAGCCAACAACCTGTCTCTGAATGTGAACAAAAGAGATGGCTGTTGACTTCAGGAGGGCACGGAGCAACCACTCCCCACTGAACATCGACGGCTCCTCGGTAGAGATCGTAAAGAGCACCAAATTTCTTGATGTTCACCTGACAGAGAATCTCACTTGGTCCCTCAACACCAGCTCCATAGCAAAGAAAGCCCAGCAGCGTCTCTACTTTTTTCGAAGGCTGAGGAAAGTCCGTCTCCCACCCCCATCCTCATCATGTTCTACAGGGTTTGTGTATTGAGAGCGTCCTGAGCAGCTGCATCACTGCCTGGTTCAGAAATTGCACCATCTCGGATCGCAAGACCCCGCAGCGGATAGCAAGGTCAGCTGAGGAGATCATCAGGGTCTCTCTTCCTGCCATCACGGACATTTACACTACACTCTGCATCCGCAAAGGAAACAGCATTATGAAGGACCCCACGCACCCCTCATACAAACTCTTCTCCCTCCTGCCGTCTGGGAAAAGGCTCCGAAGCATTCAGGCTCTTATGACCAGACTATATAACAGTTTCTTCGCCCAAGCTATCAGACTCCTCAATACCCAAAGCCTGGACTGACTCCTTGCCCTACTGTCCTGTTTATTATTTATTGTAATGCCTGCACTGTTTTTGTGCACTTTATGCAGTCCTGGGTAGGTCTGTAGTCTAGTGTAGCTTTGTGTTTTTTTTTATTATTACGCAGTTCAGTCTAGTTTTTTGTACTGTGTCATGTAAACCATGGTCCTGAAAAACGTTGTCTCATTTTTGCTGTGCACTGTAACAGCAGTTATGGTCGAAATGACAATAAAAATGACTTGACTTGAAATGTATCCAATGACGACTCCACAGCAATCTGTGGTAATGGATTCCACAGATTCAACACCTCCGGCTAAAGAAATTCCTTCTCATCTCCATTCTAAATGGAAGTCCCTCTATTCCGAGGCTGTGCCCTCTAGTCCTCGACTCCCCCAACTACAGGAAAAATCCTCTGCACGTCTATTCTTTTCAATATTCAATGAGATCTCCCCTCATTATTCTGAACTCAAGTGAGTACAGCCCAAAAGCCATCAAACCCTCCTCATATGCCAACCCTTTCATTCCCAGAATCATAAACTTCCTCTGGACCCTCTCCAATGCCAGCATCCAACTGCAGGACCCAAGTGTATGCAGTAAATAAAGATAACCTGTTTCCTGCGTGAGCACCCTCTCACAAACTGCCCACACCCCTCTGACTTCTCCCGCCACTGTATGGAAGAGTTTGCCCGCCTCACTGTGGTCTCCTCAGGCTCCACACAACAAGAGTGGAAGCCGGTCACTGTCAATTCTGAGAGACAGCCTACAATGTACCACAGGGCACAGATCGCATCCACTGGTCTCGTGCCTCGTCATGGTGCATTTCCTCAGTCGGGCTGACAGTATCATCAAGGACACCTGCTACCAATCCACTCCTCTACTTCCTGGGAGATGATACAGGAGCTGAACCTGACTTTTTTTGCATCCCCTTCTCAGTGCAATTGGCACATTCTCAGACCCTGAACTTCTGCTTTGTCACTTCAGCATTGCCTTTGATACCCCACCATTGCACCCAGCCCATCTTATTCTGCCTTCTGCCCTCATCCTTTCCAATCCTGATGCTCTAGATTTTCAGCATTTGCAGAATCTCTTATGCGAATGTATGCCACCATTCATCGTAACACCTGGCCATCCACTGCAACCAGTTGTGACAATCACTCGTACCATTGGAATAGGGCTTCTGAGGCTGAGAGAGTGAATCTGCTTTTTCAGTGCAATGGCTTCTCCACTTTAAAAACTTTCCTGCACAGGTTCCTATTGTCATTGTCGAAATCAACAAACACATAACACAGAAACTCAACTAGTCAGGTAGCATTTACAGAGAGGAATAAAGAATTGATGTTTCAGGAGAAAACACTTCGTCAGGACTGCATGCATGGCTGGTGTTTATTATTGGCACGTTTATTGTGCAAGTTCCAGACTCACAATGAATTTACAGCAACCTGGTGTGAGTGACAACAATCGAACACGAACACAGAGTTTGCAGAGTGGGGTGTGTACTGATTTAAACTCCTGTAGTAAAGCCGTGTCTCCAACCTTTCATCCTCCACCACCTTCACATTCACCATTAATATAAAGGTTGCAATCCCACAACTTGGCTTCATAATATCCTTCCACAGTTTTCCTGTTACCATCCACCAAAACGAGGCCGGACTCAGGATAGTCTGAACCTGCACTCACAGGGATGGCTGATCCAAACACCAGGTCATGCCCAGTCACAACAATATACACTGCTCCGTCACACCGTCCGGGATAGCTGTGTACAGACTGACCCAAACACCAGGTCATGCCCAGTCACAACAATACACACAGCTCCGTCACACCGTCCGGGATAGCTGTGTACAGATTGACCCAAACACCAGGTCATGCCCAGTCACAACAATATACACTGCTCCGTCACACCGTCCGGGATAGCTGTGTACAGACTGACCCAAACACCAGGTCATGCCCAATCACAACAATACACACTGCTCCGTCACACCGTCCGGGATAGCTGTGTACAGACTGACCCAAACACCAGGTCATGCCCAATCACAACAATACACACTGCTCCGTCACACCGTCCGGGATAGCTGTGTACAGACTGACCCAAACACCAGGTCATGCCCAGTCACAACAATACACACTGCTCCGTCACACCGTCCGGGATAGCTGTGTACAGACTGACCCAAACACCAGGTCATGCCCAGTCACAACAATATACACTGCTCCGTCACACCGTCCGGGATAGCTGTGTACAGACTGACCCAAACACCAGGTCATGCCCAATCACAACAATACACACAGCTCCGTCACACCGTCCGGGATAGCTGTGTACAGACTGACCCAAACACCAGGTCATGCCCAATCACAACAATACACACTGCTCCGTCACACCGTCCGGGATAGCTGTGTACAGACTGACCCAAACACCAGGTCATGCCCAATCACAACAATATACACTGCTCCATCACACCGTCCGGGATAGCTGTGTACAGACTGACCCAAACACCAGGTCATGCCCAGTCACAACAATATACACTGCTCCGTCACACCGTCCGGGATAGCTGTGTACAGACTGACCCAAACACCAGGTCATGCCCAGTCACAACAATACACACTGCTCCGTCACACCGTCCTGTGGGCACCACACCAACCGCTTCTGTGGTACCACAAAGGAAACAACTTTAGCAGCCTCAGCATCAAGACCTGGCACATGGTGAGAACTCACCCGCAATGAAACCACCCGCAGCACAAACTCCACCTACCACGAGACCACACACATTGATGCCACCCACTGTGAGACCCACTACAGGGAGGCCCCCACATTGTAGACCTCACCTACAGTGATACCATCCACAATGAGACCACCCAGAGTGAGATCCTCACAGCACCACGCACTGAGGGACCACCCACAGCATAGCCTACCCATTCAGTGAGATACACCACACACAACAGCAAGCCCACCAACAAGGAGAGCACTCAGTGCAGAGCAAGCCTGGCATGTCATTGTCCCCACCGTGAGACACAGAGCCGGTCACACACATCACACCACATCGAGATCAGATGAAAATAGCCTTACCCAAACATACAGCTCCATCATTTGAACACCCACTCCCCGTCCTAACTGCTGGTGACTCCTGTCCATGGGCAGTAGAGAGAAACCCTGGGCATCACTGCCATGGTGACCAACACTCCACACCTCCCTTTCAGTGCGACAGGTCCCTGTGAAACTCGAGCCCGCAGACTGTTTACCTGCCTTCACTAATTACCTGGTAATGACATTGTTCAGTGTCTCACTGATAGAGTGACAGCTCCCTACAGAGATCAGGCATCCCAGCTGATCTCACCAGCCATCATTAATTCATCAGCACCAACAGCCCATCCCACATCCTCAGTAACAGACTGGGACACAGCGCTCCCACACCCACCCGTCAGGATACAGAACTTTACAGCATAGTACAGGCCATTCCACCCATCATGTCCTGCTGACCTCTTAATGACCCAGTCCATAGCAAGTAAAGCCCTCCCCCTATTGAGCTCTGTCGCATGAAAGCAGCACCCAGAGACCCCTACCATCCAGGCCAAGGTATCTTTTTGCTGTTGCCATCAGGAACGATGATGTACCTACTTCTAAGCACCTTAAACCCATGCCCTTTGTTGTACAAGATCAGAAGATATAGGAGCAGATTGAGGCTATTTGGCCCATGAGTCTGCTCCGCCATTTCATCACTAATTTTCTCTCACCCCAATTGTCTGCCTTCCCTTCATGCCCTGACCAATCAAGAATTGTATCAACCTCTGCCTTAAATATACATAAAGACTTGGCCTCCACAGCTGCCTGTGGCAAAGAATTCCAGATTCACCACTCTCTGATTGAAAAAATTCCTCATCTCTGTTCCAAAAAAAACCCTCTATTTTGTACATCACTTCAAAGATAAGGGCACAAAACCGTTCACAATAGTGAGGCCTCACCAAAGTCTCAGCATTATTCTTGCTTTTACATGGTAACATATATGTACTTTGATAACAAACTTAATTTGAACCTTGAACAGGTACTGACCGCGTGATCCCCCGCGCACCGGCGCAGGCACTGACCGCGTGATCCCCCGCGCACCGGCGCAGGTAACCATATAACAATCACAGCACGGAAACAGGCCATCTCGGCCCTCCTAGTCTGTGCCGAACTCTTAATCTCACCTAGTCCCACCTACCCGCACTCAGCCCATAACCCTCCACTCCTTTCCTGTCCATATACCTATCCAATTTTACATCAAATGACACAACTGAACTGGCCTCTACTATTTCTACAGGAAGCTCATCCCACACAGCTATCACTCTCTGAGTAAAGAAATAGCCCCTCGTGTTTCCCTTAAACTTTTGCCCCCTAACTCTCAAATCATGTCCTCTCGTTTGAATCTCCCCTACTCTCAATGGAAACAGCCCATTCACATCAACTCTATTGATCCCTCTCAAAATTTTAAATACCTCGATCAAATCCCCCCTCAACCTTCTATGCTCCAATGAATAGAGACCCAACTTGTTCAACCTTTCTCTGTAACTTAATTGCTGAAACCCAGGTAACATCCTAGTAAATCGTCTCTGCACTCTCTCTAATTTATTGATATCTTTCCTATAATTCGGTGGCCAGAACTGCACACAATATTCTAAATTTGGCCTTATCAATGCCTTGTACAATTTCAACATTACATCCCAACTTCTGTACTCAATGCTCTGATTTATAAAGGCCAGCGTTCCAAAAGCCTTCTTCACCACCCTATCTACATGAGACTCCACCTTCAGGGAACTATGCACTGTTATTCCTAGATCTCCCTGTTCCACTGCATTCCTCAATGCCCTACCATTTACTCTGTATGTTCTATTTGGATTATTCCTGCCAAAATGTAGAACCTCACACTTCTCAGCATTAAACTCCATCTGCCAACGTTCAGCCCATTCTTCTAACCAGCATAAATCTCCCTGCAAGCTTTGAAAACACACCTCATTATCCACAACACCTCCTACCTTAGTATCATCGGCATACTTACTAATCCAATTTATCACCCCATCATCCAGATCATTTATGTATATTACAAACAACATTGGGCCCAAAACAGATCTCTGAAGCACCCCACTAGTCACCGGCCTCCATCCCGATAAACAATTATCCACCACTACTCTCTGGCATCTCCCATCTAGCCACTGTTGAATCCATTTTATTACTCCAGCATTAATACCCAACGACTGAACCTTCTTAACTAACCTTCCATGTGGAACTTTGTCAAAGGTTTTGCTGAAGTCCATATAGACTACATCCACTGCCTTACCCTCATCAACATTCCTCGTAACTTCTTCAAAAAATTCGATAAGGTTTGTCAAACATGACCTTCCATGCACAAATGCATGCTGGCTACTCCTAATCAGATCCTGTCTATCTAGATAATTATAAATACTATCTCTAAGAATACCTTCCATTAATTTACCCACCACTGATGTCAAACTGACAGGTCTATAATTGCTAGGCTTACTTCTAGAACCCTTTTTAAACAATGGAACCACATGAGCAATACGCCAATCCTCAGGCACAATCCCCGTTTCTAATGACATCTGAAAGATCTCTACACAAACTTCCCTCAAGGTCCTGGGGAATATCCTATCAGGACTTGGAGATTTATCCACTTTTAAATTTCTTAAAAGCGCCAGTACTTCCACCTCTTTAATTGTCATAGGTTCCATAACTTCCTTACTTGTTTCCCACACCTTACACAATTCAATATCCTTCTCCTTAGCAAATACCGAAGAGAAGAAAATCTCTCCCATCTTCCTCGGCTCCACACATAGCTGACCACCCTGATTCTCTAAGGGGCCAATTTTATCCCTCACTATCCTCTTGCTTTTAATATAACTGTAGAAACCTTTCGGATTTACTTTCACCTTATTTGCCAAACCAACCTCGTATCCTCTTTTAGCTTTTCTAATCTCTTTCTTAAGATTCCTTTTACATTCTTTATATTCCTCGAGCAATTCCTTTACTCCATGCTGCCTATATCTATTGTAGACATCCCTCTTTTTCCGAACCAAGTTTCTAATATCCCTTGAAAACCATGGTGCTTTCAAACCTTTAACCTTTCCTTTCAACCTAACAGGAACATAAAGATTCTGTACCCTCATAATTTCACCCTTAAATGACCTCCATTTCTCTATTACATCCTTCCCATAAAACAACTTGACCCTATCCACTCTCTCTAAATCCCTTCGCATCTCCTCAAAGTTAGCCTTTCTCCAATCAAAAATCTCAACTCTAGGTCCTGTCCTGTCCTTCTCCATAATTATATTGAAGCTAATGCTATTGTGATCACTGGACCCGAAGTGATCCCCAACACATACACCTGTCAGCTGACCTATCGCATTCCCTAACAGGAGATCCAACACTGCCCCATCTCTAGTTGGTACTTCTATGTATTGTTGCAAAAAACTATCCTGCACACATTTCACAAACTCTAAACCATCCAGCCCTTTTACAGAATGAGCTTCCCAATCTATGTGTGGAAAATTAAAATCTCCCACAATCACCACCTTGTGTTTACTACAAATATCTGCTATCTCCTTACACATTTGCTCTTCCAACTCACGCTCCCCATTAGGTGGCCTATAATACACTCCTATCAGTGTTACTACACCTTTCCCATTCCTCAATTCCACCCAAATAGTCTCCCTAGAGGAGCTCTCTAATCTATCCTTCCAAAGCACCGCCATAAGATTTTCTCGGACAAGCAATGCAACACCTCCTCCTCTGGCCCCTCCTACTCTATCACACCTGAAGCAACTAAATCCAGGAATATTTAGTTGACAATCACACCTTTCCTGCAACCATGTTTCACTAATAGCTACAACATCATAATTCCAGGTATCAATCCACGCTTTAAGCTCATCCACCTTTCTTACAATGCTCCTAGCATTAAAATAGATACATTTAAGATACTCTCCACCTCCTCCTCTCTTTTCATTCCTAACAATGCATTCAAATTTATTATCCTTTTCTTTCTTCTCCCCTACATCTTTGGGCTGAGCGCATCCCTTCTCCATCACCTGCCTTTCCTCCCTCACACACTGTCTACTTACTTGCTCTACTGGTGAACTAACCTCCTCTCCCATAGTTTCCTCAAATTGATTCCTGCCCCCCCCCAACTTACTAGTTTAAAGTCTGCCCTGTAGCCCTAGCAAACCTCCCTGCTGGGATATTGGTCCCCCAGGATTCAAGTGTACCCCGTCCTTCTTGAACAGGTCACGCCTGTCCCAGAAGAGGTCCCAATGATCCAGAAACTTGAATCCCTGCCCCCTGCTCCAATCCCACAGCCACGCATTCATCCTCCACCTAATTCCATTCCTACTCTCACTGTCGCGTGGCACAGGCAGTAATCCCGAGATTACTACCTTTGCGGTCCTTCTTCTTAACTGCCTTCCTAACTCCCTATACTCTCGTTTCAGGACCTCTTCCCCCTTCCTACCTATGTCATTGGTACCTACATGTACCATGACCTCTGGCCCCTCACCCTCCCACTTCAGGATATCTTGGACGCAATCAGAAACATCCCAAACCCTGGCACCAGGGAGGCAAATTACCATCCGGGACTCCCGGTCACCTCCACAGAAATGCCTGTCTGAGCCCCTGACTATTGAGTCCCCTATTACTATGGACCTCTTTCTTCTAACCCTACCCTTCTGAGCTACAGGGCCGTCCTCTGTGCCGGAGGCCCGGCCACTGTCACTCCCACCAGGTAGGCTGTCCCCCCCAACAGTACTCAAACATGAGTACTTATTGTCAAGGTACTGGTACTGACCGCGTGACCCCTCACGCACCGGCGCGGGCACTGACCGCGTGACCCCTCACGCACCGGCGCGGGCACTGACCGCGTGACCCCTCACGCACCGGCGCGGGCACTGACCGCGTGACCCCTCACGCACCGGCGCGGGCACTGACCGCGTGACCCCTCACGCACCGGCGCGGGCACTGACCGCGTGACCCCTCACGCACCGGCGCGGGCACTGACCGCGTGACCCCTCACGCACCGGCGCGGGCACTGACCGCGTGACCCCTCACGCACCGGCGCGGGCACTGACCGCGTGACCCCTCACGCACCGGCGCGGGCACTGACCGCGTGACCCCTCACGCACCGGCGCGGGCACTGACCGCGTGACCCCTCACGCACCGGCGCGGGCACTGACCGCGTGACCCCTCACGCACCGGCGCGGGCACTGACCGCGTGACCCCTCACGCACCGGCGCGGGCACTGACCGCGTGACCCCTCACGCACCGGCGCGGGCACTGACCGCGTGACCCCTCACGCACCGGCGCGGGCACTGACCGCGTGACCCCTCACGCACCGGCGCGGGCACTGACCGCGTGACCCCTCACGCACCGGCGCGGGCACTGACCGCGTGACCCCTCACGCACCGGCGCGGGCACTGACCGCGTGACCCCTCACGCACCGGCGCGGGCACTGACCGCGTGACCCCTCACGCACCGGCGCGGGCACTGACCGCGTGACCCCCACATGCCAAACCTCACCACCAGCAAGACCACCCACATGGAACACCCGCAGTGAGATCATCCACAGCGTGAAGCAGTGTAGGGCTCTCGTGTCGTCTCCACTAGGTCCCTGCCAACAGGTACCAGTCACACAAATCACACCTCAGAGATCAGATGAACACAGCCTTACCTGAACACAGGGAACCAATGGTGACCAACACTCCACACCTCCCTTTCGGTGCGACAGGTCCCTGTGAAACTCGAGCCCGCAGACTGTTTACCTGCCTTCACTAATTACCTGGTAATGACATTGTTCAGTGTCTCACTGGCAGAGTGACAGCTCCCTACAGAGATCAGGCATCCCAGCTGATCTCACCGGGCATCATTAATTCATCAGCACCAACAGCCCATCCCACATCCTCAGTAACAGACTGGGACACAGCGCTCCCACACCCACCCGTCAGGATACAGAACTTTACAGCATAGTACAGGCCATTCCACCCATCATGTCCTGCTGACCTCTTAATGACCCAGTCCATAGCAAGTAAAGCCCTCCCCCTATTGAGCTCTGTCGCATGAAAGCAGCACCCAGAGACCCCTACCATCCAGGCCAAGGTATCTTTTTGCTGTTGCCATCAGGAAGGATGTACAGGAGCCTCAGGACCCACACAACTACATTCAGGAACAGTTATTACACCTAAGCCATCAGACTCTTGATCCCTCACACACAAACATGGATGCTGAGCAGCTGACCGCGTAATCCTCACACACGGACACGGGTACTGACTGCGAGACGAGACACTGGTTCTGAATGAATGTGCGTCAGTTTGATAGAACTACATAAAGAAAACAGAGGCAACACGAGTGAATCTGCAGATGCTGGAAATAAATAAAAAACACAAAATGCTGGCAGAACTCAGCAGGCCAGACAGCATCTATGGGAGGAGGTAATAACGACATTTCGTCCTCCCATAGATGCTGTCTGGCCTGCTGAGTTCTGCCAGCATTTCGTGTTTTTATAAAGAAAATGGATTGCTGAGTGTGCTCCTGGTTAAACACTATGAGGTCTCTCTGAAACTTCAGTTGTTCAGATGCTTTCCGATGCCAATGTGCTATGATGTGTGCAGTAAATAGGCTGTAATTGTGTCCCTATACAAACCACTGTCTCTGTACTGGGAATGTCTGTGGGTTGAATCCCTGAATGGGGACTCATGGGAATCTCTGGACAGCAGCAGACTCCTGCACATTACCAGAACACTTCAGAGATTTCAGAAATACAAGTATTGCTGCAGTTCCTGAGGTAAATGACATTAACCACTCTGCACACTGCCTCTTGTTTAGACACACGACATAACAGGCCCTTGAAGCCCAACGAGACCATGCCACCCGATTAACCTCCTAACCCAAACATCTTTGGAATTTGGGAGGAAACTGGAGCACCCAAGGGGCATACAGGAAGAATATACAAACTCTTTAAGACAGTAGAGGGAATTGAACCCCAGTCACCGGCACTGTAACGGCATTACTTTAACAAGGTACTGGTGAGGCCTCACCTTGAGTATTGTGAACAGTTTTGGGCCCCTCATCTGAGAAAAGATGTGCTGGCATTGGAGAGGGTTCAGAGGAGGTTCACAAGGATGATTCCAGGAATGAAAGGGTTATCATACAAGGAACGGTTGACAGCTCTGGGTCTGTACTCACTGGAATTTAGAAGGATGAGGGGATTTCATTGAAACCTTTTGAATGTTGAAAGGCCTAGACAGAGTAGATATGGAAAGGATGTTTCCCATGGTGGGAGAGTCTAGGACAAGAGGGCACAGCCTCATGATAGAGGGCACCCTTTCAAAACGGAGATGCAGAGAAATTTCTTTAGCCAAAGGGTGGTGAATTTGTTGCCACATGCAGCTGTAGAGGCCAGGTCGTTGGGTGTATTTAAGGCAGAGATTGATAGGTTCTTGATTGGACGTGGCAGCAAAAGTTACAGGGTAAAAGCTGGGAACTGGGTTTGAGGAGGAGAAGGGAAAAGGATCAGTCATGATGAAATGACAGAGCAGACTCGATGGGCCAGATGGCCTAAATCTGTTCCTATGTCTTATGGTCTAACCACTACAGTACTGTGTTACTCCTTTCTCCAAAGCACCAGTCTGGAAAGCCTCTAAAACAAAAACTTCACACTTAAAAGTTTCTTCCCCCCAACAGTTAATCTAATCAGCCATTCTAGTTCGCCCGCACCACCTCTCTATCTATTATCTCCATTACTGCACTGTGAACACTTTAAACAACTGTTTATAGTGCTGTTTACATTGAAAATACATGTTGGTATTGATGCATATTTTATTCCATATTTGTACTGTAACCTCTCAGTATTTTTACATAAGTAGTTATTCTTTATAGTTTTTGAACGTTGTTTTGTATTGCATTTCACACCGTGACCAACTCACCACAGCAAATCCCTAATACATTTGGAGACTGTACATCTGCTTATTAATGCAAATACGTAATCAGCCAATCATGTGGCAGCAATTCAATGCATAAAAACATACCGACATGGTCAAGATTCAATTGGTCTGTGAGCGAGAACACCTTGTTAATGAGAAAGGTCAGAGGAGAATGGCCAGACTGGTTCAAGCTGACAGGAAGGTGACAGTAACTCAAATAATCACACATTACAACAGTGGTGTGCAGAGGGGCATCTCTGAATGCACAACACATTGAATCCTGAAGTGAATGGACTACAGTAGTAAAAGACCACAAAAATATACTTGCCATATACACTCAGTGGCCATGGTATGTAATAAAGTAGCCATTAAGAGTATATGGTGAATAAAGTTGATAAACCGTGAAATATTAAAACAGCAGAGTAAGAGTAAGAATAGAATTCGATAGGAAACAAGGTGAGACAGTGGAAACCTGATTTGGATGAGGACTAACCAGCACTGGACTAAACATGCCCAGGCATCATCCCTGATGAAGATGGCAGAGGCAGAATTTGTCATTGAATTGTCGATTAAAATGGATACCTGTATCCGGCTAGAAGCCCGAGAAGAGTTTATTTGTCAGATATACCAGGAACGCACTGGATCATTTTTCAGTAAAAATACAAAGCCCAAATTATAACCAAGTTCCAAAACACTTAAACTGGTCACTCAGAGATCTAGCTCTGATAGTATTCCACAGACTTGACCAATCGGCCACCTTAGATTCACCAATCCACATGGTCACGCCAGAGCAACTCCTCCACCTGGGGAGTGCAGCAACAGAACACCTGACAGACACACTTGGCCTGTCTCCTCCTGTCAGCCCAATCCACCACTACCTACCTGCTCTCCCCTCACCTGTCAGTCAGACACCTCCATCCACACCACATCCCAATCCCCAGTATAAATCAGAGGGCACTTCACTCACCAACTTCCTCCTGAGCTTGACCTTCACCCTGCTGCCTGAGGAATCGTGGGAAGACTCCAGCCAGCCCAGGTGCTCATCCACAGACACACTCTTCCTCATGTACAGGGAGCGGACCCTGGAGGAGGAGACATGGGGCTCGCTGGCGCTGGTCCTCAGGTGCCACTGACCAGCTCCTTCCTCGGAGACTCCCTCACTGGTTTCTCGCCTCCTCTTCCACGACTCATCTGGGGGGAGACAACCAGCAAAGAACAACTGTCAGCAGACCAGCTACCAACTTGGGGTCCAAGTTCATCACTCCCTGTAAGTGGCTACACAGGCTGATAGGGTGGTTAAGAAGACATATTGCATGCTTGCCGTTATTAGTACAAAGCCAGGAAGCTATGTTACAGCTTGGCTGTGAGGCTAGGCACAGATCCACCGCCATATTCAAGTTTGCTGATGACACCACTGTTATTAGCTTAATCAAAGGTATATAGAAGGGAGACTGAAAATCTGGCTGAGCAGTGCCAAAACTACAACCTCTCACTCAATGTCAGCAAGACCAAGGAGATGATTGTTGACATCAGGACGAGGAAATTGCAGGTCCACGAGCCAGTCCTCATCATGGCATCAGAGGTGGAGAGGGTCAGCAACTTTAAACTCCTTGGTGTTATTATTTCAGAGGATCTGTCCTGGGCCCAGCACGTGAATGCAATTACAAAGAAAGCACAGCAGCGCCTCTACTTCCTTTGGAGTCTGCAAAGATTCAGTATGACATCTATAACTTTGATTGATGTATGGTGAAGAGTATGTTGGTTGCCTGACTGCATCACAGCCTGTTATGGAAACACCAATGCTCTTGAACGTTAAATTCTACAAAATTAGTGGATATGGCCCAGTCCATCACGGGTAAAGCCCTCCCTACCATTGAGCACAATGACATACAGCAATGTCACTGGAAAGCAGCATCCATCATCAGGGACCCCTACCACCCAGGCCATTCTCTCTTCTTGCTGCTGCCATTGGGAAAAAGGTACAGGAGCTTTAGGACATGCACCATCAGGTTCAGAAACAGTTACTATCCCTCACCCATCAGACTCTTGAACCAAAGGATTTCATTCAACTTCACTTGTGCCATCACTGAAATGTTCCCACAATCTATGGACTCACTTTTAAGGACTCTTCATTTCATATTCAATCATCGGTGATCCTCAACAGGGTGCTTACGTGTCCTAAGGGGGTACATTCGGGGAAATAGAAGTTGTTGGAGGCATTCAAGATTCTTTGGGGTGGAGATGATAAGCAGCACCCTAAGTTGAGGCACAAGACTTGACCAACTGTTAGTAGAGCAGGTACTTCCAAGAAAAGGATGGGGACTGGAACACAGGAAGAACCATGGCAAGCACTGGTCATCACAACACATCTGAAACTCGGCAATCTCATCCAACCAAACCAACGTTATTGGGTATGCATAAATTAGCAACTAGGGTACCCAACAGTTTGCCTTGACTGGCAGTGTGGAACCAGTTCATGCAATTTAAAAGTTGTTAAGTATACCCTCTCAACTTTCTGTACATAAAACTGATCGCGCAACGATACAGCGCTGGCTGGAACCAAATGGTGAAATTGAGCCAATCAGTGAACCCACTGACTCCAAGGATTCATCTTAAAGTGTTCAAAGCGATCTTGGCTTCATATGTGCAGTAAAAAGCCACCTTTAGGGATTATGAGACCTTTTATGACTAGTCAACCGTGTTAACTGGAATAATATAAAGGTAGCTTGCTGAACACCAGTTCTATCCTGACTAGTATTTAGATTCATATCCAAATCCTTGTCAATGTAAATTTTGCTGTTGCGATTGCCTTCATCTTCACCTTGCCGTTGTTTTGAGCGTCATTAACACCATTCCATCCATGTCAACTGGCTGCTGTCAACATCTGATAGGCATTCCCAGTTTGTGTTAATTTTCTATTCCAATTTAGCCCAGTTACTAATGGAGAAATACATACAGCACAATCTCTGAGTCTGAAGGTGATGAAGCCTTGAATTCTAACCCTGCTAAGAAACAGAAACTACAGAAAGTGTGTCAATACAATGTTACATATCTAGAGGACGGTTTTATTCCTTTCCTGTCAGGTTAACGATACAATGTGTGTCTTATTTGCAATACTGCATTGCTAATGAAGCCATTAAACCATCAAGATTGCAGGAACACTTCCGTTAAAGACATCCTGAAAAGGCTACTTATGGTATTACTCAGTTCCAGAAGGGTGATGGAAGCATTCGAAAAGTGTTGCACACTTGAGACATTTGCCAAGAAAGCCAGAAATGACCTTGATGGTGGTCTTACTGCTTCTTACACCATTTCCAAAATGAAAGCAGTGGAAAGTCTCATACGATTGGTGAAAGATTAACAATGCCTGCTGTATCAGAAGTGCTCACCACAGTTCCCAACATGGATACCAGTATTTGAAAATTTAATAACTCTGCAGCTTGTCGTATTCACAAAATGATTGAAGATACTGGGTATCAACTATGTGCTGAGCTACAAAAAGCAGAATTTGGGATACAGATGGATGAGTTAACTGTGTGAGACAATGAGACATTGCTAATGGCATTTATTTGTTTATCAAACTGGAGAAGTTTATGAAGAGATTCTCTTTTGTAAAAAGAGAAAACAATTATCAATGGAGAATCAATCTACAACAAGCTCAAAATGTATATTGAGGATAAAAGTATTTTGATTAGGAATATGATTTCTTGTGCAACTAATATAGCATTATATATGACAGGTCACCATGTGGCTTAGTGGCGTTTACGAAAAAAGAAATTCCAAATCTGTTTGCAGTTCTTTCTGTATTTTATCTCACAGCCAGTGACTTTTTTCAAACATGACTCTTGTAATATCTGCTATCAACAAAATTAAAGTTCATCCATTAAATAAAAGAATATTTTGCCAGTTATGCCAAGATAACAACGAAGAGTTTGAATGCTTGCTTCTTCACACTAAAGTGCATTGGATGGCAAAGGCTGCTCCTGAAAACATTTGTTTGATCTTTTTCATACCATGGTTGAATTTTTACTCAAAGTCAACAAGAATGTCTATGTAGAGGTGTCGCATACCTAGCCAACCTGTATGACAAAGTGAACATTCTAAATATGAAACTGCAGAGTGAGAATTTCAATTTACTCCAGGCAAAAAGTGCACTGTCCACTTTTATCAGAAAATTGGAAATATATAAGCAAAACTTTGGGAGAAAAATATTCTCAGTTTCCCTACATGGAAGTTATGGTACTTTCTTTCAAATCAATGGTGATTTGTAAGAGTACTGCTTACACCTGCAATCACAGAAGGATTTTTAGGATCATTTCAAGGATCTGAATGCTCTGGAAATTCCGGACTGGGTAACTAACCCTTTGCAAGGTGGAAGAACAGAAAGAGAGCTCGCAAGAAGAAATTATCAAAATTCAGAATGAAGAAGCAGCAAAATGCTTTTCAAAAATGTCAGCTTTTGTGGAATGTGAAGTTTCCAGATCTTTGGAGAAGAGCCAGACTGCTCTCCATTGCACTTCCATTCTCCTCTTGTTGACGGAGGCTTCAGCAGAGTGAACCACATACTCACAAAAAACAGACACCTCTTGGACGTTGGTGCGCATGGGGACTTGAGGCATTTGTTGTCACAGATTGAGCCAGATATTTCAGCTCTTGCTAAAAAACCATCAAGCTCAAGGATGGTACAGGATGTGTAAGCTTGGTTTAAAGACAAATCAAATTTTAAGCAGAATAATTTTTCTTAAGTTAGTACATAGTAGACATGTTTTACGCTATGGAAGCACCGCAAAGTATGTTGTGCCTAAGAGGGGCATTAGCAAGTATGAAAGTGCTTTGGGGGGTATTGGGCTAAAAAAAAATTGGAAAACACTGTTCTAGATATTTATTCACAAACAAAAGAAAATCTGCAGATGCTGGAAATCCAAGCAACACACACAAAATGCTGGAGGGACTCAGCAGGCCAGGTAGCATCTATGGAAAAGAGTACATTCGACATTTCAGGCCGAGACCCTTTAGGAGGACCCTCAGCTGAAGCAGGTTTTGGCCCAAAATGTCAACTGTACTCTTTTCCATAGATACTGCCTGGCCTGCTGAGTTCCTCCAGCATTTTGTGTGTGTTGTCTAGATTTTTATTGTTTACTTGGTTATTTATTATTTGTTTCTTTTTCTTTGTATTTGCAGTTTGTTGTCTTTTGCACACTGGTTGAATGCCCAGTTGGCACAATCTTTTGTTAATTCTATTACGGATTTATTGGGTATGCCCACAAGAAAATTAATCTCAGGGTGTATATGGTGACATATGTATATTGATCATAAATTTACTTTGAACTTTATAAAACTCTAGTTATTGCATACAGTTCTGGTCACCCCATTATAGGAAGGATATCAAGGTTTTGGGGAAGGCACAGAAGAGTTCACCAGGATGCTGTCTGGATTTGAGGGCTTCCTTGTGGAACGCTGGAGGCTGAGGGGAGATCTGATAGACAGATGGTATCTCTTTCCCACAGTTGAAATGTCTTAACACCAGAGGACACGTATTTAAGCTGAGAGGGGATGAGGCTCAGTTAGCGTAGAGTGGGGAGGCTGATTTCAGTATCATGCTACAGGAGCGGGCTAAAGTTAGTGAGCAGCTCTACCTCTGCGAAGTGATAATCCCATCTGTTAGGAATCCACTGGGCAAGATGACGACGGAGTAGTATAAATAAAAGGTTTTACTCAGTATTGTCAACCAGGGTCCAGCTTCCCGGCCCACCAAGCTGACAACGCGTGCGTACTCTAAAGCCCACGCAAAATGGCGGCAGGTCGGATAACTGTTCCCACGACTCCTCAGACAATAGGGTGACGACGGTGAGGGGTATTCCAAGCAAGGATCAGCACCACATCTCCTCCTCCAGGTGCCACTCCCTGTACACGAGGAAGAGTGTGTCCGTGGACGAGCTCCTGACCTAGCAGGAGTGTTCCCCCAATTCCTTGGGCAGCAGGGAGGAAGATGGTGTGTGAAGTGATTTCTGACCAATGCCAAGGGGTTGGGTGTTGTTTGGATGAAGTTGTCTGCGGCCCATCTGGCTGACAGGTGCCGGAAAGGGGAGCAGGCGGATGGCTGTCCAGTTGGTGGTGGATTGGGCTGACAGGCAGAGATGGCGTGTGCAACAGCCAGGAGCTTTACCTACATGCGTCATGGCCCAAAACATTGACTCTTTACTCCTTTCCATGGTTACTGCCCAACCTACGGAGTTCCTCCAGTATTTTGTGGAGAGGCCGTTTCCTATAGCACAGAATATTACAGCACATTACAGGCCCTTCAGCCCACAATGTTGTGCCGACCCTCAAACCCTGCCTCCCATACAACCCCCCACCTTAAATTCCTCCATATACCTGTCTAGTAGTCTCTTAAACTTCACTAGTGTACCTGCCTCCACCACTGACTCAGGCAGCGCATTCCACACACCAACCACTCTCTGAATGAAAAACCTTCCTATAATATCCCCCTTGAACTTCCCTCCCCTTACCTTAAAGCCATGTCCTCTTGTACTGATCAGTGGTGCCCTGGGGAAGAGGCACTGGCTGTCCACTCTGTCTATTCCTCTTAATATCTTGTAAACCTCTATCATGTCTCCTCTCATCCTCCTTCTCTCCAAAGAGTAAAGCCCTAGCTCCCTTAATCGCTGATCATAATGCATACTCTCTAAACCAGGCAACATCCTGGTAAATCTCCTCTGCACCCCATCCAATGCTTCCACATCCTTCCTATAGTGAGGTGACCAGAACAGGACACAGTACTCCAAGTGTGGCCTGACCAGAGTTTTATAGAGCTGCGTCATTACATCGCATCTCTTAAACTTTATCTCTCAACTTATGAAAGCTAACACCTCATAAGCTTTCTTAACTACCCTATTTACCTTTGAGGCAACTTTCAGGGATCTGTGCACATGTACCCCCAGATCCCTCCACTCCTCCAAGTATCCTGCCATTTACTTTGTACTCTACCTTGGAGTTTGTCCTTCCAAAGTGTACCACCTCACACTTCTCCGGGTTGAGCTCCATCTGCCACTTCTCAGCCCACTTCTGCATCCTATCAATGTCTCTCTGCAATCTTTGACAATCCACTACACTATCCACACCACCACCATGGTGGGAGAGTCTAAGAACAGAGGACACAGCCTCAGAATAGAGGAATGTGCTTTATATTAGGAGTTTGAAGGGATTTGGCATGTCAACAAATACACTCAAAAACTTCTAGTTGTACCGTGGCGAGCACTCTGACAGGCTGCATCACTGCCTGGTATGGAGGGGCTACTGCACAGGACCGAAAGAAGCTGCAGAGAGTTGTAAATCTAGTCAGCTCCATCTTGGGTACTAGCATACAAAGTACCCAGGACATCTTTAGGGAGCGATGTCTCAGAAAGGCTGCGTCCATTATTGAGGACCTCCAGCACCCAGGGCATGCCCTTTTCTCACTGTTACCATCAGATTGGAGGTACAGAAGCCTGAGGACACACACTCAGTGATTCAGGAACAGCTTCTTCCCCTCTGCCATCAGATTCTTAAATGGACATTGAACCCTTGGACACTACCTAACTTTAAAATATACAGTATTTCTGTTTTTTGCTTTTTAAAATCTATTCAATATGCATATAATGTAACTGATTTACTTGTTTAATTATTTATTTTACTTTTTCTCTTCTAGATTATGTATTGTATTGAACTGCTGCTGCTAAGTTAACAAATTTCACGTCACATGCCGGTGATAATAAACCTGATTTTGAAGGCTGATTGAGGCTGAGGGGAAATTGGATCAGCCATGATGAAATGGTGAAGCAGACTTGATGGGCCAAATGGCCTAATTCTGCTCCTGTGTCTTGTGGTCCAATGTGAGGAATTCTCCAACTTGAAACTGGCCTCAGCTTGGTAGAAATGGAGGCCAAGGATCAACATATCAGAATGGGAATGGGGAAAGGAAATAAAATGGTTTCTCACAGGGAAATTCTGCTTTTTGCAGATGGTGCAGGGGTACTTGATGAAGTTTCCTTCAAACTCCTGACCAAAGTTTTCAGCCCAAAACTGGCTTACTGTTCCCCACCATAGAGTTCCTCCAGCATCTTGTGTGTTGCTCTGGATTTCCAGCATCTGCAGAATCCCTCATGTTTATGGCCTACACCTGCTCCTGTATTTTTGTGTCAGGATTTAACCTGGAGTGGTCTCTGGGTGAGCGGGAATTCCAGAAGGCCAAGGGACTCACCGAGGTGCAGGCCAAATCCAATCTCTTGGGCTTTAAGGCCGAGTGACAGCTGGTTGCAGCCTCCAACATCCTGTCCTTTTGGGGGAGTGTGTCCATGGGTGCGAGTGGCAGTGGGTGACTTGGGGATGCTGGGCAGAGTTTGTAGCTTTGCTGTCACGTGCCGCTCCAGTCTCCTGTCTGAGCACCTGGGAAAAGAGACAAAAAAGACAGACTCACCAAATAACCTGGGTGGATATGAACTGGGAGGACAGACGGACAAGACCCCTCCCTTCAAAGTGGGTCCTACAATCTCTTCTTCCCTCCCTCCCCCCTCACCCACCAGTCTCGGACAACCCCATGAGTTAGACTGGGCCAGGCAATGCTGTGTCACAACACATGTGATATGGTACATCATGAGGCCTGAAGAGGGGTTCACAGCTCTCCCAGTAGCATAGGGTTACATCCCTGGTGTACCCATCTGCCTGGACACCACCCCATGACCAGACATAGAATCATAAAGTTATACAACACTACAGCTGTGCCAAACTATTAATCTGCTTAATCCCATTGACCTGCACCCAGACTGTAGCCCTCCATGCCCCTCCCTACCCCTTCCATCCATGTACTTAACTAAACACATCTTTAATGTTGAAATGAAACTCAAATCCACCACTTCCGATGGAAGTTTGTTCCACACTCAGAACAAGTTTCCCCTCTCGTTCCCTGCAAGGTACTTTGCCTCCCAGGTGCCAAGGTCAGGGATGTCTCAGAGTAACATTCTAAAAGGGAGGTTGAGCAGCCAGAGGTAGTGGTACATCTTGTTACCAACGATATAGGAGTCCTGAAGAGAGATTAAAGGGAGTTGGAGAGAAGCTGAAAAGCAATGATCCAGGGTAGTAATCTCTGGATTACTGCCGTTGCCATGTGCCAGTAGGATTATTTGGCAGATGAATGCGTGGCTGAGAAACTGGGCCAGGGTTTTCAGATTACTGGATCATTGGGATATTTTCTGGGGAAGGTATGACCTGTACAAAAAGGACAGGTTACACCTAAACCTGAGGGGTACTGATATCCCTGTGGGCGCATTTGCTAGAGCTGTTGGTGAGGATTTAATTTGGCAGTTGGAATTGGAATGGGAATGATGGGAGTAGTTGGTATAGAAGTTGACATTTTGCCTGTCCTTCCTCACATTCTCATTGCAGACTGTGAGGCAGCACATTGCAAACTTAGCATCCAAGGATACACATTGTATTGAAAGGACAGGCAGGTAGGCTGGGGAGTGGGGGGGGTTGGTGTGGCTCTGTTGGTTTAACAAGATGAAATGAAATCCTCAGGAAGTGATGACATAGGAATGGAAGATGTAGAATCCTTGTGGGTAGAGTTAAGAAACTGCAAGGATAAAAAGACAGATAGAAGTTACAGTGGCTATAAAAAGTATTCTCCTCCTTGGTAGTTTTTATGTTTTATTTAAAACACTGAATCACAGTGGATTTAATTTGTTTTCTTAAAAACACAGATCAACAGAAAAATACTCTTTCATGTCAAAGTGAAAAATTAATCTGTAGTGAAGTGATCTAAATTAATTGCAAAAAGGATGGGTTGCACTTGAATCAGAGGGGGACCAATATCCTGGCAGGGAGGTTTGCTAAGGCTACTGGAGAGAGTTTAAACTAGAATTGCTGGGGGGGGGGGGGGTGTTGGGAACTGAACTGAAGAGACAGAAGAAAGGGAGGTTGGCTCACAGATAGAGAAAGTTTGGAGACAGTGCGAAAGGGAGGAAAGGCAGGTGATAGAGAAGGGACATGCTCAGTTCGATGGACTGGACCCTGATCAGACCCCACTTGGAGTACTGTGCTCAATTCTGGTCTCCTTACTATAGGAAGGACGTGGAAACCATAGGAAGGGTACAGAAGAGATTTACAAGGATGTTGCCTGGATTGGGGAGCATGCCTTCTGAGAATGGATTGAGTGAACTCAGCCATTTCTCCTTGGAATGACAAAGGACGAGAGGTGACCTGATAGAGGTGTACAAGATAATGAGAGGTGTTGATCGTGTGGATAGTCAAAGGCTTTTCCCAGGGTTGAAATTACTAGCATGAAAGGGCACAGTTTTTAAGGTTCTTGGAAGAGTAGATACAGAGGAGATGTCAGGGGTATGTTGTTTTTTTTAAAGACAGTGGCGAGTGTGTGGAATGGGCCACCAGTGGTGGTGGTAGATGCGGAAACAATAGGGTCTTTTAAGAGACTCCTGGATGGGTACGTGGAGTTTAGGAAAATAGAGGGCTATGGGTAAAGCCTAGGTAGTTCTAAAGTAGGGACATGTTTGGCACAACTTTGTGGGCTAAAGGGCCTGTATTGTCCTGTATGTTTTCTATGTTTCTTTTAAACAATAATTGAATGCATAAGTATTCACCCCTTTCAAGTCATTGATGCACCTTTGGCAGCAGTTACAGCCTTGAGCCTTTGTGGATAGGTCTAGATCAGCTTTGCACATCTAAATGCTACAATTTTTCCCAATTCTTCTCTACAAAACTGGTCAAGCTCTGTCAGATTGCATGTGGTTCGTGAGTGAACAGCCCTTCTCAGTCCAGTCATAACTTCTCAATTGGAATGAGGTCTAGACTCTGACTTGGCCACTCCAGGTCATGAACCTTGTTGTTTTTAAGCAACTCCTGTACAGCTTTGGCTTTCTGCTTGCTAGAAAACAAATGTACTCCCAGGTTGCAGTTCTCTTGCAGACTGTATCGGGTTTTCTTCCAGGATTTCCCTGTATTTTACTGCATTCATTTTACCCTCTACCTTCCAGAGTTATCCTTGGCCTCTTGGTGGGCTCCCTTGCTGGTCTTCTTGCATGGACACTCAGTGTTTGTGGTCAGCCTGCTCTAGGCAATTTCACAGCTGTGCCTTATTCTTTTCACTTTCTTGATAATTGACTTAACTGTCCTCCAAGGGATATTCAGTGACTTGGAAATTTTCTTGTATCCATCTCCTGACTTGTGCTTTTCAATAGCTTTTCACGAAGCTGCTTCGTTTTCTTTTGTCTTCGTGGTGTAGTTTTTGCCAGGATACTGACTCACATTCCAGATATAGGCGTAGTTTTACTACAATCAATTGAAACACTGACTACACACAGGTGATTTCTATTTAACTAATTATGTAACTTCTAAAACCAATTGGCTGTACCAGTGATGATTTGGTGTATCATTTTAAAAGGGGGTGAATATGTATGCAATTATTGTTTTATATTTGTAATTAATTTAGATCACTTTGTAGAGATCAGTTTTCATTTTGACATGGAGTGTTTTTGTTCATAGAGTCAAAAAAGCCAAATTAAACCCAGTGATTCAATGTTTTTAAAAAAAGTATGAAAACTTCCGGGGGGGGGGGGTAAGTACTTTACAAAAAAATAGACACTGCGTCTTCAGGCCTCCAAATAATAGTCAGGGTGTGAGATAAAAAGGTATGTCAGAAGGACATTATCACAGTAGTTATGAGGGATTTCAATATGCAGTAGATTGGGGAACAACAGGTTGATGCAGGATACCAAGGGAGAGAATTTGTAGAATGCCTATGCAATGGCTTTTTAGGGCAGTTTGTGGTTGAACCCATTAGGGGAAAAGCAATTCTGGATTGAGGGGAGCTCAAGGTAAAGGAACTCTAAGGAGGCATTAGTCATAATATGATAGAATTCACCCTGTGGTTTGAGGGGAGAAGCTAAAGTCAGCCGTATCAGTATTACGGTGGAGTAAAAGTACGCACAGATGAGAGGTTACATCAGAGAGGAACTGCCAAAGTTGATTGGATGCAAGGAGGGATGTCAGCGGATTAGTGACGACTGGGGTTTCTGAGAGTAATTCAGGATAAATACATCCCAACGATTAAAAAAAATACTTTAATGGGAAAGTGAGGCAACTGGATGACAAGGGAAGCAAAAGGTAGCATAAAACCAAAAAAAAGCATGTAATATAGCAGAAATTAATGAGAAGTTGGAGGATTGGGAAATTTAATAAACAGAAGGCAACTAAAAAGCCAAAAGAATAGAATAGCTTCCCTTTAGATTTAATCTTATCAGTAATATGAAAGAACAACAAAAGGTTTTTCAGATTGTATAAAGAATAAAAAAGAGGTACAAGTGGATATTGGGTGGCTTGAAAATGATGCTGGAGAGGTAGTAATGTGGAATAAAGAAATGGTGGAGGAACTTAAGAATTTTGTGGAAGACACTAGCAGTATGCCAGAAATTTGAGTGTGCCTGGGGACAGAAGTAAATGTTGCTATTACTAAGAAGGTGCTTGGGAAGATGAAAAGGTCTGAAGGTAAATAAGTCACTGGATCAGATGGATTACACCCTAGGATTCTGAAGCAGATACCATAGTTGAAGAGATTGTGGAGGCATTGACAATGGTTTTTCCAAGAATGACTAGATTCTGGAATGATTCTGAAGGACTGGAAAGTTTCAAATGTCACTCCATTCTTTTAGAAAGGAGAGAGGCAAAATAAAATTAAAGGCCAGTTAGCCTGACCCAAGTTGTTGGAAAGATGTCAGAGTCTATTATTAAAGGTGAGATTTTAGGGGTACTTGGAGGCACATGATAAAGTAGACCAAAGTCAGCATCGTTTCCTTACAGGGAATTCTTGCCTGACAAATTTGTTAGAATTCTTGGAGGAAGTAACAGGCAAGATAGACAAAGGAGAGTCAGTGGATGTTGTGTACTTAATTTTTCAAAAGGTTTTTGAGGTGCAGTGTGTGAGGCTGCTTAACAAGATGAGTGCCTATGGTATTACAGGAAATATACTGGCGTTGATAGAAGATAGGCTGACTGGCAGAAGGCAAAGAATGGGAAAAAAGAGGGCCTTTTCTGGGTGGCTGCCAGTGACCTTGTGATGTTCTTCAGGGGTCAGTATTGGGACCACTTTTCATGTCATCTGTGAATAATTTGGACAATGGAATTGATGGCTTTGTGGCCAAGCTTGCAGGATGATACAAAGATAGGTGGAAGCACAGGTTGTGTAGAGGAAGGAGAGAGGCTGCAGAAGGACTTGGATAGATGAGGAGAATGGGCAAAGAAGTGGCAGGTGGAATATAGTGAAGTGTATGGTCATGCACTTTGGTAGAAGGAATAAAGACACAGACTATTTTCTTAATGAGAAAATTCAAAAATCAGATCATCTACTACCACACTCTGGCTTAGTGGGAGAAGAGAATGTCAATATCCATTGCCTTCATCCACTTTCCCGGTAACTTCCTTGAAAATCTTAAGATTGGTTAGATATGATCTACCATGCATAAAGTCATGAAAACTACCCTTAATCAGTCCACATCTATCCAAATACTTGTATCCTGTCTCCTAGAATATCTTCCAATAACTTTTCCACAACTGATGTTAGACTTACAAGCCTATAAATTTCCTTGTTATTGTTTAGAGACTTTTAAACAGCGGAACAATATTGGCTATACAATTCTCTGTACTTCTGTTGCTAAGGATGATTTAAGTATCTCTGCTGGAGTCCTTGGCTACTTCTTCACTAGCCTCCCATCAGGTTCAAGGGAACACCTTGTCAGATCCTAGGATTTTATCCACCTGATTTGCCTCAGGATAGCAAACACCTCTCCATAATCTATACAGGGTCCATGAAGTTGATGTTGCTTTGCCTCACTTCCATATACTCTGCTCATCTCCTGAGTAAATGCAGATGCAAAAAAAAAAATTAAGATCTTCCCCTTTCTGCTGTTCGAGGACCAAATTGTCTCTTGCAATCCTTTTGCTGTTAACACATCTGTGGAATCACTTGGGATTCTCCTTTACCTTGTCTTCTAAAACAACTTCATACCTTCTTTTAGCCTTCCTGATTTATTTTTTAAGTGTTCTCTTGCATTTCTTATATTCCATAAGCACCTCATCTGTTCCTACTTGCCCATACCTACTATACACCTTTTTTCCTCTTAACCAGGGCCTCAATATCTCTTGAACGACTGGGTTCCCCAAGTCTGTTATCTCTATCTTTTATTCTGACAAACACATACAAACTTTGTACTTTCAAAAATTCTCTTTTGAATCCCTCCTGCTTGCCAAGTACAGCTTTGCCAGAAAGCTGCCTGTCCCAATCTACTCTTGCCAGATCATTTCTGATACCATTAAAATTGGTCTTTCTCCAATTTAGAAACTTGTGTGGCCACTAGACACTACACTGTGCATAGAGGGAAGTTTTTAAAATAGTGTCATTTGTGTGTGTTTGTATTCAAAAGGCAGTGATTTTTGTCACCAATAGTTGCCATAAATAAGCATTACGACAACTTGGAATTGTTTTGCTCACTACTGTTTCGAGCATTTAGGCTTGGATGTGCCAGAAATGGCTGGGAAAGAAAATGTAATGATCTCACTACTTCAGCAAGCGGGAACTATGAAAAGTTTGAAGGTGGCAACAATCCTATAGTATTTTACAATATGAAAATTTGAAGATGCAATCATTGAAAGCATTGTTTGAAGGCAGTCCATCATCTGCACTAAGTGCCTGCAATAATTTTGTTATTTTATAGTCAGTCAAAAGAACACAGCAACATGTTGATTGTTCGTTGTATCTGACGACGACAGTGTAACCTGCGCAAGAGTTTTTAAAATGGAAAACTCATTGCACTGTCGTCGTTTTACTCTCTTGACCTCGAAAGTCCAGGTCCGGTAATACGAATAGTCCTCACAAACTGGAGCCTTCCTTGGTTGGAGTGGATAACCATGTCTTCTGTGCTTCATTATGCCCTTCTCTGTCCACAGAGCATTGGGGGAAAAAAATCTGCTTCCTACCCATTGGATCTCACTGTTGATCTCATCCACCAGGGAGCTGACTTTGCATGTTGGGACAGGCATGACCCTATCTCACTGAAGTATGAGGCCTGAGGAAATGTGAGAAGGCAAAGCGGAGGTTTAAACCTCAGAGTGCAAGTGACCTTGATTCAATCCCCACCTGCAGCACTGTGTGTTAGGGGTTCTTCCTATAACCATGTGCTCTCCCAGAACAGGGATGGGTTGGGCTTCGGTTTCCACCCACATTGAAACAATACATACGTCAGTAGGTCAAGTAGCTGCAAATTGTCCCTTGTGTTGGGAAACAGCAAAGAACTTTGACAGAGAGTTGAGAGCCTGTGAAAGAGAGAGAAGATGCAGGGGTACTGCGGAATAAGGAGCTGGTAAAGGCTGTGAAAGGAGGGTTGTGCATGGGGCTAGCTGCCCCATTCCATAAAAACTCAAAGTGAGAGAAACGCTAACAGAAGCTCCAAAGACAGCAACTCTGGGAGCAGGAGGAACAACAATTCTAATTAAATTGAGCTCAGCACTTACACATTTGAATGACAGAAATGATTTTAGTGGCCCTTTCTAGTACAGCGGGTGCTGCTGACCTGAAATTCAAAGCTCCTGTAACCTTAATTAGTCTCTCAAATGTTAATAAAATTTGCACCTAATTTCAGAATGTTCCATACTCAATCTTTCAGCTGTGTGTAGCACTGCCCCTGGGAATTGAGGGCACCTCCTCTGCTTTGAGGAGTGCGTTTAATATTACAGAAGTTGAGGGGGCGGTGTGAGTGTCTGACTTTCTGAGGCAATTTCCAGTTTGAGTTGGACTTGCTCACCATTAGATTTGAGAGGATACAGCACAAACTGAACTTTGGCAGATGTGAAAGCTGATTATTTTTGTTTTAAAAAGTGGGAGATATTCCATAGTGAAGATATCCGAGATGCTGGAACCTCAAATAACAATCTGTCTGGTGGAACTCATGGCAAAAGGGACTTTGAGCACACTTTAAAAATACCACCCCTTCAGTAATCACAGTAACTGAAACCCCTGAAGACAACCATGAGACACAGGAGCAGAATTAGGCCATTTGGCCAATTGAGTTTACTCCGCCATTCCACCATGGCTGATCCTGAATCCCCCTCAACCCCAAACACCTGCTTTTTGCCATAACTTTTGATGCCCTGACCAATCAGGAAACCTATAAATTTCCACTTTAATTTTACAGACAGTCTTGGCTTCCACAGCTGCCTGTGGCAGAGCATTCCAGAGTTTCGCTACTCTGGCTAACAAAAATTCCTTCTTACCTCTGTTCTAAAGGGTCGCCTCTCAATTTTGAGGCTGTGCCCTCTAGTCCTTGATATCTCCACCATAGGAAACATCCTCTCGACATCCACCTTATCTACTCCTTTCAATATTTGGTAGGTTTCAGTGAGATCCCCATGCAGCCTTCCAAATTTCAGTGAGTACAGACCCAAAACTGCCAAATGCACCTCATGTTAACCCCTTCATTCCCAGAATCGTCCTCATGAACCTCCTCTGGATTCTCTCCAATGACAGAATATCCTTTCTGAGATATGGAGCCCAAAACTGTTTACAGTACTCCAAGTGTAGCCTGACCAGTGTCTTATAAAGCCTCAGCACGTTCTTATGAGGGGTGATTGATACATTCATGGCCTAAGGTAGAAGATTAGTTATACAGCTCTCGTTAAATGCATATGCAGTTCAATCCTTCGAGTGCTTATGCAGAAAATTTAAAATTAATAACTCACCTCCTTCTACCTTAGGCCACAAACCTATCAATCAACCCAATTCGTTATTAATTGATGGCTTTGTGGCCAAGTTTTGTGAGCAGTTTGGGGGCCTTTGTCTAAGAAAGGACATGCTGGCATTGGAGTGTTCAAAGGAAGTTCATGAAAATGATTCTAGGGATGAAAGGATTAACATGCAAAGAGCATTTGATGGTTTGGGCCTGTACTCTCATTGAAACCTATCTAATATTGAAAGGCCTAGATTGACTGGATGTGGATAGGACATTTTCAATAGTGGGTGGGCCTAAGACTAAAGGGCACAGACTCAGAATAGAGGAACTTCTTTCAGAACAGAGATGAGGGTGATTTTTTTTTTAAAGCCAGAGGGTGATGAATCTGTGGAATTCATTGCCACAGACAGCTGTGGAGGCCAAGTCATTTAAAGTGGAGGTTGATAGGTTCTTGATTAGTCTGGGCATCAAATGTTATGGGGAGAAAACAGGAGAATGGAGTTGAGATCAAAGTAAATCCACCATTATCAAATGGCAGCAGACTCAATGGGCTGAACAGCCCAATTCTGTTCCAATATCTTACGTTGGAACTTTTATTAACTGTTGAAATCAAATCTGTATCCACCACTTCCATTGGCGGCTCATTCTGTACTTGCACCACCCTCAGAGTGAAGTAGTTCCTCTTTCAAGTTGGAATTGCTGTCAGAACTGGCATGGACACGACAGTTTGAATGGCCTCTTGTGTCATAAGAGGTCAGTCAAGTCCAGGTAATATCCTGGTAAATCTTTTCTGCACTTATTCTAGTTTGATAATATCTTTCTGATAACAGGGTGGCCAAACCTAGATACAGTGCTATGAGAGGTGAGTTGGCCAGTAAAAAGAGAAGAGGGTGGTGAGAAAGAGTCTGAGGTGACTGGTGCACTAAGGAAATGTGTGAGATCATCTTTGGGAATGTAGCTGGGAAGATGGTTGAAGAGTCTCAGAGCATTTTGGAGAGAGACCTCTGGAAATGTCAAGGTAGTTGTGGAGAGGGGCATAGACAGTAACAGGACTCAAAGGTTACAGGGAGAAGGCAGAAGAATGGGGCTAACAGGGAAAGTGAATCAGCCAGTGTTGTGAGGGGCAACTTTTTAAAAAAAAAGTGGTGGGTGTCTGGAATGTGCTGCCTGGGTGGTGGTCAAGGAAGATACATTAGGGACTTTTAAGAAACATTTAGATAAGTACAAAATAGGAAGCCTACGAAATCTTTTTAGAGCAGCTTATGGTTGAGGCCATGAGAGGATCAGTTATTCTAAATTGGGTGTTGAACCAGAATTGATTAAAAGAACCCGGAGGGAAAATGATCATAATATGATCGAATTCACACTGAAATTTGAGAAGGAGAAGCTAAAGTCAGATGTATTAGAATTAGAGTGGAGTGAAGAAAATTAGAGGCATGACAGAGGAGTTGGCCAGAATTGATTGGCGGGGGTGGGGGGAACACTGGCAGGGATGACAAGAGTTGCAATGGTTGGAATTTCTGGAAGCAATGCAGAAGGCACAGGATGTATACATCCCAAAGAGGAAGTAGTATTCTAAAGGAAAGATGACACAACTGTGGCTAACAAGAGCCAACATAAAAACCAAAGAGAGGGCAGATAACAGAGCAAAACTTAGTGGGAAGTTAAGAGGATCGGAAGCTTCTTAAAAACCAACAGGTTGCAACGAGAAAAGTCATTAAGGTAAAGATGAAACATGAAACTAAGGTAACCAATAACAGAAAAAAAGATGCCAGGTTTATTCAGATAAAGTATAAAAGAGAGGCAAGAGTAGATATTAGACCGCTGAAAAATGATGCTGAGGAGGTAGAAATGGAAGACAGAAATGGATGATGAACTGACCAAGTATTTTGCATCGGTCCTTATTGTGGAAGTTCCAGATGTCAGGGGACATGAAGTATAGAAACAGAAAATAGGTGCAGGAATAAGCCATTCGGCCCTTCGAGCCTGCACCGCCATTCAGTATGATCATGGCCGATCATCCAACTCAGAACCCCGTACCTGCTTTCTCTCCATATCCCTGATCCCTTTAGCCACAAGGGCCATATCTAACTTCCTCTTAAATATAGCCAATGAACCGGCCTCAACTGTTTCCTGGGGCAGAGAATTCCACAGATTCACCACTCTCTGTGTGAAGAAGTTTTTCCTCATCTCGGTCCTAAAAGGCTTCCCCTTTATCCTTAAACTGTGACCCCTCGTTCTGGACTTCCCCAACATCGGAAACAATCTTCCTGCATCTAGCCTGTCCAATCCCTTTAGAATTTTATACCTTTCAATAAGATCCCCCCTCAATCTTCTAAATTCCAGTGAGTATAAGCCTAGTCGATCCCATCTTTCTTCATATGAAAGTCCTGCCATCCCAGGAATCAATCTGGTGAACCTTCTCTGTACTCGCTCTATGGCAAGAATGTCTTTCCTCAGATTAGGGGACCAAAACTGCACACAATACTCTAGGTGCGGTCTCACCAAGGCCTTGTACAACTGCAGTAGAACCTCCCTGCTCCTGTACTCAAATCCTTTTGCTATGAATGCCAACATACCATTTGCCTTTTTCACCGCCTGCTGTACCTGCATGCCCACCTTCAATGACTGGTGTACAATGACACCCAGGTCTTGTTGCACCTCCCCTTTTCCTAATCGGCCACCGTCAGATAATAATCTGTTTTCCTGCTCTTGCAACCAAAGTGGATAACCTCACATTTATCCACATTAAATTGCACCTACCATGAATTTGCCCACTCACCTAACCTATCCAAGTCACCCTGCATCCTCTTAGCATCATCCTCACAGCTAACACCACCGCCCAGCTTCGTGTCATCCACAAACTTGGAGATGCTGCATTTAATTCCCTCGTCTAAATCATTAATATATTGTAAATAACTGGGGTCCCAGCACTGCACCTTGCGGTACCCCACTAGTCACTGCAATGTATGTGAAGTTACCATAACTAGAAAGAAGGTTCTTGGGAGACAGAGGTCTGAAGGGAGATAAGAACCTAGTATACATCCGAGCTTCTGAAAGAGGTGGCTGAAGAGATCGCACAGACATTATTAATGATCTTTCAAGAATCACTAGATTCTGGCCAGAGGCGAGAATAGGGATGTCAGGCTTTGGCTCGAAAGGGGCATTGGGGCATTGGCTCTGAGTAAGCTTCTATTAAGGGTCCTTTTTTTCCTCCTACTGTACCTAGTGTAGTAAATGGCTGTTCTGTGTTCTTCATGCTGGATGTTGGAGTCCAGGGCAACCTAATGGTATGTTGCCTCCCTGGTGCCAGGGTCGGGGATGTCTCAGATCATGTCCACAACATTTTGGAGAGGGAGGGAGAGCTGCTGGATGTCTTGGTACATATTGGTCCAATGACATAGGAAGGAGAAGCAATAAGGTCCTGAAGAGAATTGAGAGAGCTAGGTAGACAGCTGAGAAGCAGGACCTCCAGGGTAGTAATTTCTGGATTGCTGTCTGTGCCAGCACCAGTGAGGGTAGAAACACGATGATTTGGCAGATAAATGTGTGGCTGAGGAGCTGGTGCAGGCAGCAGGGCTTCGGGTTCTTGGGTCATTGGGATCTCTTCTCAGGGAGGTATGACTGTTCAAAAGTGATGGGTTGCTCCTGAACATGAGGGAAACCAATATCCCAATGGGCAAGTTTGTTAGAGCTGGTGGGGTGGGGGTTTAAACTAATTTGATGGAGTGGGAACCATAAGGAAGAGACTTAGGACAGATGACTTTTTAAAAAAAAAGCAAAGGAAGTGTGTGGACAGATTGTCAGGAATGGCAGGGAGATGACAGGACATAATTACAACGAGCAGAATGAGTATCAGTGCATTAGGAATACAGAATCAAAAAGGGTATCAAATGCAGTAATCAAGGTGTTATATCTCAATGTGAGGAATATAAGAAATAAAGTGGATGATCTTGTTGCACTGTTACAGATCGTCAGGTATGATGCTGCGGCCATCTCTGAGTCGTGGCTGAAGGATGGTTGTAGTTGGGAGCTGAATGTCCAAGGTCAATTTTGTATTAGAGGGATAGGAAAGTAGGGAGATAAGGAGGCATGGCTCTGCTGGTAAAGAATGGCATCAAATCAGTAAAAAGATGTGACATAGGATCAGAAGATGTTGAATCCTTGTGGGTTGTGTTAAGAAACTGCCAGGGTAAAAGGACTTGAAGTTATATCCAGGCCTCCCAACAATAGCAGGATGTGAGCCACAGATTACAACAGGAAATAGAAAAGATGTGTCAAAAGGACAATGTTCTGATTGACATGGGAGATTTCAACATGCAGGTCAATTGGGGAAAATCAATTTGGAAATGGAATTCAAGAGAGTGAGTTTGTTGAATGCCTACAAGATGGCTTTTTAAAGCATTTTATCGTTGTGCCTACAAAGGGATCAGCTATACTGGATTTGGTGTTATGTAATCAACTCGAGCCGATTAGGGAGCTTAAGGTAAAAGAACCCTTAGGAGTCAGTGATTACAATATGATTGAGTTCAACTTGAAATTTCATAGGGAGAAAATAAAGTCTGACATAGCAGTATTTCAGTGCTGTAAAGGAAATTGGAAGGAGGTGCTGGCAGGGATGACAGCAGAGCAGCAATGGTGTGAGTTTCTGGAAAAAATGAGGGTACAATATAGATGTATTCCAAAAATGAAGAAATACTCAAACCGCAAAATAATACAACCAATGCTGACAAGGGAAGTCAAAGCTGATGTAAAAGCAAAAGAGAGGGCATACAACAAAGCAAAAATTGGTGGGAATACAGAAGATTGGGAAGCTTTTAAACCCCTACAGAGAGCAGCTAAAAGAATCAGTAGGAGGGAAAAGTGAAATATGAAAACATGTTAGTAAACATTATCGAAGTTTAAAAAAACTTTTTCAAATATGTAAAAAAAAAGATGAGTCTTCACTGTGGAAGACACTAACAGAGTGCCAGATGTTGAAGGGTGTGAGGGAAGAGAAGTGAGTGCAGTTACTATTACAAGGGAGAAGGTGCTCAAAAAGCTGAAAGACCCAAGGGTACACAAGTCACCTGGACCAGATGAACTGCACCCTAGGGTTTTGGAAGAGGTAGCAGTAGAAATTGTGGAAACATTAGTAGATCTTTCAGACATCATTGAATTCTGACATGATGCCAGAGGACTAGAAAATTGCAAATGTCACTCCACTCTGAGGAAGGCAGCAGAAAGAAAATTGTAGACCAGTTAGCCTAAGCTCAGTGATTGGGAAGACGTTGGAGTCAATTGTTAAGGATGAGGTGATGGAGTACTTGGTGACACAGGACAAGATGGGACAAAGTCAGCATGGTTTCCTAAAGGGAGAATCTTGCCTGATGAACTGGCTGGAATTCTTTGAGGAGGTTACAGGTAGGATAGATAAAGCGGATGCAGTGGCTGTTGTATACTTGGTCTTTCAGAAGACCTTCGACAAGGTGCCACACATGAGGCTGCTTACCAAGTTAAGAGCCCATGGTATTACAGGAAAGCTACTGGCATGGTTAGACCATTGTCCAATTGGCAAGAGGCAGTGAGTGGGAATAGAAGGATCCTTTTCTGGTTGGCTGCCAGTGACTAGTGGTGTTTTGCAGGGGTCGGTGTTGGAACCACTTTATTTTATGCTGTATATCAATGAGTTAGATGGATAGAATTGGTGGCTTTGTTGCCAAGTTTGCAGATGATGCAAAGATTGTTGGAGGGTCATGTAGTGTTGAGGAAACAGGTTGGCTACAGAAGAACAGACAAATTAGGAGAATGGGTAAAGAAATAGATGGAATACAGTCTCAGAAAGTGTATGGGTCATTTACTTTGGCAGAAGAAATGAAAGGGTTGACTATTTTCTAAGTGGAGAGAAAATACAAAAATGGAGGGGCAAAGGGACTTGGGAGTCTTTGTGCAGGATTTCCTAAAGGTTAATTTGCAGGTTGTGACTGTGGTGAGAAAGGCTAATGCAATGGTGGCATTCATTTCAAAGGGACTAGAATATAAAAGCAAAGGTGTAATGTTGAGGCTTTACAAAGCACTGGTGAGGACTCACTTGGAGTATTGTGAGAAGGTTTGGGCCACTCATCTTACAGTGGATGTGCTGAAACTGGAGACGGTTCAAAGGAGGTTCATGAAAATGTTTCCAGGATTGAATGGCTTGTCATATGAAGAGCATTTGATGGCTCTGGGACTATATTCACTGGGATTCAAAAGAATGAAGAGTGACCTCTTTGAAACCTATTGAATGGTGAAAGGCCTTGATAGAGTGGATGTTTCCTGTGTTGGAGAGTTTAAGACCAGAGTACACAGTCTCCGAATAGAGGGGCCTCCTTTTTGAACAGAGATGAGGAGGAATTTCTTTAGCCAGAGAGTGGCAAATCTGTGAAATTCATTGCCACAAGCAGCTGTGGAGGCAAAGTATTTACGTATAATTAAGAGGTTGTAGATTCTTGATTCATCATGGCATGAAGGGATACAGGATAAGCAGGAGATTGGGGCAGAGAGGAAAATTGGGTCAGCCATGATGAAATGGGGAGCATACTCGATTGGCTAAATGGCTTAATTCTTCAATATCTTATTGTCTTGCATGCAGAACCTTATTAAAGACCTTCTGAAAATCACAGTAAACAACATCCATTTACTCTTCCTTGTCTATCCTTTGTTATTTCTCAAAGAATTCTAACAGATTTGTCAGGCAAGATTTCCCCTAAGAAACCTTGCTGACTTTGGCCTATTTAAACATGTGCCTCCAAGTACCATGAAGCCTCATTCTTAACAATGAATTTCAAAACCTTCCAAGCACTGAAGTCAAGCTAACTTTCAGGGAAGAACGTATAGGTACATGGATGGGAAGGGCTTGAAAGGATATGTCTGGGTACAGGTCGATGGGGTTAAGTTGGAATGGACTAGATGGGGAGAAGGTCCTGTTTCTTTGCCATTGTACTCTTTGACTGTCTTATTTGTTCTTCCCCAATAGCTCTGCACTTTGCCCTCTCACTTATCCCTCAACTTCTCTTTGAGTTCTTTTAGGTTGAAGTTCAACTTTCAGCCATATTCAGTGCCTATAAAAAGTATTCACACTCCTTTGGAAGTTTTCACGTTTTATTGTTTTACAACACAGTGAATTTAATTTGGCTTTTTTTGACACAGATCAACATAAAAGATTCTTTCATATCAAGTGAAAGCAAATTTCTACAAATTGGTCTAAATTTATTATAGTTTGAACACAACATAATTAATTGCATAATTACTCAGCCCTCTTCAAATCAGTGAGTAGTAGATGCACCTTTGACAGCAATTATAACCTTGAGAATTGAGACCGATAGGTCTCTAACAGCTTTGCATTGAGATTGTGAGTGACAGCCCTTCCCCCCACCCCCCTTCCAAAGTCCAGCCACAAATTCTCAATTGGATTGAGGTCTGGACTTGGCCACTCCAGGACATTAACTTTATTGCTTTTAAGCCATTCGAATGTAGCTTTAGGTTTGGGGTCATTGTCATGCTGGAAAACAAATCTTCTCCCAAGTCCTGTTTGCAGACTGCATCAGGTTTTTCTCCAGGATTTCCCTATATTTTCCCACATTCATTTTGCCCTCTACATTCACAGGCCTTCCAGGGCCTGCTGCAGTGAAACATCCCCACAGCACGATGCAGCCACCACCGTGCTTCACAGTAGGGATGGTGTGTTTTTGATGTGCAGAGAACTCAATTTTGGTTTTATCAGACTTCAAAATCTACATGCCTTCTGGCAAACTCTAGCAGAGATTTCATGTGAGTTTTTTTTCAACAATAGCTTTCTGTTTGCCACTCTCACATAAAGCTACAACTAGTATAGCACCCAGGCAACAGTTGTTGTATGCACAGTCTCGCCCATCTCAGTCACTGAAGCTTCTAACTGCCCAGAGTTGTCCTAGGTCTCTTGGTGGCCTACCTGACTATTCCCCTTCTTACACAATCACTCATTTTTTGAGGACAGCCTGCTCTATGCAGATTTACAGCTGGGCCATATTCCTTCCATTTCTTGATGATTGGCTTACCTGTACTCCAAGGGATATTCAGCGACTTGGAAATTTTTTTGCATCCATCCCAATTTGTACCTTTTTGCAGAGTTGCTTGGAGTGGTTTTTGCCAGGATATTGACTCACCAGCAGTTGGACTTTCCAGATACAGGTGTATTTTTTTTTAACTACAATCAATTGAAACACCTTGATTGCACACAGGTGATCTCCATTTAACTAATTATGTGACTTGGCTGTACCAGCGATGATTTAGTATGTCATATTAAAGGGGGTGAATACTTAAGCAATCAATTATTTTGTGTTTTATATTTGTCATTAATTTAGATCACTTTGTAGAGATCTGTTTTCACTTTGACACAAAAGAGTCTTTTTCCGTTGATCAGTGTAAAAAAAAGCCAAATTAAATCCACTGTGACTTAATGTGATAAAGCATGTAAACTTCCCGGGGGAGGTGTGGGTGAATACTTTTTATTGGCAATGTACATGTATATCACCAAACAAAACTTTTACTACCTGCATCCCTTAAAAGAGTTGAGAGTTATCCTGCTATTAGTCAATCAGTCTCTGCTTTCACACACACAAAATGCTGGAGGAAGTTGAGTGAGGTAGCATCTGTGAAGGGGACTAAACAGTCGACATTTCAGGCTGAGACCCTTCATAAGGACTGGAAAGAAAGGGAGAGGAAGCCGGAATTTGAAGATGGCAGGCGAGTAGAAGGATTACAAACTGGTAGGTGATAGGTGAGATCAGGTGCGGGGGGAGGTGGCTGGGTGGGGAAGGGGGAAATGAAGTAAGAAGCTGGGAGGTGACAGGTGGAAGAACGGGCTAAAGAAGAAGGAATCTGATTTGAGAGGAGAGTGGACCATGGGAAAAGGAAAGAGGAGGGGAACCTGGAGGGAAGGTGATGGTCATGGGGAGAGGAAGAGAAGAGGTAAAAGTTCCAGAGGCATAAGGGAAAATAAAAGGGAAACAGGGAACAGAGGGATGTGATAACCAAAAGTTAGAGAAATTGATGTTCATACCATCAGTTTGGAAGCTACACAGGCGGAATGAAGTGTTTTTAATCTCCAACCTGTGTATGGCCTCATCATGGCAGTAGAGGAGACCATGGACTGACATGTTGGAATGGGAAGTCAAATTGAAATGGGAGTTACTGGAAAATCTGGCTTTCTGTAGCAGACAGACCGAAGGTGCTTGACAAAGTGGTCCCAGTCTACACTGGGCCTCACTGACGTTGAGATCATACTGAGAGTACTGAATACAGTGGACAACTCCAATGGAATCACCAGATGTACCTCTGACCTCCTGACAGCAAGAGGGTCCAGACATCTGAATGTGGGCTGAGAAAGCACACTCCAAACCACTCATCTGAGGGACAGAAGCAAGAAGGAGTGAGGGTGAGCCTGGGGTATTCTCAGCGCTCACCCCACCCCCCCCCCCAGCTCTCCACACAGTGCTCCCAAACCTCCAGAATCTGCCCTCATCTGCAGCTGTGGATCTTGTGTTTATCGACAAATGTTTATATTCTGAGGAATGTTAGTGATCTCTCTACTGCAAACCAATGCCTCCTGAGTTCCAGAGCATTGAGAATATTCATGTTAGGTTAATCAGTTTCCTGTCGGTGACACATTCACACAAAGTGAGCTCTGGCTTTAGCCAGGCCAGGTTTTCTTTAAGGAGAGGCTGCTCTGCACCTTGCTCACCACGTAGCTGGGAGTGAAGCTACTGAGGTCACTCACTAAAGGCTTACCTCCTTGCTGTCGCTGTACCAGCTCCCTGATCACCCCGAATGACAAGGAGAGCCCCTCTCCTCAGCAACAACCCCCGCCCACATCCACCTGCCTCCCACTTCTGGAGGAAAAGCTCAGGAGTGTTCTAGATCTTGGTACCTGCAGTCTGAACCTCCTCTTCTGGAATCTGTCCTGGTGCCTGCCAGATGTGCTCTTGACCAGCCGAGCGGGAAGTAATCTGTCAGTTTGCTGAAAGTGGACATGGCTAAGACGGAGGCAGCAGTGATTCAATCATCAAGCAACTGCCCTGCCTCCTGTTCCTCGCGTGGATCAGCGGCTCTCATCGAAACCCAGACTGTATTTCATACACAGAAAGAGATCGGCTTCAGAGAGCAGGTCACCTGATGTTGGCTGCAGCTGCTGCTGATGAATAAACCTCAGTCAGAGCTTGATTCAGATGCCACGGGATCTGCACAGCCTGAGCCTACATCAGCCACACAGAGCATTGCAGAGCAGTGTGCGTACGTGTGTGCACACACACGACCCTCAAACACTGCCTCAGACACACAGAGCAGTGTGCCTACGTGTGTGCACACACACGACCCTCAAACACTGCCTCAGACACACAGAGCAGTGTGCCTACGTGTGTGCACACACACGACCCTCAAACACTGCCTCAGACACACAGAGCAGTGTGCCTACGTGTGTGCACACACACGACCCTCAAACACTGCCTCAGACACACAGAGCAGTGTGCCTACGTGTGTGCACACACACGACCCTCAAACACTGCCTCAGACACACAGAGCAGTGTGCCTACGTGTGTGCACACACACGACCCTCAAACACTGCCTCAGACACACAGAGCAGTGTGCCTACGTGTGTGCACACACACGACCCTCAAACACTGCCTCAGACACACAGAGCAGTGTGCCTACGTGTGTGCACACACACAACCCTCAAACACTGCCTCAGACACACAGAGCAGTGTGCGTACGTGTGTGCACACACACGACCCTCAAACACTGCCTCAGACACACAGAGCAGTGTGCGTACGTGTGTGCACACACACGACCCTCAAACACTGCCTCAGACACACAGAGCAGTGTGCGTACGTATGTGTGTGTATGTGTATATATACACACGCAGATATATGCACAGACATACACACACATTCTCAGACATGCAGAGTATTGCAGTGCAGTGTCCTTGTGTGTGTATATATATAGTGTGTGTGTATACACAAACACTCATGCTGTACACGCTCGTTCACTCTCGCACACAGACCTCCAGTCTTACATTGTTAAATCAGCCAAGTTAGTGAATCACTTTAGCCATGAGGAATGAAATCTGCTGATCAAATTTTTCTCTCAGCCCCAATCTCTTGCCTTCTTCCTGTGTCCTTTCATACCCTGGCCTATCAAGAATCTATTGAGCTGTTTCTTAAATATACATAAAGACTTGGCCTCCATAGCTGCTTATGGAAAAGAATTCTGCAGATTTACCACTCTGGCTAAAGAAATTCCTCCTCATCTCATTCTAAAAGGATGCCCCTCTATTCTAAGGCTGTGTCCTTTGGTCTTAGCCTCTCCCACCATAGGAAGCATCCTCCCCACATCCAGTCTTTTGAGGATTTCATAAATCAAAGTATTGAGTACAGGAGTTGGGATGTTATGTTGAAGTTGTGTAATACTTTGTTGAAGCCTAATTTGGAGTATTGTGTTCAGTTTTGGTCACCCATATACAGAAATGACATCAATAAGATTGAAAGTGCAGAAAAATTAACAGAATGTTGCTGAAATGGAGGAGCTGAGTTATAGGGAAAGGTTGGGAATTTATTCTCTAGAGTGCAGGAGAATGAGATGCGATTTGATAGAGGTATACAAAATTATGATGGATATAGACAGGGTTAATGCAAGCAGGCTTTTTCCACTGAGGTTAGGTGGGACTACAACTAGTTGGGGTTAAAATGTGGAAGGTTTAAGGGGAACATGAGGAGAAACTTCTTCACTCAGAAGGCAGTGAGAGTGGAACGAGCTGCCAGCACAAGTGGTGAATGTGGGTTAAACATTTCAGAGAAGTTTGGATAGGTACATGGATGGCTCTGGTCCAGGTGCAAATTGATGGAGTAGGCAGAATAATAATTTGTAATAGACTAGATGGGCAGAAGGGCCTATTTCTGACCTGTAGTGTTCTATAATTCTATTTCCAGAGGATCCACAATATATCCTGCTATATCCTTGGCCAACCTTTCTCACAACTCTGACAATTTTTGTGCCATGTACAACTTACTAATCAGCTCACTTGCATTTTCATCAAAATCATTATGTGTATCACAGACAAGGGAGACATAAAATACTGCAGATAATGGAATCTGGAGCAAAAGCCAAACCACTGAAGGACCTCAGCAGGTCAGGCAGCACCTGTGTGGTGGGGGGCGGGGGGGAGAGACCCTCGTCTGAACTGACAAGAGGTCCCTGCACCGAACCTTCTATAACTCCACTTACCACCTGCAGTGATCATAACACCTTCTATTACTATCCTGTCATCTGAAACATAGAACAATTCAGCTCAGTGCAGGCACTTCAGCCACAATGTTGTATTGAACATTTAACCTACTCCAAGATCAATCTAACCCTTCCCTTCCATATAGCTCTGCATTTTTATATAGTATGTGCCTACCTAAGAGTCTCTTAAAAGTCACTATTGTATCGACCTCTACCACCAACCCCAGCAGGACATTCTACACACCCAGCACTCTAAGTGTATTTTAAAAAAATCTAGCTCTGACATCCTCCCTATACTTCCCTACAATCATCTTAAAATATCCTCACACTCCTTCAAAAGCTTCCACATCCTTCTTGTAATGAGGTAACTAGAAGTGAACTCAATATTCCGAGTGTGGTCCAACCAGAGTTTTATAGAGTTGCAACATTAACTTGATCTATGACAAAGTCAGTTTTTATTCTAAACATTCTCTCCCTTGAGATTGTAAGCCTTTGGCAGTAGTCTCTTCCTCAAACACAGTAGAAGGAAAATATTTTTTAAGGTAGAGGGAAAAGGTTTGGAAAAGGAGGTGGTAAAAGTTTATTAGGAGTGGATGGGAATGTGCGGATAAGGTTACAGGCAGATCGGCCACAATCCGCAGCACGTTTACAGCGTCAACAATCTGGATCTGATTCCTGCTGCCGTCTGTAAGCAGTTTGTATTTGTACATTCTCCATGTGACCACGTGGTTTTCCTCTGGGTGCTCCGATTTCCTTTCCTCTTCTCCCCCCACCCCCCCCCCCCCCCCACACACACTCACTCACACGCTCTCTCACACTCTCACACATTCCAAAGCCGTACAGTTCAGTTAGCTGTGGGAGTGTTGGAAGCATGGTGACATTGGCACACTGCCCCCAACACATCTTTGATCTTTGGACAGTGTTGGTTGTTGATGCAAACAACATTTCATTATATGTTTCAGATTACATGTAACAATTAAAACGAGTCATCTCTAATCTCTGTACATGGTGGAACGGAGTGGAGGGATCGAGTGGTCAATACTGACTCCTCTTTCTTTCATTCTCATGGTGGGAATAATGGGGGGGAAACCCTCAGAATATACTCTTGAAGGGTGAGATATTCCGAGGGAAAGCTCCAAACTCTTCTGGACCATAAGAGTAATTGGAAGCTACTTTGTGGAGATATTCCGTGATTTTTGTGATGGAAGACACACTGGGGAAACATGCATCAGATTTTGTTCTCGGATGGTGGAATGTTTGGGAAGAAGCTTCAGATTTGCTTGGGGCAGAACAACGTACTTAGGAAAATGATGTGTAGAATCAAGGAGAGCATTGTTATCTAAGTTGCTCTCTGCAGCAGTGAAATCGTCCCCCAGCTCAATGTCAACAGAATCTGATGTCCTGTGGTCCTGGGAACCAGAAAGATTATCCATGTCTTCCTCCAGTCTCCACCTCAACCCAGTCAGACTTGGTAGCTGATTTGCATCCTCACATCCACTCACCCCATCACTCACAAACCCCACCTTGCTGCTTACCCAGTCTACACCCTCAGTCTACCATAGGGACACATGAGAATCGTGGAGCACTAGCACAGGAGCAGACCCTTCAGCCCATCTAATACATGCCAAATGATTATTCTGCATAGTCTCATCTACCTTCACCCTGACCATAGCCTTCCATACCCACCATACATGTACTTGTCCAATATTTTCTTAAATGTAGTAAACCCGCATCCACCACTTTGCTGGCTGCTTGTTCCACACTCTCACCACTCTTGGGTGAAGAAATTCTCCTTAAACATTTCACCTTTCACCCTTAAGCCATGATCTATAGTTCAAGTCTTGCCCTACCTCAGTGGAAAAAGACTGCTTCCACTTACCCTGTCTATACCCCTCATGATTTTGTATACCTCTATCAAATCTCCCCTCATTTTCCTACAGTCCAGGGAGTAAAGTCCTAACCTATTCAACCTTTTCCTATAACTCAGGTTCTCAAGCCCCTGCAATATCCTTGTAAATTTTCTCTGCACACTTTCAATTTTATTGTTATCTTTCCTGTAGGTAGATGACAAAAATGGCACATGATGCTCCAAATTAGGCCTCATCAATATTTTATACAACTTCAAGATAACTTCGCAACTTCTGTACTCTTTAATCTCTGAAGAGAGACATTGTGAAAGGCAGAGTCAGAAATCAATAACTATTAACAGAATTTTTTTTATCTTCCCCAGCAGTAAACAACAGCTAAATCACTCAGAGTCTTCCCCAATCAGAAGTCCTGGATGAACCATGATATCCAAAATTTGCTGAGGGCCAGATCAGAGGCATTCAAGTCTAGAGATCAAGAAAGCTACAAGAGACACAGTATGTTCTCTGGAAAGCCATCTCACAGGCGAAGTGGAGATTCCGAACCAAACTTGAATGCTTCTTATCTGATGCTCCGATGCTGCTGCAAGAAAGTTTTTCATTGGATGTGTTCACACTTGTACAGTACTTGTGCAGATGACAATAAACTCAATATGACTTTGATTATCCCATGGTCAGCGGGCACATGCTGCCATGTCACCCCCACACCAAACTTGCTTGCTATTTGGGGGAAACAAGACCTTGAGACATAGGAGCAGAATTAGGACATTAAGACTATGAAGTCTGCTCTGCCATTCTATTATGGCTGATTTATTATTCTTCTCAACCTCATTCTCCTACATTTCCCCCGTAATTGACATCCTGCCTAATCAAGAATCTGTCAAGCTCTGCTTTAAATATATCTAATTACTTGGTCTCCTCAGCTGTCTGTGGCAATAAATTAGACAAATTCACCACCCTTTGGCGAAATAAATCCCTCCATTTCTGTTCTAAATGGACATCCATCTATTCTAAGGCTGTGTCCTCTGGTCCTAGGCTCTCCCATTATTGGAAACATCCTCAACACATCCATTTTGCCTAGGCCTTTCAATATTCAATAAGTTTCAATGAGATTTCCAAACTCCAGTGAGCACATGCCCAGAGCCAATAAACTTTCCTTGTACATCAACCTTTTAAATCCTGGGTTATTTTGTGAAACGTCTCTGGATCCTCTCTAGTGCCAGTATATCTTTTTCTTAGATATGGAGCCCAAAACTGCTCACAATACCAAGTGTGATATGAGGCAGAAAACAGAGCCAACTTCTTCATGAACCCCAGCTGTCTAGGGTTCAGGTAAATGTGAGGGGTCATGGGGGTCTCTGCGGAATGTAAAGCCAACAGCAAGCTGCTGGAGGAACTCACTAGGTCAGCTGCCAAAACCCAGGTGAAGGGTCTTGAACAGAATTGTCGACTGTTCATTCCCTTCCATAGATGCTGCCTGACCTGAATTCCTCCAGAAGTTTGTGTATGTAGCTGAGAATTTGCCCCACATCACTTGTCACCAAGTCTCTATCCGGGTTCACAAATCACTGGTCCTGGTAGCCCAGTAATTACTGCACCACTTGTCACTGAGTCTCTATCCAGACTCACAAATCACTGGTTCCATTGGTTCAGTATTCCTTGTTACTGTACTGTATTTCTCAATTACTAAACTAAGTAGTATTTCACTTCTTTATGGACTTGCAATCAATGTATATAAGATATCTTATATATTGCATTTTTTTGTGCTTCATCAGATCCAGAGTAACAATTATTTCATTCGCCTTTACACTAGTTAGCTAGAAATGACATTAAGCAATCTTGAATCTTTAGCCCACAGACTGAGACCATGTTGCCTGAATGAGCCCAAATGAAGGGTCTTGTTCCAAAAAAAAATACTGTCCATGGATGCTGCCTGACCTGTTGAGCTCCCCCAACAGATGGTTGTTTGCTGTGTTTTGAAAAACCTGTGAGCAGGAGCTCTACAACAGATTAACAGCTGCCTGTGCTGGCTGTATCTATCTGTTATACATCTATCTCCTGGGTGTAGTCATGAGGCCTGCCCAGAGGGATCTCCATATTACTCAACAGCCTGTCTGTGGCCTGTGGTACAGAGGACTGGCACAGGATGAAAGAGATGTCAGGCACATGACACATGTTACTTTAAAAAGTAACTGACCTTCTCAGGACTACATTTTTCACGAGAAGATCAAGGGATCTCTTTGATCAGAAAGTATTCCTTCCTCGGAGGGACAATAGGGAAGATGCCGGAAGCAGAACTCATATTCTGGGACATTTTTCCAGATTCTGGCATAAAACCACAATGAATGTTAAACTATGTGTCCAACATAAAGCTGATTTTACATTGCTGTTCAGTAGCTGTCTCCATGGCGATCCTGTTGACTTTCCTTAGCATCCCCATCATTCCTTCCAAAGTAATGGCATCATTATTCATTGGTTTATTTTCTAAAACGAGCTCAGTTTGCAGGCATGATGCTGGCTGGGATGAACAGAGGGGCCATTGTACAAACTCTGTGATGTAAAACAATATTTCCAAACATTAAGTGTTTCAACATTGGACTGCAGTCTGAATCTCCAGAAAACATTCGTCACTTATCAGCTCACAGGCAAAGTTACTTATTCACATTTCTAATTCACAAGTTCCCAGATGTTGGTGTCCCAGTATTGATTGACCATCACTTTGGAGGGTGTTGAGGGAGCAGAGGCTGAGAGATCTTTAAATGTGGAGATCATGGGGTTTGGTCATGAAGGGGTCTGGGTGAAAGATTGACCACGGGGGCTCCAAGAGGCTGATATGTTGAAGTCATAGCATTATGCGCACAGAAATAGGCCTTTCAGCACAACTGATCCGTGCCAACCATGATGCCTTCTGCACAGTTCTATTTCACTTTATGTTTCAATGTACATGTGATATTATCCACCATGATAAAGCAACACCAAATCTGATGGATAGGTCATGTTATCCAGATGCCTAACTCGCAAGAAATACCCTTTCCATGTCCACTCTATCTAGGCTTTTCAATAAGTTTCAATGAGATACCCTTCTTTCTCCCCCCGCCATTCTTCTGAGCTCCAATGTGTACAGGCCTGGGGCCATCAAACACTCCTCATATGTTAACCCTTTCATACCAGAATAATTCTAATGAACATCTGGATCTTCTCTGATACTAGCACATCTTTTCCTAGGTAAGGGGCCCAAAACTGCTCACCACACTCCAAGTGCAGTCTGATCAATGCCTTATAAAACCACAGCATTATATTCTGTATTCTAATCCCCTTGAAATGAATGTTAACATTGCATTTGTCTTCCTTACCACTGACTTAACATGCAAGTTAACTTTAAGTCTACATCTTTATTCCTTTTAGCGAAGTCCATGACCATACACTTTCCTATGCTGTATTCCATCTGCCAGCTCTTTGCCTATTCCTCCAATCTGTCTAAGTCCTTCTGCAGACTCACCACTGTCTCAAAACTATCTACTCCTCCACCTATCTTTGTATCTTTTGCAAACTTGGTCACAAAGCCATCAATTAAATCATCAAAATTGTTGAATTATAATCCCAATACCAACCCCTGTGGAACACCACTAGTCACTGGCAGCCAATCAGAATAGGACCCCTTTATTACCTCTCTTTGCCTCCTGCCAATCAGCCAGTTTTCTATCCATGCTAGTATCTTTCCTGTAATTCCATGGGCTCTTGATGAATAGCCTCACGTGCAACACTTTGTCAAAGGCCTTAAATAACATCCACTGACTCTCCTTTATCTACTTTGCCTGCTATTTCCTCAAAGATTTTCAACAGATTTGTTTTAGGCAAAATTTTCCCATAAGGAACCCATGCTGACTTTGGCCTATTTTATCATATGCATCCAAGTACCACATCTTTAACCTTCGACTCTAACATCTTCCCAACCACTGAAGTCAGACTAACTGGCCTATAGTTTCCTTTCTTCTGTCTCCCTCCCTTCCTGAAGAGTAGAATGGCATTTGCAATTTTTGTTCCTCCAGAATCTAGCAATTCTTGAAAGATCATTAACTATGTTTCCACAATCTCTTCAGCTGCCTCTTTCAAAACACTCGGGTGGAGTCCATTTGATCCAGGTGGCTTATCTTTCTTCTGACCTTTCAGCTTTCCAAGCACATCTTCCTTATTAATAGTAGCAAAGACACTCACTTCTGCCCATTGACACTCTAGAATTTCTGACACACTGCTAGTGTCTTCCATGGTGAATACTTACTATCTTTGTCCCCCATTACTAGCTCTCCAGCATCATTTTCCAGCAGTCCAATGTCCACCCTCGCCTCTCTTTTACTCTTTATATAGCTGATAAAAATGTTGGTTCCTCTTTGATATTACTGGCTAGCTTATCTTCATATTTCATGTTTTCAGTCTTTATGGCTTTTTAGACAGACAGACATACTTTATTGATGTCGAGGGAAATTGGGTTTCATTACAGCCGCACCAACCAAGAATAGTGAAGAAATATAGCAATATAGTTGTCTTCTGTTGGTATGTAAAAGCTTCCCAATCTTCTAAATTCCCACTGATTTTTGCTATATTATATGTCCCCTCTTTTCCTTTTTGGATTATTTAGAACAGCGTAGATGTGATGGGCTGAATGGCATGTTTCTGTGCTGTACTGCTCCATGATTAATTATAGAAACGGGGCCACAATTTTAGCCGTTAAACTTCATTCAACCATCTGGTCATCATCAGCAAGGCCGCTGTTTCCTGCCCATCTTCTGATGGAATTAGGGCTCTGGGATTTTAGATGGAGGGGCAATGACAGAACAATGTGGAACTGGAAGGGGAACCTGTGGGTGATGGTACTGCCCTTGTCCTCCTCAGGGGTGGGAGGTGATAAGATTAGATTTATTTGTTATATGCAGTGAAGGATGCTGGATAAAGGCCAATAACATGAAGGATCCCACCCACCCTGGTCATGGTCTGTTTGTCCCACTCCCATCAGGGAGAAGGCTATATAGCAACCATACCAGGACACCAGACTCAAGAGTAGTTACTTTCCCCAAGCAGTAAGGCTGATCAACTCCTCCACCCACCAATCCACCCCCACAACCACCACTACTTTTAATATTTCCTGTCAGAGTCACCTTACGTACAGACACCCCTGTACATGGCGTCACTTTATAGACATACAATCAATCTATGTATACAAGCTAAGTATTTATATTTATTTCGGTATTTTTGTGCTGCATCGGATCCAGAGAAACAATTGTTTCGTTCTCATTTATGCTTATGTTCAGGAAATGCCATTAAACAATCTTAAATTGAATTTAAATATAACTAATGATAAGAGGAGTTTTACTTGTCACATGTACATCAAAACATACAGTGAACTGTGTCATTTGCGTCAGTGTTTTTCACGATGCATTGTTGCTCTTCTGGCACCAACATCGCATGCCTACAGTGCTGTCAGAACAGTCTGGAAAACTGACTACAGTCATTTAATGATAGAGAAATACAACACAGAAACAGGCCCTTTGGCCCATCTAGTCCATGCCAAACCATTTAAACTGTCTGCTCCCACTGACCTGTACCAGGACCATAGCCCTCCATAACCCTACTAGACTTCTCTTAAATGTTGAAATTGAGCTCGGATATTTTCTGTTTGATCCTAACCACCAAAAAAAAACATGTCATTTCACATTTATGCAGTGTTTAGAGCAGTTTTGCGGTGTATTGTGTGAGCAGAAATCATCTTTCATTGCAGTGTTTGGAGCAGGTTTGTAGAGCGTTGTTTAAGCAGAGAGAATCTCTTGTTGCAGTGTGTTAAGTAAGTTTGTGATTGGAAATAATCAGCACCTCAATCATCATGGAACACCATGTGAACACCAGCTCAGTGAAGAGCAGGCAATCACTGCATCTCCAGCACATTGGACCTTGTCAACAGAGCTTCCTCCTGCCTTCTCCTCAAGAGGTTTGTTCTTGGTGAATGTGATTATGTAGTCGAACCCAGAAAGCAATTTACAAAATAATGAACATCTGTGAAAAAGGTTTCGTGTTCCAGACAACAGTGGGAATTGGTTCCGTTTTTTATTCTTCAAAGAAAAATAATAAGTTTTCCTTAAGATGATCCCTCTCACTTATTGTTGTTGCTTTATCTAAATCTCCTGCCTATGATCTCAGCACACTCGGCACTCAAGGACACAAGACGCCAGACGCTGGAATCTAGAGCAGCACAGATGCAGATGGAGGAACTCAGTGGATCAGGCAGCATCTGTGGAGGGAAATAGTCAATGTGGAAAGAGTGTTGAAAGGATTTTGCCAACAACCTCAGAATAAAGGGACATCCCTTTAGAAAAGAGTTGAGGAGGAATTCCTTTAGCCAGAGTGTGGTGAATCTGTGGAATTCATTGCCAGAGATGGCTGTGGAGATCAAGTCATTAAGTATACTTAAAGAGGAGTTTAATAGGTTCTTGATTAGTCAGGTTATGTGGAAAAGGCAGGTGAATGGGGTTGAGAGAGATGATAAATCAGCCATGATGGAGCAGAATCGTAAACACAAAGTACACTGCAGATGCTGTGGTCAAATCAACACGTACAAAAGCTGGATGAACTCAGCAGGTTGGGCAGCATCTGTTGAAATGAGCAGTCAACGTTTTGGGCTGAGACCCTTTGTCAGGACCCTTCATCTCGGCCCAAAACGTTGACTGCTCATTTCAACGGATGCTGCCCAACCTGCTGAGTTCATCCAGCTTTTGAACATGTTGAATGGAGCAGAATCAATGGGCCAAGTGGCTGGATTCTGCTCCTATGTCTTATAGGGAGAGGGTGTAATCCTATCCTCGTAGTTCCTATCCTTAAGAATCTTTTCCAATAGTTTGCAGACCACCGACGTAAGACTCGCCGGTCTATAATTCCCAAGATTCTCCCTACTACCTTTTTTAAACAAGGGAACTACATTCCTCTGGCACCTCCCTTGGAGCCAAAGAGGATTCAGAATTCTTAGCTCCTGCTCCAGCGATCTCTTAACTTCCCACAGCAACCTGGGGTGTATCACATCCGGCCCTGGAGACTTATCAATCTTGATGTTTTTAAGAAGATCCAACACTACTTCTTCCTTAATCTCCACATTGTCCACACAGGCCTGCTCTATTTTGACTTCACCCTGATCCTGTGCTGCATTGTTTTATGTTTTAACAGATCACCATTTAAGGAGATAAGGGAGCAACCAGTTAGATGCAAGATACATTCCCACAATACTGAAGCTAATGATCTGTTAAGGATCATCATCTTCCCACAGCAGAGAAAGCAGATACTGAATTACCATCATGTATTCGAGGAGGAGCTAGAGGTTTGATCAAAAAGGGGTGGAGGTGTGAAGGTTTCTGAACAAGTGCTGGAACTGAGGCTAATCAAATGGGCCCTGGTGCAACATTTTCCAAAAGAGGGTGTATCCAAAATTAAAGACCCCACCACCCAAGACACTCTCTTCTCAACACTACTATTAGAGGTGAGGTACAAGAGCCTAAAGACACACACACATTTGAGAAACTATTTAGTATTGGGACCAGTATATTTTGGCCCAATTAAGCAGCCACCCCAATTAGTTTCATGGAAATAGTTAAAAACTATTATACCTTTTATAACTGAGTAACAAATTATGTATTTAAATGAAATACAGAGTAAATTACAACACTACGGAATCTAATGAATTTCTACAAATCTGTGTATTGGTTCCTAATAGTTATCAATGGAGGAATTCATTCCATATACACTGCCACATCCTTTGACTGTAAATGAACAAAATCAGCACATACACCTAGTACAGATAATGGACTGCCTTCATCCAGTGTTTTTGACAATTGCCTCTTCCAAATCTGCATTTTCATTGTAACATAGAAGATTATTATCAATACCTTCACAGTCTTCATTGTTTGTTAATCCTAATTTGTTGAAGTAGCAAAATAGTTGCACTTTCGCTGCCAGCCGTTTCTGCATCTCTGAACCTGAATGCTTGAAACCACAATGAGCAAAACTGTTTTGAATTTTCTTACTGTTTAATACTCACTAATTACCAGTGACAAAAATCACTGCTTTTTGAACACACAGGCAAGTGATGCTACTTAAAAACCGTTCTCTCTATGCACACTGTAGTGTCTAACAGCCACACAATATGCACTCGACTGATGCTAGTTAGAAAATGTTTGACAACAGTCTTCTGTCCCAGTTAAGTGACATAGTCCCAAATAAAAGGAATTCCAGCTATTTTCTCGATTAGTTTTTGCTCTTTAAGGGTTGTCCCAAATAAGCAGTTGCTCTGATTAACTGGTAGCCCAATTAACCAGAATCCACCATATGTGTATGTATACATATACAGTGCCAATAAAAAGTATTCCCCCCCCCCCCAGAAGATTTCATGTTTTATTGTTTTGCAACATTGATTCACTGGATTTAATTTGGCTTCTTTGACACTGATCAACAGAAGAAGGCTCTTTTGCATCAAAGTGAAAACAGATTTCTACAAAGTGAGTACAAACACTTTACACAAAATAAGCGATTACATTAGTATTCACCCTCCTTTAATGTGACACACCAAATCATCACTGGTGCAGTCAATTGGTTTTAGAAATCACATAATTAGTTAAATGGAGATCAGCTGTGTGCAGTCATGGTGTCTCAATTGATTGTAGTTAAATTGTATCTGTATCAGGAAGTCCAACTGTTAATGAGTCAGTATCATAGCAAAAAATACACCATGAAGACAAAAGAACACCCCAAGCAGCTCTGCAAAAAGATTATTGAAAAGCACAAGTCAGGAGATGGATACAAGAAAATTTCCAAGTCACTGAATATCCCTTGGAGGACAGTGAAGTCAATCATTAAGAAATAGAAAGTATATGGCACAGCTGTAAACCCGTCTGGAACAGACCATCCTCTAAAACTGAGCAACCGGACAAGAAGGGAACCAGTGAGGGAGGCCACCAAGAGGCCTAGGACAACTCTGGAGCAGTTACAAGCTTCAGTGACTGAGATGGGAGAGACTGAACATACAACTGTTTCCTGGTTGCTTCACCAGTTGCAGCTTTATGGGAGAATGGCAAAGAAAAGGCCATGGTTGAAGAATACTCACAAGAAATCTCAGCTGGAGTTTGCCAGAAAGTGTTTGGGAGAAATTGAAGAAGGTTCTATGGTCTTATGAAACCAAATTTGAGCTTTTTTGTCATCAGACTAAACGCTACGTTTGGCATATGTCGAACAATGCACATCATCAAAAACATACCGTGAAGCGTGGTGGTGGCTGCATCGTGCTGTGGGATGCTTCACTGCAGCAGGCCCTGGAAGGCCTGTGAATGTAGAGGGAAAAATGAATACAACGAAATGCAAGGAAAACCTGATGCAATCATGCAAGGGAACTGCGACTTGGGATAAGAATTGTTTTCCTGTAAGACAATGACCCCAAACATAAAGCCACAACTATACATGAATGGCTTAAAAACAACAAAATTATTGTCCTGGAGTAGCCAAGTCAGAGTCCAGACTTCAATCCAATTGAGAATTTGTGGCTGGACTTGAAAAGAGCTGTTCATTCACGATCCCCATGCAATCTGACAGAGCTCGAGCAGTTTTGTAAAGAAGAATGGGGAAAAACTGCAGTGTCCAGATGTGCAAAGCTGATAGAGACCTATCCACACAGACTCAAGGCTGTAATTGCTGCCAAGGGTGAATCTATTAAATACTGACTGGAACTACGGGACATAGCCTCAAGATTCGGGGGAGTAGATTTAGGATAGGGATGAGAAGGAACTACTTTTCTCAGAGAGTGGTGAACCTGTGGAATTCTTTGCCTAGTGAAGCAGTGGAGGCCACCTCAGTAAATATATTTAAGACAAGTTTGGCTAGATTTTTGCATAGTAAGAGAATTAAAGATTATGAGGAAAAGGTAGGTGGAGATGAGTCCATGGCCAGATCAGCCTTGATTTTATTGATTGGTGGAGCAGGCTTGACAGGCCAGATGGCCGACTCCTACTTCTATTTCTTATGTTCTGACTTGAAGGAGGTGAGTAATTATACAATCAATTATTTTGTGTTTAATAAATTTAGACCAATTTGTAGAAATTTGTTTTCACTTTGACATGAAAGTCATTTCTGTGTGCCTATATATATTTCTTGTTATAATTTGTAGTCTTGTTTTATGCATTGCATTGTATTGCTGCTACAGAACAACAAAGTTCATGATATTTGTCAGTGATAATAGAACTGATAAACCTAACCCTGAACAGTCCACTCCAGCTCCTGGTTCCTCTGCCCTTAGACTAAAAATTCAACGTGTGATATTCTTGGTCAGCTGGGCTTGTGGAAAATTGTAGAAGTCAAACACAGATTGCTTTTTCAGAGAGGCACACACAGGCCCAGTGATTCAAACGGTTCAATAATTTACTGTAAAGCAAACCAGCCAGACATATGATCGATTCTCCCACCACTGAAGCCCATTACCTCATCATGGCTTTGAAATCCTGCCACTCGTTGAGAGATAACAGTAGGAGCCCACAGCTACATTGCCTCGGCTACTTTCAAAAATGGTTTTATTAACACACTTTTGAGTAAACATCTGATTTAATGATTTAGTCAAAAAATAAATTCCAAATTCTGTAAAGTGAAAAGTGTGCTGCAGACTGTTGCAGTCAGCTGTGGCCATTATCTAGGGAATGTTCATTTTCCCCATGTGGAAGAGGAACCAACTCAAGGTAGCTTGCCAGTTAGCACCCAAGAGTAGAGGAAGCTCATTGTCTCTGTCAGTCCGACCCCCAAGCACAGGAAGCAATTTTTGATTGTGACTTATCTCTCACCCATGGTGTTTGTGAAATGCCCACAGGGTGACCTGTCTGGGGTTGGCCTGCTATCAGTCAACTCCCTGGTACAAAGAGTGTTCAACCCATCAAGAATCCTCAACTAGCCCAGCTGAGACATCAACCCTACCTCAACTCTAGTTCCAACCCTGAACTTCAGTAACATAACCACAGTAATGACAATGACATGGATGGAGAGGAGGTAACTTTGTAAAAAAAATAATCCTCTCCCCCCAATCACAGTGATGTGTCTGACATCATTCAGGATATCTTTGTACTCATAACAGGGAGGAGGAGAAATATTTCTGGTAACACAGAGTGATAGTGCAGGGAGCCAGTCTCTATCAGTACAATGTAGATAAATCAGTATCAGGTTTGTTATCACTGAATTATATGATGTGACATTTGTTGTTTTGCAGCAGGAGTACAGTGCAAAGATGTAAAATTACTGTAAATTACAAAATAAACAGCAAAAAATATGAATAATGCAATCATGTTCATAGATTCATGGACCATTCAGAAAGCTGAGAGCAGAGGGGAAGAAGTACTTCTTAAAATGTTGAGTGTATGTCTTTCGGCTCCTGTACCATCTCCTTGATTGTAGTAATGAGAAGAGGGCATGTCCTGGGTGACTAAGGGCCATGGAACACTACAGCACAGAAACAGGCCCTTTGGCCAAATTATTATTCTGCTGATTCCCATCGACCTGCACCTAGACCACAGCCCTCCATACCCCTCCCAGCCACGTACTTATCCAAACTTCTCTTAAATGTTGAAATTGAATCCACACCCACCACTTGCGATGGCAACTCTTTCTATATTCTCACCATCCTGAGTGAAGAAGATCCCCATCACGTTCCCCTTAAACATTTCACCTTTCACCCTTAACCCATGATATTTAGTTCTAGTCTTACACAACCTCAGTGAAAAAAGTCTGCTTGCATTTACCCTATCTATACCCCTCATAATTTTGTATACCTCTACCAACTCTCCCCTCAATTATCTACATTTGAGAGAATAAAATTGTAACCTATTTGACCTTTCCCTATAACTCAGGTCCTCCAATCACAGCAACATCCTTGTAAGTTTTCTCTGCACTCTATCCTTATTTACATCTTTCCTGTAGGTAGGTGACTAAAACTGCACATAATATTCCACCAACATAACATCCTGACCCCAACACTCAATACATTGACTTTTGAAGGCCAATGTGCAAACAACTCTCTTTACGACCTTATCTACCTGTGATGGAACTTTCAAGGAATTATGGACCTGTATTCCCAGGCCCCTGTTTCCACCACACTCCTCAGTGCTGTTGGCCAGAAAGAATGCAGGAATGGAGATGGCCATTTTGTGAGACTGCCCTTGCAGTCACTATTTTGTGAATTTCTTGATGAACTGATTCTTGCTCTGGGATAACTTAATCAGAGCAATTGAGTGTGGATACAAGGAGTTTCAGCTGATGACCTGCTAAACCTGAGACTATTCTCAGGCAAGTAGCTCCTTGGAGGAGAAGGCTCATTGTCATGGTCACCTGATCTGAACCAGTCAATGTTGAAAAGAACAAAAGGCACAAGAGTCTGAGGAAAAGGACCTTAGAACAATGCTGGCTGCAGCCCTGGGCCAGAGCCTGTAAGAAGTTGGTCCAGGTAGGTCAGGTGACCTTGACCCAACAGATTTAGATTCAGTTTATTGTCACTTAGAAACCACAAATGCAATGCAGTTAAAAAATGAGATGACGTTCCTCCAGAACGATATCACAAAAGCATATGACAAAACAGACTACACCAGAAAATCCACGTAACATTTGGCAATCCCCAATCCAGAGTCCGGAGAGGCTGCTGCATATTAATATCGCGCTACCGTCTTAGCGCGTTCCCCGGAAAGGAGTTCCAAATCCACCAGACAAAACAAGACCAAAAACTAAAGCTACAAGACCTGAACAAAACCACATAGTTACAACATATACTTACAACAGTGCAAACAATAGCATAATTGATAAAAGAAAAACAGACCATGGGCACAGTAAAAATAGTCCAAAGATGTTAAAGGACTATAAGTTCAAAAGAAATCACCACACAGTTTCCACAAGTCCCCAGGGTCCCGACAGACTCGCCATCCCACGCCGGCGGCAGAAGGGAATACCCCCGCTATGGACTTCCACGCTGCCGCCCGACTCAGCCTCGCAGACGCAGCACACAGTGAAAGCTCCATCGAAACCAGCCTCGCAGACACAGCACACACCGAAAGCGACCTGACCGCAGCGGACTCCGAGTCCGTTGAACCTCCGAGCCTCCGATCATCCCCTCCGGCACGGCTTCTCCGAGCACCATCCTCTGCCAAGCGTATTAAGACGGCCCGACCAACGGCCATCGGCAACTCGACCCTGAGGACTGGGGGTCTGTTCTTCCCAGCAGAGACCCGGACCTCACAGCAGCAGCAGCAGCAACGAAGAAGGTCTTCCTGGAGAAGTTCCCGATGTTCCTCTGTGCTCCCACGTCCGTTTTCAATCGATTATGATTGCACACAGCACCCCACTTCACAAATAACAGATAACCAGCTCCGGAGTGGCTGCTGCAAGCTGCATCGTGCTGCCATCTTGGAGTCCAACAGGATGGAAATATGACATTTGAACTGATGAGGTTTAAAAAGAAAGGAGCTTGAATAGAATGCAGTGACAACTCTCCAGACACCAACCATCGCAGATGTGGAGGACCATATGGAGATCGGAGTTGAACCACGAGGAATGAATGGCCAGTGTAGACTGCTTTCCTGGGTAATACTGTTTTGCTTCATTGACTCTTCATGGAGGGTCAGGGATTCTAATGGGGTACACACAGGTAGTTTGTGAGCCCACGTGCTTTTAGTGGAGACAGTAAAGTTCACTTGTCGGTAAATACAGATTCTTTCTGGGCCTCTCTGATTACTAAGGGGTAAATCCTTATTACAGTGTCCTACCCTGGTTTGTCCTCTCAGTGTAACACTTCACATTTGTCTGCATTAAACTCCATCTGCCATTTTTCCAGCTGGTCCTAATCGTTGATAACTTTCCTCACCTGTTTACTACACCCCCAATCCTGGCGTCATCCACAAATTTGCTGATCCAGTTAACCACATTATCATCCAGATCATTTGAGATAGATGACAAGCAACAAAGGACCCAGCAGGGATCCCTGCAGCACACCATTAGTCAGAGGCATACATCTACGACCGCTCTCTGGCTTCTCCCATAAAGCTAATGTCTAATGCAGTTTACTACCTCATCTTGAATGTCAATTTTCTAGACCTTCTTGACCAACCTCCCACGTGATACCTTGTCAAATGCCTTACTAAAATCTATATAGACAATATCCACTGCTTTGCTTTCATCAACATACCTGGTAACCTAATCAAAAAGATCTTTAAGATTGGTTTGACACTACCTACCAAGCACAATGCCATGCTGATGATCCCTAATCAATTTCTGTCTATCCAACGACTGATATCCAGTCCCTTAGAGTACTTTCCAATAACTTACCCACTACTGATGTGAGGCTCACTGGCCTATAATTTCCTGGTTTATTTTCAGAGCCTGTCTTAAACAGCAGAAAAACATTAGCTATCCTCCAATCCTACAATATCTCACCTGTTGCTAAGGATAATTTAAATATCTCTGCCAGGGCCTCTGCAGTTTCTCCACTAGCCTCCTGCAGGATCTGAAGGAACAACTTGTCAGGCCCTGAGGACTTAGCCATACTAATTTGACTCCTCCAAGACAGCAAACCTCCTCCTCTGTAATCTGTATACAGTCTGTGACCTCACTGCAGCTTTGCCTCACTTGTATAGAATCCGCGTCCATCTCCCAAGTAAATACAGGTACAAAAAAATCCATTGAAGATCTCCCCCATCTCTTTTGTCTCCATGCACAGATGACCACTCTGATTTTCCGGAGGTCTGATTGTATCCCTTGTTATCCTTATGATGAATGCTGCCTTCATGAGGTATTACTCTTTGAAAATGTCCTCGAAAATGGTGAGGGTTGTGCCCATGATCGAGCTGGCTGAGTCTACAATCCTCTGCAGTCTCTTACAATCCAGTTATTTGGAGTCTAATCCGAGCCTGGGCTATGACCTGAACTATAATGTCTCTGATAAGTTCTGGTATCGTGCTACAACCTGCAACCTCTTGTGAAATTTCTCACCTCATCTCCTCCAACCAGAATATTCCCAATTTACACAGCAAACTCCCACCCCATCCAGCCTTTCTCTCCTCTCTCCCAATCCCATGAAAATTGCATACATTGCACGCTCTGCCACAGAGACCCCTAATCTGCTCCTTCCTCTCTGATACCATAGTTTCAATCTATGATCAATGCCTCGCTCATTATGTTTCAATTATTTTCCTGCTTCCTAGACTTTTATGAAACCTCTGGAGGAAGACCTGATAACTCATTATTTTGCAGGTTGTGAATCCCTTCCTGATTGTAAGGAAGTGTAGGTGTTTGGTTGGGATGTACTGCACTGAGGGGGAGGGACAGCTTCTGATCACCTACAGCCTGGACACTGAGTAGGGCTCCAGATGTGATTCCCTACCCTGACAGGACATTTGCTGAGAAATGCATATTCAATCAACATCTCATTTTCTCAAAAGAAACCTATCAGACTGCATTCCTTCCGTCAGAACAATTAAAGTTTTAAGGAATTGCAAACATCTCAAAGAGATAAAAGCCTCAGAGCAGCCAATGGACATCCCTGCGAGACATCACCCTCACCCTGAGGGCAATGGACATCCCTGAGAGACATCACCCTCACCCTGAGGGCAATGGACATCCCTGCGAGACATCACCCTCACCCTGAGGGCAATGGACATCCCTGCGAGACATCACCCTCACCCTGGGCAATGGACATCCCTGCGAGACATCACCCTCACCCTGAGGGCAATGGACATCCCTGCGAGACATCACCCTCACCCTGGGCAATGGACATCCCTGCGAGACATCACCCTCAACCTGAGGGCAATGGACATCCCTGCGAGACATCACCCTCACCCTGGGCAATGGACATCACCCTCACCCTGGGCAATGGACATCACCCTCACCCTGGGCAATGGACATCACCCTCACCCTGAGGGCAATGGACATCCCTGCGAGACATCACCCTCACCCTGAGGGCAATGGACATCCCTGCGAGACATCACCCTCACCCTGGGCAATGGACATCACCCTCACCCTGGGCAATGGACATCCCTGCGAGACATCACCCTCACCCTGAGGGCAATGGACATCCCAGAGAGACATCACCCTCACCCTGGGCAATGGACATCCCAGAGAGACATCACCCTCACCCTGAGGGCAATGGACATCACCCTCACCCTGGGCAATGGACATCACCCTCACCCTGGGCAATGGACATCCCAGAGAGACATCACCCTCACCCTGAGGGCAATGGACATCCCTGCGAGACATCACCCTCACCCTGGGCAATGGACATCCCTGAGACATCACCCTCACCCTGGGCAATGGACATCACCCTCACCCTGGGCAATGGACATCACCCTCACCCTGGGCAATGGACATCACCCTCACCCTGGGCAATGGACATCACCCTCACCCTGGGCAATGGACATCACCCTCACCCTGGGCAATGGACATCACCCTCACCCTGGGCAATGGACATCACCCTCACCCTGGGCAATGGACATCACCCTCACCCTGGGCAATGGACATCCCTGAGACATCACCCTCACCCTGAGGGCAATGGACATCCCTGCGAGACATCACCCTCACCCTGAGGGCAATGGACATCCCTGCGAGACATCACCCTCACCCTGAGGGCAATGGACATCCCTGCGAGACATCACCCTCACCCTGAGGGCAATGGACATCCCTGCGAGACATCACCCTCACCCTGAGGGCAATGGACATCCCTGCGAGACATCACCCTCACCCTGAGGGCAATGGACATCCCTGCGAGACATCACCCTCACCCTGAGGGCAATGGACATCCCTGCGAGACATCACCCTCACCCTGAGGGCAATGGACATCCCAGAGAGACATCACCCTCACCCTGAGGGCAATGGACATCCCAGAGAGACATCACCCTCACCCTGAGGGCAATGGACATCCCAGAGAGACATCACCCTCACCCTGAGGGCAATGGACATCCCAGAGAGACATCACCCTCACCCTGAGGGCAATGGACATCCCAGAGAGACATCACCCTCACCCTGAGGGCAATGGACATCCCTGCGAGACATCACCCTCACCCTGAGGGCAATGGACATCCCTGCAAGACATCACCCTCACCCTGAGGGCAATGGACATCCCTGCAAGACATCACCCTCACCCTGAGGGCAATGGACATCCCTGCAAGACATCACCCTCACCCTGAGGGCAATGGACATCCCTGCAAGACATCACCCTCACCCTGGGCAATGGACATCCCTGCGAGACATCACCCTCACCCTGGGCAATGGACATCCCAGAGAGACATCACCCTCACCCTGAGGGCAATGGACATCCCAGAGTGACAACACCCTCACCCTGGGCAATGGACATCACCCTCACCCTGGGCAATGGACATCCCTGCAAGACATCACCCTCACCCTGAGGGCAATGGACATCCCAGAGTGACATCACCCTCACCCTGAGGGCAATGGACATCCCTGCGAGACATCACCCTCACCCTGGGCAATGGACATCCCAGAGAGACATCACCCTCACCCTGAGGGCAATGGACATCCCTGCGAGACATCACCCTCACCCTGGGCAATGGACATCCCTGCGAGACATCACCCTCACCCTGAGGGCAATGGACATCCCAGAGAGACATCACCCTCACCCTGGGCAATGGACATCCCTGCGAGACATCACCCTCACCCTGAGGGCAATGGACATCCCTGCGAGACATCACCCTCACCCTGAGGGCAATGGACATCCCTGCGAGACATCACCCTCACCCTGAGGGCAATGGACATCCCTGCAAGACATCACCCTCACCCTGAGGGCAATGGACATCCCAGAGAGACATCACCCTCACCCTGGGCAATGGACATCACCCTCACCCTGGGCAATGGACATCCCAGAGAGACATCACCCTCACCCTGGGCAATGGACATCCCAGAGAGACATCACCCTCACCCTGGGCAATGGACATCCCTGCGAGTCATCACCCTCACCCTGAGGGCAATGGACATCCCAGAGAGACATCACCCTCACCCTGGGCAATGGACATCACCCTCACCCTGGGCAATGGACATCCCTGCGAGACATCACCCTCACCCTGGGCAATGGACATCCCTGCGAGACATCACCCTCACCCTGAGGGCAATGGACATCCCAGAGAGACATCACCCTCACCCTGAGCAATGGACATCCCTGCGAGACATCACCCTCACCCTGAGCAATGGACATCCCAGAGAGACATCACCCTCACCCTGGGCAATGGACATCCCAGAGAGACATCACCCTCACCCTGAGGGCAATGGACATCCCTGCAAGACATCACCCTCACCCTGAGGGCAATGGACATCCCTGCGAGACATCACCCTCACCCTGAGGGCAATGGACATCCCAGAGAGACATCACCCTCACCCTGGGCAATGGACATCCCTGCGAGACATCACCCTCACCCTGAGGGCAATGGACATCCCTGCAAGACATCACCCTCACCCTGAGGGCAATGGACATCCCTGCGAGACATCACCCTCACCCTGGGCAATGGACATCCCAGAGAGACATCACCCTCACCCTGGGCAATGGACATCCCTGCGAGACATCACCCTCACCCTGAGGGCAATGGACATCCCTGCGAGACATCACCCTCACCCTGGGCAATGGACATCCCAGAGAGACATCACCCTCACCCTGAGGGCAATGGACATCACCCTCACCCTGGGCAATGGACATCCCTGCGAGACATCACCCTCACCCTGGGCAATGGACATCCCAGAGAGACATCACCCTCACCCTGGGCAATGGACATCCCTGCGAGACATCACCCTCACCCTGAGGGCAATGGACATCCCAGAGAGACATCACCCTCACCCTGGGCAATGGACATCCCAGAGAGACATCACCCTCACCCTGAGGGCAATGGACATCCCAGAGAGACATCACCCTCACCCTGGGCAATGGACATCCCTGCGAGACATCACCCTCACCCTGGGCAATGGACATCCCTGAGACATCACCCTCACCCTGGGCAATGGACATCACCCTCATCCTGGGCAATGGACATCCCTGCGAGACATCACCCTCACCCTGAGGGCAATGGACATCCCTGCAAGACATCACCCTCACCCTGGGCAATGGACATCCCAGAGAGACATCACCCTCACCCTGAGGGCAATGGACATCCCTGCGAGACATCACCCTCACCCTGAGGGCAATGGACATCCCTGAGAGACATCACCCTCACCCTGGGCAATGGACATCCCTGCAAGACATCACCCTCACCCTGGGCAATGGACATCACCCTCACCCTGGGCAATGGACATCCCAGAGAGACATCACCCTCACCCTGGGCAATGGACATCCCTGCGAGACATCACCCTCACCCTGGGCAATGGACATCCCAGAGAGACATCACCCTCACCCTGGGCAATGGACATCCCAGAGAGACATCACCCTCACCCTGAGGGCAATGGACATCCCTGCAAGACATCACCCTCACCCTGAGGGCAATGGACATCCCTGCGAGACATCACCCTCACCCTGAGGGCAATGGACATCCCAGAGAGACATCACCCTCACCCTGGGCAATGGACATCCCAGAGAGACATCACCCTCACCCTGAGGGCAATGGACATCCCTGCGAGACATCACCCTCACCCTGAGGGCAATGGACATCCCTGAGAGACATCACCCTCACCCTGGGCAATGGACATCCCTGCAAGACATCACCCTCACCCTGGGCAATGGACATCACCCTCACCCTGGGCAATGGACATCCCAGAGAGACATCACCCTCACCCTGGGCAATGGACATCCCTGCGAGACATCACCCTCACCCTGGGCAATGGACATCCCAGAGAGACATCACCCTCACCCTGGGCAATGGACATCCCAGAGAGACATCACCCTCACCCAGGCTGAAAAACCATCACCGGTGATAGCAGGAATGAGGTTTGTCCCACAGAGTGAGTGCTGTCCTTTGCATCCTCGTCATGAGCTACATCTACTCACAAAGAAACAGGAATTGCAAACACATTGTAGACTGCTTCAATGAGCACATTTGTTCTGCAACAACAGGTGGGATTTCCCAGTGCCCACTTATTTCATTTCTAATCCCCATTCCTGGTGTGACATGTCGGGCCATGGCTTCTACTGCCACAATGAGCCCACTCAGGGTGGATCAGCAACACCTCCTATTGCATCCGGGTAGCCTCCAACCTGATGGAATGAACATTGATTTCTTTAACTTCTGGTAATTTCTCTCTCCCTCCCCCCCCCCCTTTTCCCATTTCCTATTCTGGTTCTCCTCTCACCCCCACCCACTCTTCTCACCTGCCCATCAACTTCCTCTGGTTCTCCTCCTCCTTCCCTCTCTCTCGTGGTCCACTCTCCTTTCCTATCAGATCAAACCTTCTTCAGCACTTTACCTCTTCCACCTATCATCTCCCAGCTTCACACTTCATCTCCCTCCCTCCTCCAGCTGCCTACCTTTCCCCTCACTTGGTCTCACCTATCACCTGCTAGTTTGGCTTCCCCTCCCCTCTTTTCCTGGCTTTTTCCCCCTTCCTTTTTTCCTTTTTTCACCAGTCCTGGTGAAGAGTCTTAACATAAATGTCAACATGACAGGCCATCCTCTCTTTTTGCTGCTGCCATCAGGAGGGAAGCACAGGAGCTTCAGGCTCACCACTGGGTGCAGGAACAGTTGTTCCCCCTCAACCTTCAGGCTCTTGAACCAATCTTCACTCAGCTCAATACTGAACTGATTCCACAACCTATGGACTCACCTTCAAGGACTCTTCTTCTCATGTCCTTAATATTTATTGCTTATTTATTTTTATTACAATTTATTTATTTTTGAATGTACACAATTTGTTGTCTTTTACACACTGGTTGAACGCCCACTTGGAGTGGTCTTTTCATTGATTCTATGATGGTTATTATTCTATTATGGATTTATTCAGTTTGCCCACAAGAAAATGAATCCTCAGGGTTGTAAATGGTGATATATGTGTACTTTGATAACAAAATTTACTTTGAACTTTAAACTGCTAATTCTCCTCCATAGACGCTGCCCGGCCTGCTGAGTTCCTCCAGTATTCAGTGTGTGTTGCTCTGGATTTCCAGCATCCCATCCGCAGAATCTCCTGTGTTTAGGAATTGCAAACAAATGTGATGCAGACGTTTGATGAGGCTGCCTTTGCGAGCAACGTTAACTACCTCACGGGTGCACACTGGTGTTGTGTTCTGGGATGTTTATTCTACAGGGTGAGCAGACTTTCATTCCAGGTTGTAATCTATTTATAAGGACATTCTCTGAGGATTGGCTGTAGTAGCCAAGTCCTTCATTAAAATCGCCCCTGAGATGGAAACAAGAGTGAATTGTGCGAGTCTGGTTGGGAACTGATCACCTTATTCAAGCTGCTCCTTCCAAAGCACCCAGGACCCATTCATTAGCGTAAATTGTGGCTGTCACCTGAGACCAGTAATGTGGAGATAGTCCTCTCAGAGATGTGTGTTGCTGCAGAGCAGAGGGGGTCTGCACTTCATCATGCAAGTGACAACTTCAGCTCGTTTCAGTTCTGAATTCTGAATAGCATGCCATCATCAAAGTTCAAAGTCCAAGTAAATTTATTATCAAAGTACATCTATGTTATCATATACAACACTCGGATTCAATTTCTTACAGGCATTTACAGGAAAATAAAAAAGTGCAATAAAATTTATGAAAAACTACCTATAACAAAGACTAACAAACAGCAATGTACAAAAGAAGACAAATTGTACAAATAATAAAACAAGTAAATAAATAATACATGAGTCTCAGTACTATTCGAAAGTGAGTTTGTGGGTTTCCTCTGAGTGCTGTGGCGTCCTCCCACTTTCCATTGACATATGGGTTAGGTTCAGTGAGCTATGTTGGTGCCAGAAGTGAGATGACACTTGTGGGCTGCCCCTACTGTGTTGCTTATTGACACGAGTGATGCATTGCATTACAGCACAATAGCTGATGACCCATGGAACACGCTGACAAATTCAGCCACTAATGAAGCCCAACCCAAACTAACAGGCTTCTGGCCTGTGCGCCAGAAGCCTGATTCCCAGGCCAGACATCCCATTTCCCTGTTGCTCCCACACCCCTTCAACTGTTCCTTCCAATTTTTAATTACTGCTCTTTTCAGAGCTAAATATAGACTTGTTTCCAAGTCTAGCAGTGAGCTGCATGAAATTGAATTCTATGTTCCCCACGCAGACAATAGTGGAGTCCTGTCAGAGGTATCTCAAACACAAAAACCATCATCTCCCATGCATAACATTAGTTTGGTTAATAAAGTACTCACTTTAATTGGGAACTCAGTGATGGGTTGATGCTGTATTTTTGGAACAAGCTGATATTCAGCTCATTTTATTGGGAGCTGTTGTATTTGGAAGCCTTGATAATCCATCACTTAGACTTGGTTCTTAGTCCTGGATTCACAGACATCATCTTTCCAGTCAAGGAGACTAGGATATTAGAGCAAGGATGTAATGCTGAGGCTTTATAAGGCATTGGACAGACTACACTTGGAGTATTGTGAGCAGTTTTGGGCCCTTTATCTAAGAAAAGATGTGTTGGCATTGGAGATGGTCCAGAGGATGCTCTGGGCCTGCACTCACTGGAATTTAGGAGAATGGGGTGATGGATCATATTGAAACCTGTCGAATATTGAAAGGCTCAGATAGAATGGATGTGGAGAGGATGTTTCCGAAAGTGGGGAGTTTAGGAACAGAGAGCACAGCCTCAGAATAAAAGGACATCCATTTAGAGATGAGGAATTTCTTTAGTCAGAGGCTGGTGGATCTAAGTAATTTGTTGCCACAAAAGGCTGTGGGGAACAAGTAAATGGGTATATTTAAAGTGGAGGTTGATCAATTCCTGATTAGTCAGAGCATCAGAGGTTACTGGGAGAAGCCAGGTAGAGAATGTGGTTTAAAGAGATAATAAATCAGCCATGATAGAATGGTGAAGCAGACCTGATGGTTTGATTGACTTAATTCCACTCCTATGTCTTATGGTCTAATCCATAGAATTAGAAAGCCATTACAAAACCACTCGGCCCTTCAAAACAATGCTAACTCCCAGAGGTGCAATCCAGTCACCCCCATCCCCCACTCTCCCCACCCTCTGGCCAATTATTCCCATGAGCTTCAATTACTACTCTTCCAGCATGTCCTGTCCCCTCCTGTCACAACCACAGATTCGGCAGCACAGCGGCTACGGCAATTGCATTCGTGAATATGCACATGTCTGCTAATTATTATTTCATTGTGATAGTACTTAACTCCATTCTTTCTGTCGTAGTGCTTGTCAAGACTTGAACCCAGCACAACAATGCTTTGCTGCCTGTTTGTATTTAGCCTTGCCTGAGAAATTAGATTGTCGAAGCAACTGACTCTGAAGACTAGCAGTATTCATTTTATATTTAGTTATTCCTTTCCGCTGGCCGCTGTGTTGGCTTCGTTTTCCATTTGAGAGTTTTAGTTAACAGCTCTCTTTGGCCTTGCGTTTATTGTTTTCTTTTCCCTCTAACTGTTCGCATTAAAATCTATGAACTATTGACCACACTTGGGCCGTAACAGAACCCAGTGACTCCTCCAAAGATTCATCCACTACTCACTCTGCTTTCTCTGCCTCACTGCTGGCTCCATCCTCCCCAAGGCGTCCAGGAACATTTTATACATCGATTTGGAATCTGAACCCAATATATCCAGGTCAAAACGAGGGGCATCATTTTCAGGTGACTGGATGAAAGTATAGGAGGATGTCAGAGATAGGTTATTTACCGAGTGGTGGGTGCGTGGAATATCCTGCCGGGGCTGGTACTAGAGGCAGATACATTGGGGCACTTTTTAAAAACTGTTAAATAGGCAGATGGATGATTGCAGAATGAAGAGTTATATGGGAGGCGAGGGTTAGATTGATCTTGGAGTAGGTTAAAAGGTCGGCATAACATTGTGGGCCGAAGGGACTGCACTGTAATGGTCTACATTGGAGACTTTAATTGACAGCAAACGCCTGTTATTGTACTGACAATGGGCGGCAGTGCTGAGTATGTTCACCATAATGTTGCTTTAGTTTTGCGGAGAGATTTTTCTTGCTGGGCTTGTGTTCTCAAGAGTGAAAGAGGCTGAGGAGGTGATCTGAGAGATGTGCATAAAACTATGATGCATCAACAGGGGAGATAGAGGCTTTGTTTTAACCGTGGTTGGGTATAATAAACAGGAGGACAGAGGATTACAGTGCGAGGAAGGCATTTTAAAGGGGATTAAGTGGCATTTTTTTTTAAAGTGATGCCAGAGGAGGTGCTGGAGTCAGATGTAGTCACCATGGTTAAGAGACATTTAGACAGGCTCTTGAATAGGCAAGATTCAGTGAAGAGCTTGTCTTGGGTACTGTTCATTATACAGCATATAGAGTTAGAACAAGGTAAAACAATTAACAGAATGTGGAATAAAGTGTAAAAGCTATTGCAAAAGTGCAGTGCAAGTAAATGATAAAGTAAAAGGTCATAGCATGGTAGATTGTATGGCCAAGAGTCCGTCTTATTATACAAGAGGTCCAATCAATAGTCTGATATCAGTGGGGTAGAAGCTGTCTCTTGAGCTTGGTGGGACGTGCTTTCAGGCTTTTGTATCTTTTGGTGAGGGGGGGGGGGTAGAGAGAATATCCAGGGCCTTTGACTATGTTAACTACTTCACTGAGGCACTAAGAAGGATAGACAGAATCCATGGAATGGAGGATGATGTGTAAAACTGTGTCCAGAACTCTCTGAAGTTTCTTGCAGTCACCAATTTACCACAGCTGATGGGAGGAAGGTTATCGGTGGAGCAGCTGGGACTGGGCCCGGGACACTGGCCTAGGGACCTGCTGTTGGAATGACTGACCTCCAAAACCCACTGTGCACAGCCAACAGTGACTTCAGACCCCGGCTCCCGGTTTATTGTTTCACCGGGGACTGGAGGGGTCACCCGCCAACCAGAACGTCTCGCAGAAACATGCCCTTTGCCAAGATTTATTATAAAATAGAATGTATCCTCCATGGATCAGACCCATACTGCGAAGTTGAAGATTGAAACTTTTCCCAAATTAACTCACAAACGGTGCGCTGCTGCCCCCTCCTGGCATAGAGGTGAGCTGCGTGGGACCAGCACAGAATCAGAATCAAGCCCTACGTCGCAACACTTTATATAAGGAAATAGGAACAAAATTATGCCGTTCGACCCATCGAGTCTATTCCACCATGGCTGATTTATTATCCTTCTCAACCCCATTCTCCTGTCTTCTCCCCGTAACCGTTAAATGCACTGAATGACTTGACCTGCACAGCCGTCTGTGGGAATGAATTCCACAGATTCACTACTTACTGACTAAAGAAATTCCTCCTCACCTCTGTTCTGAATGGATGTCCCTCTAAGCTGAGGCCGTGCACTCTGGTCCTAGACTCTCACACTCCAGGAAACATTCTCTCCCATTCACTCAATCTAGGCATTTCAATATGCAGTAGGTTTCAATGAAATCTCTCCTCATTCAAAGGTTTTCAAAGGTACATTTAATGTCAGAGAAATGTATACAATATCATGTTCAGGTTCAGTTTATTGTCATTTAAAAACCACAAATGCAATGCAGTTAGAAAATGTGACAACTTTCCTCCAGAATTATATCACAAAAGCACGTGACAAAACAGACTTCACCAGAAAATCCACATAACGTTTGGCAATCCCCAATCCAGAGTCCGGAGAGGCTGCTGTGTATTAATATCACTCTACCACCTTAGTGCATTCCCCAGAAAGGAGCTCCAAACCCACCAGACCAAAACAAGACCAAAAACTAAAGCTACAAGACCTGGACAAAACCACATAGTTACAACAGTGCAAACAATACCATAATATGATTTTTTTTTAAAACAGACCATGGGCACGGTAAAAATAGGATATACATCCTTAAATACTTTTACTTTGCAACCATCCATGAAAACAGAGTGCCCCCAAAGAATGAATGACAGTTAAATGTTAGAACCCAAAGTCCCCCCATCTCCTCCCTCCCATGTGTCAGTGGCAGCTAGCAGCAATCCCCCCCCAGCAAAAAAAAGCATCTGCATCCACCACCAAGCACTCAAGCGTGAGCAAGGCAACAGCAAAGACATAGACTTGCAGTACTCCAAAGACCGCTTATTCCCCCGGTATTTAACATACCACGGGCTCTCTCTCTCCCTAATAACAGAGAAAGTGATGTCTCCATTTCACAGCAAGAGGGGACTCATAAATAACTCTCTGGTTTATGATGTTAAAAGTCTGTTGCGTCGCTTTTTGCAAGCCCTGTGCCCAAAGCTCTCGGATCTCTGAACACACAGCCTTAGATCTTCCATCTCCCACAACGCACCAGTGACCAGTGAGTCTTACCTCAGTGGCTGGTAAGTTGATGGAGAAGATCCTGAGAGGCAGGATTTATGAACATTTGAAGAGGCACAATATGATTAGGAATAGTCAACATGGCTTTGTCAAGGCAGGTCCTGCCTTATGAGCCTGACTGAATTTTTTGAGGATGTGACTAAACACATTGATGAAGGAAGAGCAGTAGATGTAGTGTATATGGATTTCAGTAAGACATTTGATAAGGTACTCCATGCAAGGTTTATTGAGAAAGTAAGGAGTCATGGGATCCAGGGGGATATTGCTTTGTGGATCCAGAACTGGCTTGCCCACAGAAGGGAAAGAGTGGTTGTAGATGGGTCATATTCTGCACGGAGATCGGTGACCAGTGGAGTGCCTCAGGGATCTGTTCTGGGACCCCTTCTCTTCATGATTTTTATAAATGACCTGGATGAGGAAGTGGAGGGTTGGGTTAGTAAGTTTGCTGATGACACAAAGGTTGGAGGTGTTGTGGATAGTGTGGAAGGCTGCCAGAGGTTGCAAAGGGACATTGATAGGATGCAAAACTTGGCTAAGAAGTGGTAGATGGAGTTCAACCCAGATAAGTGTGAAGTGGTTCATGTTGGTAGTTCAAATATGATGGCAGAATATAGTATTAATGGTAAGACTCTTGGTAGTGTGGAGGATCAGAGGGATCTTGGGGTCCGAGTCCATAGGATGCTCAAAGCAGCTGCACATGTTGACTCTGTGGTTAAGAAGACGTATGGTGCATTGGCCTTCATCAATCATGGAATTGAATTTAGGAGCCGAGAGATAATGTTGCAGCTATATAGGACCCTGGTCAGACCCCACTTTATGCAGAAGAGATTTTACAAGGATGTCGCCTGGATTGGGGAGCATGCCTTATGAGAAAAGGTTGAGTGAACTTGGCCTTTTCTCCTTGGAATGAAGGAGGATTAGAGGTGTATAAGATGATGAGAGGCATTGATCGTGTGGATAGTCAGAGGCTTTTTCCCAGGGCTGAAATGGCTAGCACGAGAGGACACAGGTTTAAGGTGCTGGGGAGTAGGTACAGAGGAGATGTCGGGGTAAGTTCTTACTCAGAGAGTGATGAGTACATGGAATGGGCTGCTTGGCAGAGGTGGTGGAGGCAGATACTGTAGGGTTTAAGAGACTCTTAGATAGGTACAAGGAGCTTAGTAAAATAGAGGGCTATAGGTAAGCCTAGTAATTTCTAAGGTAGGGACATGTTCGCCACAACTTTGTGGGCCGAAGGGCCTGTATTGTGCTGTAGGTTTTCTATGTTTCTACAGTGGACACCAACCTCTGATCTCCCTTTCTCCAGAGCCATGAAAACTCGGTCCTCCAAAGGAGAGCAGAGCTCTTAGGCCAAGCCCTTGGCGTACCAGTTGTCCTATTCCCACAAAACTTCTGAACTCCGGTGAGTACAGGTCTACAGCCATAAAAACACTCCATACACATTAACCCTTTCATTCCGAGAATCATTCTCATGAACCTCCTCTGGACCCCTCCAATGCCAGGACATCTTTTCTTAGATCAGGAACATAAAATACCCCAAATGTGGTCAGATTAATACCTTATAAACCTCAGCATCATATCATTCTAGTCCTCTCAAAATGAATGCTAACATTGCATTTGCCTTCCTTACATCTTCCTTACTCGACCTTTGGGGAAGTTAAACTTTAGGGAATCCTGCACAAAGACTCCAAGTCCCTTTGCACTTCTGATTTTTGAATCATCTCTCCATTTAGTAAATATCCTATGCTTTCATTCGTTCTACCAAAGTGCATGACCATACACTTCCGTAGAATATATTCCACCTGCCACCTCTTTGCCGATTCTCCTGATCTATCTACGACCTTCTGCAAACTCCTTGATTCCCCTATACTACCTGCCCCTTCACCTACCATCGTATCATCCATAAAGCTGGCCACAAAGCTATCAATTCTGTCATCCAAATCATTGACATATAACATGAAAGGAACCAATCCTTGTGGAACACCACGTGTCACTGGCAGCCAACTAGAAAAGGTTCCCTTTATTCCCACTATTTGGCTCTTGCCAATCTGCAAACTTCTGTTCATGCTGGTATCTCTCCTATAATACAACATGCTACAATCATGACCCGTCTTAACCCCTTCCTGTCCAGGGACAGACAATCTCTCTCTCTCTCTCTCTCTCTCTCTCTCTCTCTCTCTCTCCCTCTCCTCTCTGCTCTCCCCCCCCGTATATCGCCAAGCGAAACATTCAACTGTTTACACATATACCACCAAACAAAACAATGTTCAGTCATTCACCCTAATAATGCCAAGCAAAACATCATTCAACTTTTCATACATATACCGCCAAGTGAAACATTTAACCTTTCACACGAATACCGCCAAGTGAAACATTCAACTGTACATACGTATACCACCAAATGAAGCATTTAGCCTTTCATACATATACCGCCAAAGGAAACAACATTCAACGGTTCACACATGTACCACCAAACAAAACATTCAACTGTTGACTCGTATACCGCCAAGCGAAACTGAGCCATTGACACATACCGACAAGCAAAACAACATTCAACTATTCACACACGTATACTGCCAAGCGAAACGTTCAGCTATTGATATGTATACCGCCAAGTGAAACAACATTCAGCTGTTCACACATATACTAACAAATGAAACAATGTTCAACTATTCACACGAATACCACCAAGCGAAACTTTCAGCCGTTGATACACATACCATCAAGTGAAATAACATTCAACAACTTACACATATACCCCAACCGAAATATCCAACCGTTTACACATATACCCCAAGCGAAACATCCAACCAGATACACATATACCCCAACTGAAACATCCAACCGTTTACACATATACCCCAAGCGAAACATCCAACCGTTTACACATATACCCCAAGTGAAACATCCAACCGTTTACACATATACCCCAAGTGAAACATCCAACCACATACACATATACCCCAAGTGAAACATCCAACCGTTTACACATATACCCCAAGTGAAACATCCAACCACATACACATATACCCCAAGTGAAACATCCAACCGTTTACACATATACCCCAAGTGAAACATCCAACCGTTTACACATATACCCCAAGCGAAACATCCAACCAGATACACATATACCCCAACTGAAACATCCAACCGTTTACACATATACCCCAAGTGAAACATCCAACCACTTACACATATACCCCAAGCGAAACATCCAACCGTTTACACATATACCCCAAGTGAAACATCCAACCACTTACACATATACCCCAAGCGAAACATCCAACCGTTTACACATATACCCCAAGTGAAACATCCAACCGTTTACACATATACCCCAAGCGAAACATCCAACCACTTACACATATACCCCAAGTGAAACATCCAACCGTTTACACATATACCCCAAGTGAAACATCCAACCACTTACACATATACCCCAAGCGAAACATCCAACCGTTTACACATATACCCCAAGTGAAACATCCAACCGTTTACACATATACCCCAAGCGAAACATCCAACCGTTTACACATATACCCCAAGTGAAACATCCAACCGTTTACACATATACCCCAAGTGAAACATCCAACCGTTTACACATATACCCCAAGCGAAACATCCAACCACTTACACATATACCCCAAGCGAAACATCCAACCGTTTACACATATACCCCAAGCGAAACATCCAACCGTTTACACATATACCCCAAGCGAAACATCCAACCGTTTACACATATACCCCAAGCGAAACATCCAAGCGTTTACACATATACCCCAAGCAAAACGTCCAACCGTTTACACATATACCCCAAGCGAAACATCCAACCACTTACACATATACCCCAAGCGAAACATCCAACCGTTTACACATATACCCCAAGGGAAACATCCAACCACTTACACATATACCCCAAGCGAAACATCCAACCGTTTACACATATACCCCAAGTGAAACATCCAACCGTTTACACATATACCCCAAGTGAAACATCCAACCGTTTACACATATACCCCAAGCGAAACATCCAACCACTTACACATATACCCCAAGCGAAACATCCAACCGTTTACACATATACCCCAAGCGAAACATCCAACCATTTACACATATACCCCAAGCGAAACATCCAAGCGTTTACACATATACCCCAAGCAAAACATCCAACCGTTTACACATATACCCCAAGCGAAACATCCAACCGTTTACACATATACCCCAAGTGAAACATCCAACCACTTACACATATACCCCAAGTGAAACATCCAACCGTTTACACATATACCCCAAACGAAACATCCAACCATTTACACATATACCCCAAGTGAAACATCCAACCACTTACACATATACCCCAAGCGAAACATCCAACCACTTACACATATACCCCAAGTGAAACATCCAACCAGATACACATATACCCCAAGCGAAACATCCAACCGTTTACACATATACCCCAAGCGAAACATCCAACCACTTACACATATACCCCAAGCGAAACATCCAACCATTTACACATATACCCCAAGCGAAACATCCAACCGTTTACACATATACCCCAAGCGAAACATCCAACCACTTACACATATACCCCAAGCGAAACATCCAACCGTTTACACATATACCCCAAGTGAAACATCCAACCGTTTACACATATACCCCAAGCGAAACATCCAACCACTTACACATATACCCCAAGCGAAACATCCAACCGTTTACACATATACCCCAAGCGAAACATCCAACCGTTTACACATATACCCCAAGTGAAACATCCAACCGTTTACACATATACCCCAAGCGAAACATCCAAGCGTTTACACATATACCCCAAGCAAAACATCCAACCGTTTACACATATACCTCAAGCGAAACATCCAACCACTTACACATATACCCCAAGCGAAACATCCAACCGTTTACACATATACCCCAAGGGAAACATCCAACCACTTACACATATACCCCAAGCGAAACATCCAACCGTTTACACATATACCCCAAGTGAAACATCCAACCGTTTACACATATACCCCAAGTGAAACATCCAACCGTTTACACATATACCCCAAGCGAAACATCCAACCACTTACACATATACCCCAAGCGAAACATCCAACCGTTTACACATATACCCCAAGCGAAACATCCAACCGTTTACACATATACCCCAAGCGAAACATCCAACCACTTACACATATACCCCAAGCGAAACATCCAACCATTTACACATATACCCCAAGCGAAACATCCAACCGTTTACACATATACCCCAAGCGAAACATCCAACCACTTACACATATACCCCAAGCGAAACATCCAACCGTTTACACATATACCCCAAGTGAAACATCCAACCGTTTACACATATACCCCAAGCGAAACATCCAACCACTTACACATATACCCCAAGCGAAACATCCAACCGTTTACACATATACCCCAAGCGAAACATCCAACCGTTTACACATATACCCCAAGTGAAACATCCAACCGTTTACACATATACCCCAAGCGAAACATCCAACCGTTTACACATATACCCCAAGCGAAACATCCAACCGTTTACACATATACCCCAAGCGAAACATCCAAGCGTTTACACATATACCCCAAGCAAAACATCCAACCGTTTACACATATACCTCAAGCGAAACATCCAACCACTTACACATATACCCCAAGCGAAACATCCAACCGTTTACACATATACCCCAAGGGAAACATCCAACCACTTACACATATACCCCAAGCGAAACATCCAACCGTTTACACATATACCCCAAGTGAAACATCCAACCGTTTACACATATACCCCAAGTGAAACATCCAACCGTTTACACATATACCCCAAGCGAAACATCCAACCACTTACACATATACCCCAAGCGAAACATCCAACCGTTTACACATATACCCCAAGCGAAACATCCAACCATTTACACATATACCCCAAGCGAAACATCCAAGCGTTTACACATATACCCCAAGCAAAACATCCAACCATTTACACATATACCCCAAGCGAAACATCCAACCGTTTACACATATACCCCAAGTGAAACATCCAACCGTTTACACATATACCCCAAACGAAACATCCAACCATTTACACATATACCCCAAGTGAAACATCCAACCACTTACACATATACCCCAAGCGAAACATCCAACCACTTACACATATACCCCAAGTGAAACATCCAACCAGATACACATATACCCCAAGCGAAACATCCAACCGTTTACACATATACCCCAAGCGAAACATCCAACCACTTACACATATACCCCAAGCGAAACATCCAACCGTTTACACATATACCCCAAGCGAAACATCCTACCACTTACACATATACCCCAAGCGAAACATCCAACCGTTTACACATATACCCCAAGCGAAACATCCAACCGTTTACACATATACCCCAAGTGAAACATCCAACCGTTTACACATATACCCCAAGTGAAACATCCAACCACTTACACATATACCCCAAGTGAAACATCCAACCGTTTACACATATACCCCAAGCGAAACATCCAACCGTTTACACATATACCCCAAGCGAAACATCCAACCGTTTACACATATACCCCAAGCAAAACATCCAACCGTTTACACATATACCCCAAGTGAAACATCCAACCACATACACATATACCCCAAGTGAAACATCCAACCACTTACACATATACTGCCAGGCTAAACGACGTTCAACTGTTAACACGTATACCGCCAACCAAAACATTCATCTGTTCATACCGCCAAGTGAAGCAACATTCACACATATACCACTAATCGAAACAACTTTCCTCCAGACCAAGGTATACAATACAGTACATATAACTCACAAAACAATTGCCATCAATAATTTAACAAGTGATTAGGTGCATATATGATACAAGTTAAAAAGTAAATGGTATAACACTACTGACACTTCATACTTGATAAGACCTGGGTGCATGTATGACAATAAAATGACTTTGAATTTCATGACTGGACATTCCATCCTGGAGAATGTGCTCTGTATATTCCCCAATACTGATACTCCCTTCCAACAGCTCGGTGACCAGATGAGGCCTGACTAAACCACTGCAGAGCTTCACCTGGTATCCTCACCTGCCACTCTCCTAACCTACCTGGCCTTATCCACAGGAACCCCTCCTCCTTCTGTGGACATTCGGACCGCTGTTGTCTCTACCACAAGGGTCAATAGCAGGGATACTGGAGAGTCTCTGCCTTTGCAAGCCTGCACACAGCAAGGTGTGCACACATGCTCTGCATTAATATACTCACATCGCAAACATGCTTCCACACAGAAGGGTACGCTTAAGTGTATGTAAGAGTCCACAGGTGACAAGGTAGTGGATAGTGCAGCGATCAGCAGAATGCTTTACACCACCAGTGATAATAGAGAGTTCAATTTCCACTCTTCCTTGATGGGTGTCTCAATTTCAATACTGACACTCAGCACATTGAAATTGAAGATTGAAAATGAATCGTTATGAAGCATATGGAGACATATATGGACTTCAAGAAAAAAATTACTTATAAGTTTGAACTCTCAAGCCCGTTCTCCTGCCTGCACACTGTAACCTTTGACACCTTGTCAAATCAAGAACCTATCAACAGCCACTTTAAATATACCCAAAGACTTGGCCTCCACAGCTATTTGTGGCAATGAATTCCACAGATTCAGCATCCTCTGATAAAAGAAATTCCTCGTCTCTGTTCTAAAGGGATGTTCTTCTATTGTGAGGCTGTGCCTTTTGGTCCTAGACTTCCCCACTATAGGAAACATTGTCTCCACGTCCACTATATCTCAGCCTTTCAATATTCAATTGGGTAAAATGAGATCCCTTCTCATTCAACTCTGAACTCTAATGAGTACAGGCCTAGGGTAATTAAATACTGCTCATATGTTAACCATTTCATCCCCAAAATCATTCTTATAAACCTCCAATGGAACCTCTCCAGCTCTTTTTTTCCTGGCCAGCAGCACAAAGGGCAGACAAGTACCAGCACTGAGCAGTGATCTGCACCACATGCTCGATGTGAAATGGTCCCTCCACCAACAGAGCAGTTGCCATGTGTTCACAGCAGGAATGTGGTGGGAGAAAACATTCAGGGTGTGCCTGAGAGAGGCTCCCACAATCACTGTAACAGGAGGCACCGACCGAGCAGCTCTGAGACATGACACAGTAAGCTGCGGGGGAAGAGCCAGCAGAATTCGAACCAACCCAATCTCACTGCCATGCAGCTGTTCGTGTCCCAGCTGTTCTCAGCGAAACTTGCCCAGTGGTTGTTCTAAAAAACTGGAGAGCAAACTCACTCCAAACATAACTGACACCAACTACTGAAAACCACAGTCATTACCCGGACACCCCATACTCGAAAACAGCAAATTCCTTACCCAGACACCCTGTCCTGGAAAACCACACATTCCTTATCCGGACGCCCTATGCTGGAAAATCTCATGTACGTTAGCCAGACAGCCTATGCTGACAAACTCACATTCATGAACTGGACACCCTATTCTGGAAAAAATGACATTCATTACCCTGACACCCCATCGTGGAAAACTTAACATTCATTACACACACACATCCTATTCTAAAAGCCCTCACATTCATTACCCTGACACCCTCTCCTTGAGTGGGTGACGTTCATTACCCTGACACCCTCTCCTTGAGTGGGTCACGATCATTACCCTGACACCCTCTCCTTGAGTGGGTCACGTTCATTAGCCTGACACCCTCTCCTTGAGTGAGTCACGATCATTACCCTGACACCCTCTCCTTGAGTGGGTCACGTTCATTACCCTGATACCCTCTCCTTGAATGGGTCACGTTCATTACACTGACACCCTCTCCTTGAATGGGTCACGTTCATTACCCTGACACCCTCTCCTTGAGTGGGTCAAGTTCATTACCCTGACACCCTCTCCTTGAATGGATCACGTTCATTACCCTGACACCCTCTCCTTGAATGGGTCAAGTTCATTACCCTGACACCCTCTCCTTGAATAGGTCACGTTCATTAACCTGACACCCTCTCCTTGAATGGGTCACGTTCATTACCCTGACACCCTCTCCTTGAGTGGGTCACGTTCATTACCCTGATACCCTCTCCTTTAGTGGGTCACGTTCATTACCCTGATACCCTCTCCTTTAGTGGGTCACGTTCATTACCCTGATACCCTCTCCTTGAGTGGGTCACGTTCATTACCCTAATACCCTCTCCTTTAGTGGGTCACGTTCATTACCCTGATACCCTCTCCTTGAGTGGGTCACGTTCATTACCCTGACACCCTCTCCTTTAGTGGGTCACGTTCATTACCCTGATACCCTCTCCTTGAGTGGGTCAAGTTCATTACCCTGACACCCTCTCCTTTAGTGGGTCACGTTCATTACCCTGATACCCTCTCCTTTAGTGGGTCACGTTCATTACCCTGACACCCTCTCCTTGAATGGGTCACGTTCATTACCCTGACACACTCTCCTTGAGTGGATCACGTTCATTACCCTGACACTCTCTCCTTGAGTGGGTCACATTGTTTACCCTGACACCCTGACCTTGAATGGAACACGTTCATTACCCTGACACCCTCTCCTTCAATCGGTCACGTTCATTACCCTGACACGCTCTCCTTGAATGGGTCACGTTCATTACCCTGACACCCTCTCCTTGAGTGGGTCACGTTCATTACCCTGACACCCTCTCCTTGAGTGGGTCACGTTCATTACCCTGACACCCTCTCCTTGATTGGGTCACGTTCATTACCCTGACACCCTCTCCTTGAGTGAGTCACGATCATTACCCTGACACCCTCTCCTTGAGTGGGTCACGTTCATTACACTGACACCCTCTCCTTGAATGGGTCACGTTCATTACCCTGACACCCTCTCCTTGAGTGGGTCAAGTTCATTACCCTGACACCCTCTCCTTGAGTGGGTCAGGTTCATTACCCTGACACCCTCTCCTTGAATGGGTCAAGTTCATTACCCTGACACCCTCTCCTTGAATAGGTCACGTTCATTAACCTGACACCCTCTCCTTGAATGGGTCACGTTCATTACCCTGACACACTCTCCATGAGTGGATCACGTTCATTACCCTGACACCCTCTCCTTGAATGGGTCAAGTTCATTACCCTGACACCCTCTCCTTGAATAGGTCACGTTCATTAACCTGACACCCTCTCCTTGAATGGGTCACGTTCATTACCCTGACACCCTCTCCTTGAGTGGGTCACGTTCATTACCCTGATACCCTCTCCTTTAGTGGGTCACGTTCATTACCCTGATACCCTCTCCTTTAGTGGGTCACGTTCATTACCCTGATACCCTCTCCTTGAGTGGGTCACGTTCATTACCCTGATACCCTCTCCTTTAGTGGGTCACGTTCATTACCCTGATACCCTCTCCTTGAGTGGGTCACGTTCATTACCCTGACACCCTCTCCTTTAGTGGGTCACGTTCATTACCCTGACACCCTCTCTTTGAATGGGTCACGTTCATTACCCTGTCACCCTCTCCTTGAATAGGGCACGTTCATTTAGCCGACACCCACTCCTTGAATGGGTCATGTTCATTACCCTGACACACTCTCCTGGAGTGGGTCACGTTCATTGCCCTGACACCCACTCCTTGAGTGGGTCACATTGTTTACCCTGACACCCTCACCTTGAATGGAACACGTTCATTACCCTGACACATTCTCCTTGAATCGGTCACGTTCATTACCCTGACACCCTCTCCTTCAATCGGTCACGTTCATTACCCTGACACCCTCTCCTTGAGTGGGTCACATTCATTGCCCTGACACCCTCTCCTTAAATCGGTCACGTTCATTACCCTGACACCCTCTCCTTGAGTGGGTCACGTTCATTACCCTGACACCCTCCCCTTGAATGGGTCACGTTCATAACGTTGACACCCACTCCTTGAATGGATCACGTCATTACCCTGACACCCTCTCCTGGAATCGGTCACGTTCATTACCCTGAAACCATCTCCATGAATTGGTCACGTTCATTACCCTGACACCCTCTCCTTGAATGGGTCAAGTTCATTACCCTGACGCCCTCTCCTTGAGTGGGTCACGTTCATTACCCTGAAACCATCTCCATGAATCGGTCACGTTCAATACCCTGACACACTCTCCTTGAGTGGATCACGTTCATTACCCTGACACCCTCTCCTTGAATCGGTCACGTTCATTACCCTGAAACCATCTCCATGAATCGGTCACGTTCATTACCCTGACATCCTCTCCTTCAATGAGTCACGTTCATTACCCTGACACCCTCTCCTTGAGTGGATCACATTCATTACCCTGACACTCTCGCCATGAGTGGATCACGTTCATTACCCTGACACCCTCTCCTTGAGTGGGTCACATTGTTTACCCTGACACCCTGACCTTGAATGGAACACGTTCATTACCCTGACACCCTCTCCTTCAATCGGTCACGTTCATTACCCTGACACGCTCTCCTTGAATGGGTCACGTTCATTACCCTGTCACCCTCCCCATGAATGGGTCACGTTCATTGCCCTGACACATTCTCCTTGAATCGGTCACGTTCATTACCCTGACACCCTCTCCTTGAGTGGGTGACGTTCATTACCCTGACACCCTCTCCTTGAATGGGTCACGTGCCTTAACCTGACACCCTGACCTTGAATCGGTCACGTTCATTACCCTGACACACTCTCCTTGAGTGGATCACGTTCATTACCCTGACACCCTCTCCTTGAGTGGATCACGTTCATTACCCTGACACTCTCTCCATGAGTGGATCACGTTCATTACCCTGACACCCTGACCTTGAATGGAACACGTTCATTACCCTGACACACTCTCCTTGAATCGGTCACGTTCATTACCCTGACACCCTGACCTTGAATGGAACATGTTCATTACCCTGACACACTCTCCTTGAATCGGTCACATCAATTACCGTGACACCCTCTCCTTGATTGGGTCACGTTCATTACCCTGACACCCTCCCCTTGAATGGGTCACGTTCATAACGTTGACACCCACTCCTTGAATGGATCACGTTCATTGCCCTGACACATTCTCCTTGAATCGGTCACGTTCATTGCCCTGACACATTCTCCTTGAGTGGATCACGTTCATTACCCTGACACTCTCTCCTTGAGTGGATCACGTTCATTACCCTGACACTCTCTCCATGAGTGGATCACGTTCACTACCCTGACACCCTCTCCTTGAGTGGGTCACATTGTTTACCCTGACACCCTCTCCTTGATTGGGTCACGTTCATTACCCTGAAACGCTCTCCTTCAATCGGTCACGTTCATTACCCTGACACCCTCTCCTTGAGTGGGTCACGTTCATTTCCATGACACTCTCTCCTTGAATCGGTCACGTTCATTACCTTGACACGCTCTCCTTCAATCGGTCACGTTCATTACCCTGACACGCTCTCCTTCAATCGGTCACGTTCATTACCCTGACACCCTCCACATGAATGGGTCACATTCATTACCCTGACACTCTCTCCATGAATCGGTCATGCTCATTACCTTGACACGCTCTCCTTCAATCGGTCACGTTCATTACCCTGACACCATCTCCTTGATTGGGTCACGTTCATTACCCTGACACCCTCCCCTTGAATGGGTCACGTTCATAACGTTGACACCCACTCCTTGAATAGGTCACGTTCTTTACCCTGACACCCTCTCCTTGAATCGGTCACGTTCATTACCCTGAAACCGTCTCCATGAATCGGTCACGTTCATTACCCTGACATCCTCTCCTTCAATGAGTCACGTTCATTACCCTGACGCCCTCTCCTTGAGTGGGTCACGTTCATTACCCTGACACCTTCTCCTTGAAAGGGTCACGTGCCTTACCCGGAAACCCTCTCCTTGAGTGGATCACATTCATTACCCTGACACCCTCTCATTGAATGGGTCACGTTAATTACCCTGACACCCTCTCCTTGAGTGGATCACGTTCATTACCCCGACTCCCTCTCCTTGAGTGGGTCACATTGTTTACCCTGACACCCTGACCTGGAATGGAACACGTTCATTACCCTGACACCCTCTCCATCAATCGGTCACGTTCATTACCCTGACACGCTCTCCTTGAATCGGTCACGTTCATTACCCTGACACCCTCTCCTTCAATCGGGCACGTTCATTACCCTGACACCCTCTCCTTGAGTAGGTCACATTGTTTACCCTGACACCCTCTCCTTGAATGGGTCACGTGCCTTACCCTGACACCCTCTCTTTGAATGGGTCACGTACATTACCCTGACACCCTCTCTTTGAATGGGTCACGTACATTACCCTGACACCCTCTCCTTGAATGGGTCACGTGCCTTACCCTGACACCCTCTCCTTGAGTGGATCACGTTCATTACCCTGACACTCTCTCCTTGAGTGGATCACGTTCATTACCCTGACACCCTCTCCTTGAATGGGTTCCGTTTATTACCCTGACACCCTCTCCTTGAATCAGTCACGTTCATTACCCTGACACCCTCTCCTTGAATCAGTCACGTTCATTACCCTGACACCCTCTCCTTCAATCGGTCACGTTCATTACCCTGACACCCTCTCCTTGAGTGGGTCACATTGTTTACCCTGACACCCTGACCTTGAATGGAACACGTTCATTACCCTGACACACTCTCCTTGAATCGGTCACATTCATTACCCTGACACCCTCTCCATGAGTGGATCACGTTCATTACCCTGACACCCTCTCCTTGAATAAGTCACGTTCATTACCCTGACACCCTCTCTTTGAATGGGTCACGTACATTACCCTGACACCCTCTCTTTGAATGGGTCACGTACATTACCCTGACACCCTCTCCTTGAATGGGTCACGTGCCTTACCCTGACACCCTCTCCTTGAGTGGATCACGTTCATTACCCTGACACTCTCTCCTTGAGTGGATCACGTTCATTACCCTGACACCCTCTCCTTGAATGGGTTCCGTTTATTACCCTGACACCCTCTCCTTGAATCAGTCACGTTCATTACCCTGACACCCTCTCCTTGAATCAGTCACGTTCATTACCCTGACACCCTCTCCTTCAATCGGTCACGTTCATTACCCTGACACCCTCTCCTTGAGTGGGTCACATTGTTTACCCTGACACCCTGACCTTGAATGGAACACGTTCATTACCCTGACACACTCTCCTTGAATCGGTCACATTCATTACCCTGACACCCTCTCCATGAGTGGATCACGTTCATTACCCTGACACCCACTCCTTGAATAGGTCACGTTCTTTACCCTGACACCCTCTCCTTGAATCGGTCACGTTCATTACCCTGAAACCGTCTCCATGAATCGGTCACGTTCATTACCCTGACATCCTCTCCTTCAATGAGTCACGTTCATTACCCTGACGCCCTCTCCTTGAGTGGGTCACGTTCATTACCCTGACACCTTCTCCTTGAAAGGGTCACGTGCCTTACCCGGAAACCCTCTCCTTGAGTGGATCACATTCATTACCCTGACACCCTCTCATTGAATGGGTCACGTTAATTACCCTGACACCCTCTCCTTGAGTGGATCACGTTCATTACCCCGACTCCCTCTCCTTGAGTGGGTCACATTGTTTACCCTGACACCCTGACCTGGAATGGAACACGTTCATTACCCTGACACCCTCTCCATCAATCGGTCACGTTCATTACCCTGACACGCTCTCCTTGAATCGGTCACGTTCATTACCCTGACACCCTCTCCTTCAATCGGGCACGTTCATTACCCTGACACCCTCTCCTTGAGTAGGTCACATTGTTTACCCTGACACCCTCTCCTTGAATGGGTCACGTGCCTTACCCTGACACCCTCTCTTTGAATGGGTCACGTACATTACCCTGACACCCTCTCTTTGAATGGGTCACGTACATTACCCTGACACCCTCTCCTTGAATGGGTCACGTGCCTTACCCTGACACCCTCTCCTTGAGTGGATCACGTTCATTACCCTGACACTCTCTCCTTGAGTGGATCACGTTCATTACCCTGACACCCTCTCCTTGAATGGGTTCCGTTTATTACCCTGACACCCTCTCCTTGAATCAGTCACGTTCATTACCCTGACACCCTCTCCTTGAATCAGTCACGTTCATTACCCTGACACCCTCTCCTTCAATCGGTCACGTTCATTACCCTGACACCCTCTCCTTGAGTGGGTCACATTGTTTACCCTGACACCCTGACCTTGAATGGAACACGTTCATTACCCTGACACACTCTCCTTGAATCGGTCACATTCATTACCCTGACACCCTCTCCATGAGTGGATCACGTTCATTACCCTGACACCCTCTCCTTGAATAAGTCACGTTCATTACCCTGACACCCTCTCTTTGAATGGGTCACGTACATTACCCTGACACCCTCTCCTTGAATGGGTCACGTGCCTTACCCTGACACCCTCTCCTTGAGTGGATCACGTTCATTACCCTGACACCCTCTCCTTGAATGGGTTCCGTTTATTACCCTGACACCCTCTCCTTGAATCAGTCACGTTCATTACCCTGACACCCTCTCCTTGAATCGGTCACGTTCATTACCCTGACACCCTCTCCTTCAATCGGTCACGTTCATTACCCTGACACATTCTCCTTGAATAGGTCACGTTCTTTACCCTGACACCCTCTCCTTGAGTGGATCACGTTCATTACCCTGACACTCTCTCCTTGAATAGGGCACGTTCATTTAGCCGACACCCTCTCCTTGAATGGGTCACGTTCATTACCCTGACACACTCTCCTGGAGTGGGTCACATTGTTTACCCTGACACCCTCACCTTGAATGAAGCACGTTCATTACCCTGACACCCTCTCCTTGAATGGGTCACGTTCATTACCCTGACACCCTCCACATGAATGGGTCACATTCATTACCCTTACACTCTCTCCTTGAATCGGTCACATTCATTACCTTGACACGCTCTCCTTCAATCGGTCACGTTCATAACGTTGACACCCACTCCTTGAATAGGTCACGTTCATTACCCTGACACCTTCTCCTTGAAAGGGTCACGTGCCTTACCCGGAAACCCTCTCCTTGAGTGGATCACATTCATTACCCTGACACCCACTCATTGAATGGGTCACGTTAATTACCCTGACACCCTCTCCTTGAGTGGATCACGTTCATTACCCCGACTCCCTCTCCTTGAGTGGGTCACATTGTTTACCCTGACACCCTGACCTGGAATGGAACACGTTCATTACCCTGACACACTCTCCTTGAATCGGTCACGTTCATTACCCTGACACCCTCTCCTTCAATCGGTCACGTTCATTACCCTGACACCCTCTCCTTGAGTGGGTCACATTGTTTACCCTGACACCCTGACCTTGAATGGAACACGTTCATTACCCTGACACACTCTCCTTGAATCGGTCACATTCATTACCCTGACACCCTCTCCATGAGTGGATCACGTTCGTTACCCTGACACCCTCTCCTTGAATAAGTCACGTTCATTACCCTGACACCCTCTCTTTGAATGGGTCACGTACATTACCCTGACACCCTCTCCTTGAATGGGTCACGTGCCTTACCCTGACACCCTCTCCTTGAGTGGATCACGTTCATTACCCTGACACTCTCTCCTTGAGTGGATCACGTTCATTACCCTGAAACCCTCTCCTTGAGTGGATCACGTTCATTACCCTGACACCCTCTCCTTGAATGGGTTCCGTTTATTACCCTGACACCCTCTCCTTGAATCAGTCACGTTCATTACCCTGACACCCTCTCCTTGAATCGGTCACGTTCATTACCCTGACACCCTCTCCTTCAATCGGTCACGTTCATTACCCTGACACCCTCTCCTTGAGTGGGTCACATTGTTTACCCTGACACCCTGACCTTGAATGGAACACATTCATTACCCTGACACACTCTCCTTGAATCGGTCACATTCATTACCCTGACACCCTCTCCATGAGTGGATCACGTTCGTTACCCAGACACCCTCTCCTTGAATAAGTCACGTTCATTACCCTGACACCCTCTCCTTGAATGGGTCACGTTCATTACCCTGACACCCTCCACATGAATGGGTCACATTCATTACCCTTACACTCTCTCCTTGAATCGGTCACATTCATTACCTTGACACGCTCTCCTTCAATCGGTCACGTTCATAACGTTGACACCCACTCCTTGAATAGGTCACGTTCATTACCCTGACACCTTCTCCTTGAAAGGGTCACGTGCCTTACCCGGAAACCCTCTCCTTGAGTGGATCACATTCATTACCCTGACACCCACTCATTGAATGGGTCACGTTAATTACCCTGACACCCTCTCCTTGAGTGGATCACGTTCATTACCCCGACTCCCTCTCCTTGAGTGGGTCACATTGTTTACCCTGACACCCTGACCTGGAATGGAACACGTTCATTACCCTGACACACTCTCCTTGAATCGGTCACGTTCATTACCCTGACACCCTCTCCTTCAATCGGTCACGTTCATTACCCTGACACCCTCTCCTTGAGTGGGTCACATTGTTTACCCTGACACCCTGACCTTGAATGGAACACGTTCATTACCCTGACACACTCTCCTTGAATCGGTCACATTCATTACCCTGACACCCTCTCCATGAGTGGATCACGTTCGTTACCCTGACACCCTCTCCTTGAATAAGTCACGTTCATTACCCTGACACCCTCTCTTTGAATGGGTCACGTACATTACCCTGACACCCTCTCCTTGAATGGGTCACGTGCCTTACCCTGACACCCTCTCCTTGAGTGGATCACGTTCATTACCCTGACACTCTCTCCTTGAGTGGATCACGTTCATTACCCTGAAACCCTCTCCTTGAGTGGATCACGTTCATTACCCTGACACCCTCTCCTTGAATGGGTTCCGTTTATTACCCTGACACCCTCTCCTTGAATCAGTCACGTTCATTACCCTGACACCCTCTCCTTGAATCGGTCACGTTCATTACCCTGACACCCTCTCCTTCAATCGGTCACGTTCATTACCCTGACACCCTCTCCTTGAGTGGGTCACATTGTTTACCCTGACACCCTGACCTTGAATGGAACACATTCATTACCCTGACACACTCTCCTTGAATCGGTCACATTCATTACCCTGACACCCTCTCCATGAGTGGATCACGTTCGTTACCCAGACACCCTCTCTTTGAATGGGTCACGTACATTACCCTGACACACTCTCCTTGAATGGGTCACGTGCCTTACCCTGACTCCTTCTCCTTGAGTGCACCACGTTCATTACCCTGACACTCTCTCCTTGAGTGGATCACGTTCATTACCCTGACACCCTCTCCTTGAATGGGTTCCGTTTATTACCCTGACACCCTCTCCTTGAATCAGTCACGTTCATTACCCTGACACCCTCTCCTTGAATCAGTCACGTTCATTACCCTGACAACGTCTCCTTGAAAGGGTCACGTGCCTTACCCAGAAACCCTCTCCTTGAGTGGATCACATTCATTACCCTGACACCCACTCATTGAATGGGTCACGTTAATTACCCTGACACCCTCTCCTTGAGTGGATCACGTTCATTACCCCGACTCCCTCTCCTTGAGTGGGTCACATTGTTTACCCTGACACCCTGACCTGGAATGGAACACGTTCATTACCCTGACACACTCTCCTTGAATCGGTCACATTCATTACCCTGACACCCTCTCCTTCAATCGGTCACGTTCATTACCCTGACAGCCTCTCCTTGAGTGGGTCACATTGTTTACCCTGACACCCTGACCTTGAATGGAACACGTTCATTACCCTGACACACTCTCCTTGAATCGGTCACGTTCATTACCCTGACACCCTCTCCTTGAGTGGGTCACATTGTTTACCCTGACACCCTGACCTTGAATGGAACATGTTCATTACCCTGACACACTCTCCTTGAATCGGTCACATCAATTACCGTGACACCCTCTCCTTGATTGGGTCACGTTCATTACCCTGACACCCTCCCCTTGAATGGGTCACGTTCATAACGTTGACACCCACTCCTTGAATGGATCACGTTCATTGCCCTGACACATTCTCCTTGAATAGGTCACGTTCTTTACCCTGACACCCTCTCCTTGAGTGGATCACGTTCATTACCCTGACACTCACTCCATGAGTGGATCACGTTCACTACCCTGACACCCTCTCCTTGAGTGGGTCACATTGTTTACCCTGACACCCTCTCCTTGATTGGGTCACGTTCATTACCCTGAAACGCTCTCCTTCAATCGGTCACGTTCATTACCCTGACACCCTCTGCTTGAGTGGGTCACGTTCATTTCCATGACACTCTCTCCTTGAATCGGTCACGTTCATTACCTTGACACGCTCTCCTTCAATCGGTCACGTTCATTACCCTGACACGCTCTCCTTCAATCGGTCACGTTCATTACCCTGACACCCTCCACATGAATGGGTCACATTCATTACCCTGACACTCTCTCCGTGAATCGGTCATGCTCATTACCTTGACACGCTCTCCTTCAATCGGTCACGTTCATTACCCTGACACCATCTCCTTGATTGGGTCACGTTCATTACCCTGACACCCTCCCCTTGAATGGGTCACGTTCATAACGTTGACACCCACTCCTTGAATAGGTCACGTTCTTTACCCTGACACCCTCTCCTTGAATCGGTCACGTTCATTACCCTGAAACCGTCTCCATGAATCGGTCACGTTCATTACCCTGACATCCTCTCCTTCAATGAGTCACGTTCATTACCCTGACGCCCTCTCCTTGAGTGGGTCACGTTCATTACCCTGACACCTTCTCCTTGAAAGGGTCACGTGCCTTACCCGGAAACCCTCTCCTTGAGTGGATCACATTCATTACCCTGACACCCTCTCATTGAATGGGTCACGTTAATTACCCTGACACCCTCTCCTTGAGTGGGTCACATTGTTTACCCTGACACCCTGACCTGGAATGGAACACGTTCATTACCCTGACACCCTCTCCTTCAATCGGTCACGTTCATTACCCTGACACGCTCTCCTTGAATCGGTCACGTTCATTACCCTGACACCCTCTCCTTCAATCGGGCACGTTCATTACCCTGACACCCTCTCCTTGAGTGGGTCACATTGTTTACCCTGACACCCTCTCCTTGAATGGGTCACGTGCCTTACCCTGACACCCTCTCTTTGAATGGGTCACGTACATTACCCTGACACCCTCTCTTTGAATGGGTCACGTACATTACCCTGACACCCTCTCCTTGAATGGGTCACGTGCCTTACCCTGACACCCTCTCCTTGAGTGGATCACGTTCATTACCCTGACACTCTCTCCTTGAGTGGATCACGTTCATTACCCTGACACCCTCTCCTTGAATGGGTTCCGTTTATTACCCTGACACCCTCTCCTTGAATCAGTCACGTTCATTACCCTGACACCCTCTCCTTGAATCAGTCACGTTCATTACCCTGACACCCTCTCCTTCAATCGGTCACGTTCATTACCCTGACACCCTCTCCTTGAGTGGGTCACATTGTTTACCCTGACACCCTGACCTTGAATGGAACACGTTCATTACCCTGACACACTCTCCTTGAATCGGTCACATTCATTACCCTGACACCCTCTCCATGAGTGGATCACGTTCATTACCCTGACACCCTCTCCTTGAATAAGTCACGTTCATTACCCTGACACCCTCTCTTTGAATGGGTCACGTACATTACCCTGACACCCTCTCCTTGAATGGGTCACGTGCCTTACCCTGACACCCTCTCCTTGAGTGGATCACGTTCATTACCCTGACACCCTCTCCTTGAATGGGTTCCGTTTATTACCCTGACACCCTCTCCTTGAATCAGTCACGTTCATTACCCTGACACCCTCTCCTTGAATCGGTCACGTTCATTACCCTGACACCCTCTCCTTCAATCGGTCACGTTCATTACCCTGACACATTCTCCTTGAATAGGTCACGTTCTTTACCCTGACACCCTCTCCTTGAGTGGATCACGTTCATTACCCTGACACTCTCTCCTTGAATAGGGCACGTTCATTTAGCCGACACCCTCTCCTTGAATGGGTCACGTTCATTACCCTGACACACTCTCCTGGAGTGGGTCACATTGTTTACCCTGACACCCTCACCTTGAATGAAACACGTTCATTACCCTGACACCCTCTCCTTGATTGGGTCACGTTCATTACCCTGACACGCTCTCCTTCAATCGGTCACGTTCATTACCTTGACACGCTCTCCTTCAATCGGTCACGTTCATTACACTGACACCCTCCACATGAATGGGTCATATTCATTACCCTTACACTCTCTCATTGAATCGGTCACATTCATTACCTTGACACGCTCTCCTTCAATCGGTCACGTTCATAACGTTGACACCCACTCCTTGAATAGGTCACGTTCATTACCCTGACACCTTCTCCTTGAAAGGGTCACGTGCCTTACCCGGAAACCCTCTCCTTGAGTGGATCACGTTCATTACCCTGACACTCTCTCCTTGAGTGGATCACGTTCATTACCCTGAAACCCTCTCCTTGAGTGGATCACGTTCATTACCCTGACACCCTCTCCTTGAATGGGTTCCGTTTATTACCCTGACACCCTCTCCTTGAATCAGTCACGTTCATTACCCTGACACCCTCTCCTTGAATCGGTCACGTTCATTACCCTGACACCCTCTCCTTGAGTGGGTCACATTGTTTACCCTGACACCCTGACCTTGAATGGAACACGTTCATTACCCTGACACACTCTCCTTGAATCGGTCACATTCATTACCCTGACACCCTCTCCATGAGTGGATCACGTTCGTTACCCTGACACCCTCTCCTTGAATAAGTCACGTTCATTACCCTGACACCCTCTCTTTGAATGGGTCACGTACATTACCCTGACACACTCTCCTTGAATGGGTCACGTGCCTTACCCTGACACCTTCTCCTTGAGTGCACCACGTTCATTACCCTGACACCCTCTCCTTGAATGGGTTCCGTTTATTACCCTGACACCCTCTCCTTGAATCAGTCACGTTCATTACCCTGACACCCTCTCCTTGAATCAGTCACGTTCATTACCCTGACACCTTCTCCTTGAAAGGGTCACGTGCCTTACCCAGAAACCCTCTCCTTGAGTGGATCACATTCATTACCCTGACACCCACTCATTGAATGGGTCACGTTAATTACCCTGACACCCTCTCCTTGAGTGGATCACGTTCATTACCCCGACTCCCTCTCCTTGAGTGGGTCACATTGTTTACCCTGACACCCTGACCTGGAATGGAACACGTTCATTACCCTGGCACACTCTCCTTGAATCGGTCACATTCATTACCCTGACACCCTCTCCTTCAATCGGTCACGTTCATTACCCTGACAGCCTCTCCTTGAGTGGGTCACATTGTTTACCCTGACACCCTGACCTTGAATGGAACACGTTCATTACCCTGACACCCTCTCCTTCAATCGGTCACGTTCATTACCCTGACACGCTCTCCTTGAATGGGTCACGTTCATTACCCTGACACCCTCCCCATGAATGGGTCACGTTCATTGCCCTGACACATTCTCCTTGAATCGGTCACGTTCATTACCCTGACACCCTCTCCTTGAGTGGGTGACGTTCATTACCCTGACACCCTCTCCTTGAATGGGTCACGTGCCTTAACCTGACACCCTCTCCTTGAATCGGTCACGTTCATTACCCTGACACCCTCTCCTTGAGTGGATCACGTTCATTACCCTGACACTCTCTCCATGAGTGGATCACGTTCATTACCCTGACACCCTGACCTTGAATGGAACACGTTCATTACCCTGACACACTCTCCTTGAATCGGTCACGTTCATTACCCTGACACCCTCTCCTTGAGTGGGTCACATTGTTTACCCTGACACCCTGACCTTGAATGGAACACGTTCATTACCCTGACACACTCTCCTTGAATCGGTCACATCAATTACCGTGACACCCTCCCCTTGAATGGGTCACGTTCATAACGTTGACACCCTCTCCTTGAATGGATCACGTTCATTGCCCTGACACATTCTCCTTGAATAGGTCACGTTCTTTACCCTGACACCCTCTCCTTGAGTGGATCACGTTCATTACCCTGACACTCTCTCCATGAGTGGATCACGTTCACTACCCTGACACTCTCTCCTTGAGTGGGTCACATTGTTTACCCTGACACCCTCACCTTGAATGGAACACGTTCATTACCCTGACACCCTCTCCTTGATTGGGTCACGTTCATTACCCTGAAACGCTCTCCTTCAATCGGTCACGTTCATTACCCTGACACCCTCTCCTTGAGTGGGTCACGTTCATTTCCATGACACTCTCTCCTTGAATCGGTCACGTTCATTACCTTGACACGCTCTCCTTCAATCGGTCACGTTCATTACCCTGACACGCTCTCCTTCAATCGGTCACGTTCATTACCCTGACACCCTCCACATGAATGGGTCACATTCATTACCCTGACACTCTCTCCGTGAATCGGTCATGCTCATTACCTTGACACGCTCTCCTTCAATCGGTCACGTTCATTACCCTGACACCCTCTCCTTGATTGGGTCACGTTCATTACCCTGACACCCTCCCCTTGAATGGGTCACGTTCATAACGTTGACACCCACTCCTTGAATAGGTCACGTTCTTCACCCTGACACCCTCTCCTTGAATCGGTCACGTTCATTACCCTGAAACCGTCTCCATGAATCGGTCACGTTCATTACCCTGACATCCTCTCCTTCAATGAGTCACGTTCATTACCCTGACGCCCTCTCCTTGAGTGGGTCACGTTCATTACCCTGACACCTTCTCCTTGAAAGGGTCACGTGCCTTACCCGGAAACCCTCTCCTTGAGTGGATCACATTCATTACCCTGACACCCTCTCATTGAATGGGTCACGTTAATTACCCTGACACCCTCTCCTTGAGTGCATCATGTTCATTACCCCGACTCCCTCTCCTTGAGTGGGTCACATTGTTTACCCTGACACCCTGACCTGGAATGGAACACGTTCATTACCCTGACACACTCTCCTTGAATCGGTCACGTTCATTACCCTGACACCCTCTCCTTCAATCGGGCACGTTCATTACCCTGACACCCTCTCCTTGAGTGGGTCACATTGTTTACCCTGACACCCTCTCCTTGAATGGGTCACGTGCCTTACCCTGACACCCTCTCTTTGAATGGGTCACCTACATTACCCTGACACCCTCTCTTTGAATGGGTCACGTACATTACCCTGACACTCTCTCCTTGAGTGGATCACGTTCATTACCCTGACACCCTCTCCTTGAATGGGTTCCGTTTATTACCCTGACTCCCTCTCCTTGAATCAGTCACGTTCATTACCCTGACACCCTCTCCTTGAATCAGTCACGTTCATTACCCTGACACCCTCTCCTTCAATCGGTCACGTTCATTACCCTGACACCCTCTCCTTGAGTGGGTCACATTGTTTACCCTGACACCCTGACCTTGAATGGAACACGTTCATTACCCTGACACACTCTCCTTGAATCGGTCACATTCATTACCCTGACACCCTCTCCATGAGTGGATCACGTTCATTACCCTGACACCCTCTCCTTGAATAAGTCACGTTCATTACCCTGACACCCTCTCTTTGAATGGGTCACGTACATTACCCTGACACACTCTCCTTGAATGGGTCACGTGCCTTACCCTGACACCCTCTCCTTGAGTGGATCACGTTCATTACCCTGACACTCTCTCCTTGAGTGGATCACGTTCATTACCCTGACACCCTCTCCTTGAATGGGTTCCGTTTATTACCCTGACACCCTCTCCTTGAATCAGTCACGTTTATTACCCTGACACCCTCTCCTTGAATCAGTCACGTTCATTACCCTGACACCTTCTCCTTGAAAGGGTCACGTGCCTTACCCAGAAACCCTCTCCTTGAGTGGATCACATTCATTACCCTGACACCCTCTCATTGAATGGGTCACGTTAATTACCCTGACACCCTCTCCTTGAGTGGATCACGTTCATTACCCCGACTCCCTCTCCTTGAGTGGGTCACATTGTTTACCCTGACACCCTGACCTGGAATGGAACACGTTCATTACCCTGACACCCTCTCCTTCAATCGGTCACGTTCATTACCCTGACACCCTCTCCTTGAGTGGGTCACATTGTTTACCCTGACACCCTGACCTTGAATGGAACACGTTCATTACCCTGACACACTCTCCATGAGTGGATCACGTTCATTACCCTGACACCCTCTCCTTGAATAAGTCACGTTCATTACCCTGACACCCTCTCCATGAGTGGATCACGCTCATGACCCTGACTCTCCTTGAAAGGGTCACGTTCATAACCCTGACACCCTGTCTTTGAATCGGTCACGTGCCTTACTCAGACACCCTCTCCTTGTGTGGGTCACATTCATTACGCTGAAACCCTCTCCTTGAATGGGTCACGTACCGAAACCTGACACCCTCTACTTGAATGGGTCACGTTCATTACCCTGACACCCTCCCCTTGAGTGGGTCACTTTCATTACCCTGACAGCCTCTCTTTGAATCGGTCACGTTCATTACCCTGACATCCTCTCCATGAATGGGTCACGTTCATTACCCTGACACGCTCTCCTTGAATGGGTCATGTTCATTACCCTGACACCCACTCCTTGAGAGGGACACATTCATTACCCAGACACCCTCTCCTTGAATGGGTCTCTTTCATTACTCTGACACCCTCTCCTTGAGTGGGTCACGTGCCTAACCTTGACACCCTCTCCTTGAATGGGTCACGTTCATTGCCCTGACACCCTCTCCTTGAGTGGGTCAAGTTCATTACCCTGACACCCTCTCCTTGAATGGGTCAGGTTCATTACCCTGACACATTCTCCTTGAATCGGTCACGTTCATTACCCTGACACCCTCTCCTTGAGTGGGTCACGTTCATTACCCTGACACCCTCTCCTTGAATGGGTCACGTTCATTACCCTGACACCCACTCCTTGAGTGGGTCACGTTCATTACCCTGACACCCTCCCCTTGAGTAGGTCACTTTCATTACCCTGACAGCCTGTCTTTGAATCGGTCACGTGCCTTACTCAGACACCCTCTCCTTGATTGGGTCACGTTCATTACCCTGGCACATTCTCCTTGAATAGGTCACGTTCATTACCGTGACACCCTCTCCTTGAATGGTTCATGTTCTTTACCCTGACACCCTCTCCATGAATCGGTCACGTTCATTGCCCTGACACCCTCTCTTTGAGTGGGTCACATTCATTACCCTGACACATTCTCCTTGAATCGGTCACATTCATTACCCTGACACCCTCCCCTTGAATGGGTCACGTTCATTACCCTGACACCCTCTCCTTCAGTGGGTCACGTTCATTACCCTGACACCCTCTCCTTGAATGGGTAACGTTCATTACCCTGACACCCTCTCCTTGAATGGGTCACGTGCCTTACCCTGACACCCTCTCCTTGAGTGGGGCACGTTCATTTTCCTGACACCCTCTCGTTGAATCGGACACGCTCATTACACTGACACCCTCTCCTTGAATGGGTAACGTTCATTACCCTGACACCCTCTCCTTGAATGGGTCACGTTCATTACACTGACACTCTCTCCTTGAATGGGTCTCTTTCATTACCCTGACACCCTCTCCTTGAATGGGTCACGTTCATGACCCTGACACTCTCTCCTTGAAAGGGTCACGTTCATAACCCTGACACCCTGTCTTTGAATCGGTCACGTGCCTTACTCAGACACCCTCTCCTTGTGTGGGTCACATTCATTACGCTGAAACCCTCTCCTTGAATGGGTCACGTACCGAAACCTGACACCCTCTACTTGAATGGGTCACGTTCATTACCCTGACACCCTCCCCTTGAGTGGGTCACTTTCATTACCCTGACAGCCTCTCTTTGAATCGGTCACATTCATTACCCTGACATCCTCTCCATGAATGGGTCACGTTCATTACCCTGACACGCTCTCCTTGAATGGGTCATGTTCATTACCCTGACACCCACTCCTTGAGAGGGACACGTGCCTTACCCTTACACCCTCTCTTTGAATGGGTCACGTTCATTACCCTGACACCCTCTCCTTGAATAGGACACATTCATTACCCAGACACCCTCTCCTTGAATGGGTCTCTTTCATTACTCTGACACCCTCTCCTTGAGTGGGTCACATGCCTAACCTTGACACCCTCTCCTTGAATGGGTCACGTTCATTGCCCTGACACCCTCTCCTTGAATGGGTCACGTTCATTGCCCTGAAACCCTCGCTTTGAATGGGTCACGTGCCTTACCCTGACACCCTCTCCTTGAATAGGTCACGTTCATTACCCAGACACCCTCTCCTGGAATGGGTCACGTGCCTTACCCTGACACCATCTCCTTGAATCGGTCACGTTCATTACCCTGACAGCCTCTCCTTGAACGGGTCACGTTCATTACACAGACACCCTTTCCTTGAATGGGTCACATTCATTACCCTGACACCCTCTCCTTGAACAGGTCACGTTCATTACCCTGACACCCACTCCTTGAGAGGGTCACGTGCCTTACCCTGACACCCTCTCTTTGAATGGGTCACGTTCATTACCCTGACACCCTCTCCTTGAATAGGACACTTTCATTACCCAGACACCCTCTCCTTGAATGGGTCAGGTTCATTGCCCTGACACATTCTCCTTGAATGGGTCACGTTCATTACCCTGACACCATCTCCTTGAATCGGTCACGTTCATTACCCTGACACCCTCTCCTTGAACGGGTCACGTTCATTACACAGACACCCTTTCCTTGAATGGGTCACATTCATTACCCTGACACCCTCTCCTTGAACAGGTCACGTTCATTACCCTGACACCCTCTCTTTGAATGGGTCATGTTCATTACCCTGACACCCTCTCCTTGAATGGGTCACGTTCATTACCCTGACACCCTCTCTTTGAATGGGTCATGTTCATTACCCTGACACCCTCTCCTTGAATGGGTCAGGTTCATTGCCCTGACACATTCTCCTTGAATGGGTCACGTTCATTACCCTGACACCATCTCCTTGAATCGGTCACGTTCATTACCCTGAAACCCTCTCCTTGAATGGGTCACGTTTTTAATCCTGACACCCTCTCCTTGAATGGGTCACGTTCATTACCCTGACACCCTCTCTTTGAATGGGTCATGTTCATTACCCTGACACCCTCTCCTTGAATGGGTCACGTTCATTACCCTGACACCCTCTCCTTCAATCGGTCACGTGCCTTACCCTGACAGCCTCTCCTTGAATGGGTCACATTCATTACCCTGACACCCCCTCCTTGAATGGGTTACGTTCATTACCCTGACATCCTCTCTTTGTATCGGTCACGTTCATTACCCTGACACCCCCTCCTTGAATGGGTCACGTGCCTTACACTGACACCCTCTACTTGAATGGGTCACATTCATTACCCTGATACCCTCTCCTTGAACAGGTCACGTTCGTTACCCTGACACCCTGACCTTGAATAAGTCACGTTCATTACCCTGACACCCTCTCCTTGAATAAGTCACGTTCATTACCCTGACACCCTCTCCTTGAATGGGTCACGTGCCTTACCCTGACACTCTCTCCTTGAGTGGATCACGTTCACTACCCTGACACCCTCTCCTTGAGTGGATCACGTTCATTACCCTGACACCCTCTCCTTGAATGGGTTCCGTTTATTACCCTGACACCCTCTCCTTGAATCAGTCACGTTCATTACCCTGACACCCTCTCCTTGAATCAGTCATGTTCATTACCCTGACACCTTCTCCTTGAAAGGGTCACGTGCCTTACCCAGAAACCCTCTCCTTGAGTGGATCACATTCATTACCCTGACACCCTCTCATTGAATGGGTCACGTTAATTACCCTGACACCCTCTCCTTGAGTGGATCACGTTCATTACCCCGACTCCCTCTCCTTGAGTGGGTCACATTGTTTACCCTGACACCCTGACCTGGAATGGAACACGTTCATTACCCTGACACACTCTCCTTGAATCGGTCACATTCATTACCCTGACACCCTCTCCTTGAGTGGGTCACATTGTTTACCCTGACACCCTGACCTTGAATGGAACACGTTCATTACCCTGACACACTCTCCATGAGTGGATCACGTTCATTACCCTGACACCCTCTCCTTGAATAAGTCACGTTCATTACCCTGACACCCTCTCCATGAGTGGATCACGCTCATGACCCTGACACTCTCTCCTTGAAAGGGTCACGTTCATAACCCTGACACCCTGTCTTTGAATCGGTCACGTGCCTTACTCAGACACCCTCTCCTTGTGTGGGTCACATTCATTACGCTGAAACCCTCTCCTTGAATGGGTCACGTACCGAAACCTGACACCCTCTACTTGAATGGGTCACGTTCATTACCCTGACACCCTCCCCTTGAGTGGGTCACGTTCATAACGTTGACACCCACTCCTTGAATGGATCACGTTCATTACCCTGACACCCTCTCCTGGAATCGGTCACGTTCATTACCCTGAAACCATCTCCATGAATTGGTCACATTCATTACCCTGACACCCTCTCCTTGAATGGGTCAAGTTCATTACCCTGACGCCCTCTCCTTGAGTGGGTCACGTTCATTACCCTGAAACCATCTCCATGAATCGGTCACGTTCATTACCCTGACACCCTCTCCTTGAATCGGTCACGTTCATTACCCTGAAACCATCTCCATGAATCGGTCACGTTCATTACCCTGACACCCACTCCTTGAGTGGATCACATTCATTACCCTGACACTCTCGCCATGAGTGGATCACGTTCATTACCCTGACACCCTCTCCTTGAGTGGGTCACATTGTTTACCCTGACACCCTGACCTTGAATGGAACACGTTCATTACCCTGACACCCTCTCCTTCAATCGGTCACGTTCATTACCCTGACACGCTCTCCTTGAATGGGTCACGTTCATTACCCTGACACCCTCCCCATGAATGGGTCACGTTCATTGCCCTGACACATTCTCCTTGAATCGGTCACGTTCATTACCCTGACACCCTCTCCTTGAGTGGGTGACGTTCATTACCCTGACACCCTCTCCTTGAATGGGTCACGTGCCTTAACCTGACACCCTCTCCTTGAATCGGTCACGTTCATTACCCTGACACCCTCTCCTTGAGTGGATCACGTTCATTACCCTGACACTCTCTCCATGAGTGGATCACGTTCATTACCCTGACACCCTGACCTTGAATGGAACACGTTCATTACCCTGACACACTCTCCTTGAATCGGTCACGTTCATTACCCTGACACCCTCTCCTTGAGTGGGTCACATTGTTTACCCTGACACCCTGACCTTGAATGGAACACGTTCATTACCCTGACACACTCTCCTTGAATCGGTCACATCAATTACCGTGACACCCTCCCCTTGAATGGGTCACGTTCATAACGTTGACACCCTCTCCTTGAATGGATCACGTTCATTGCCCTGACACATTCTCCTTGAATAGGTCACGTTCTTTACCCTGACACCCTCTCCTTGAGTGGATCACGTTCATTACCCTGACACTCTCTCCATGAGTGGATCACGTTCACTACCCTGACACTCTCTCCTTGAGTGGGTCACATTGTTTACCCTGACACCCTCACCTTGAATGGAACACGTTCATTACCCTGACACCCTCTCCTTGATTGGGTCACGTTCATTACCCTGAAACGCTCTCCTTCAATCGGTCACGTTCATTACCCTGACACCCTCTCCTTGAGTGGGTCACGTTCATTTCCATGACACTCTCTCCTTGAATCGGTCACGTTCATTACCTTGACACGCTCTCCTTCAATCGGTCACGTTCATTACCCTGACACGCTCTCCTTCAATCGGTCACGTTCATTACCCTGACACCCTCCACATGAATGGGTCACATTCATTACCCTGACACTCTCTCCGTGAATCGGTCATGCTCATTACCTTGACACGCTCTCCTTCAATCGGTCACGTTCATTACCCTGACACCCTCTCCTTGATTGGGTCACGTTCATTACCCTGAAACGCTCTCCTTCAATCGGTCACGTTCATTACCCTGACACCCTCTCCTTGAGTGGGTCACGTTCATTTCCATGACACTCTCTCCTTGAATCGGTCACGTTCATTACCTTGACACGCTCTCCTTCAATCGGTCACGTTCATTACCCTGACACCCTCTCCTTGAATAGGTCACGTTCATTACCCAGACACCCTCTCCTGGAATGGGTCACGTGCCTTACCCTGACACCATCTCCTTGAATCGGTCACGTTCATTACCCTGACAGCCTCTCCTTGAACGGGTCACGTTCATTACACAGACACCCTTTCCTTGAATGGGTCACATTCATTACCCTGACACCCTCTCCTTGAACAGGTCACGTTCATTACCCTGACACCCACTCCTTGAGAGGGTCACGTGCCTTACCCTGACACCCTCTCTTTGAATGGGTCACGTTCATTACCCTGACACCCTCTCCTTGAATAGGACACTTTCATTACCCAGACACCCTCTCCTTGAATGGGTCAGGTTCATTGCCCTGACACATTCTCCTTGAATGGGTCACGTTCATTACCCTGACACCCTCTCCTTGAACGGGTCACGTTCATTACACAGACACCCTTTCCTTGAATGGGTCACATTCATTACCCTGACACCCTCTCCTTGAACAGGTCACGTTCATTACCCTGACACCCTCTCTTTGAATGGGTCATGTTCATTACCCTGACACCCTCTCCTTGAATGGGTCACGTTCATTACCCTGACACCCTCTCTTTGAATGGGTCATGTTCATTACCCTGACACCCTCTCCTTGAATGGGTCAGGTTCATTGCCCTGACACATTCTCCTTGAATGGGTCACGTTCATTACCCTGACACCATCTCCTTGAATCGGTCACGTTCATTACCCTGAAACCCTCTCCTTGAATGGGTCACGTTTTTAATCCTGACACCCTCTCCTTGAATGGGTCACGTTCATTACCCTGACACCCTCTCTTTGAATGGGTCATGTTCATTACCCTGACACCCTCTCCTTGAATGGGTCACGTTCATTACCCTGACACCCTCTCCTTCAATCGGTCACGTGCCTTACCCTGACAGCCTCTCCTTGAATGGGTCACATTCATTACCCTGACACCCCCTCCTTGAATGGGTTACGTTCATTACCCTGACATCCTCTCTTTGTATCGGTCACGTTCATTACCCTGACACCCCCTCCTTGAATGGGTCACGTGCCTTACACTGACACCCTCTACTTGAATGGGTCACATTCATTACCCTGATACCCTCTCCTTGAACAGGTCACGTTCGTTACCCTGACACCCTGACCTTGAATAAGTCACGTTCATTACCCTGACACCCTCTCCTTGAATAAGTCACGTTCATTACCCTGACACCCTCTCCTTGAATGGGTCACGTGCCTTACCCTGACACTCTCTCCTTGAGTGGATCACGTTCACTACCCTGACACCCTCTCCTTGAGTGGATCACGTTCATTACCCTGACACCCTCTCCTTGAATGGGTTCCGTTTATTACCCTGACACCCTCTCCTTGAATCAGTCACGTTCATTACCCTGACACCCTCTCCTTGAATCAGTCATGTTCATTACCCTGACACCTTCTCCTTGAAAGGGTCACGTGCCTTACCCAGAAACCCTCTCCTTGAGTGGATCACATTCATTACCCTGACACCCTCTCATTGAATGGGTCACGTTAATTACCCTGACACCCTCTCCTTGAGTGGATCACGTTCATTACCCCGACTCCCTCTCCTTGAGTGGGTCACATTGTTTACCCTGACACCCTGACCTGGAATGGAACACGTTCATTACCCTGACACACTCTCCTTGAATCGGTCACATTCATTACCCTGACACCCTCTCCTTGAGTGGGTCACATTGTTTACCCTGACACCCTGACCTTGAATGGAACACGTTCATTACCCTGACACCCTCTCCTTGAGTGGGTCACATTGTTTACCCTGACACCCTGACCTTGAATGGAACACGTTCATTACCCTGACACACTCTCCATGAGTGGATCACGTTCATTACCCTGACACCCTCTCCTTGAATAAGTCACGTTCATTACCCTGACACCCTCTCCATGAGTGGATCACGCTCATGACCCTGACACTCTCTCCTTGAAAGGGTCACGTTCATAACCCTGACACCCTGTCTTTGAATCGGTCACGTGCCTTACTCAGACACCCTCTCCTTGTGTGGGTCACATTCATTACGCTGAAACCCTCTCCTTGAATGGGTCACGTACCGAAACCTGACACCCTCTACTTGAATGGGTCACGTTCATTACCCTGACACCCTCCCCTTGAGTGGGTCACGTTCATAACGTTGACACCCACTCCTTGAATGGATCACGTTCATTACCCTGACACCCTCTCCTGGAATCGGTCACGTTCATTACCCTGAAACCATCTCCATGAATCGGTCACGTTCATTACCCTGACACCCTCTCCTTGAATCGGTCACGTTCATTACCCTGAAACCATCTCCATGAATCGGTCACGTTCATTACCCTGACACCCACTCCTTGAGTGGATCACATTCATTACCCTGACACTCTCGCCATGAGTGGATCACGTTCATTACCCTGACACCCTCTCCTTGAGTGGGTCACATTGTTTACCCTGACACCCTGACCTTGAATGGAACACGTTCATTACCCTGACACCCTCTCCTTCAATCGGTCACGTTCATTACCCTGACACGCTCTCCTTGAATGGGTCACGTTCATTACCCTGACACCCTCCCCATGAATGGGTCACGTTCATTGCCCTGACACATTCTCCTTGAATCGGTCACGTTCATTACCCTGACACCCTCTCCTTGAGTGGGTGACGTTCATTACCCTGACACCCTCTCCTTGAATGGGTCACGTGCCTTAACCTGACACCCTCTCCTTGAATCGGTCACGTTCATTACCCTGACACCCTCTCCTTGAGTGGATCACGTTCATTACCCTGACACTCTCTCCATGAGTGGATCACGTTCATTACCCTGACACCCTGACCTTGAATGGAACACGTTCATTACCCTGACACACTCTCCTTGAATCGGTCACGTTCATTACCCTGACACCCTCTCCTTGAGTGGGTCACATTGTTTACCCTGACACCCTGACCTTGAATGGAACACGTTCATTACCCTGACACACTCTCCTTGAATCGGTCACATCAATTACCGTGACACCCTCCCCTTGAATGGGTCACGTTCATAACGTTGACACCCTCTCCTTGAATGGATCACGTTCATTGCCCTGACACATTCTCCTTGAATAGGTCACGTTCTTTACCCTGACACCCTCTCCTTGAGTGGATCACGTTCATTACCCTGACACTCTCTCCATGAGTGGATCACGTTCACTACCCTGACACTCTCTCCTTGAGTGGGTCACATTGTTTACCCTGACACCCTCACCTTGAATGGAACACGTTCATTACCCTGACACCCTCTCCTTGATTGGGTCACGTTCATTACCCTGAAACGCTCTCCTTCAATCGGTCACGTTCATTACCCTGACACCCTCTCCTTGAGTGGGTCACATTGTTTACCCTGACACCCTGACCTTGAATGGAACACGTTCATTACCCTGACACACTCTCCATGAGTGGATCACGTTCATTACCCTGACACCCTCTCCTTGAATAAGTCACGTTCATTACCCTGACACCCTCTCCATGAGTGGATCACGCTCATGACCCTGACACTCTCTCCTTGAAAGGGTCACGTTCATAACCCTGACACCCTGTCTTTGAATCGGTCACGTGCCTTACTCAGACACCCTCTCCTTGTGTGGGTCACATTCATTACGCTGAAACCCTCTCCTTGAATGGGTCACGTACCGAAACCTGACACCCTCTACTTGAATGGGTCACGTTCATTACCCTGACACCCTCCCCTTGAGTGGGTCACGTTCATAACGTTGACACCCACTCCTTGAATGGATCACGTTCATTACCCTGACACCCTCTCCTGGAATCGGTCACGTTCATTACCCTGAAACCATCTCCATGAATCGGTCACGTTCATTACCCTGACACCCTCTCCTTGAATCGGTCACGTTCATTACCCTGAAACCATCTCCATGAATCGGTCACGTTCATTACCCTGACACCCACTCCTTGAGTGGATCACATTCATTACCCTGACACTCTCGCCATGAGTGGATCACGTTCATTACCCTGACACCCTCTCCTTGAGTGGGTCACATTGTTTACCCTGACACCCTGACCTTGAATGGAACACGTTCATTACCCTGACACCCTCTCCTTCAATCGGTCACGTTCATTACCCTGACACGCTCTCCTTGAATGGGTCACGTTCATTACCCTGACACCCTCCCCATGAATGGGTCACGTTCATTGCCCTGACACATTCTCCTTGAATCGGTCACGTTCATTACCCTGACACCCTCTCCTTGAGTGGGTGACGTTCATTACCCTGACACCCTCTCCTTGAATGGGTCACGTGCCTTAACCTGACACCCTCTCCTTGAATCGGTCACGTTCATTACCCTGACACCCTCTCCTTGAGTGGATCACGTTCATTACCCTGACACTCTCTCCATGAGTGGATCACGTTCATTACCCTGACACCCTGACCTTGAATGGAACACGTTCATTACCCTGACACACTCTCCTTGAATCGGTCACGTTCATTACCCTGACACCCTCTCCTTGAATCGGTCACATCAATTACCGTGACACCCTCCCCTTGAATGGGTCACGTTCATAACGTTGACACCCTCTCCTTGAATGGATCACGTTCATTGCCCTGACACATTCTCCTTGAATAGGTCACGTTCTTTACCCTGACACCCTCTCCTTGAGTGGATCACGTTCATTACCCTGACACTCTCTCCATGAGTGGATCACGTTCACTACCCTGACACTCTCTCCTTGAGTGGGTCACATTGTTTACCCTGACACCCTCACCTTGAATGGAACACGTTCATTACCCTGACACCCTCTCCTTGATTGGGTCACGTTCATTACCCTGAAACGCTCTCCTTCAATCGGTCACGTTCATTACCCTGACACCCTCTCCTTGAGTGGGTCACGTTCATTTCCATGACACTCTCTCCTTGAATCGGTCACGTTCATTACCTTGACACGCTCTCCTTCAATCGGTCACGTTCATTACCCTGACACGCTCTCCTTCAATCGGTCACGTTCATTACCCTGACACCCTCCACATGAATGGGTCACATTCATTACCCTGACACTCTCTCCGTGAATCGGTCATGCTCATTACCTTGACACGCTCTCCTTCAATCGGTCACGTTCATTACCCTGACACCCTCTCCTTGATTGGGTCACGTTCATTACCCTGACACCCTCCCCTTGAATGGGTCACGTTCATAACGTTGACACCCACTCCTTGAATAGGTCACGTTCTTTACCCTGACACCCTCTCCTTGAATCGGTCACGTTCATTACCCTGAAACCGTCTCCATGAATCGGTCACGTTCATTACCCTGACATCCTCTCCTTCAATGAGTCACGTTCATTACCCTGACGCCCTCTCCTTGAGTGGGTCACGTTCATTACCCTGACACCTTCTCCTTGAAAGGGTCACGTGCCTTACCCGGAAACCCTCTCCTTGAGTGGATCACATTCATTACCCTGACACCCTCTCATTGAATGGGTCACGTTAATTACCCTGACACCCTCTCCTTGAGTGCATCATGTTCATTACCCCGACTCCCTCTCCTTGAGTGGGTCACATTGTTTACCCTGACACCCTGACCTGGAATGGAACACGTTCATTACCCTGACACACTCTCCTTGAATCGGTCACGTTCATTACCCTGACACCCTCTCCTTCAATCGGGCACGTTCATTACCCTGACACCCTCTCCTTGAGTGGGTCACATTGTTTACCCTGACACCCTCTCCTTGAATGGGTCACGTGCCTTACCCTGACACCCTCTCTTTGAATGGGTCACCTACATTATCCTGACACCCTCTCTTTGAATGGGTCACGTACATTACCCTGACACTCTCTCCTTGAGTGGATCACGTTCATTACCCTGACACCCTCTCCTTGAATGGGTTCCGTTTATTACCCTGACTCCCTCTCCTTGAATCAGTCACGTTCATTACCCTGACACCCTCTCCTTGAATCAGTCACGTTCATTACCCTGACACCCTCTCCTTCAATCGGTCACGTTCATTACCCTGACACCCTCTCCTTGAGTGGGTCACATTGTTTACCCTGACACCCTGACCTTGAATGGAACACGTTCATTACCCTGACACACTCTCCTTGAATCGGTCACATTCATTACCCTGACACCCTCTCCATGAGTGGATCACGTTCATTACCCTGACACCCTCTCCTTGAATAAGTCACGTTCATTACCCTGACACCCTCTCTTTGAATGGGTCACGTACATTACCCTGACACACTCTCCTTGAATGGGTCACGTGCCTTACCCTGACACCCTCTCCTTGAGTGGATCACGTTCATTACCCTGACACTCTCTCCTTGAGTGGATCACGTTCATTACCCTGACACCCTCTCCTTGAATGGGTTCCGTTTATTACCCTGACACCCTCTCCTTGAATCAGTCACGTTTATTACCCTGACACCCTCTCCTTGAATCAGTCACGTTCATTACCCTGACACCTTCTCCTTGAAAGGGTCACGTGCCTTACCCAGAAACCCTCTCCTTGAGTGGATCACATTCATTACCCTGACACCCTCTCATTGAATGGGTCACGTTAATTACCCTGACACCCTCTCCTTGAGTGGATCACGTTCATTACCCCGACTCCCTCTCCTTGAGTGGGTCACATTGTTTACCCTGACACCCTGACCTGGAATGGAACACGTTCATTACCCTGACACCCTCTCCTTCAATCGGTCACGTTCATTACCCTGACACCCTCTCCTTGAGTGGGTCACATTGTTTACCCTGACACCCTGACCTTGAATGGAACACGTTCATTACCCTGACACACTCTCCATGAGTGGATCACGTTCATTACCCTGACACCCTCTCCTTGAATAAGTCACGTTCATTACCCTGACACCCTCTCCATGAGTGGATCACGCTCATGACCCTGACACTCTCTCCTTGAAAGGGTCACGTTCATAACCCTGACACCCTGTCTTTGAATCGGTCACGTGCCTTACTCAGACACCCTCTCCTTGTGTGGGTCACATTCATTACGCTGAAACCCTCTCCTTGAATGGGTCACGTACCGAAACCTGACACCCTCTACTTGAATGGGTCACGTTCATTACCCTGACACCCTCCCCTTGAGTGGGTCACTTTCATTACCCTGACAGCCTCTCTTTGAATCGGTCACGTTCATTACCCTGACATCCTCTCCATGAATGGGTCACGTTCATTACCCTGACACGCTCTCCTTGAATGGGTCATGTTCATTACCCTGACACCCACTCCTTGAGAGGGACACGTGCCATGCCCTGACACCCTCTCTTTCAATGGGTCACGTTCATTACCCTGACACCCTCTCCTTGAATAGGACACATTCATTACCCAGACACCCTCTCCTTGAATGGGTCTCTTTCATTACTCTGACACCCTCTCCTTGAGTGGGTCACGTGCCTAACCTTGACACCCTCTCCTTGAATGGGTCACGTTCATTGCCCTGACACCCTCTCCTTGAGTGGGTCAAGTTCATTACCCTGACACCCTCTCCTTGAATGGGTCAGGTTCATTACCCTGACACATTCTCCTTGAATCGGTCACGTTCATTACCCTGACACCCTCTCCTTGAGTGGGTCACGTTCATTACCCTGACACCCTCTCCTTCAATCGCATTTATTACCCTGACACCCTCTCCTTGAGTGGGTCACGTTCATTACCCTGACACCCTCCCCTTGAGTAGGTCACTTTCATTACCCTGACAGCCTGTCTTTGAATCGGTCACGTGCCTTACTCAGACACCCTCTCCTTGATTGGGTCACGTTCATTACCCTGGCACATTCTCCTTGAATAGGTCACGTTCATTACCGTGACACCCTCTCCTTGAATGGTTCATGTTCTTTACCCTGACACCCTCTCCATGAATCGGTCACGTTCATTGCCCTGACACCCTCTCTTTGAGTGGGTCACATTCATTACCCTGACACATTCTCCTTGAATCGGTCACATTCATTACCCTGACACCCTCCCCTTGAATGGGTCACGTTCATTACCCTGACACCCTCTCCTTCAGTGGGTCACGTTCATTACCCTGACACCCTCTCCTTGAATGGGTAACGTTCATTACCCTGACACCCTCTCCTTGAATGGGTCACGTGCCTTACCCTGACACCCTCTCCTTGAGTGGGGCACGTTCATTTTCCTGACACCCTCTCGTTGAATCGGACACGCTCATTACACTGACACCCTCTCCTTGAATGGGTAACGTTCATTACCCTGACACCCTCTCCTTGAATGGGTCACGTTCATTACACTGACACTCTCTCCTTGAATGGGTCTCTTTCATTACCCTGACACCCTCTCCTTGAATGGGTCACGTTCATGACCCTGACACTCTCTCCTTGAAAGGGTCACGTTCATAACCCTGACACCCTGTCTTTGAATCGGTCACGTGCCTTACTCAGACACCCTCTCCTTGTGTGGGTCACATTCATTACGCTGAAACCCTCTCCTTGAATGGGTCACGTACCGAAACCTGACACCCTCTACTTGAATGGGTCACGTTCATTACCCTGACACCCTCCCCTTGAGTGGGTCACTTTCATTACCCTGACAGCCTCTCTTTGAATCGGTCACATTCATTACCCTGACATCCTCTCCATGAATGGGTCACGTTCATTACCCTGACACGCTCTCCTTGAATGGGTCATGTTCATTACCCTGACACCCACTCCTTGAGAGGGACACGTGCCTTACCCTTACACCCTCTCTTTGAATGGGTCACGTTCATTACCCTGACACCCTCTCCTTGAATAGGACACATTCATTACCCAGACACCCTCTCCTTGAATGGGTCTCTTTCATTACTCTGACACCCTCTCCTTGAGTGGGTCACATGCCTAACCTTGACACCCTCTCCTTGAATGGGTCACGTTCATTGCCCTGACACCCTCTCCTTGAATGGGTCACGTTCATTGCCCTGAAACCCTCGCTTTGAATGGGTCACGTGCCTTACCCTGACACCCTCTCCTTGAATAGGTCACGTTCATTACCCAGACACCCTCTCCTGGAATGGGTCACGTGCCTTACCCTGACACCATCTCCTTGAATCGGTCACGTTCATTACCCTGACAGCCTCTCCTTGAACGGGTCACGTTCATTACACAGACACCCTTTCCTTGAACAGGTCACGTTCATTACCCTGACACCCACTCCTTGAGAGGGTCACGTGCCTTACCCTGACACCCTCTCTTTGAATGGGTCACGTTCATTACCCTGACACCCTCTCCTTGAATAGGACACTTTCATTACCCAGACACCCTCTCCTTGAATGGGTCAGGTTCATTGCCCTGACACATTCTCCTTGAATGGGTCACGTTCATTACCCTGACACCATCTCCTTGAATCGGTCACGTTCATTACCCTGACACCCTCTCCTTGAACGGGTCACGTTCATTACACAGACACCCTTTCCTTGAATGGGTCACATTCATTACCCTGACACCCTCTCCTTGAACAGGTCACGTTCATTACCCTGACACCCTCTCTTTGAATGGGTCATGTTCATTACCCTGACACCCTCTCCTTGAATGGGTCACGTTCATTACCCTGACACCCTCTCTTTGAATGGGTCATGTTCATTACCCTGACACCCTCTCCTTGAATGGGTCAGGTTCATTGCCCTGACACATTCTCCTTGAATGGGTCACGTTCATTACCCTGACACCATCTCCTTGAATCGGTCACGTTCATTACCCTGAAACCCTCTCCTTGAATGGGTCACGTTTTTAATCCTGACACCCTCTCCTTGAATGGGTCACGTTCATTACCCTGACACCCTCTCTTTGAATGGGTCATGTTCATTACCCTGACACCCTCTCCTTGAATGGGTCACGTTCATTACCCTGACACCCTCTCCTTGAATCGGTCACGTGCCTTACCCTGACAGCCTCTCCTTGAATGGGTCACATTCATTACCCTGACACCCCCTCCTTGAATGGGTTACGTTCATTACCCTGACATCCTCTCTTTGTATCGGTCACGTTCATTACCCTGACACCCCCTCCTTGAATGGGTCACGTGCCTTACACTGACACCCTCTACTTGAATGGGTCACATTCATTACCCTGATACCCTCTCCTTGAACAGGTCACGTTCATTACCCAGACACCCTCTCCATGAATGGGTCACGTGCCTTACCCTGACAGCCTCTCCTTGAATGGGTCACATTCATTACCCTGACACCCTCTCCTTGAATGGGTCACGTTCATTACCCTGACATCCTCCCCTTGAGTGGGTCACGTTCATTAGCCTGACACCCTCTCCTTGAATCGGTCACGTGCCTTACCCTGACAGCCTCTCCTTGAATGGGTCACATTCATTACCCTGACACCCTCTCTTTGTATCGGTCACGTTCATTACCCTGACACCCCCTCCTTGAATGGGTCAGGTTCATTACCCTGACACCCTCTCCTTGAATGGGTCACGTGCCTTACCCTGACACCCTCTCCTTGAATGGGTCACGTGTCTTACCCTGACACCCTCTCCTTAATGGGTCATGTTCTTTACCCTGACACCCTCTCTTTTAATGGGTCACTTTCATTACCCTAACACCCTCTCCTTGAGTGGGTCATGTTCATTATCCTGACACCCTCTCCTTGAATAGGTCACGTTCTTTATCCTGACACCCTCTCTTTGTATCGGTCACGTTCATTACCCTGACACCCCCTCCTTGAATGGGTCAGGTTCATTACCCTGACACCCTCTCCTTGAATGGGTCACGTTCTTTATCCTGACACCCTCTCCTTGAGTGGGTTACGTTCATTACCCTGAAACCCTCTCTTTGTATCGGTCACGTTCATTACCGACACCCTCTCCTTGAATTGGTCACATGCCTTACCCTGACACCCTCTCTTTGAATCGGTCACGTTCATTACCCTGACACCCTCTCTTTGTATCGGTCACGTTCATTACCCTGACACCCTCTCCTTGAATGGGTCACGTTAATTACCCTGACACCCTCTCTTTGAATGTGTCACGTTCATTACACTGACACCCTCTCTTTGAATCGGTCACGTGCCTTACCCTGACACCCTCTCTTTGAATAGGTCACGTTCATTACCCTGACACCCTCTCTTTGAATGGGCCACGTTCATTACCCTGACACCCTCTCTTTGAGTGGGTCACATTTATTACCCTGACACCTTCTCTTTGAATGTGTCACGTTCATTACCCTGACACCCTCTCCATGAATGGGTCACGTGCCTTACTCTGACACCCTCTCCTTGAGTGGGTCACGTTCATTGCCCTGACGCCCTCTGCTTGAATCGGTCACGTTCATTACCCTGACACCCTCTCTTTGAATGGGTCACATTCATTACCCTGACACCCTCTCCTTGAATGGGTCACGTTCATTGCCCTGTCACCCTCTCCTTGAATGGGTCACATTCATTACCCTGTCACCCTGTCCTTGAATCAGTCACGTTCATTACCCTGACACTCTCCCCTTGAATGGGTCACGTTCATTGCCCTGTCACCCTCTCTTTGAATGGGTCACATTCATTACCCTGACACCCTCCCCTTGTGTGGGTCACGTTCATTGCCATGACACCCTGTCCTTGAATCAGTCATGTTCATTACCCTGACACCCTCTCCTTGAATAGGTCACGTTCATTACCCTGACGCCCTCTCCTTGAATGGGTCACGTTCATTACCCTGACACCCTCTCCTTGAATGGGTCACGTTCATTACCCTGACACCCTCTCCTTGAATGGGTAACGTTCATTACCCTGACACCCTCACCTTGAGCGGGTCCCGTTCTTTACCCTGACACCCTCTCCTTGAATGGGTCACATTCATTACCCTGTCACCCTGTCCTTGAATCAGTCACGTTCATTACCCTGACACTCTCCCCTTGAATGGGTCACGTTCATTGCCCTGTCACCCTCTCTTTGAATGGGTCACATTCATTACCCTGACACCCTCCCCTTGTGTGGGTCACGTTCATTGCCATGACACCCTGTCCTTGAATCAGTCATGTTCATTACCCTGACACCCTCGCCTTGAATGGGTTACGTTCATTACCCTGACACCCTCTCTTTGTATCGGTCACGTTCATTACCCTGACACCCTCTCTTTGAATCGGTCACGTTCATTGCCCTGTCTCCCTCTCCCTGAATTGGTCACGTGCCTTTCCCTGACACCCTCTCTTTGAATGGGTCACCTCCTGATGCACCATCAATAACTCACTCTGAGACGTAAGGCAAGATATCGGCTTTTATTGACTGGAAGAAGGAACCAGAAGTGAGTGACCATCATACTACGTCCTGGAGACTGAGGCCAAGCATAGGCCTCAGATCGCCTTTATACAGGAGCCTGTGGGAGGAGCCACAGGAGCAGTCAACAGGGGGCGTGTCCAGACAGGCACTCGTAGTTCACCACACCTCCCTTACCCTGACCTCCTCTCCTTGAATGGGTTCCGTTCATTACCCTGACATCCTCCCCTTAAATGGGTCACGTGCCTTACCCTGACACCCTGTCCTTGAATCAGTCACGTTCATTACCCTGATGCCCTCTCCTTGAATGGGTCACGTTCATTGCCCTGACACACTCTCCTTGAATGGGTCACGTGCCTTACTCTGACACCCTCTCCTTGAGTGGGTCACATTCATTACCCTGACACCATCTCCTTGAATCAGTCACGTTCATTACCCTGATGCCCTCTCCTTGAATGGGTCACGTTCTTTACCCTGACACACTCTCTTTGAATGGGTCATGTTCATTACCCTGACACCCTCTCTTTGAATGGGTCATGTTCATTACCCTGACACCCTCTCCTTGAATGGGTCAGGTTCATTGCCCTGACACATTCTCCTTGAATGGGTCACGTTCATTACCCTGACACCATCTCCTTGAATCGGTCACGTTCATTACCCTGAAACCCTCTCCTTGAATGGGTCACGTTTTTAATCCTGACACCCTCTCCTTGAATGGGTCACGTTCATTACCCTGACACCCTCTCTTTGAATGGGTCATGTTCATTACCCTGACACCCTCTCCTTGAATGGGTCACGTTCATTACCCTGACACCCTCTCCTTGAATCGGTCACGTGCCTTACCCTGACAGCCTCTCCTTGAATGGGTCACATTCATTACCCTGACACCCCCTCCTTGAATGGGTTACGTTCATTACCCTGACATCCTCTCTTTGTATCGGTCACGTTCATTACCCTGACACCCCCTCCTTGAATGGGTCACGTGCCTTACACTGACACCCTCTACTTGAATGGGTCACATTCATTACCCTGATACCCTCTCCTTGAACAGGTCACGTTCATTACCCAGACACCCTCTCCATGAATGGGTCACGTGCCTTACCCTGACAGCCTCTCCTTGAATGGGTCACATTCATTACCCTGACACCCTCTCCTTGAATGGGTCACGTTCATTACCCTGACATCCTCCCCTTGAGTGGGTCACGTTCATTAGCCTGACACCCTCTCCTTGAATCGGTCACGTGCCTTACCCTGACAGCCTCTCCTTGAATGGGTCACATTCATTACCCTGACACCCTCTCTTTGTATCGGTCACGTTCATTACCCTGACACCCCCTCCTTGAATGGGTCAGGTTCATTACCCTGACACCCTCTCCTTGAATGGGTCACGTGCCTTACCCTGACACCCTCTCCTTGAATGGGTCACGTGTCTTACCCTGACACCCTCTCCTTAATGGGTCATGTTCTTTACCCTGACACCCTCTCTTTTAATGGGTCACTTTCATTACCCTAACACCCTCTCCTTGAGTGGGTCACGTTCATTATCCTGACACCCTCTCCTTGAATAGGTCACGTTCTTTATCCTGACACCCTCTCTTTGTATCGGTCACGTTCATTACCCTGACACCCCCTCCTTGAATGGGTCAGGTTCATTACCCTGACACCCTCTCCTTGAATGGGTCACGTTCTTTATCCTGACACCCTCTCCTTGAGTGGGTTACGTTCATTACCCTGACACCCTCTCTTTGTATCGGTCACGTTCATTACCGACACCCTCTCCTTGAATTGGTCACATGCCTTACCCTGACACCCTCTCTTTGAATCGGTCACGTTCATTACCCTGACACCCTCTCTTTGTATCGGTCACGTTCATTACCCTGACACCCTCTCCTTGAATGGGTCACGTTAATTACCCTGACACCCTCTCTTTGAATGTGTCACGTTCATTACACTGACACCCTCTCTTTGAATCGGTCACGTGCCTTACCCTGACACCCTCTCTTTGAATAGGTCACGTTCATTACCCTGACACCCTCTCTTTGAATGGGCCACGTTCATTACCCTGACACCCTCTCTTTGAGTGGGTCACATTTATTACCCTGACACCTTCTCTTTGAATGTGTCACGTTCATTACCCTGACACCCTCTCCATGAATGGGTCACGTGCCTTACTCTGACACCCTCTCCTTGAGTGGGTCACGTTCATTGCCCTGACGCCCTCTGCTTGAATCGGTCACGTTCATTACCCTGACACCCTCTCTTTGAATGGGTCACATTCATTACCCTGACACCCTCTCCTTGAATGGGTCACGTTCATTGCCCTGTCACCCTCTCCTTGAATGGGTCACATTCATTACCCTGTCACCCTGTCCTTGAATCAGTCACGTTCATTACCCTGACACTCTCCCCTTGAATGGGTCACGTTCATTGCCCTGTCACCCTCTCTTTGAATGGGTCACATTCATTACCCTGACACCCTCCCCTTGTGTGGGTCACGTTCATTGCCATGACACCCTGTCCTTGAATCAGTCATGTTCATTACCCTGACACCCTCTCCTTGAATAGGTCACGTTCATTACCCTGACGCCCTCTCCTTGAATGGGTCACGTTCATTACCCTGACACCCTCTCCTTGAATGGGTCACGTTCATTACCCTGACACCCTCTCCTTGAATGGGTAACGTTCATTACCCTGACACCCTCACCTTGAGCGGGTCCCGTTCTTTACCCTGACACCCTCTCCTTGAATGGGTCACATTCATTACCCTGTCACCCTGTCCTTGAATCAGTCACGTTCATTACCCTGACACTCTCCCCTTGAATGGGTCACGTTCATTGCCCTGTCACCCTCTCTTTGAATGGGTCACATTCATTACCCTGACACCCTCCCCTTGTGTGGGTCACGTTCATTGCCATGACACCCTGTCCTTGAATCAGTCATGTTCATTACCCTGACACCCTCGCCTTGAATGGGTTACGTTCATTACCCTGACACCCTCTCTTTGTATCGGTCACGTTCATTACCCTGACACCCTCTCTTTGAATCGGTCACGTTCATTGCCCTGTCTCCCTCTCCCTGAATTGGTCACGTGCCTTTCCCTGACACCCTCTCTTTGAATGGGTCACCTCCTGATGCACCATCAATAACTCACTCTGAGACGTAAGGCAAGATATCGGCTTTTATTGACTGGAAGAAGGAACCAGAAGTGAGTGACCATCATACTACGTCCTGGAGACTGAGGCCAAGCATAGGCCTCAGATCGCCTTTATACAGGAGCCTGTGGGAGGAGCCACAGGAGCAGTCAACAGGGAGCGTGTCCAGACAGGCACTCGTAGTTCACCACACCTCCCTTACCCTGACCTCCTCTCCTTGAATGGGTTCCGTTCATTACCCTGACATCCTCCCCTTAAATGGGTCACGTGCCTTACCCTGACACCCTGTCCTTGAATCAGTCACGTTCATTACCCTGATGCCCTCTCCTTGAATGGGTCACGTTCATTGCCCTGACACACTCTCCTTGAATGGGTCACGTGCCTTACTCTGACACCCTCTCCTTGAGTGGGTCACATTCATTACCCTGACACCATCTCCTTGAATCAGTCACGTTCATTACCCTGATGCCCTCTCCTTGAATGGGTCACGTTCTTTACCCTGACACACTCTCCTTGAATGGGTCATGTTCATTACCCTGACACCCTCTCCTTGAGTGAGTCACGTTCATTACCCTGACACCCTCTCCTTGAGTGCGTCACGTTCATTACCCTGACACCCTCTCCTTGAATGGGTTCCGTTCATTACCCTGAAACCCTCTCCTTGAGTGGGTCACGTTCATTACCCTGACACCCTCTCCTTGAATGGGTCACGTTCATTACCCTGACACCTTCTCCTTGAATGTGTCTCTTTCATTACCCTGGCACCCTCTCCTTGAATGGGTCATGTTAATTACCCTGATACCCTCTCCTTGAAAGCGGTCACTTTCATTACCCTGACACACTCTCCTTGAATCGGTCTCTTGACTTTCTGTCATCCTGTTTTCAGATTTCTGAATATTGAGTTTTCTTCTGTGTAATGGATCACCTGTACAAAAAGATGGGTTTTATCTGAACTGGAAAGTGAGCAATATTCTTGCAGGTAGGTTAGATAGAGCTGTTGGTTATAATTCAGTCTAATTTGGCATGCGAGTTGGAACTATTGTGATTGGACTGATCATGAGAAGTTAGGTTCACAAGTTTGAGCAGTGTGTACTGAGACTATCAGAAAGGACAGGCAAATGACGGGACAAAATTACAGTCAGTGGCATGAATTGAAGTCTAATGTGGGGGCAAAATCAAAAAGGTTGACAAATACAGGACTGAAGGTGTTATAGAGTATCTGAATTGACGCAGTCTCTGGAATGAGGTCGATGATCTTGTGGAGCAGTTAGTGATTGGCACCTGAAACATAATGGGCATCTCGGAGTCATCGCTGAATGAAGTTCACAGTTGAGAGCTTAACATCCAAGGATAAAAGCTAAAGATAACAAATGTATGAAATCTTGATTTTTCAAGAGATATTGAGGCCCTGATTATGAGAAAAAAGGTGTTTTGCAGGTATAGGCAGGTAGTAATAATGAGGTGCTTATGCAGTACAAGAAATCACAAGATCACAAGACAAAGGAGCCATTCGACCCAACAAGTCTGCTCCGCCACTCCACCATGAGCTAAACTATTCTCCCTTCTATTTCCAATTTCCGGCTTTTTTCCCATATCCCTTGATACCCTGACTAATTAGATACCTGTCCATCTCCTCTTTATGAATGAAATCAGACAGGCTAAAAGAAGGCATGAAGTTGCCCTAGCAGACAAGGTGAAGGAGAGTCCTAAGGGATTCTACAGTCATGTTAGGAGCGAAAGGATTGGAAGGGACAGAATTGGTCCTGGAGTATGATAGTGGTATTCCATGTGTGGAGCCAAATCAGATGGGGGAGATTGTAAATTATTTTTTTTTCATCTGTATTGTCTCAGGAATGGACACAGCGTCTATGGAAGTGAGGCAAAGGAGTATCAATTTCATGAACCCTGTACTGATTACAGCGGAGGAGGTGTTTATCCTGAGGCAAGTCAGGATAGATAAATCCTCAAGACCTAACAAGGCGATCCCTTGGACCCAATGGGAGGCAGCTGCAGAAATTGTCAGAGCCCGAGAAAAGATATTTAAATTATCCTTCATGACAGGAGAGATACCAGAGGATTGGAGGATAGCCAATGTGGTTCTGTTGTTTAGAAATGACTCTAAACATAAACCAGGAAATTATTGGCCTGTGGCGGCTCATTTCCTAGCGTATGCGAACCGACTCACAATTAGATAGCCTACGGGGGTTTGCGAGCACAGAGCTTTGGAGCCTCTTCGCCATGGGGGGCCGGTTGACAGAGGCTTAAAAGTGAGGCTGAAGTTTTCGAATAAAGTTTTTCCTTCGACTGCAGTTACCGACTCCGTGTCGTAATTTTAGCGCTGCTTGTAGCACACCGCTACAGGCCGGTGAGTCTGACATCAGTTGTGGGAAGTATTCTAAATAATGGAATGAGTACGTATTTGGATAGACATGGACTCATTAAGGATAAGCAACATGGCTTCATGCCTGGTAGGTCACGTCTAACCAATTTTATAGAGTTTTTCAAGGAAATTACCAGGAAACTGGATGAAGGCAAGGCAGTGGATATTGTCTACATGGGCTTTAGTAAGTTTTTTGACAAGGTCCCACATGGGAGGTTGGTCAAAAAGGTTCCGTCGCTCGGGATTCAAGATGAGGTAGTAAATTAGATTAGACATTGACTTTCTGGGAGAAACCAGAGAGCGGTAGTAGAGGGTTGCCTCTCTGACTGGAGGCCTGTGACTAGTGGAGTGCCACAGAGTTCGGTGCTGCGTCCATTGTTGTTTGTCATCTATATCAATGATCTGGATGATAATGTGGTTAAGTGGATCAGCAAATTTGTGTATCACACCAGGATTGGACGTGTAGTGGACAGTGAGGAAGGCTATCAGGCTTGCAGTGGGATCTGGACCAGCTGGAACAATGGGCTGAAGAATAGCAGATGGAATTTAATGCAGACAAGTGTGAGGTTTTGCACTTCAGTAGGACCAACCAGGGTAGGACTTACACAGTGAACAGTAGTGCACTGAGGAGTGTGGTAGAACAAAAGGATCTGGGAATACAAGTTCATAATTTGTTGAAAGTGGCATCACATTTAAATAGGGTCATAAAGAAAGCTTTTGGCATGTTGGCCTTCATAAATCAATGTATTGAGTACAGGAGATGGGATGTTATGTTGAAGTTAAGTAAGAGTTTGGAGAGGCTTAATTTGGAGTATTGCATGCAGTTTTGGTCACCTACCTACAGGAAAGATGTAAACAAGGTTTGAAAGAGGACAGAGAAAATTTACAAGGATGTTGCCAGGTCTGGAGGACCCGAGTTCTAAAGAAGGATTGAATAGGTTAGTACTGCATTCCTCAGAATGGAGAAGATTGAGGGTAGATTTAATAGAGGCATATAAAATCAAGAGGGATATAGATAAGGTAAATGCAAGCAGGCTTTTTCCACTGAGGTTGGGTAGGACTACAACTGGAATTCATGGTTAAGAGTGAAAGGTGAAAAGTTTAAGGGGAACATGTGGGGAAACTTCTTCACTCAGAGGGTCGAGAGAGTGTGAAATGAGCTGCCAGCACAAGTGGTGGTGCATGTGAGCTTGATTTAAGAGAACTTTGGATAGGTACATGGATAGTAAGGATATGTAGGGTTAGTCGCGGTACAAGTTGGTGAGAGTAAGCAGTTTAAATGGTTTCAGTTTGGAGTAGATGGGCCGAAGGTTATGTTTCTGTGCTGCACTTCTCTATGACTTTGTGATACACCTTGTATTGAAATGACAGGCAGGTAGGCTAAGTGGGTGGGGTGGCTCTGCTGCTAAAACTGAAATCAAATCCTTAGAAAGAGGTGACATAGGATCGGAAGATGTAGAATCTTTGTGGGTAGAGTTAAGGAACTGCAAGGGTAAAACGACCCTGATGGGAGTTATATGCAGGTCTCTGCATACTAGCCAGGATGTAGATACAAATTACAACAGGAGATAGAAAAGGCATGTCAAAAAGGCAATGTTACGATAGTTATGGGGGATTTCAATCTACAAGGAGTTTGGGAAAATCAGGTTGGTACTGGATCCCAAGAGAAGGAATTTGTAGAATGTCTACAAAATGGTTATTCAGAGCATTTTGTGGTTGAGACCACTAGGGAAAAAGGCAATTCGGGGTTTGATGTTGTGTAATGAACCAGATTTGATTTGGGAACTTAAGGTGAAGTAACCCTTAGGAGGCAGTGATCATAATATGATCAAATTCACCTTGCAATTTGAAAGGAAGATAAAGTCAGATGCATCAGTATTATAGTGGAGGAAAGGGAATAACAGCAGCATAAGGGAGGAGCTGGCCAACGTTACTTGGAAGGGGACACTAAAGGATGACGGCAGAACAGCAATGGCTAGAGTTTAGAAACATAAAAACCCTAGAGCACAATACAAGCCCTTCGGCCCACAAAACTGTGTCGAATGTGTCCTTACTTAGAAATTACCTAACGTTACCCGTAGCCCTCTGTTTTACTAAGCTCCATGTAACTATCCAGGAGTCTCCCAAAAGAGCCTATCATATCCACCTCCACCACCATCACCGACAGCCCATCCCACGCACTCACCACTCTCTGTGTAAAGAACTTAGCCCTGACATCTCCTCTGTACCTACTTCCAAGCACCTTAAAACCGTGCCCTCTCGTGCCAGCCATTTCAGCCCTGGGAAAAAGCCTCTGACTATCCACACGATCAATGCTTCTCATCATCTTGTACACCTCTATCAGGTCACATCTCATCCTCCATCGCACCAAGGAGAAAAGGCCGAGTACACTCAACCTTTTCTCATAAGGTATGCTTCCCAATCCAGGCAACATCCTTGTAAATCTCCTCTGCACCCTTTCTATGGTTTCCACATCCTTCCTGTAGTGAGGTGACAGAACTGAGCACAGTACTCCAAATGGGATCTGACCAGGATCCTATATAGCTGCAACATTACTCTCGGCTCCTAAACTCAATCCCACAATTGATGAAGGCCAATACACCGTATGCCTTCGTAACCACAGAGTCAACCTGCGCAGCTGCTTTGAGGGTCCTTTGGACTCGGACCCCAAGAACCCTCTGATCCTCCACACTGCCAAGAGTCTTACCATTAATACTATATTCTGGAAGCAATTTGGAAGGCACGGCATAGATAGATCCCAAAGGTGAAAAAGTATTATAAAGTCATCAAGTTTATTCTCATTTAACTATATATATATATAAACTGCCAAATGAGACAATGTTTCTCAAGACCAGGGTGTAAAGCGCAGTAGTACACATAACAAACGTATGTAGAACATAGAAATTTACAGCACATTACAGACCCTTCGGCCCACAATGAGTAACCGACTCTAGAAACTGCCTAGAATTTCCCTAGTGCATAGCTCCATGTACCTATCTAAGAGGATCTTAAAAGACCCTGTTGTATCTGCCGCTAGCAGTGTATACCATGCACTCACCACCCTCTGTGAAACATTTACCCCTGACATCCCCTCAGTACCTATTTCCAAGCACCTTAAAACTATGATCAATCCCCCTCATCAACATATACACCTCTATCAGGATCACCCCTCATCCTCCATTGCTCCAAAGAGAAAAAGCCAAGTTCACTCAACCTATTCTTGTAAGGCATGCTCCCCAATCCAGGCAACATCCTTGTAAATCTCCTCTGCACTCTCTCTATAGAATCCACATACTTCCTGTAGTGAGGTGACCAGAAATGAACACAGTCCTCCAAATGGAATCTGATCAAGGTCTTATACAGCTGTAACATCACCTCTCAGTTCTTGAACTCAATCCCATGGTTGAAGAATGCCGACACACCAAACACCTTCTTAATAACACTGTCAACCTATGCAGTAGCTTTGAGTGTCCTACCATCATGGACCCCATGATCTCTCAGCTCCTCCACACTGCCCAGAGTCTTACCATTTATATCATATTCTGTCTTCAAATTTGACCAAGCAAAAGGAACCACTTCACACTTATCTGGACTGAACTCCCTCTGCCACTTCTCAGCCCAGTTCTGCATCCTATCGATGTCCCGCTGTAACCTCTGACAACCCTCCAGACTATCCACAACACCACCCCAACCTTTGTGTCATCAGCAAACTTACTAATCCACCCATCTACTTCTTCATCCAGGTCATTTATAAAAATCACAAAGAGGAGGGGTCCCAGAACAGATCCATGTGAAACACCGCTGGTCACCGACATCTGTGCAGAATACGAACCATCTACAACCACCCTTTGCCTTCTGTGGGCAAGCCAGTTCCGGATCCACAAAGCGAAGTGTCATAAGGGGACATGAGACTGGACCCAAATGCAGGATGCAGGCACTGAAGTACTAGGGGCAGGACGGGAACAGCTAAGGAAAGGACAAGGTGTGGAGACCATGGCGTGCGTAAGGCATTCAAGGTGACCCTGGGGTTCAGAGAGGATCCTGGAGTTCAGAGATGGTCTTGGAGTTCAGAGGAGGTCACGAGGCTAGACGAGGCTGGGGTCTCGAGGATGGGTTCTTGGAACTAGGAATGCTGGGAGGATAGCCCCCTGGGCAGGGCCTGGACTTCCCAGGCAGGACACAGGGGCCTGGGCAGGTCGTGGGGCACAACCCGTTGGTGGCGAGGGATAGGAAGGGTCAGAGACCTCTGGGTGGGCAGCAGAACTCCTGGGCAGGGCCCAAACCTCCCAGGCAGGTCACAGGAGCCTGGGCAGGTCGCGGGGCACAATCCATAGGAGGCGAGGGATAGGAAGGGGCAGAGTCCCCCGCCGGGCAACGGCAATCCGGCCTGGCTTACCCGACGGAGGCAAGGGATAGGAAGGGAACTCGGTCCAGGGTGACTTCCAGACTTACTCGCAGAACTTGTCTTTAACAGTGGGTACACCAAGCCAGGACAAACAGGATAAACAGGATGACCAGGTCGGAACAGGAAGACCCCCCCACCAACTATACTCAGTCCCAGAGTCCCTTGTATACACCGACAACCAATAGGCATCAGGTACGCCTCCTTGAGCCCAAGCAAGATGATCCTCAGGTGTGACTATTTGAGCTCAAGACAAACCGTGGGACAGTCAAAGGACCCGGAGTCCACGGGCCGGATCAAGAACTGGAATGCGGGCTCTGCACCGGACCATAACACGAAGTCTCCTTGGATCACATGCCTCATTACTTTCTGAAGGACCCTTGCGTGGGGAATCTTATCAAATGCCTAACTAAAATCCATATACACTACATCCACTGCTCTACCTTCATCAATGTGTTTTGTTACATCTTCAAAGAATTCAGTCAGGCTCATAAGGTACGACCTGCCCTTGACAAAGCCATGCTGACTATCTCTAATCAGATTATGATTCTCCAAATACTCATAAATCCTACCTCTCAGGATCTTCTCCAACATCTTGCCCACCAACGAAGTCAGACTCACTGATCTTTAATATCCTGGGTTATCTCTACTCCCTTTTTTGAACAAGGGAACAACATTTACAACCCTCCAATCCACTGGTACTTCTACTGTCCCTATTGATGATACAAAGGTCATCACCAGAGGCTCAGCGTTCTCCTCCCTCATTTCTCACAGTAGTCTGGGGTATATCTCATCCAGTCCCGGCGACTTATCCAATTTAGTGCTTTTCAAAAGCTCCAGCGCATCCTCTTTCTTAATGTCTCTGCTCAAGCATTTCAATCCGCTGTAAGTCATCCCCACAATTGCCAAAGTCCTTTCCCCGGTGAATACTGAAGCAAAGTGTTCATTAAGTGCCTCCGCTATCTCCTCCGACTCCATGCACATATTTCCACTATCGCTCCTGGTTGGTCCTATTTTCACACGGCTCATCCTCTTGCTCATCACATACTTGTAGAATGCCTTGGGGTTTTCCTTAATCCTGCTCGCCAAGACCTTCTCATGGCCCCTTCTGGCTCTCCTAATTCCATTCTTAAGCTCCTTCCTAGCAACCCTGCAATTTTCTGGAGCTCTAATTGTACAATAACTTGGGAAAGTAAGAATAAAATCTGCAAATGAATTTCACATAGTTAAAGAAGAACAGTGCATAAATTAAATATTGCAGGGTACAGTACAAATTATCTGGTGACACTTCAAAAGTGTTGTGGCAGGGAGTTCAGGAGCCTAAAGGCCTGGGGGAAGAAGCTGTTTCTCACCCTGACCGTTACCGTCTTTCTGCATTGGAACTCCTGCCTGATGGTAGGAAGTCAAAGAGGATGCTGGATGGATGGGTGGGATCCTTGATAATACTGTGTATGCAGCTCTTCTGATAAATGTCCCCAATGGATGGTAGGAAACCGCAATGATCCTCTCAACTGTTCTCACAGTCGTTTCTCGTGACTTCCAATCAAATGCTCGGCTGCTTCCGTACCAGATGGAGATGCAGCTTGTCAGGATGCTCTGATTGGTGCTCCAGTGAAACTCAGTTAAGATGAGGTGCAGGAGGAACCTCGTTTGCCTCGATCTCTTCAGGAAAGGGAGGCGCTGCTGTGCCTTTTATTCATCTGCAAACTTGATGACACGGTTTGAGCTGAATCCTGCGACAGTCATGCATCAGCAGTGTGGACAGCAGCAGGCTGAGCACGCACCCGGTCCTCGGCGTAATGGGACTAGAGACTTTGCTGCCCACACAGACTGGCCTTTCTGTTAAGAAGTCCAGAATCCAGTTATAGGGAGAGGTGTTAAGACCCAGCAAGGACAGTTTCCCCACCAGTTTTTGGGGTATGATGGTGTTAAATGCCGAACTGAGGTCTATAAACAGCAACCCGGCAGATGAGAACCTGTTTTTCAGCTGGGACAGGACAAAGTGGTTGGCAGAGGCTATGGCATCATCAGTGGATCAATTTCAGTGATAAGTGAACTGGAAAGGATCCAATGTAGCTGGAGAAAGGCTTTAATGTGCTTCATGACCAGCCATTCAAAGCATTTTATAATGGTTGATGTTAATACCACAGGATGATAGTTGTTTAGGCAGGTTAATGTTATCTTCTTTATTAGAGGAATATTAAGAGGAATAGACAGAGTGGACAGCCAGCGCCTCTTCCCCAGGGCACCACTGCTCAGTACAAGAGGACGTGGCTTTAAGGTAAGGGGAGGGAAGTTCAAGGGGGATATTAGAGGAAGGTTTTTCATTCAGAGAGTGGTTGGTGCGTGGAATGCACTGCCTGAGTCAGTGGTGGAGGCAGATACACTAGTGAAGTTTAAGAGACTTCTAGACAGGTATATGGAGGAATTTAAGCTGGGGGATTATATGGGATGCAGGGTTTGAGGGTCAACACGACATTGTGGGCCGAAGGGCCTGTAATGTGCTGTACTATTCTATGTTCTATGTATGTTCCTTGGCACTGGAATGATGGCTGCCACCTTGAAAACCGAGGGGACAATGGATTGTTCCAGAAAGATGTTGAATATGTCCATCAGCACCCCAGTTAGCTGTGCTCCATAGTCTTTCAGAACATGATCTGGTATGCTATCAGGCCCCACAGCTTTGCGTGGGTTGACCTTGGCCTGGGTCTTCATCACCTCAGCTTCAGCCAGATGGAGTGTCTGCTCCCCTGGGAGGAGGGGTGCTTTCCTCACCAGCACTTTGTTCTGCGCATCAGACAAAGGTAAAAGTAACTCAGACTTTCAGGGAGTGAGACATCCTGGTCACTGGTACACAGGCTATACTTGTAGTCTGCACTTCTCTAAATGTCCTGCCACATGCACCTTGTGTCTCTGGTATCACTGAAATGGTTGTACTAGATATTCTCTGAAAATGCTCTTGTTTCACCTTCCTGATTCGGAACAAGAAGAGCATCTAAGGATTTCCAGCGGGAAGACATTTTGAGTTCTTGGGTGAAGAGAGAGGCCAGACTGCGCAGGCGCGTGACGTCAGCCAGTTGAGCGCCAACAGTTTAAAAAGAAAGCAGCCATATCCAGCGGGCAGCGGAGTGAGAGGCAGCAGAGTGAAAGGGCTTTGGCGGTAATGGGATGAGGTGAGGCAGTTATTGATTGCAAAAGAAACTAGTATGTGTGTGAGGCTAGTTTTCTATAGTCAGTGGCAGATGTGGGAGGTCCTGGAGTCTCCCGGCGTCCCGGACGGGCACATCTGTACGCGGTGCATCGAGAGGTCCTTTTTGGCCTACCATTTACCATGTATGTCCTATTTTGATTATTCCTACCAAAATATAGCACTTTACACTTATCAACATTAAACTCCATCTGCCATCGTTCAGCCCACTCTTCTAACTGGCCTAAATCTCTCTGCAAGCTTTGAAAACCTACTTCATTATCCACAACGCCACCTATATTAGTATCATCTGCATACTTACTAATCCCATTTACCATCCCATTATCCAGATCATTAATGTATATGACAAACAACATTGGACCCAGTACACATCCCTGAGGCACACCACTAGTCACCAGCCTCCAACCTGACAAACAGTTATCCACCACTACTCTCTGGCATCTCCCATCCAGTCACTGTTGAATCCATTTTACTACTTCAATATTAATACCTAGCGATTGAACCTTCCTAACTAACCTTCCATGTGGAACTTTGTCAAAGACCTTACTGAAGCCCATATAGACAACATCCACTGCTTTACCCTCGTCAACTTTCCTCGTAACCTCTTCAAAAAATTCAATTAGATTTGTCAAACATGACCTTCCACACACAAATCCATGTTGACTGTTCCTAATCAGACCCTGTCTATCCAAATAATTATATATACCATCTCTAAGAATACTTTCCATTAATTTACCCACCACTGAGGTCAAACTTACAGGCTGATAATTGCTAGGTTTACTCTAAGAACACTTTTTAAACAATGGAACCACATGAGCAATACACCAATCCTCCGGCACCATCCCCATCTGTAATAACATTTGAAATATTTCTGTCAGAGCCCCTGCTATTTCTACACTAACTTCCCTCAAGGTCCTAGGGAATATCCTGTCAGGACTCAGAGACTTATCCACTTCTATATTCTTTAAAAGCGCCAGTACTTCCTCTTCTTTAATCATCATAGTTTCCATAACTTCCCTACTTGTTTCCCTTACCTTACACAATTCAATATCCTTCTCCTTAGTGAATACCGAAGAAAAGAAATTGTTCAAAATCTGCCCCATCTCTTTTGGCTCCACACATAGCTGTCCACTCTGATTCTCTAAGGGTCCAATTTTATCCCTCACTATCCTTTTGCTATTAATATAACTGTAGAAACCTTTTGGATTTATTTTCACCTTACTTGCCAAAGCAACCTCATATCTTCTTTTAGTTTACTTCCTTCAGATTCTTTTTACAGTTTTTATATTCCTCAAGCACCTCATTTACTCCATGCTGCCTATATTTATTGTAGATCTCTCTCTTTTTCTGATCCAAGTTTCCAATATCCCTTGAAAACCATGGCTCTCTCAAACTTTTAACCTTTCCTTTCAACCTAACAGGAACATAAAGATTCTGTACCCTCAAAATTTCACCTTTAAATGAACTCTATTTCTCTATTACATCCTTCCCATAAAACAAATTGTCCTAATCCACACCTTCTAAATCCTTTCGCATCTCCTCAAAGTTAGCCTTTCTCCAATCAAAAATCTCAACCCTGGGTCCAGTCCTATCCTTCTGCATAATTATATTGAAACTAATGGCATTGTGATCACTGGACCCGAAGTGCTCCCCAATTCATACCTCCATCACCTGACCTATCTCATTCCCTAACAGGAGATCCAACACTGCCCCTTCTCTAGTTGGTACCTCTATGTATTGCTGCAAAAAACTATCCTGCACCCATTTTACAAACTCCAAACCATCCAGCCCTTTTACAGAATGGGCTTCCCAGTCTATGTGTGGAAAATTAAAATATCCCACAATCACAACCTTAAGAGTGTGATGCAAAGGCTTTATAAAGCACTGGTCAGGCCTCATGGAGTAATGTGAGCATTTTGGGCCTGTTATCAAATAAATGTTGTGCTGACATTGGAGAGGGTCCAGAGGAGGTTCATGAGAATGATCATGGGAATGAAAGAGTTAATGCATGAGGAGTATTTGATGGGTTTGACGGTTCTGGTTTAAGATGGTGCTGGTGAAGTACAGTGATAACTTGCTGGCAGTAAACACAACTATTAATTACTCCTCACACTTTTACTGATAAATGATCACTTCAATCAATAGCCTGTAACTTCCCTTTCCAAGTTGAGCTTTTAAACTGCCTGCACAACCTGGCATTTTGTGATGTGAACTAAAGTCTTGAAGGTGCAGGACCATTTTGTCTTGGCATGTAGGGGCCAAATCAAGGAGGTGTGCGTGGACCCGGATCCAAAAGCAGGGAATGAGCCAATGCCTGGTGACTGCTGGAAAAGACATGGAGCTGATCGAAGGCATCATAACCAAGACAAGGCAGAATTAGAGCAGCAGAGCCTGGGTCTGAGAATGAGGAAAAGCGATACAAAGATAGGTGGAGGGGCAGATAGTGTTGTGGATGCAGGGAGTCTCTTATGTGCTCATTGGCCTCAGCTATTTCACAGAGACCAGTGCCTATGATGGTGGTGATCTTGGAGGCAATTCATTGATAAACCATCTCCTCGGTACCTTTGGCTTGCAAACAAAGTTCCATCTCATAGAAACATAGAAAACCTACAGCACAATACAGGTCCTTTGGCCCACAATGCTGTGCTGAACATGTACTTACTTTAGAAATGACCTAGGGTTACCCATAGCCCTCTTTTTTTCTAAGCTCCATGTACCTATCCAGGTACAGCTCTACCTTCATCAATGTGTTTAGTCATATCCTCAAAGAATTCAATCAGGCTCATAAAGCACGACCTGCCCTTTACAAAGCCATGCTGACTGCTCTTAATCATATTGTGCCTCTCCAAATGTTCATAAATCCTGCCTCTCAGGATCTTCTCCATCAGCTTACCAATCAGTGAAGTAAGACTCAATGGCCTATAATTTCCTGGGCTATCCCTACTCCCTTTCTTGAATAAGGGAACAACATTTGCAACCCTCCAATCCTCTGGAACCTCTCCCGTTCCCATTGATGATGAAAAGATCTTTGTCAGAGGCTCAGCAATCTCCTCCCTCGCTTCCCACAGTAGCCTGGGGTGTATCTCATCCGGTCCTGGTGATTTTCAGATCTTCCAACACTGGGTCTGTTTGCCGCCAATCTGAAAACAGTTCTGGCCTGTGAAGTGTACAATGGCCAGACCCAGAGGCTAGTGTGCAACTGCACAGGTCAATGAAAAATCCAGGCCATGCTCTTTTCTCGTTGCCCTCAGGCAGGAGGTGTGGGAGCCTCAGGACCCTCATCAGCAGGTTCAGGAACAGCCAGAAGTCTTGGTACATATTGACACCAACAATACAGGTAGAAAAAGGGAGAAAGTCCTGAAGAGAGAGTATAAGCTGAAAAGCAGGACCTCCGGTATAATAATCTCTGGATTGTTGCCAGTGCCACATGCCAGTGAGGGTAAGAATAGGGTGACTTGGCAGATTAATGCATAGCTGAGGGAATGGTGCAGAGGATAGGGTTTCAAAGTTCAAAGTAACATTTATTATCAGAGTACATACATGTCACCACATACAACTCTGAGATTCTTTATCTGTGGGCATACTTAGCAAATCTATAGAACAGGTTCCATAACTGTAAACAGGGTCTGTAAACTGTAAAGAAACTGCAAATACAGTTAGTAAATAAATAGCAATAAATAACAAACATGAAATAACAAGATAAAGAATCTTTAAATAAATGTAGTTGTCCCTTTTTGTTCAAGAGCCTGATGGCTGAGGGGTAGAAACTGTTCTTGAGCCTGGTGGAGAGAGTCCTGAGGCTCCTGTACCTTCTACCTGATGGCAGCAGCGAATAAAGAGCATGGCATGGATGGTGACGATCTTAGATGATTGATCCTGCTTTTCCACAGCAACGTTTCATGTAAATTCCACAATCATTGAGATCTCTTCTGGGGAAGGTAAGGCGGAGGTACAACAGAACCCAAGGGGGGATCAATATCTGTGCGGGCAGGTTTGCTAGAACCATTGGGAACAGTTAAACGAATTTGATGGGGGATGGGAACCAGAGTGATAGGGCTGAGGATGGGGTAGTTGGTGTACAGTGTGTAGTGAGACTGCTGGCAAGGACAGGCTGACGACAGGCCAGTCACTGGGATGAACTGAAGTGTAATGGGGACAAATTTGAAAAGGGTGATGAAGACAGAATTGAAGGAGTTGTATTTAAATGCACACAGCAGACAAAATAAGGTAGATGATCTGTAGTACAGTTACACATTGGCATATATGATGTTGTGGGCTTCACTGAATCATGGCTGAAAGAAGAGTATAGCTGGGAGTTTAATGTCCAAGGATATGCATTGTATCAAAAGGACAGGCAAGTAGGCAGAGTGGGTGGCATTGCTCTGTTGGTAAAAAATAAAACCAACTCAATAGGAAGAGGTGACATAGGACTGGAAGAATGAGAACTTTTGTGGGTAGAGTAAAGAAACTGCAAGGGTAAAAAGACCCTAATAGGACTTGTATACAGGCCTCCCAACAGTAATGGCATGTAAAAAGAACAATGCTGTAATAATCGTGTGGGGTTTTAATATGCAGATAAATTGGGAAGATGGCAGCTCGCTGGGAAGCAGCAGCCTCTCTGGGGCCAACCAAAGCTGTTTTTTGTCTTTTTTTAATGTATTTTTTATGATCACTGTACTCTGCTAGACATTAAGAACTTCAGGTATTGCAAATCTACCCCATCAATGAGTTGCTTGTTGGTGGAGAAACTGGATTTGGTGCAAACTATGTTGCTGCCTTGCTGGCTGGTGGTGTAGTGGCATCAGCGCCGGACTTCGGAGCGAAGGCTCCCGAGTTCGAATCCAGCTGGCGCCCTTGCACGCTTTCCATCGGTGCTGGGTTGAGCGTCAAGCTATCAACTCGGCCTCATAAGAACAAGAAAGCCTGCTAAAAAAAAGCGTCATCACGACGGCGTCCCAATGACTCCACTCGGAGTTAAGGGCTTTCGTCTTCTTCTATGTTGCTGCCTGCTACGGGAAAGCATTGAAAGAGGCAGAGTTGGTACGTGAAGGTAGCGTGAGGTGTGACAGCAGGTCACTATCTTAAATGTTTCTCTTGCGATCACAAGACCCTGGTAGACATTGATGATGTAGGGTGCTGCAAGTCCACGTCCCTTGTTTATTGGAGCAACACAACAAGGGAGCTGCGTGGCCTTGGGTGTAGTGAGGACTCAACTTCAGATCACGGGCTTGCTTGTTGCTGCAGTCCACAAGAGAAGGCCTTGGAGATGGTGTAGCACTGAGTCCATGCTGTGTTGGGGACTGGCCCCTCCTGTTGGTGCTGCCTTCCAGTATTCAATTGGTGATGAACTGGATTGCATGTGTGTGTTTATCGGCCGACTGCTAGGAACTGCTTTTTCTTGCCAGTGGCACCCGTGCACCATCAACTTGTGGGACATAAGAGCCAATGATATTGCAAAAAAGATACTAGCATGGTTAGTATCTTTCCTGACTGGCAGGTGGCAAAAAGTGGAGAAAAAAGGGGGTATTTTCTGGTTGGCCACCAGTGACTAGAGGTGTGGCACGGGGGTCAGTATTTGGACTGCTTCTTTTTTCGTCCTATATCAATGATTTGAATGAAGGAGTTGATGGCTTTGTGACCAAGTTTACAGACGATACAAAAATAAGTGGAGAGGCAAGTAGAGTTGAGGACGCAGAGTGTCTGCCAAAGGTCTTAGATATATTGGGGGAATGGGCAAAGAAGTGGCAAATGGAATATAGTAGACAATAGACAATAGACAATAGGTGCAGAAGTAGACCATTCAGCCCCTCGAATCTGCACCGCCATTCTGAGATCAAGGCTGATCATTCACTATCAATACCCAGTCCCTGCCTTGTCCCCATATCCCTTGATTCCCCTATCCATCAGATATCTATCCAGCTCCTTCTTGAAAGCATCCAGAGAATTGGCCTCCACCATCTTCCGAGGTAGTGCATTCCATACCTCCACAACTCTCTGGGAGAAGAAGCTCTTCCTCAACTCTGTTTTAAATAACTGACCTCTTATTCTCAATCCATGCCCTCTGGTACTGGACTCTCCCAACATCTGGAACATATTTCCTGCCTCAATCCTATCAAATCCTTTAATTATCTTAAATGTTTCAATCAGATCCCCTCTCAATCTCCTCAATTCCAGTGTGTACAAGCCCAATCTCTCCAATCTCTCTGCGTAAGACAGCCCTGCCATCCCAGGAATCAACCTAGTGAATCTACGCTGCACTTTCTCAATTGCCAGAATGTCCTTCCTTAAACCTGGAGACCAAAACTGTAAACAATATTCCAGGTGTGTTCTCACCAGGGCCCTGTACAAATGCAAAAGGACATCCTTGCTCTTGTACTCAATTCCCCTTGTAATAAAGGCCAACATTCCATTTGCCCTCTTCACTGCCTGTTGCACTTGCTCATTCACCTTCATTGACTGGTGAACTAGGACTCCTAGGTCTCTTTGCATTTCTCCCTTACCTAACTCTACACCATTCAGACAATACTCTGCCCTCTTGTTCCTGCTTCCAAAGTGGATAACTTCACATTTATTCACATTGAATGACATCTGCCAAGTATCTGCCCACTCACCCAGCCTATCCAAGTCTCCCTGTATTCTCCTAACGTCCTCTTCGCATGTCACACTGCCACCCAGTTTAGTATCGTCAGCAAACTTGCTGATATAGTTTTCAATGCCCTCATCTAAATCGTTGACATAAATCGTAAAGAGCTGTGGTCCCAATACAGAGCCCTGTGGTACCCCACTAGTCACCTCCAGCCAGTCCGAGAAACACCCATTCACTGCTACCCTTTGCTTTCTATCTGCCAACCAGTTTTCTATCCATGTTGAAACCCTGCCCCCAATGCCAGGAGCTCTGATTTTACTCACCAATCTCCTATGTGGCACCTTATCGAATGCCTTCTGAAAATCTAGGTACACTACATCCACTGGCTTACCCTGATCTAACATCCTTGTTACACCCTCAAAAAACTCCAACAGATTAGTCAAGCATGATTTGCCCTTGGTAAATCCATGCTGGCTCAGCCTAATCCTATTTCTGCCATCAAGATGTGCCACTATTTCGTCCCTAATAATGGACTCAAGCATCTTCCCCACGACTGACGTTAGGCTAGTTCTCCGTATTCTCCTTCCCTCCCTTCTTGAAAAGTGGGATAACATTAGCCACTCTCCAATCATCAGGAACTGATCCTGAATCTAAGGAACATTGGAAAATGATTACCAATGCATCCGCAATTTCCTGAGCCACCTCTTTTAGAACCCTCGGATGCAGACCATCTGGACCCGGGGATTTATTAGCCTTCAGTCCTATCAGTCTACTCATCACAGTTTCTTTCCTAATGTCAATCTGTTTCAATTCCCCTGATATCTTATGACCTTGGCCCATCCATACATCTGGGAGATTGCTTGTGTCCCCCCTGGTGAAGACAGATCTAAAGTATGCATTAAATTCTGTTGCCATTTCCCTGTTTCCCATAACAATTTCTCCCAATTCATTCTTCAAGGGGCTAACATTGTTCTTAACTTCTTTCTCTTCACATAGCTAAAAAAGCTTTTGCTATCCCCTTTTATATTCCTGGCTAGACTGAGCTCATACCTCATTTTTTCTCTCTGTATTGCTTTTTTAGTTAAGATCTGCTGTTCCTTAAAACTTTCCCAATCATCTGTATTCCCACTCATCTTAGCCCTGTCATACTTCTTTTTCTTTAATGCTATACAATCTCTGACTTCCTTTGTCAACCACTGTGGCCCCTTCCCCCTCTTTGAATCCTTCCTTCTCATTGGAATGAACTGCTTTTGCATCTTTTGTACTATCCCCAAGAATATATGGGGATTCTTGCTGATCCACTGTCTTTCCTGCCAGGGCATCCGCCCATTTAACTTTGGCCAGCTCTTCCCTCATGGCTCCGTAGTCTCCTTTATTTAATTGCAACACTGACACCTCTGATCTGCCCTTATCCCTCTCAAATTGTAGATAAAAACTTATCATGTTATGATCACTACTTCCTAATGGCTCCTTTACTTCAAGATCACTTATCAATTCCTGTTCATTACACATCACCAAGTCCAAAATAGCCTCGTTCCTGGTTGGCTCAAGCACAAGCTGTTCCAAAAATACATCCCTTAGACACTCCACAAACTCCCTATCCTGGGGTCCAGCACCTACCTGATTCTTCCAGTTCACCTGCATGTTGAAATCTCCCATAACGACTGCATTAACTTTAGCACATGCCAATGTTAACTCCCTAATCAACTTGTACCCAATATCCACGCTACTGTTTGGGGGCCTGTACACAACACCCATTAGGGTCTTTTTACCCTTACTGTTCCTCAGCTCAATCCACACAGACTCTACTTCCCCGTTCCTAAGTCACCCCTTGCTAAGGACTGAATCTCATTCCTCGCCAACAGGGCCACCCCACCTCTTCTTCCCATATTTCTGTCTCTACAATAGCACGTATACCCTGGTACACTCAATTCCCAGGCCTGATCCCCTTGCAGCCATGTCTCCATTATCCCAACAATATCGTAGTTCCCCATTTTCATCTGAGCTTCAAGCTCATCTGTCTTATTTCTGACACTACGCGCATTCAAGTATAGAATTCTGAGCCCATTCCTCCTCTCTTTGCTTAAAGCACTGTCTACTGTACCTAACCCAGCTCCTTGAACTTCCATCAGGCTAATTGCACCCTGAATTTTGATGACCTTCTCAAGATCACCCAAACCTTCTACACATTTAACCCCATGCTCCTTCTGACCAACCCTCTGTACATGTAACTTTTCCAACACATGTTCTGTCTCACCTTTCTCCTTTACACAATTAATATTTGGGAAATGTGTATTCCCCACCTGTCCCTTATTCTTCATCATATCATCTTCTCTCGTATTCTGGATCCCTGCCCCCTGCACATCTAGTTTAAACCCCCCCGAGCAGCACTGGCAAACATTCCTGCAAGAATGTTAGTACCCCTCCAGTTCAGATGTAGATCGTCCCTTCGAAACAGATCCCAACGTCCCTGGAACAAAGTCCAATTATCCAAAAACCTGAACCTTTCCTTCCTGCACCATGCTCTCAGCCTCGTATTGATGTGCATAATCATTCTATTCTTCGCCTCACTCGCACGTGGCACAGGTAGCAATCCCGAGATTGTCACCCTGGAGGTCCTGCCTTTCAGCTTCACTCCTAACTCCCTGAACTCTCTAAGCAGGACCCCCTCACTCACCTTACCTACATCGTTGGTCCCTACATGGACCACTACATCTGGGTTCATGCCCTCGTTCTCAAGAATAGCCTGCACCCGATCTGAGATGTCCCGGACCCTGGCACCAGGGAGGCAACATACCATCCGAGACTCCCGATCTGCCCCACAAAATCTCCTATCTGCCCCCCTGACTATAGAATCCCCTAAAACTATCACTTCTCTTCCCTCCTCCCCTTCCTAGTTGAGGGTTCAACCTCTGTGCCAGAGGCAGGACCACTACAACTCATTCCTGGTAGGTCATCCCCATCAACAGTATCCAGTACGGTATACTTATTGTTAATGGGAATGGCCGCAGGGGTGCTCTGCTCTCTCTGCCTGCTCCCCCTGCCTCTCTGGACCGTCACCCATCTGTCTACTTCTTGGATTTTCGGTGTGACTACCTCCTGATAACTCCTATCTATGTCTGCCTCTGCCTCCCGAATGATCCGTAGTTCATCCAGCTCCTTATGGTCAGTGTAGGGAAGTGTATGGCCATGCACTTTAGTACAAGGGATAAAGAACTATTTTCTAATTGGGGAAATGGGGAAAAGTTTAAAAAATCAGAGGTGCATAGGAGTCCTTGTACAGGATTCCCTAAAGGTTAATTTGCAGGTTGAGTCAGTGGTGAAGAATGCAAATGTGATGTTGGCATTCATTTCGAGAGGACTAAAACATAGAAGCAAGGATATAATGTTGAAGCTTTATAAAGCACTGGTCAGACCACACTTGGAGTATTGTGAGCATTTTTGGTCCCATTATCTAAGAAAAGATGTGCTGACATTGGAGACGGTCCAGAGAAAGTTCATGAGATTCATCCCAGGAATGAAAGGGTTAACACATGAGGAGTGTTTGATGACTCTGGGCCTGTACTCGCTGGAGTTTAGAACAATAAAGGGAAGATCTATCAAAACCTATTGAGTATTGAAAGGCCTAGGTAGAGTGGACGTGGAGGGGGTGTTTTTTTTATAGTGGGGGAGTCTAGGACCAGCGGGCACAGCCTCAGAACAGAGGAATGTACATTTGGAACAAAGTTGAGGAGAAAAAATCTTTAGCTTGAGGATGGTGAATCTGGAATTCATTGTCACAGACAGTTGTGAAGGCCATTTCATTGTGTATATTTAAGCATAGTCAGCTTAGCTCTTGGTTAGTCAAAAGTTACAGGGAGAAGGCAGAAGAATGGGTTTTAGGGGGAATAATAAATCAGCCATGATACAATTGTAGAACAAACCCAGTGAGCTGAATGACATAATTTTGCTCCCATATCTTATGGTCTTATAAGAACAGTTATTGGCCCTTAACCATCAGGCTCTAGAATCAGATGGGATAACTCACTTTCAAGGACTCTTTTTTTCAATATTTATTGCTTGATTTTTATTATTACTTTGTTTCTTTGTATTTGCTGTGTATGCCTGCAAGAAATTGAATTCAGGGTAGTATCTGGTGACATATGTGTACTTTGATCATAAATTTACTTTGAACTTTGAGCATTTGAACTCTAGCTGTGACCAAGGGTTTTCACACACACTCAACATTCAGACCAAACCAATACAAGATAGTGCTTCAGCACAGATTTGCACAGTGAGGCGTCTTCCACATGAGCTGCTGCTTGTAGCATCATAGAACATAGAATATACAATAGTACAGCACATTACAGGCCCTTCGGCCCACAATGTTGTGCCAACCCACAAACCCTGCCTCCCATATAACCCCCCACACCTTAAATTCCTCCATATACCTGTCTAGTAGTCTCTTAAACTTCACTAGTGTATCTGCCTCCACCACTGGCTCAGGCAGTGCATTCCACGCACCAATCACTCTCTGAGTGAAAAACCTTCCTCTAATATCCCCCTTGAACTTCCCTCCCCTTACCTTAAAGCCATGTCCTCTTGTACTGAGCAGTGGTGCCCTGGGGAAGAGGCACTGGCTGTTCACTCTCTATTCCTCTTAATATCTTGTACACCTCTATCATGTCTCCTCTCATCCTCCATCTCTCCAAAGAGTAAAGCCCTAGCTCCCTTAATCTCTGATCATAATCCATACTCTCTAAACCAGGCAGCATCCTGGTAAATCTCCTCTGTACCTTTTCCAATGCTTCCACATCCTTCCTATAGTGAGGCGACCAGAACTGGACACAGTACTCTAAGTGTGGCCTAACTAGAGTTTTATAGAGCTGCATCATTACATCGCGTCTCTTAAACTCTATCCCTCAACTTATGAAAGCTAACACCCCATAAGCTTTCTTAACTACCCTATCTACCTGTGAGGCAACTTTCAGGGATCTGTGGACATGTATCCCCAGATCCCTCTGCTCCTCCACACTACCAAGTATCCTGCCATTTACTTTATACTCTGCCTTGGAGTTTGTCCTTCCAAAGTGTACCACCTCACACTTCTCCGGGTTGAACTCAATCTGCCACTTCTCAGCCCACTTCTGCATCCTATCAATGTCTCTCTGCAATCTTTGACAATCCTCTACACTATCTACAACACCACCAACCTTTGTGTCATCTGCAAACTTGCCAACCCACCCTTCTACCCCCACATCCAGGTCGTTAATAAAAATCACAAAAAGTAGAGGTCCCAGAACAGATCCTTGTGGGACACCACTAGTCACAACCCTCCAATCTGAATGTACTCCCTCCACCATGACCCTCTGCCTTCTGCAGGCAAGCCAATTCTGAATCCACCTGGCCAAACTTCCCTGGATCCCATGTCTTCTGACTTTCTGAATAAGCCTACCATGTGGAACCTTGTCAAATGCCTTACTAAAATCCATGTAGATCACATCCACTGCACTACCCTCATCTATATGCCTGATCACCTCCTCAAAGAACACTATCAGGCTTGTTAGGCATGATCTGCCCTTCACAAAGCCATGCTGACTGTCCCTGATCAGACCATGATTCTCTAAATGCCTATAGATTCTATCTCTAAGAATCTTTTCCAACAGCTTTCCCACCGCAGATGTAAGGCTCACTGGTCTATAATTACCCAGACTATCCCTACTACCTTTTTTTGAACAAGGGGACAACATTCGCCTCCCTCCAATCCTCCGGTACCATTCCCGTGGAAAACGAGGACATAAGGATCCTAGCCAGAGGTTCAGCAATCTCTTCCCTCGCCTCGTGGAGCAGCCTGGGGAATATTCCATCAGGCCTTGGGGACTTATCCGTCCTAATGTATTTTAACAACTCCAACACCTCCTCTCCCTTAATATCAACATGCTCCAGAACATCAACCTCCCTCATATTGTCCTCACCGTCATCAAGTTCCCTCTCAGTGGTGAATACCGAAGAGAAGTATTCATTGAGGACCTCGCTCACTTCCACAGCCTCCAGGCACATCAACCCACTTTTATCTCTAATCGGTCCTATCTTCACTCCTGTCTTCCTTTTGTTCTTCACATAATTGAAAAATGCCTTGGGGTTTTCCTTTACCCTACTCGGCAAGGCCTTCTCATACCCCCTTCTTGCTCTTCTCAGCCCCTCCTTAAGCTCCTTTCTTACTACCCTATATTCCTCAATAGACCCATCTGATCCTTGCTTCCTAAACCTCACGTATGCTACCTTCTTCCACCTGACTAGATTTTCCACTTCACTTGTCACCCATGGTTCCTTCACCCTACCATTCTTTATCTTCCTCACCGGGAAAAATTTATCCCTAACATCCTGCAAGAGATCCTTAAACATCGACCACATGTCCATAGTACATTTCCCAGCAAAAACATCATCCCAATTCACACCCACAAGTTCTAGCCTCATAGCCTCATAATTTGCCCTTCCCCAATTAAAAATTTTCCTAAACTCTCTGATTCTATCCTTTTCCGTGATAATGCTAAAGGCCAGGGAGTGCGGATCACTGTCCCCCAGATGCTCACCCACTGACAGATCTGTGACCTGACCTGGTTCATTACCTAATACTAGATCTAGTATGGCATTCCCCCTGGTCAGCCTGTCAACATACTGTGACAGGAATCCATCCTGGACACAGTTAATAAACTCTGCCCCATCTAAACCATTGGAACTAATCAGGTGTCAATCAATATTAGGGAAGTTAAAGTCACCCATGATAACAACCCTGTTATTTTTGCACCTTTCCAAAATCTTCCTCCCAATCTGCTCCTCGCTATCTCTGCTGCTACCAGGGTGCCTATAGAATACCCCCAGTAGAGTAACTGCTCCCTTCCTGTTCCTGACTTCCACCCATACTGACTCAAAAGAGGATCCTGCTACATTACCCACCCTTTCTGTAGCTGTAATAGTATCCCTGACCAGTAATGCCATCCCTCCTCCCCTTTTTCCCTCCTCTCTATCCCTTTTAAAGCACTGAAATTCAGGAATATTGAGAATCCATTCCTGCCCTGGTGCCAGCCAAGTCTCTGTAATAGCCACTACATCATAATTCCATGTATGTATCCAAGCTCTCAGTTCATTACTTTTGTTCCTGATGCTTCTTGCATTGAAGTACACACACTTTATCCCTTCTATCTTACTACCTCTATACCCTTTATTCTGCTGCCTTTTCCTCAAAGCCTCTCTATATGTTAGATCTGGCTTTACTCCATGCACTTCTTTCACTGCTCTATCGCTCCAGGTCCCATCCCCCTTGCAAATTAGTTTAAGCCCTCCTGAACCATGCTAGCAAACCTACCTGCAAGGATATTGCTCCCCTCGAGTTCAGGTGCAACCCATCCGATCTGTACAGGTCCCACCTTCCCCAGAAGAGATCCCAATGGTCCAAAAATCTAAAGCCCTGCCCCTTGCACCAACTCCTCAGCCACACATTCAACTGCCATCTCCTCCAATTCTTACCATCACTATCACGTAGTACTGGCAGCAATCCTGAGAATGCTACCCATGTCTGAACACTACTGTAGTCTTGGTCCAGAAGATGGACAACAGACACAGTGACTGATGGAAAGTGTGGACCACAAGATAAAGGTTGAGCGAGCTAGGGATTTTGTTGTTGGAGAGAAGGACAATGAGAGGTGAGTTGTTAGAGGAGTACAAGATGATAGGAGGCATAGACTGAGTGGATAACCAGAGATATCCAGAGACTTTTTCCCAGGGTGGAAATGGCTAACAGCAGGGGGCATCATTTTAAGGTGATTGGAGGAAAGTATAGGTGAGATTTCAGAAGTAGTGTTTTTAGACAGATTGTGGTGGGGGTGTAGAACATCCTGCCAGGGGTGGTGGTAGAGGCAGATTCATTCGGGACATTTAAGGGAATCTTAGATAGGCACATGGATTTTAGAAAACTGGAGGGTTCCAGGCTGTGTAGAAGGAAAGGGTTAGATTTTTCAGAGTAAATTTATAAAGTCCAGTGCTTCATTGTGGGCTGAAGGGCCTATACTGTGCCATAATGTTCTATGTCCTACATTTTATATTCTATGTTCTATGTTGATCTGAACCATGAAGACACACAATATGATAGCAGCTTCTAACGCAAACAATCTATTTACTGTGTTTCCATCGTGCCAGTGATGAACTGGTGGCTGTTCCACCACTCACCTCATTCAAACAAGGATCTTTGCATTGCCTACAAGAGAAAATCTGCAGATGCTGGAACTCCAAGCAATGCACACAAAATGCTGGAGGAGCTCAGCATCTATGGAAAAGAGTACAATCGATATTTTGCACAGAGCCCTTTGTGTGTGTTTCTCTGTATTTCCTGATCACTATGGGTTCCTGCTGCTCCTGCTCGGCTGAGCAAAGAGAGGTGTGCTTTCCTTGTTTGTCACTGACTAACCCACTCAGTACCAGTGACCCATCACTGCTGTAAGGAGTTAGTGCATTTCCCTGTGACTGCGTGGATTTTCTCCGGGTGCTCTGGTTTCCTCCCATCGTCCAAAGATGTACCGGGTGGTATGTTAATTCATCATTGTAAGTTGTCCCGTGATCAGGCTAGGATTAAATTGGGGGGGGGGGGGGAGGTTAATGGTCAGCACGGCTCAAATGGCCAGAAAGACCCCTTCCGCACTGTCTATCAATCAATCAATCAATTTGTTAGCTCAAAGGGTGAAATGTATTGTTAATTGAGGAATCCTAAGTGGTCCTATTGCATAAGGCAGGGACGACAATCAATAAAATTGAAGGAAAATTAACACAACAGAACGTTCAAACAAATGAAATCATCTTAATAGTCCTCTCAAGCAGGAACCACAACTAAATAAGTTACTATAATTGATTGAACACATCTAAAAATAAATTCCCTCCATTTCCTTTAATACTTCACTCAATAAACACTTCTGAAAATATTTATCTTTATATTTTAGCAAACTTTGATTTAGTCTTGTGAATTTTACTTCTTCCACCTTCTTAAATATTTGGAAGCAGTTCCTGTCCTTTCCTTTCCTGTTGTTTTTAAACTTACCGCTTGAACCATGAAATTATGGAGTTTTACATCAGATGAAATCCTTAAATTCGGAGTTGTTTGGTTGCTACCTGCAGCAAACTCCAGATTCACATTCCCAGCAGAAACATTCCTCACGCCAAAGACCAACACTTATCATGTTCGCCATTCACTCTTCAGAGCTCCTGTTCTCTCGAGCACCAGGAAATTACTCAGCTGCCGCTTTCTGTTGTTGCAACAAGATCTGGCAAAGTGAATATCTGGTGTAACCAATGGCTCCAGAAACTTCACTTACGTTTTCTGACTGAGATTCACCCCAACCTACACCATTTGCGACCAGCTCTTTAGTGTTGAGTAAGCTTGTCTCGGTGAGAACTGATCTCTGCATCAAGCTTTGAAATGCCTCTACCGTGACTTCAGTGAGCAGTTATAGAGCATTACCAGTGCCCCACATCATGTGTTAAGACTTTAACACCCTATCCCAGCTCACTCATTGATAAAACACGTGTTCAGAATTTGAATCAGAATCAGGTTTAAGATCACTGGCATATGTCGTGAAATAAATGTGTTGTTTTGTGGCAGTACATTGCAATACATAATAATAAAACAACTATAAATTACAATAAGTATATATAAAATACAATAAAATTTTTAAAGTAATTAGTGCAAAATAAGAGGAAAAAAATACAGTGATGTAGTGTTCATGGGTTCTTGTCAGTTCAATTTGCCTCTCACAATAGATCAACAGCAGACGCAATCTCAATGGCTCTCTACATGGCTTTAGACCACCTGGAGAACACAAACACCTACGTCAGGATGCTGTTCATTGACTAGAGCTCAGCATTTAATACCATCGTTCCCACAATCCTGATTGATAAGTTGCAGAACCTGAGCCTCTGTACCTCCCTCTACATTTGGAGCTTCGACTTCCTAACCGGAAGACCACAATCTGTGCAGGTTGGTGATAACATACCCTCCTCGCTGACGATCAACACTGGCACACCTCAGAAGTGTGTGCTTAGCTCACTGCTCTATTCTCTATATACACATGACCACATGGATAGGCATAGCTCAAATACCATCTATAAATTTGCTGATGATACAACCATTGTTGGTAGAATCTCAGGTGGTGACGAGAGGATGTGCAGGAGTGAGATATGCCAACTAGTGGAGTGGTGTTGCAGCAACAACCTGGCACTCAACGTCAGTAAGATGAAAGAGCTGATTGTGGACTTCAGGAAGTGTAAGATGAAGGAACACATGCCAATCCTCATAGAGGGATCAGAGGTGGAGAGGGTGAGCAGTTTCAAGTTCCTGGCTGTCAAGATATCTGAGGATCTAACCTGGTCCCAACATATCGATGTAGTCATAAAGAAGGCACGACAGCTTTATTAGGAGCTTGAAGAGATTTAGTACGTCAACAATACACTCAAAAACTTCTATAGATGTACTGTGGAAAGCATTCTGACAGGATGTATCACTGTCTGGTATGGGGGGGGGGGGGGGATGGGTGGGGGGGAGGTGGCTACCGCACAGGACCGAAAGCTGCAGAAGGTTGTAAATTTACTCGGCTCTATCTTGGGTACTAGCCTTTCTTATCCCGATCCAAAAACATCTTCAAGCAGCGGTGTCTCCAGAAAGGCAGCATTCATTATTAAGGATCCCCAGCACCCAGGGCATGCCCTTTTCTCACTGTTACAGTCAGGTAGGAGGTACAGAATCCTAAAGGCACACACTCAGTGATTCAGGAACAGCTTCTTCCCCTCTGCTATCAGATTCCTAAATGGACATTGAACTCCTGGACACTACTTCACTTCTTAAATGTATATTATTTCTATTTTTGCATGATTCTTAAACTATTCAATATACGTATACAGTAATTGATTTACTTGTTTATTTTTTTTCTCTTCCATTTTTGGATCGGAACAAGAAGGGCGGTGTGAGAGCTAAATTCTGAAGGAAGGCAGTTTTTTTAAAAACTTCTTCAAGTACAAGAAGGGTGAGACTGCACAGGCGCGTGACATAGACAGGACAGCACGGAAAGTTTAAAAAGAAGACAACCCTATACAGCGGGCAGCGGAGTGAGTGGCAGCAGAGTGTAGGGCTTTGGCTCAACGGGCTTAGGCGGTAACAGGAAGAGGAAGAGTGAGGCACCAACTCTTTTTTTCCACCTTGGTGAATCGGCCTGGACAGACGGAGGAACAGCAGGTCTCACACATCTAACGGTTTAAAATGTTTGTGTGTTTGGCGAGGCAAATGGGTGAGTAGACTTATTTTTCCTTGTTTCACTCCTGTAGAATTAGGTAGCATGTCTGCAGGGTTAGTACTTTGATCAGGGTGTCAGATGTGGGAATCCTGGGAGACCTCCAGCCTCCCTGATAGCCACATCTGCACCAGGTGAACCGAGATTCAGCTCCTCGGAGACCATGTTAGGGATCTGGAGCTGCAACCTACTGCTTATTAAGGAAAGTGAAGAGGTGATAGACAGGAGCTACAGCGAGGTAGTCATCCCTAGGCTACAGGGGTCAGAAAACTGAGTGACTGTCAGCAGAAGGAAGGGAAATGCCTGGATAGTGGAGAGCACCCCTGTGGCTGCCCCTCTCAGCAACAAGTATATCATTTTGGATGCTGTTGAGGGGGATGACCTGACGGGACGGCCATGGTGACCGGGTCTCTGTCACTGAGCCTGGCGATGTTGTGCAGGAGGGAAGGAGAGAGAAGAGGAATGTGGTAGTCACAGTGGATTCCATAGACAGGGGAACAGACAGGAGATTCTGTGAGCCTGATAGAGATACCCGCATGGTGTGTTGCCTCCCAGGTGCCAGGGTACGGGATGTCTCAGATCGGGTCCAGAATATTGTGAAGGGAGAGGGCGAGCAGCCAGCTCTCTTGGTACATGTTGGTACCAATGACACAGACAGGAAAAGGGAGGAGGTCCTGAAGAGAGATTTCAGGGAGTTAGGAAGGGAGCTGAGAAACAGGACATCCAGGGTAGTAATCTCAGGATTGCCACCTGTGCCAAGTGCTAGCAAGGGCAAGAATAATAGGATCAGGCAGATGAATGCGTGGCTGAGAGACTGGTGCAGGGGGCAGGGCTTCAGATTCTGGGATCATTGGGATCTCTTCTGGTGGAAGTATGACCTGTTCAAAAAGGATGGGTTTTATCTGAACCCAAAGAGGACAAATATCCTGGCAGGAAGGTTTAATAGAGCTGTTAGGGAGGGTTTAAACTAATTTGGCAGGGGGATGGGAACCGGAACAATAGAGCGGAAGAGGGGGAGAAACAGAAATAAATCTAAGGTAGTGAGCAGTAAAGATGTCAGGAAGGACAGGCAGGTGATGGGGCAAATTTGAAGCCACTGGGATGAGTTGCAGTGCAATAAAGTTACAGTGAAATCAAAGCAGAAAGTACTAAATACTGGACCTAAGGTGTTATACTTAAATGCACGCAGCATAAGGAATAAGGTGGATGATCTTGTCATACAGCTACAGATTGGCAGGTATGATATTGTGGCCTTCACTGAGATGTGGCTAAAGGATGCACATCTCTGAGAGCTGAACATCCAATGATATAAGGTGTATTGGAAGGATAGGCAGGTAGGTAGAGAGGGTGGCATGGCTTTATTGGTAAGAAATTATATTAAATCATTAGAAAGAGGTGACATAGGATTGGAAGGTACAGAATCTTTATGGGTTGAGCTAAGAAATCGCAGGGGTAAAAGGACCCTGATGGCAGTTATCTACAGGCCTCCAAACAGCTGCAGTGATGTAGAATACAAATTACAACAGGAAATAGAAAAGGCTTGCCAGAAGGGCAGTGTTATGATAATTGTGGGGGATTTTAACATGCAAGTGGATTGGGAAAAATCAGGTCAGCACTGGATCTCAAGAGAGAGAATTTGTAGAATGTCTACGAGATGCCTTTTTAGAATAGCTTGTTGTTCAACCCGCTAGGGGATTGGCTGTACTGGATTGGGTATTGTGTAATGAACCTGAGGAGATTAGAGAGATTGAGGCGAAGGAACCCTTAGGAGGCAGTGATCATAACATGATTGAGTTCACTGTGAAATTTGAGAAAGAGAAGCCGAAATACAATGTGTTGGTATTTCAGTGGAGTAAAGGAAATTACAGTGACATGAGAGAGGAACTGGCCAAGGTTGACTGGAAAGGGACACTAGTGGGAAGGACAGCAGAGCAGCAGTGGCTGGAGTTTATGTGAGAAGTGAGGAAGGTGCAAGACAGAGATATTCCAAAAAAGAAGAAATTTTTGAATGGAAAAAGGATGCAACCGTGGCCGACAAGAGAAGTCAAAGCCAAAGTAAAAGCAAAGCAGAGGGCATACAAGGAAGCAAAAATTAGTGGGAAGACAGAGGATTGGGAAGTTTTTAAAAGCTTACAAAAGGAAACTAAGAAGGTCATTAAGAGGGAAAAGATAAATTATGAAAGGAAGCTAGCAAATAATATCAAAGAGGATACTAAAAGCTTTTTCAAGTATATAAAGAGTAAAAGACAGGTGAGAGTAGATATAGGACCGATAGAAAATGATGCTGGAGAAATTGTAACACCAGGAGCACCGGAAACAGTAGATGACCCTAACAGACTCACAGTTCAAGTGTTGCCTCACCTGGAAGGATTATTTGGGAACTTTTCTTGCATCTAGTGCAGACTTGAGTGAGGTTTTAGCCTAATGAATCAACTCAAAAACAAGCTGAGGAACCGTTTAGGTGAATGTCATTTGAATATGTTAATGAGAATCAAAAGCTATCAATTGGATGGAAGTTCTATTAGCCTAGATAGAGTTTACAAAGAATGGGTAAATGCCAAAGACAGGAGAGAGAAAAAAAAAATAACTGAGTGACTTAAGTATGTAAACACAAGGAAATCTGCAGATGCTGGAAATTCAAGCAACACACACAAAATGCTGGTGGAACGCAGCAGGCCAGGCAGCATCTATAGGGAGAAGTACCGTTGACGTTTCGGGTCGACACCCTTCAGCAGGCTTGGAGAAAAGAAGATGAGGAGTAGATTTAAAAGGTTGGGGGGGGGGGGAGAAACACCAGATGATAGGTGAAACTGGAAGGGGGAGGGATGAAGTAAAGAGCTGGGAAGTTGATTGGTGAAAGAGATACAGGGCTGGAGAAGGGGGAGTCTGATAGAAGACAGAAGGCCATGGTAGAAAGGAAAATGGCCATGGATTGACATATTGGAATGGAATGGGAGTGGGAAGTGGAATTAAAATGGGTGGCCACTGGGAGATCCCGCTTCTTCTGGTGGACGGAGCGTAGGTGCTCGGTGAAGCTGTCTCTCAATCTGTGTTGGGTCTCACTGATATACAGGAGGCCATACTGGGAACACTGGATACAGTATATGACCCCTACAGACTCATGGGTGAAGTGTCGTCTCACCTGGAAGGACTGTTTGGTGCCCTGAATGGTAGAGAGGGAGGAGGTGTAGGGGCAGGTGTAGCACTTGTTCCGCTTGCAAACATAAGTGCCAAGAGGGAGATCAGTGGGGAGGGACAAAAGGAGAAAGAAGTCATATATGGAGTGATTCCTGTGGAAAGAAAAAGTGGGGAGGGGGTAGGCAAAGATGTGATTGGTGGTGGGATCCAGTTGGAGATGATGGAAGTTGCAGAGAGTTATGTGATGGACGAGGAGGCTGGTGGGGTGGTAGGTGAGGACAAGAGGAACCCTATGCATGGCAGAGTGGTGGGAGAATGGAGTAAGAGCAGATGTGCTTGAAATGGAAGAGATGCAGTTGAAGGTAGTGTTGATGGTGGACGAAGGGAAGCCCCTTTCTTTGAAAAAGGACATCTCCTTTCATTCTAGAATGAAAAGCCTCATCCTGAGAGCAAATGTGGAGGAGACAGAGGAATTGAAAGAAGGGGATGAGGCAGGGTGGGATGAGGTGTACTCCAGGTAGCTTTAAGAGCCCGTGGGTTTATAATAGACATCAGTAGATAAGCTGTCTCCAGAAATAAACATAGTAAAGTTAAGAAAGGGGAGGGAGGTGTCAGAAAAGGGCCAGGTGCATTTGAGGACAGGGTGGAAATTGGAGGCAAGGTTGATGAAGTCAACTAGCTCCGCGTGGGTGCAGGAAACAGCACCAAAGCAGTCGTCGGTATAGCATAGGAAAAGTGGGTGATGGACACCAGCGTAGGCTTGGAACAGACTGTTCCACATAGTGGACAAAAAGGCAGGCATAGCTAGGACCCACGCAAGTGATTTCCCTTGGCTACACCTTTAGTTTGAAGGAAGTGAGGAGGAGCCAATGGAGGGTGAGGATAGACGGAGGAGAGTGGTTCTGAAGGGTAACTCGTTGGTTCTGGTGTCCAGAAAGAAACGGAGAGCTTTGACGCCTTCTGGTGGGGGATGGCGGTGTATTGGAACTGGACGTCCACAGTGAAAATAAGATAATGAGGGCCAGGGGGGAATTTAAAATCATCGGAAAGATCTGACCAGGCGCCGATCTCTGGCTGACCCGCCCCCCGGTTGGTTTGCGGGGCCAAGGCACCAATACCGGAAATTACCGCGCGAGGCGGGGCCGCAGCGGCTGCGGTGCATGCCGGGACACGGTGCCGCCATGTTGCCTGCCGGCAGCGCGCTGAGGTATCGCGACGCTCCCTCATTGATCCCCTCACCACATGGACACCCGCGGCGCTCCCTCATTAATCCCCTCACCCACATAGACATCCGCGACGCTCCCTCATCAATCCCCCACCCGCACGGGCACTCACGGCGCTCCCTCATTGATCTCCCATTCGCACGGGCACTCGCGGTGCTCCCTCAATCCCCACCCGCATGGACACTCGCGGCGCTCCCTCATTAATCCCCTCACTCATGGACACCCGCGACGCTCCCTCATCAATCCCCCACCCACACGGGCACTCACGGCGCTCCCTCATTGATCCCCCATTCGCACTGAAACTCGCGGCGCTCCCTCATTGATCCCCCACTCGCACGGGCACTCGCGGTGCTCCCTCAATCCCCACCCGCATGGACACCCGCGACGCTCCCTCATCAATCCCCCACCCGCATGGACACCCGCGACGCTCCCTCATCAATTCCCCACCCGCACGGGCACTCACGGCGCTCCCTCATTGATCCCCCACTCGCACGGGCACTCACGGCGCTTCCTCATTGATCCCCCACTCGCACGGGCACGCGGTGCTCCCTCAATCCCCACCCGCATGGACACTCGCGGCGCTCCCTCATCAGCCCGGCACTGACGCTCCTCTGTTCGACAGGCTGAGCCGGGCGCTGGCTGAGGTGGCGAAGCGAAGCGGCGACGAGGAGCGGCGGCTCCGGGAGAATCGGGGACGGTGGAGCGGGACCGTCCAACCCGGGTTAGTGTTTCCGGTACAAACACACCCACTGTCAGTCCTTAGTGACCGCCCAACCCCGTGTTGTTCGGTAACCACAGGAATTCCGACCATGAGCTTCCTCTCCACACACAACACCCGCACTCCCCTCCACCTCCAAATCGCTAACTATCTTCTGCACCTCTGTCAACACCCTCCACTCCTCCCATCCTCTCCCCTCCCCACCCCCTTGCTCCTTTCCCTCTCTATTCACCCCCCCCCCCCCCCCCCCGTCCTCACCCTCTAAACCTCCAGCCCCGAATCCTCTCCCCATTCCCTCCAACTCCACATCCTCTAAACCCCCATCCCAGAGCAAACGCTCCTCATGTTGAAACACACACAAAATGCTGGAGGAATTCAGCAGGTCAGGCAGCATTTAGGAAACGAGTACTGTCAACGTTATAGGCCAAAACGTCGACTACTTTTTCCAGAGATGCTATCTGGCCTGCTGAGTTCCTCCAGCGTTTTGTGTGTGTTGCTCGGATTTCCAGCATAGGCAGACTTTCTCTTGTTTGTGATTGGACACCCATATGTTAACCCTTTCATTCCTGGTATCATTGTCCTGAACTTCCTCTGGACCCTCTCCAATGTCAGCACGTTTTCTTCAATAAAGAACACGAAACTGCTCACAATATTCCAAGTGTGGTCTGTACAATTTCTTCTAAAACCTCAACATTACATTGTAGTCCTCCCGAAGGACTAGCCAGTGGAGAGTAGTGTGTTGTGTCGCAGACTGTGTGTTGTCAGAGTTACAGTATCCTGTCACTGAGGGATTCTTCATGTTTATTCCCAGGAAGGGCCATGCTGCAGACATCCTCAAAAAGGAAGGAGTTGCCACCAACAAGACGGAAGAACATTCAGAGAGCTCTGGTAGGGCAGAAATTTAGGTTTAAGATTAATCTTTAAGATAAAAATTAAAATAAAATTAGCTTTATTTGTCACATATATCAAAATGAACAACGAAATGCATCATTTGCATCAATGACCAACACAGTCCGAGGCTGTGTGGGGGAAACCCACAACGTACTAATCCTTATCAGCAACACGAGTGAATCTGCAGATGCTGAAAATAAATAAAAAACACACCTGCCCCCACACTTCTTCCCTCACCACCATCCCAGGCTCCAGACAGTCCTTTCAGGTGAGGCACCACTTCACCTGCGAGTCAACTGGGGTGATATACTGTATCCGGTGCTCCCAATGTGGCCATTTATACATTGGGGAGAACCGCTGCAGACTGGGAGACCGTTTCGCCGAACACTGGTGCTCAGTCCTCCAGCAGTGACAGGATCTCCCTGTGGCCACACACTTCAATTCCACAGACCACTCCCACTCCGATATGTCTGTCCATGGCCTCCTCTACCGTCAAGATGAGGCCACATGCAGGTTGATGGAGCAACACCTTATCTCCTGGCCTAGGTACCCTCCCACCTGCTGGCATGAACATTAAACTCACTGACCTCCGTTGATACCCCTGCCCCCCCCCCTTACCCCATCCCTATCTATAATTTTAGTCTGGTTCCCTTTCTCTTTCCCCCCCTCACTATAATCTCCCCGCAGCCCTACCTTCCTTTCTCTTTTATTTCCCATAATTTTCCACCTTCCCCCAGCCCATTTCCCTTCAGCCTATCACTTCCCAGCTCTCTACTTCATCCCTCCCCCCACTTCTTATTTCCCCCCCCCCCAACCATCCCATGTTTCTTCACTCCTGATGAAGGGTTTCAGCCCAAAACATCGTCACTACCTCCTCCTATAGATGCTGTCTGGCCTGCTGAGTTCTGCCAGCATTTTGTGTTTTTTAATCCTTATCAGTATGTGTTTGGAAACTGGAACACCCAGAGAAAACCCACATGATCACGGGGAGAAAGTACAAATTCTTAACAGATGATTGAACTTGGGTTGCTGGCACTGTTTACACACAGAGTGGTGGGTGCATGAACGTGCTGCAGGGGTGGTGGTAGAGGTAGGTACATTAGGGACATTTAAGAAACTCTTGGATTGGCACATGGGTGAAAGAAAACTGGAGCGTTACATGGGAGGTGATCTCAGAGTATGTTAAGTGATTAGCACAAAGAGCCTGTAGTTAGAGGTATGGCGCATTAACAGGCCCTTCCAGCCCAATGTAATTTATAGTTTTTAATTGTGTATTGCAGTGTACTGCTGCTGCAAAACAACAAATTTCTCAACATATTCTGGTGATATTAAACCTGATTGTAATTTTTCCCCTCAGGTTCCTATGAAATCTCTCCCCTGTTGCATTGGAAACTGATCTGTGGTTGATTGTTAAGCACTTCTATCAGCTTGATAATTTTACAGATGTTGTGCTGTAAGGAGTTAATTCTTGTTTTGGACTGAATGCCTGGGTCATGGGTCAGAGTAGGTGTGTGTGTGGGATGGCCTCCAGGGTTCCCTGTGCTCTCACTGGGTCTATTCCCTTCTTAGAGTCTCTATCCTCACAGAAGGGGACAACAGTTAACAATTTCCATGCATTTGTTTGGGTGAACACCTACACTCTCACTTAGGCTGTTGGTTGCGTTGATTTACAGATAGAGAGGCACAGGCCTTTTGACCCATTGCATCCATGCTGACCATCAACACCCATTTACACTCATCTTACATTAAATTCCACATTTTATTCTCGCAACTTAACTGACAGCAGCCAGTTAACCCAGCAACACACACACCTTTGCGCTGTGGGAGAAGCTGAATCATTGGTGGAAGCCCATCAGGGAAAACGTACAAACTCCACACAGACAGCACCCAAGGTCAGGATTGAGGGGACATCAGCAGATGTAAAACCAATTCTGGGGAACAGGGGTTCCTATACATAATCACCGCTCCCCCTCCCTTCAGCCCCCCCCCACCATCTCCTGTAAACTGGAAGTGTTTAAGCCTAAATTAGTCTGCCTGCAGTTATTTCCCAAACTACACAGTAACAGAAAAGCCCCCAGACCAAACCTCCAGACTAAAGGTAGATTCTTGCTTTACAGGACAACAAGCCCCCATTCCCTTCAGTATCAGTGTGGACGTACAGGACACAGCATGCAATTCCCCACCCATCTGGCTTCACCTGTCACCTTCTAGCCTGTACTGCTTCCCCTTCTCCCCCCACCTTCTTGTTCTGGCTTCTTCCCCATTACTTTTCAGTCCTGATGAAGGCTCTTGGCCTAAAATGTCAACTGTCTTCGTTTCCATAGATGCTGCCTGGCCTGATGAGTTCTTCCAGCACTCTGTGTGTGTTCCTCTGGATTTCCAGCATCTGTAAAATCTCTTGTGTTTATGCTTTTGAAAAAACCGGAGGCTGAATATCTGTGAGTTTCCAAGTTTAGTGAAAGTCTGGAGGTGGCATGTCTTGTGCTTGAGGACTGTGTCGTCTGTCTGTGTGGCTGGGTGGGTGCGAGGAAAGGGGCCTATTTTACTGTTGTTCTTCTGTGGGCATGTTATGTTGGCGCCAGAATGTGAGGCCTACCTGTTGGCACATTCTCAGATTGTGTTGGTTGTTAACATAAACAGTGCATTTCACTGCGCGTTTCATTGTACATGTGGTAAATAAATAGACCATAGAATGGTACAGCATAGGAACAGACCCCTTGGCCCACAGTGTTCTGTGAATGGCCAACTAAACTAATCCCTTCTGCCTCCACATCCTCCCATTTTCCTCACATTCATGTGCCTGTCTAAACGTTTCTTAAAAGTCTCTGTTTCTGCCTCTACTGCCACCCGAGGCAGAGCATTCCAGATACCCACTTTGTCTGTGCAGAGAAAGCTTGCCCATCACATCTCTTTTGAAGTTACCCTCTCTCACCTTAAATGCATGCCCTCTGGTATTAGACATTTCAACCCTAGGAAAGAGATACTGTCTGTCTAATGAATTTGAATCTGTAAAATCTAAGCCTGGATGTAGAACTCAGCTCACATTCCCTTCATGTTCTATTACAGGACAGGTCTGTGGTAGAGATGAGCTGCAGGAGCTGGAAGTGTTGAATAAAGCACTAGCTAAAGCCTTTCGAATACGACAGACACACAGCAGAAGGCTGGAGGCAGAGCTGATGCATGTGGGCAGTCCTGCAAGCAGCACCACGGTGATGGACAGAAGCTCAACAAAGGTGGCCAGGAGCGATTCACCAGGCATTACTCATGGGTCAGCCAGTGTAAAGGTGGGTACTCGGGTGGTACCTTCACGGAGTGGTCTGGCAGATGGGCTCAACGGGAAGAGGACTACAGCGCATTCTGCCTCCTCCAGGAAACCGGTGGCTGTTGCGTTGAAAGCTCCATACAAAACCGAGCAGGTGGGGAGGAGGTGGTCCATTGCAGGACATGCTCCTCAGTGCTCTTTGCAAAGACGGCCACGAGCACAGGGAGTCATAGCCGCACAGCATCCAGTTCAAAGGTCAGGAGATGGAATCCTCTCTGTAAACCCCACCCTGAGGACATTCCGAGGCCAAGTACAGACCCCTGCAGACCCAGACACCGGTTCCGCTGCACCATTTCCTCTTGTTAAGCAGCAAACTGAGAAAAGTACTAAAGAGCCACCGAAGGCAAGTGTTTGCAAAGGGGACGAGCTGCAGACTGACATCTCTATTGTGGAGATCCCCAGAGTAATCACGCTTCAAACAAGCAGGTAAGAAGTTTTAAATTACACTTAACCTGTACAAGTGAAACTCATAGAATTCCACAGGACCTTGTCATAGAAGAGGCAGACTTTGGGCTGGGGTGTTGAGAACAAGAGCCTACGCTCTCGGGACAGAGATGAGAAGAATGTTCTCCCTACGGAAGGTAGAGAAGCTTTGCAGATCAGTAGTTTCTATAGATATCAAGAGAATGAACGTATGTGGGGTCACTGTTGAAAGTGGTGCTGAGCCAAAAGATCAGTCATGTGGGATAGCAGACTCAAAGGGCTGAGTGGCTCTTCAGGAAGTAAAGGGATAGGAATGAGTGTAGAGGACTTGGAGGTGATGGAGGGAACTGAGGGAAAAGTAATGGGGATTTTTTTCCAATGGGAATTGGGGAGGTGAGCTTCATTCGTGAGGTAGATTTTGTTTCAATGGCAGTTGGGGAGGTGACCTGCACTCATGATGGGGATTTTGTTCCAGTGGGAATTGTGAGGTGAGCTTCGATCATTTGCTTCATTTCTAGTTTGAGAATTTAACAGAATGTTCCTTTTGGCACAATTACATTACAACCATCGGAAGAGTAACGCATTCCTAAACTTCCACAGGTCTTCACTGCAGCTTCCAGCAACATGGAGAAAGCAACGCAGCCGAAACACACGGTAAGCACGTTGTCCGCAACAGTACTCCCCGGCATCTTCAGGAATGTTTGTTAATTCCACTGTCAAATACTTCTCCTTTTGTGTGTCTCCGCCCCCCCCCCCCCCCCCATTTGCCTCTGTTAAATACTTCCCCCATTGTATGCCCCTCTCAGTGTTGTCTACCTGGTAATAATAGACTCTGTATAGACTAAGGGTCACGGCCTGAAACGTCGACAGCGCTTCTCCTTATAGATGCTGCCTAACCTGCTGTGTTCCACCAGCATTTTGTGTGTGTTGTTCTCTGTATAGAGAGCTGGGTTTCACTTTGCAACCCTTGCCATTAGCTAGTGAGTGAGTAAATAGATGGATGAGCAAGGGAAGGGAGAGGATTACTTCTCTGGGCTGAAGCTCTTTCCTTGATTCCAATCACATCACTGTCACCAGCCTCCTCTAATTCCTTTTATAAGAGAATCTGACACCACAGAGTAGAAACAACGCACACAAAATGCTGGTAGAACACAGCAGGCCAGGCAGCATCTATAAGGAGAAGCACTGTCGATATTTCGGGCCGAGACCCTTCGTCAGGACTAACTGAAAGGAAAGATACTAAGAGATTTGAAGGTTGTGGGGGGGGAGGGGGGAAATGCAAAAGAATAGGAGAAGACCAGAGGGGGTGGGGTGAAGCTGAGAGCTGGAAAGGTGATTGGCAAAAGGGATACAGTGCTAGAGAAGGGAAAGGATCATGGGACGGGAGGCCTCGGGAGAAAGGTGGGGGGGAAGCACCAGAGGAGCACTCAGGTAGGAGGAACAACACCTTATATACCGGCTGGGTAGCCTCCAACCTGATGGCATGAACATTGACTTCTCTAACTTCTGTTAATGCCCCTCCTCCCCTTCTTACCCTATCCCTGACGTATTTAGTTGTTTGTTTTTTCTCTCTCTCTCTCTGCCCATCACTCTGCCTGTTCTCCATCTTCCTCTGGTGCTCCCCACTCCCCACCAGCATTTTGTATGTGTTGTTTGAATTTCCAGCATCTGCAAATTTCCTTGTGTTTGCACCACAGAGTAGACTTTTATTTCAGGTGTTGTTTGATTTCTTTTGTTCTCCAGCTTGTGGGACAAAGTGTTCAAGAGCAAAGCCGTTACCATTCAGGGGAGGACCCACTTCATGGAAAGGATCCAGTCAGCCGTATCCTTTCACCAGAGAATCACAACTCAGAAACAGGCCCTTCACATCACCGTCCATGCTGACCAAGAGTCCTAACTAGTCTAGTCCCGTTTGTCTGTGTTTGGCTTATATCCCTCTCAAACCTTTCCTATTTATGAACCTTTTAAATCCTTGAAGACCGAATCCATCGATTCTTCACAATCTGCAGGCACAGCTACACTATAAAACAGAGCAGTACAGTGCAGGCCCTTCAGCCAACAACGATGCTGTACTGTCCTTTTAACCCACTCCAAGAACAATCTAACTCTTCCCTCATACATAGCCCTCTACTTTTCTATCTTCCGTGTTACCCGTTTGAGTCTCTTAAATGTCCAAAATGTATCCACCTGTACCATCATCCCTGGCAATGTGTTCCATTCTCTCTTGTGTAAAAAAAAACTCACTTCTGACATCCCTCCTATGCTCTTCTCCAGTCACCTTAAAATTATGCCCTCTTGTATGAGTCATTTAGGAAAAGTATCTGGTTGTGCACTGAGTCTGTGCCTCTAAATTATGCCCACTTGGGAAAAGTCTTTGGCTGGCTGGCTGTGCCTCTTAAGTCTCTTTTCAGTGGATTGTATTTAATATCAACACTGCTACTTTTTCCATTGTAAATCCTGGTTCAAAAGTTGTGATTGTGCTGAAGTGAAGATGGGAGGTGCAGCAATTTCAACCCTTTGAGCTATTTCCCTTAGCTTATGGTGCAGTTCCATTCACAGTTTCCATCTGTGAGTAACGCGGAGATTGAAGAGCGATTAGACCACATCTCTGATCTGTACCAGTGCATCAACCAGTACATGTACACAGACTCTCTGCTCAATTCCATCGGTATGTTCTTTACAGATTGTCATTAAAAGCAAACAATGCTGCAAATGCTCACCAGTAGAAAGCGGAAAAGAACTGATGTTTCAGGTCCAAGACTTTAGCAAAGTCTTTGATAAGGTCCCACATGGGATATTAGTTAAGAAGGTTCAGCTACATGGCATTCAGAATGAGGTTGTAAATTGGATTTGACATTGCCTTCATGGGAGAAGCCAGAGAGTAGTGATAGATTTTTTGCTCTTTGACTGGATTCTTGTGACTAGTGGTGCACTGCAGAAATCAATGCTGGGCCCATATTAATAATCTGGATGGTAACGTGGTAAACCGGATCACCAACTTTGCAGATGACACCAAGATTCGGGGTGTAGTGGACAGTGAGAAATTCTACCAGCTTGCAACAGGATCAAGACCAGCTGGTGAAGTGGGCTGAAAAATGGCAGATGGAATTAAATGCAGACAAGTGCAAGGTGCTGCATTTCAGTAGGACCAACCAGGGTAGGTCTTACACAGTGAACGGTAGGGCACTGGGGAGTGTGGTAGAACAAAGAGATCTAGGAATACAGGCCCATAATTCATTGAAAGTGGCGTCACAGGTAGATAGGGTCATAAAGAAAAATTTTGGCACATTGGCCTTCATAGATTAAAGTATTGATTGTGGGATTTGGGATGTTGAAATTGTATAAGATGTTGGTGACGTCTAATTTGGAATTTTGTGTGCAGTTTTGGTCATCTACCTACAGGAAAGATATAAATAAGATTGAAATAGTACAGAGAAAATTTACAAAGATATTGCCAGGACTGGAGAACCTGAGTTTTAGAGAAAGATTTGAAAAGGTTAAGACTTTGTTCCTTGGAACATAGAAGATTAAGAGATTTGATAGAGGTGTACAAAATTATGAGGGGTATAGATAGAGTAAATGCAAACTGTGGGTTAATGTGGGTTAAGGTTGAAAGGTGAAATGTTTAAGGGGAACGTGAGGGGGAATTTCTTCACTCGGGATGGTGAAAGTGTGGAACGAGCTGCCAGTGGAAGTGGTGGGTGTGGGTTCATTTTCAAAGTGTAAGAAAAATTTGGATAGGTACATGGAAGGGAGAGGTGTGGTCTGGGTGCAGGTTGATGGGAGTAGGCAGATTAATGGTTCAGTGTAGACTAGATGGGCTGAAGGACATGTTTCTGTGTTATAGTGTTCTATAACTCTGTGACCCTTCATCAGAACAAAGAACAAGAAAAAACACATTTGTTTTCATTAGCAGATAAGGTGAGGGAAGAATGGGGGAAAGAAGGGAATATCTGTGGTAGGGTGAGACCAAATTCCTTACTGAGGCAGTGAGGAGCAAATTACTGTGTGTAATGTTTTACTGATTACAACACTGAGAGACCTGCCCAGCAGACCAGACCATTCAGAGGATTAGAGATACAGTGCAGAACAGGCTGTTTCGGCCCTTCTAGCCTATTCGTGAGACAAGTTACAATGACCAATTACCAAACATACTAACTGGTACGTCTTTGGGAGGAAACCAGAGCAGCCGGAGGAAACCCACGCAATCACAAGGGGAGCGTACTTGCATACAGTATCAGAATTGAATTCTGAATTCAGATGCTCCAAGGTGTAATAGTGTTGTGCTGACCGCTATGCTACTGCGGTGCCCTGACAGTTCCTGCTTCCTGTTGACAGTCCGATTTAGACATTATTATATTCCGTTTGTGAAAGATCAACTGGCTCATGAGGCCGTATTTTGACAAGATATCTTTGGAAAGTTTTGATTGGAGATTATCTGCCAATATTAAGCTTCCATCTGCTGGAGATGTAATGAACAGTTGATATCACTCATGTTCAGATGGTTGAAACGTATGAGAAGCTGTTTCTCACACCCTTCCAGATTGTTTAATTGTGGTCCTCCGGTACAGATATTGTGTATCATGTTGTGACTGCTGTTTACTCCAGCATGGTCATGTCACCCATCTCATCGATTGCTATTTGAAGGAACTTTTTTTGTCTGGGAAATGGAGTTAAAATCCAGACCTCTGCACTCCTATTGGAACTGTGGGAGCTGACCTCAGTCCACCTTCCGTTCCAAGGTTGTGCTCATGGCTGGCTTCCTCAGTAAATAAGAATTGTTTTTATTCACAGATACTCTCAGTTGTCAGCGGGAATGTGAGCGAGAGGAGGCACTGGACAGATGCCAGGAGACTCTATCTAGCCTACTTCACTGCATTCAGCAGTTAAGAGATGGTGAGTGCCAGCATTTTCTCCTTACAGCCCACAAGCCTTTGATGCTTCACATCTGACTACGTGGAGCAAACTCACTGATCTGTATAGATTCTGAAAGTGCATCTGCCACTGATAAGGGTATTCTCTGCATTGGCCATGTGAAATTTCGTCATCTCGGCCCTGGGTGGTGATCTGTCCAGGGAGAATTCTATCTCCGCAGGCACCAGGGGTGAGCCTCCACTTATCACAGAGTTCAAATTCACAGTACATTAATTTTCGATGTACATATATGAGACTCAGTTTCTTGTAGGCATTCGCAGTAAATATGCAGAAACACAATAGAATCAATGACAATCCACACATAACAAGATGTATGACCTGTGTGCAAAAGACAACAAACTGCACTATACATGTATATAGAAAGAGAGAGAGAATATGAGATGAAGTCTTTGAAAAAGAGTCCATATGTTGTGGGAACTGTTCAGTGATGGGGCAAGTGAAGTTGAGTGAAATTATCCCCTCTAGTTCAAGAGACTGATGGTTGAGGGGTAATAACTTCCTGAACCTGGTGGTGTGGTTCTGAGGCTTGTGTACCTCCCTCCTGATGGCAGCAGCAAGAAGAGAGAATGAGCTGGCTGGTGGGGGTCCCGGATGATGGATACTGCTTTCTTGTAACAGCGCTTCGTGTAGATTTTCTCAATGGTGGGGAGGGCTTTACCCGTGATGTACTGGGATGTATCTACTAGTTTTTGTAGGATTTTCTGTTCAAGGGCATGCCAGGTTGTGATGCAACCAGTCAGTATACTCTCCACCACACATCTGTAGGAGTTTGTCAAAGTTTTTGATGATTCATTGCATTGTTAATGAGAAATTTCATCATCTCAGCCCTGAGCAGGGACCTGTCTGTGGAGGATTGATCTCTGCCCCATGAAGCAGTGGAGGCTACTTCAGTAAATATACTTAAGACAAGGCTGGATAGATTTTCGCATAGTAGGAGAATTAAGGGTTATGGGGAAAAGGCAGGTAGGTAGAAAATGAGCCCATGGCTAGATCGGCCATGATCTTATTGAATGGCAAAGCAGGCTTGACGGGCCAGATGAGCTGCACCTGCTCCCATTTCTTATGTTCTTAAAATTCACCTTTTACCGACCTTTGGACTAAAGGAGTCTGAGCTCGCCAAAACAGTTACTCTCTTGCCCAGCCTCAGCAATGCAAAACCGTCAGAGCTAATAGACCATGTGCTTTCTCTCCTGGGAAATCACCATCCTTGTTTTATTTTTAAATAGCTCTTCATGCAGCAAATGCCTGATCAAGTTCTTAGTTCAAGATCATAGCTCTTGCTAATGCACCTGTGAAAGACTATAGGGAGCTTGCTAAAGTGGCTGATATTCTGCACTTGGCCAGGCAGAGGTGCATAATTCCTCCTCTTTTCTCTGCCTCAATAAGCCCGGTCAGCAAGATCCCTAACCTAAGGATGCTCACAGCTGAGAAACAGACAATGCCAGGTCTGTTTTTACCACGTTTGCTTTGGTATGAACTCTAGGAAGTGCCAACAGCCTTGCAGCTTCAACAGTGCCGGCACATTGGGACATCAGAGGTCTGAACGCCATGGGTTTCAGCTGCCAGGGTCATCTGTTCATTATGGACACCCTTTCAGGGCAATGGTTCCTGTGTGACGTGGGTGCTCAAGTGAGTGTGCTGCCAGCATCACCTATTGATGAGAAGGCAAAGCAACAAAGCCTGGCTGGAGGCTGCCAACAGCAGCAGGATCTTGATTTACAGGACACGACAGGTGACACTCTGTTTCAGTGGGCGAAGTTACACGGGGGACTTCATCCTGACTAAAGTGGCTAGACCTCTGCTCAGAGCAGATTTCCTGTGTGCCCAAGGACTGTTAGTCAATTTTAACGGTCAGCTTGTGTAGGTCTAAGCCTTTGGGTTGTTACCCACAACGACTCTATCAAGTGTATACACTGCTGCATGTGAATTTACTCAACTGCTGTGTAATTTCCTAAACCTCACCAAGCCCACATTCTCCACTATAGTCATAAAACATGGGGTCGAGCACCACATTTCTGCACTGGCATGCCAGTCCATGCTTGTGTGCGTAGACTGGACCCAGAAGAGTTGGCAACCGCGAAGGCTGAGTTTGCCAACATGGAAGACAATAGACAATAGGTGCAGAAGTAGACCATTTGGCCCCTCGAGTCTGCACCGCCATTCTGAGATCATGGCTGATCATTCACTATCAATACCCAGTCCCTGCCTTGTCCCCATATCCCTTGATTCCCCTATCCATCAGATATCTATCTAGCTCCTTCTTGGCATTGTACGCTGGTCATAGCCCCTGGGCCTCACTTAATGAGGCCACCACCCCCTGATCATTTCGCGGTCCTACACATCCAAGACTTTTCGGCATGTTTGGCTATGAAGTTAATATTTCCCAAAGTTGATTTAGTTGGGGCTGCCATCAGGTGACTGTGTTGGGTGGGCCTTCCCAAAGTGGCTGTGATAACTCCATTTGGTCTCTGGGTTTCTATGCATGCTGTTTGCAGTAAAAAAAATGCAGCACAGACCTTCCAGTGGCTGATGGATTCTGTATTAAAAGAACTAGATTTTCTTTTTGTTTACCTGGATGACATACTCGTCGGTAGTACATCCAAGTCTGAACACTTTATTCATCTCCGCACACTTTTTGAATGCTTAAGCCAACGTGGCCAAGCTCCCACAAAATCTGTTGCTTAACTTCTACAGAAGCACAATTGAAACCATCCTGACCAACAGTGCCATAGTGTGGTATGCCAGTTGCGCGGCCACTGAGCCACAAGACTCGCATCGCGGGTGAAGGCGGCCCAGCGAATTGTCAGGATGGAGCTCCCAGGACTGGACACCATCTATTCCAGCAGACTCAGGAGGAAAGCATCAGCACACCCCGGCCACTCCCTGCTTGACCCGCTGCTGTCCAGCAAAAGGTTCAGGACACTAAAAGCCAGAACAGATGGACTGAGGAACAGCTTCTACCCCAGAGCTGTGGCCTCCATCACACCACTCCCACAGAACAATGACTGAAACTGTGAGCACACACAAGGACTCAAATGCTTGCACTAACAGCACTTTGTGCATTACTGTGATATTCTGGTGCTGCTGCAACTTATTTTCTGCTACTTATCTATTTAGTGCTGTTTTTCTATTACTGTCTTGTTTTTATCTACTGCTTTGTTTGATTGCCTGAGTGGAAGCCAAACAGAGTTTCATTGTATCTATGTATAATGTCAATAAAGATCATTCAATTCAATTCAATTAACCCTGCTAAGTACCAGGTTGGGTTGTCAGCCATTGACTTTCTCAGCCATCACATCTCCGCAGAAGTTGCAAAACCCCTCCCATCTAAAGCAGTCGCTATTATGGATTTCCATCTACCCCACACTACTAAAGAAAGCTGCAGGAGGTTTTACGTATAGTGAATTTCTATCACTACTTCATTCCGCAAGCTGCTGAACTTGTGCTTCCCCTGTGTAGTGTGCTTAAAGGCATTATCCCTAATCACTTGCTGGACTGGTCAGCAGACAAGACCAGGGCATTTGATGACCAAACAAGCTCTTTCCAACATGACCCTACTGGCACACCTGCTCCCCAAACCACCTGTAGCCATTACAAATGGTGCCTCAGACAATGCCGTGGCTGCTGTCCACAAGCAGATGATCGGAGACGTGTGGCAGTCACTTCATCTTCTTCAGCCGGCACCTCTGACCCCTGAAAGGAAGTACACCATGTTTGACCATGACCTTCTCGGTCTCTATCTTGCTGTCTGCCATTTTAGTTTTCTTCTAGAGGGTCACCATTTCACAGCGTTTGTTCACCACAAACCCCTTGTGTACATGATGGCTAAAATATCAGACCCTTGGTCTCCTACACCACCACCTGGCCTACGTATCAAATTTCACAACTGATATACAGCATATCAAGGGGAAGAACAATGCTGTGACCAGTTGCCTCTCATGGCTAGCCCTTGAGGCCATACACATAGGGGTTGACTAAGCTGGCATAGCAGCCCACCCAGCTATTTAGTGAACAGCAGTCGTGGGACATTAAGTTTGGGGAAGCTGGGGTTTCTCTCACCTCATAGCTGGATGTGGAATGTTTTTAACTCTATATGTGGCCTCTCACATTCAGGCTGGAAGGCCTCACAGAAACTGGTTGCACTAAAGTTTGTGTGGCATGGCCTTAGAAAGGACTTGCGCGATTGGACTGCAACCCGTGAGGAGTGCCAGTGGGCAGAAAGTTAAACGTTGTGTCCAGGAGCCATCGACATCTTTTGAGGTCCCTGAGCGACTGTTTGACTATGTCATTGTCAACCTTGTTGGTTCTCTTCCCCCCAGTCCATGTTTCACACACCTCCTTACTGTGGTGGACTGTACCACCAGTTGGCCAGAGTTCATCCCCTTAGTATCGACAACAACGTAGACGTAGCTTGTATATTCTTCGGCACCTCGGTTGCTTGATTTGGCACCCCATCTGATATTTCCTCTGAGGGTGGCCCCTAGTTCACATCAGACCTCTGGGCTGCGATGGCCCAGAAGCTTGGTGTTAGGCTACATCACACTACGGCATATCACCCGTGAGGGGTTTCACTGTCCTTAAAAGCTGCTCTTGAGGGCTTCCCTGACTGATAATGAGATCGTCTCCCATGGGCCCTGCTGGAGCTCAGCACAGCTCCAAAAGGGGACCCGCAGGAGTCCGTGGCTGAGTTGGTATATGGACAATCGTTACGAGTGCCAGGTGATTTCATTCCTGCTCGGCTTCAACAGCATTCCACCCTCCTCAGTAAATTCAATTCCTTTTCACTTATTCCTACCTCCATTATGGCATACAGCACTCTTGGGTTCCTGTTGACCTACATTCTGCCTCGTTTGTTTCTATCTGCCATGCTGCAAAGCAACATCCCTTTAGGCCCCCTTACAATGGTCCATTCCGCATTTTGGAACAGAGAGAAAAGACTCTTATCATAGATAAGAGGGGTAGACCTAAATGTATTTCGGTAGATGGCCTTAAACCGGCGCACCAAGATTTGGAGTATTCCGTTGCCATCCCCCTGGTGTCACAATGTGACCATGAGCGTGTCTGCACACCACGGGCGAGCCAGAGGCACCTGCTGTTCCTCCAGCCGTGCAACAGGGACCTGAGCCGGGCGGCTCGTCCACGCTCCAGACAGGCTCACAATGCCAGTTTTAATTAATTCTGTGGGGGCCTGTGTAGGATAATGTAACTGGGAGAAATTTACATAATTCACACCCACTGGCATTGAGTTGGGTTTCACTTTAAGAGGCTGGTTTGATGTAATTACATAATGTGCACTTTTGTGTTTGGGTATTGAAGTTCAATAAAATGTGTTACAGTTTTCCTCGAACATAAAATGCCTCACTTCATTCTATTTGTAAAAACCTACATTATCAGACTACTGAATGGTTCCCTACAGTGATAAAATTGACCCTTGACTTCATCTGCCTTGTTATGATTTTGCACCTTGTTTACCTGCACTGCACTTTCTCTGTAACCGTTACGCTTTATTCTGCATTGTACCAAAGTACAGTGACAGTAATAAATGGGGGACTATGCAAGAGGGAAGGGTTAGATTGATTTTAGAAATAGGTTAAAAGGTCAGCATAACATGAGCCAAAGGGCTTGTACTGTGCTGTATTCAATTCCAATTGCAGTTTCAGGACCAGAAGGCCGGAGTGGTAAGGAGAGGTTGGCCAGGTTAGGTCTTTTTCCTTGGACTGGCAGACTGTCCATACAGGTCAATTCGTTACACAGTGCACTGAAGTAGTGCAAGGTAAAACAATACCAGAATGCAGAATAAAGAGCGCATTGTGGCGACCCACTTTCTGCGCAGGCAAACCGGCTCACAAATAGCCAGCGCGCGGGGGAGACTTTGGTAATGCCCCTCTGATGCCATTTCCGCCCGGAGAGGACTTCCTCCCCTTTTTTTCAGGACTTCCCTTTCCTGCTTATGTCGTTGGTACCAATATGTACCACGAGCTCTGGCTGTTTTCCTTCCCACTTCAGGATATCATGGATGCGATCTGAAACATCCCGGACCCTGGCACCTGGGAGGCAAACTACCATCCGTGCTTTTATGCATCCACAGAATCGCCTGTGACACACTAACTAGAGAGTCCCCTATCACTGCTGCCATCCTTTTCCCTTCACTACCCTTAAAAAGGTCTTAAATCTTGCCTGAACTCTTTTGTGTTTAACCATCTCTTTCGTGTAACAAAGTGACCCAAACGGTACACGGTACAAGTGCAACCTCACCAAGAACTTGTATAACTGTAACATAATGTCCCAAATGCCCTGGCAATTGAAGGCGAGTGTCCTAAATGCCTTTTCTGCCACTCTGTCTATTTGTGATGCCGTAGACCATAAGACATAAGAGCAGAATTAGGCCATTTAGCCCATAGAGTCCGCTGTGCCATTTGTCATGGCTGTGTCCATTTCCCCCTCAACCCCATACTCTTGCCTTCTTCCCCTCTTCCCGTAATTTATAACACAAACTAGGCACTTGTGCCCCTCAGCCCCTCTGTTCCATTGCACTTCCAAATGCCCTACCGTTCACCACCCCTGTGGGGGGTGAACAGCACTTGAATCCCAGGGGGACCAATATCCTTGCAGGGAGGTTTGCTAAGGCTACTGGGGAGAATTTAAACTCGGATTGCTGGGGAGTTGGGAACCAAACTGAAGAGACGGAGGAAGAGATGGTTTGCTCACATATAGAGAGAGCTTCAAGACAGTGTGAAAAGGAGGATAGGCAGTAGGCAGGTGCTAGAGAAGGGACGTGTTCGGACCAATAGTTTGAGATGTGTCTATTTTAATGCAAGGAGTATTATGAACAAAGCGGATGAGCTTATAGAGCATGGATCAGCAAGCACTTGGAGCTATGATGTGGCCATTACAGAGACTTGGATGGCTCAGGGGCAGGTATAAGTGCCAGGCTTTAGATGTTCCAGAAATGACAGGCAGGGAGGCAAAAGAGGTGGGGGCTTAGCACTGTTGATCAGAGATAGTGTCACAGCTGCAGAAAAGGAGGAAGATGTGGAGGGATTGTCTACAGAGTCTCTGTGGGTGGAAGTTAGGAACAGAAAGGGGTCAATAACTCTACTGGGTGTTTTTTATAGACCACCCAATAGTAAGGACATCGAGGAGCAGATAAGGAGACAGATTCTGGAAAGGTGTTAAAATAATAGGGTTTATTGTGGTGGGAGATTTTAATTTCCCAAATAGCGATTGGCATGTCACCAAAGTGAGGGGTTTAGATGGGGTGGAGTTTGTTAGGTGTGTTCAAGAAGGTTTCTTGACACAATACATAGATAAGCCTACAAGAGGAGAGGCTGTACTTGATCTGTTATTGGGAAATGAACCTGGTCAGGTGTCAGATTTCTCAGTGGGAGAGCATTTTAGAGATAGTGATCACAATTCTATCTCCTTTACCATAGCATTGGTGAGGGATAGGAACAGACAAGTTAGGAAAGTGTTTAATTAGAGTAAGGGGAAATATGAGACTATCAGGCAAGAACTTGGAAGCATAAATTGGGCACAGATGTTCTCAGGAAAATGTACAGAAGAAATGTGGCAAATCTTCAGGGGATATTTGCGTGGTGTTCTGCACAGGTACGTTCCAGTGAGACAGGGAAAGGATGGTGGGGTACAGGAACCATGGTGTACAAAGGCTGTAATAAATCTAGTCAGGAAGAAAAGAAGAGCCACAAAATGTTCAAAAAACTAGGTAATGATAGAGATCTAGAAGATTATTAGGCTTAAGAAAGACATTAGGAGAGCCAGAATGGGCCATGAGAAGGCCTTGGCGAACAGGATTAAGGAAAACCCCAAAGCATTCTACAAGTACGTAAAGGGCAAGAGGATGAGATGTGAGAGAATAGGACCAATCAAGTGGGACAGTGGAAAAGTGTGTATGGAACCGGAGGAGATCGCAGAGGTATTTGTTCCAGTATTCACAACAGAAAAGTATCTTGGAGATTGTAGGGATGACTTACAGTGGACTGAAAAACTTGAGCAAGTAGATATTAAGAAAGAGGATGTGCTGGAGCTTTTGGAAAGCATCAAGTTGGATAAGTCACCAGGACTGAATGAGATATACCCCTGTGGGAGGCAAGGGAGGAGATTGCTGAGCCTCTGGTGATAATCTTTGCATCATCAATGGGGACGGGAGAGGTTCCGGAGGATTGGAGGGTTGCAGATGTTGTTCCATTATTCAAGAAAGGGAGTAGAGATAGCCCAGGAAATGATAGACCAGATAGTCTTCCTTCAGTGGTTGGTAAGTTGATGGAGAGGACTTATGAACATTTGGAGAGGCATAATATGATTAGGAATAGTCAGCATCGTTTTGTGAAAGGCAGGTCATGCCTTACGAGTCTTATAGAACTTTTTGTCAATGTGATTAAACACATTGATGAAGGTAGAGCAATAAGATGTAGTGTATATGGATTTTAGCAAGGCATTTGATAAGGTATCCCATGCAAGGCTTATTGAGAAAGTAAGGAGGCAGGGGATCCAAGGGGATATTGCTTTGTGGATCCAGAACTGGCTTGCCCACAGAAGGGAAAGAGTGGTTGTAGACGAGTCATATTCTGCATAGAGGTTGGTCACCAGTTGTGCGCCTCAGGGATCCGTTCTGGGACCCCTACTCTTTGTGATTTTTATAACTGACCTGGATGAAGAAGTGGAGGGATGGGTTAGTAAATTTGCTGATGACACAAAGGTTGGGGGTGTTGTGGATAGTGCGGAGGGCTGTCAGAGGTTACAGCTGGACATTGATAGGATGTAAAACTGGGCTGAGGAGTGGCAGATGGAGTTCAACCCACAAAAGTGTGAAGTGGTTCATTTTGGTCGGTCAAATATGATGGTAAGACTCTTGGCAGTGTGGAGGATCAGAGGAATCTTGGGGTCTGAGACCATAGGACACTCAAAGCTGCTGTGCAGGTGTGGTTAAGAAAACGTGCAATGCATTGGCCTTCATCAATCATGAGATTGAGTTTAGGAGCTGAGAGGTAATGTTGCAGCTATATAGGACCCTGGTCAGACCCCACTTGGAGTACTGTGCTCAGTTCTGGTCACCTCACTATGGGAAGGATGTGAAAACCATAGAAAGGGTGCAGAGGAGATTTACAAGGATGTTGCCTGGATTGGGGAGCATGACTTATGAGATAGGTTGAGTGAACTCTGCTTTTTTTCCTTGGAGCGATGAAAAATGAGAGTTGACCTGATAGAGGTATATAAGATGATGAGAAGCATTGATTGTATGGATAGTCAGAGGCTTTTTCCCAGGGCTGAAGTAGCTCGCATGAGAGGGCACAGTTTTAAGGTGCTTGGAAGTAGGTACAGAGGAGAATTCAGGGGTAAGTTTTTTTTACGCAGAGAGTGGTGAGTGCGTGGAATGGGCTGCCGGTGACAGTGGTGAAGGCGGTTACAATAGGGTCTTTTAAGAAACTCCTAGATAGGTACATGGAGCTTAGAAAAATAGAGGGTTATGGGTAGCCCTAGGTAACTTCTATGATAAGGACATGTTCGGCACAGCTTTGTGGACCGAAGGGCCTGTATTGTGCTGTAGATTTTCTATGTTTCTATGTTTATTTTCTACTGTTTTGTGTCATCATCGTCTCCTGTTTTATCCTGTCCATAGGTGCAGGACCCTGGATGAAAGTTGGGATGTGCTGGAGACCGGTGTTTAGAACTTGTGGAAATGCCAGCAGTGAGAGTGTGCCACTGTTGCTCTATTCCAGTCTAGAGGAGTTGAAGGAACTGGAGTATGCCAGGTTTCAGGTGCAGACTCTCCAACAGCAGATCCACATTCAAATGGTAAGATACACTTCTCACTCCCATCAGATACATTACCTTATGCACTTGCATTCATGAAATAAATTAAAGCTTTACTTGTCACATGTACATCAAAATGTATAGTGAAATGCCCTCTACCCCCTCTCTCTCTACCCTCTCTCTCTACCCCCTCTACTCAGCTCTCTCTCCCCCTCCCTCCTCCCCCTTACTCTCTGTCCCCTCACCCTCTACCCCCCTCCCTCCTCCCCCTTACTCTCTGTCCCCTCAACGTTCTCTCCCCCTCCCTCCTCCCCCTTACTCTCTGTCCCCTCACCCTCTACCCTCCTCCCTCCTCCCCCTTACTCTCTGTCCCCTCACCGTTCTCTCCCCCCCCTCCTCCCCCTTACTCTCTGTCCCCTCATCGTTCTCTCCCCTTTGCCTAGGAGTGTGTGAGGTATGGGTTGCTGAGCCTTTCTACCACATTGTCTCACTAAGTCAATGTGCAGATGTATGTGTGTGTGGGACCATGTTCAGTGTCTTGACTGTCAATTCTCCTTCCCTCACAGGTCCTGATGGAGGAGTTGCTTCCCCTCATGTCTGCACAGCAGCCCCCACCACACCTGTATCGAGCAGTCTATTCCTTACTGTGTGACGGGGGACAGCACTTCCCTGCATTAGTGTTGGATAATGTGACTGACTAACATCCTAACACCAGTCGGTTCCCAGCGGAGTTGGCATTTCTGATCCACCAACTGACCAAAAGACCTGTGGACGGACCCACTGATGCACCAACAGATTAACCAATGCCACTGGCCGATCCATCAACCCACAGACTACCAACAGACCAAGCTATGGACAAAGCCAACTCATGGACCTGCTGCAGTGTGAAAGGGGGGACAGAGGCTAGGGGACGTGAGCAACAGGTCAGGCAACACCCATGGGGAGGGGTGTGGGAAACTTCTCAGACAGATGGAGGTTTATAGCCAGGGGTTTGTGCCTGTCACTTGTGTCAGAGAGGTCATATGTTCAAAGATCAACCTGGATCAGCAGGATTCACTCAGCCCATTCATCTGCACCACAGAGAGGGGTGTTGCTGCCCAGACCCCACAGAATCACCGGCTTTTGGACCGTGTGCAGCTGTCATCCTGCTGGATCATCCCCACCCCACGTAGCCCATTCACCTGCTCCCTGGGGAGGCCCACTGTTCCCTGAAATCTCCCACTGTACCAATTGTAACCAGATGCACTCTCTCCAAGGACACCCAGGCTCTGCTGTTAAAGAATAGCATCAGATCAGTAGAAAGATGTGACATAGGATTGGAAGATGTTGAATCCTTGTTGGTTGAGTTAAGAAAGTGCAAGGGTAAAGGGACTCGGATGGCATTTATACAGGCACCACAGATTGCAACAGGAAGTAGAAAAGACATTTCAGAAGGGTAACGTTATGATGGTCATAAAAGATTTCAACATACAGGTCAATTGGGAAAATCAGGTAGGAAATGGATCTCAAGAGAGTGAGTTTGTTGAATGCCTATGAGAGCAGTTTGTTGTTGAGCCTGCGAGGGGATCAGCTATACTTAAACAGGAAATGATTAGGGAGCTTAAGATGAAAGAACCCATAGGAGGCAGTGATCACAATATGATTGAGTTCAATTTGAAATTTGATAGGGAGAAAGTAAAGACTGATGTAGCAGTATTTCTGTGGAGTAAAGGAAATTACAGTGGTGTGAGAGATGAGTTGGCCAAAATAAATTGGAAGGAGTTGCTGGCAGGGATGACAGCAGAGCAGCAATGGTGTGAGTTTCTGGAAAAAATGAGGAAGGTGCAGGATAGATGTTATCTAAATATGAAGAAATACTCAAATGGCAAAATAGTAAAATCATGGCTGACAAGGGAAGTCAAAACTAATGTAAAATTAAAAGAGAGGGCATAAACAAATCAAAAATTAGTGGGAAGACAGAGGATTGAAAACCCTACAGAGGGTAACTAAAAGAATCTTTAGGAGTGAAAGAACGAAATATGAAATCAAGCTAGCAAACAATATCAAAGTGGATAGTAAAAGTTTTTACAAGTATGTAAAAAAATAAGAGATGAGAGTGGATATAGGACAGAATGTAGGCCGGAGTAGTAATAGTGGTGGGCAAGGAGGTGGCAGATAAGCGAAATGAATATTTTTCATCAGTCCTCACTGTGGAAGACACTAGCAGTGGGCCAGATGTTGAAGGGTGTGAGGGAAGAGAAGTGAGGCAGTTACTATTTACAAGGGAGAAGGTGCTCAAAAAGCTGAAAGACCCAGGGTACATAAATCACCAGGACCAGATGAACTGCATCTGAGGATTTTGAAAGAGGTAGTGCTAGAGATGATGGAGGCTTTTGCAATGATCTTTGTAAAATTATTGGACTCTTGCATGGTGCCAGAGGACTGGAAAATTGGAAACGTCAGTCCACTCTTTAAGAAAGGAGGAAGGCAACAGAAAGGAAATTGACCAGTTAGCCTGATCTCAGTGACTGGGAAGATGTTAGAGTCAATTGTTAAGGTTGGGTCTATGGAGCACTTGGTGACACAGGGCAAGGTCAGCATGCTTTCCTTGAGGGAAAATCTTGCCTGACGAACCTGTTGGAATTCTTTGAGGAGATTACAAGTAGGATGGATAAAGGGGATGCAGTGGATTTTGTATATTTGGACTTTAAAAAGGTCTTTGACAAAGTGCCACACAGGCTATTTACCAAGTTAAGAGCCCATGATGGCATTACAGGAATGTTACTGGCATGGTTAGAGCATTGGCTGATTGGAAGAGGCAGCGAGGTGCAATAAAAGGATCCTTTTCTGATGGCTGCCAGTGACTAGTGGTGTTGCGCAGGAATCAGTTTTGGGACCGCTTCTTTTTATGCTGTATATCAGTGATTTAGGTGATGGAATAGATGGCTTTGTCGCCAGGTTTGCAGATGATACGAAGATTGGTAGAGAGGCAGGTGGTGTGGTGTTGAAGAAACAGGTAGGCTGTAGAACGACTTAGACAGATTAGGAGAAAGGGCAAGAAAATGGCAAATGAAATACAATGTTGGAAAATGCATAGTCATGCACTTTGGCAGTATTAATAAATATGCAGGCTGTTTTCTAAACAGAGAAAATCCAAAAATTCTGATATGCAAAAGGACTTAGGAGTCCTTGTGCAGAACACCCTAAATGTTAACTTGCAGGTAGAGTCAGTGGTGAGGAAGGCAAATGCAATGTTCGCATTCATTTCAAGAGGTCGAGAATATAAGAGCAGGAATGTGATGCTGAGGTTTTATCAGGCATTGGTGAGGCCTCACCTTGACTATTGTGAACAGTTTTGGGCTGCTCATTTAAAAAAAGATGTGCTGGCATTGGAGAGGATTCAGAGGAGATTCACATGTATGATTCTGGGAATGAAAGGATTATCATACAAGGAGCATTTTATAGCTCTGGGTCTGTATTGCTGGAATTTAGAAGAATGAGGGGTTATCTCATTGAACCCTTTCAAACATTGAAAGGTCTGGACAGAGTAAATGTGGAAAGGATGTTTCCCATAGTGGAGGAGTCTAGGACAAGAAGGCACAGCCTCGAGTGTTCATTTAAAACAGAGATGGCAGAGAAATTTCTTTAGCCAAAGTGTGCTGAATTTGTGGAATTTGTTACCACAGGCAGTTGTGCAGGCCAGATCATTGGGTGTCTTTAAGACAGAGCTTGATGGGTTCTTAATTGGACACGGCATCAAAGGTGATGGGGAGAAGGTTGGGGAATGAGACCAAGGAGAGGGAAAACAGATCAGCCACGATTGAATGGTGAAGCAGACTAAATGAGCCAAATGGACTAATTTTGCTCCTATGTCTTATATGTCTTACGGAACGTATCCCTGGAAAGGGGGCATTCAGTCAGCCGGCTCTGGCAGAGCCCTCGACTGTCTGCTGCTTGGATTTGTGAATGGCCATCTTGGCTAGACCCAGGAGCAAGCCCACTCTCTGAGCGACCTCTTGCATTCTATATATACATGGTAAACGGACTCCTCTCAGTCACAGAGTGGACAGGTGGGCGGGGTGTCAGTGAACCTGCTTAAAAACCTGTTGCAAAGTACTGTCCAATGCAACACCTTCCACCCTGGGCCCCCGATATACAGGGGAAAGACCACAGTATGAAGAGATTTCCACTAGGGACCTCCCCTACCACCAGATGGTAAAACAGACTGCCACAGTGAGTCTGGTTGGCAGGCAAAGGCAAAGAAGTGAAAGGTGTGCAAGATTAGCCCATACAAAAGTGAGCAATTCTGGCTGACCAGGTGCTAACACAGCCAGAACTTCTACCCATTCCTGAGTTTCCTCAACACCTTCATGATAGGATGGAGACCAGTCTCCCTCACAGTCAGAGCACCATGCCCCGCCTGCCCAGAAGCACCCTGATTGGATGTAACTAAACTCTATACCTGCTGCAGCTGATGCTTGCAGCTGGAGAAAATGAGCCACCAGCACATGCCATCTCAGAGGGTGCTTTGTGTACAGGCATCTGCTGGGTGCTCTCAGATGGGTATGTAACAATACACCTGTGACTGTCCATCCTCCACAAATGGAAGACTCAGGACTGCAGCAGAAACCCAATGCCTCCTAATGCCCCAAAGAAACCCACCAGCCTTCTTTGGATCCTGGAGACAAAACCAGTGGGTGAGACCAAAGTGACCAACCGGTGACAGATCATGGAGGCAACCAGCTGATTTATTACCAGGTATGAATTTGTGTAAAGTAGGCCTGACCAGCATCCCAGATGGGAAGAGACTTTTGTCTCTAAGTCCCACCAGTTCACAGGCCAGGGCTCCTCAGTGGAGCTCAAGTGCACCCCCCAGGAGAGGAGGTGCATGGTGCTCCATGCCAAGGGTTTTAATCCCTCCAGCAGGGAGTCTACCCACCCAGAGGCCAGCACACTTTTCCCATTTGACGCTTGCAGAGGACGTAGCCGAAAAGATCTGGCAGTCTCACATCATCTGCAAGTCAACGGGGTCAGTAACCAAGAGGAGGACGTCATCAGCGTAAACTGAAAGGACGACCTCCATGGCTGGTTTGTTAAAACCAAACCCATCAGTCTCTTCCAGAGAAGGCTCAGGAATGGCTCCACGCAAACAGAGTACACGGGGCCACTCTGACACAACCCTCCCAAAGCTCAAGGGTGCTGTTAAGAAGGCACTCCGCAGCAGCATATAACAGTTGGGTGCGTGCAGAGTTTCTAAAAGGTACTCATGGTCCACCCTGTCAAACATCTTTTCCTGGTCAAGGGGAGACAAAGACGACTGACAGATTGGCCTCTGGGGACAGGTGAATTACCCCAACCCCCACTCAACACAATCAGGGAGTGCAGAGATGTTTCCCCAGACTGCCCCTTCCCCCCAGAGATTACTACTGGATTACCCCTATCCCTACCCACTGCCACCCTGCCAAATCACCCCTACGGTGTGTAGAGCATAGTAAGCCTCCGCTGCCCTGGGTAAAAGTGGGTGTACATGATTTTCTGGCACAATAACATACTGTGTCTCTGTGACAGCAGAGGCAGAGATCACAATCATTTCCACACACTACTGTAACTGCACAATATTTGTAATTGGAATCAACAATAGCTATTGTGTTCACTTTTGTACAGTCAACTTTTATTAATAATCAGCTATGGTGCATTTGTGCTATGTCTGAGTGAGTGTGCATATGTCTCTGTGACCATGGTTGTGACAGATGTCCTGAAGTTTGTTTTTTTGTAACAGCAATACATTGCAATATGTAAAATATATTATAAATAGAGAAATATAAATCTGAAGTTCAAATTTATTGTCATTCAACTGTACACATTTATACTGCAAACGAAACAACATTCCTCCAGACCAAGGTGCACAACACCTATATATAACTCACACACAACACACAAAATAATAATTTTAGTTCCTGATGTTTACAGTTACTGTTCTATAGATTTGCCTAGTCTGCCTGCAGAAAAGAATCTGAGGGTTGTATGTGGTGATGTGTATGAACTTTGATAATAAATTTTACTTTGTATATTACCACAAATAAATTAACAAATAATAAGCTGCATATTTGATACAAATTCTAAGATAAACAGTATAACACATCTGGCACTTCATACGTGATGAGTCTGATGAGATTCATACTTGGAGGCAGAGAGTTCAGTAATCTCACAGCCCGGGGGAAGAAGCTGTTGTCCATGCTAACGGTGCTTGTGCTAATGTTACAGTACCACCTGCCTGGTGGAAGGGTCAAAGAGATTGTTCAACAAATGGGAGGGATTACTGCTATATAGCTCCTGATATATAGTTCCTGATATATAGCTCTGATGGGTGGAACAGAGACCCCAATGATCTTCTTGGTGGCCCACATAATCCTTTGGAGGAACATGGGGTGGGGGGGGAAGGAAGGAGCCTCACTTCAGAATTAGAATCAGGTTTATTATCACTGGCATGTGACGTGAAATTCGTTAACTTAGCAGCAGCATTTCAATGCAATTCCAAATATAGAAGAGAGAAAAAAATAATAATAAATCAATTACAATGTACGTATCTTGAAAAGATTTTAAAAATGTGCAAAAAACAAAATACTGTATATTTTTAAAAAGTGAGGTAAAGTCCAAAGCTTCAATGTCCATTTAGGAATCGGATGGCAGAGGGGAAGAAGCTGGTCCTGAATCGCTGAGTTTGTGCCATCGGACTTCTGTACCTCCTACCCGATGGTAACAGAGAGAAAAGGGCATGCCCTGAGTGCTGGAGGTTTTATTAATGGACACTGCCTTTCTGAGACACTGTTCTCTGAAGATGTCCTGGGTACTTTGTAGGCTAGTACCCAAGACAGAGCTGACTAGATTTACAACACTCTGCAGCTGCTTTTGGTCCTGTGCAGTAGCCTCCCCCCCCCCCCCCCCCCCCATACCAAACAGTGATGCAGCCTGTCAGAATGCCACGATCTTCTCAGGAAAGAAGACACTGCTGTGCTTTCTTAACCAAAGAGGTGGTGTTGAGGAACTGGTTTTTATTTATTTATTTATATGTACCACTGTTAATGTGTCTTACATCTGCTTGTCTGCCTACGCTGCACTTTGTGACTGTAACACTTTATTCTACATTCTGTATTAGTTTCCCTCAATACACTGTTGTAATGACAGGATAAATCAGTTGTGCAAAAAAATGTGAGGTAGTGTACGTGGATTCATGGACCACTCAGAAATTTGGCAGAGGGGAAGAAGCTGTTCCAAAAGCATTGAGTGCAGGTCTTCAGGCTCGTGTATCTCCTCCCTGATGGTAGCAATGTGAAGAGGCCATATCCTGGATGGTGAGGGGCCTTAATGGTAGATGCTGCTTGTTTTTGAAGATTCACAAGAAAATGTGAAGTAAACATAAACAACTTTTACAAAAAAAATTAGAACTAAAAACAAAGTCTATTTCAGTACAAAGTGGTCACAGTGTTCCTAAACTGAGGTAGAATTTTCTCATTTGGTTGTAGGGACGTAGCTGGTGATGTAGGACTTCAGACTTCCTCCTACCCAAAGGTAGCTGTGGGGAGATGACATGGCCCGGATGATGGGGATCTTTAACGGTGGATGTTTACATCTTTGAGGCAGCTGCTCCATCTATCTACATCCCCCACCATCTCCCTATGTCTTATGCTTATATTCCATTAGCTACACTCTTCCCCTTACCGGTGGGGTTAATCCTCAGCATTCCACCCAAACCAGGGTCCTCACCAACTCTCCAGCTTCTTCCCTATCGCTTTCCCCGATTGGGGATACACCCCTCCCTCTGCCTAACCCTCGGGCCACACGTCTCCCAACACACCAACAACCCACTCCCTCTGCCCCATCCACATCGGAGAAACACAAACTACCCTGCCCCATCCCCCATCCCCCACCCCGGGGGGCTAACCCTGTTCCTCTCTCCTACCCTCGGGCACTCACACACCGTACTTATGCTCACACTCAGGAGACACGCCCATGCCCGGGGAACTAGCCCTACCCTTTCCCCCATCCCGAGGTTACTCCATGATGCCCCTCACCCCTCGGAGGGGCTCCACTTTCCCTCCACCGGCATTCGTTTCGAAAGTGCATCTCTTGCAACCAATTGGAAACGCGAACAACCCGGAAGCGGTATCGAAGTCACCAATGAGGATGAGGAAAGTGGGACCGGGATCTTGTGATTGACCGCAACGGAGTCCAATGGGCGGGCCAAAGTAGGCCAATCAGCGCCGGGCATTTTGAATAGCGGCGGGTTTGAAACGGTCGGTGCGTGGAGGGGCCGGACGGAGAACGAGCGGGCGAGAGCGGGCCAAGATGCGGGTCGAGGGTGAGCAGGGAGCGGATGGAATGAATCGGTGCCGCAGGGGTTCGGGTTGGATGTGGTGAGGGGGTTGAGGGTGAGGGTGAGGGTGAGGGGTAAGTATTGGGATGTGGCAAGCGGTGAGGTTTAAAATATGGGGGTCGAAGAGGTGGACTGAGGTTTTGGGGTGGTAGGAAGTTGGGAATGAGTGTTAGAGGATGTGGGGTGGAGTTGTGTGTTTGGATATTGAGGGTTGAGGAGGTGAAAATTCACCTCCATTCACACCCTGGTAAGTATCCATCAATGAAATTTATTAGTTCCCAGTGGGTCCATATCACAGAGATATTCCTTCTGGGGTCCCTGTGATCCTGTGTCTGAGCCAGGCTGGGAGGGTATTTTACCCTGGTGTGGGGTGCAAGATATTACAGGGACATTCTTTCCACTGTGTTTGAAAGACAGCTCCTAACAGTTTTGAGAGAAGAGGGAAAAGGTGCAGAAACTTTTCCCCATCCACATTGTGGGGGAGCTAAAAGATGCTGCCGGACCTGCTGAATTCATCCAGCTTTTGTACGTGTTGATTTGACCACAGTAACTGCAGTGTACTTTGTGTTTAAAAGATCTGACCTGCCTCAGCAGGGAGGGGTTTGCCAGCAGTACCCATGTTCCCAGAGCAAAGTGAAAAACAATGGCGTCTTGTATTAACAAATACAGATCCAAGATCTAAGTGTCAGTTTAGAGATGGAAAGTCACTCCCCATGAGCAGCAGGAAGCTTATCTGTCGAGTCTACCACGGACCCAGTCATGAATGATTTTCCATTTTCATCTTTTCTGCTATTCATTTGATTCATTGAATATACAGAAACCATTCAGTTTAGAATGAAGGCCCTCCAGACTTCCCACATGCCTAATTCCAGTGAAGAAGTTCCTTCTCTTTGTGAGGGCATGTTGAGCCCGATTGGATTCTTCAAGGAAGTAACAAAACAGATTGGCAAAACTAAAGAAGTGGATATTGGTGTTGTAAAATGTTCCCATGGTGGGCTCATTCAGAAAGTCAGAGGCATGGGATGCAGGGAAACATGGCTGCAAGGATTCAGAATTGGTTTGTCCACAGAAGGCAGAAGGAGACGGTAGGTAAAGCATATTCTGCTTCTGCGATTTCTTTGAATGACTTGGATGAGGAAGTGGAAGGGTGGGTTAATAAGTTTACAGATGACAGAAGGTTAGTAGTGTGGATAGTGTAAAAGGTTGTTTCAGGTTTCAATGGGATATTGATAGGATGTAGTGCTGGGCAGATGGCATTCATTCCTGAAAAATGTGAAGTGATTGACTTTGGAAGATCGTGCAAGGTTAATTGCAGGATTCTTAACCATGTGGAGGAGCAGAAGGATCTTATGGTCCACATCCATAGATCTCTCAAAGTTGCTGTGCAACTCAATAGGGTTGTAAAGAAAGTGTATGGTGTGTTGGCCTTCAGTAGCTGGAGGGTTGAGTTCAAAAGCTGTGAGGTAATGTTGCAGCTCCATAAAGGTCTGGTTGGACCACACTTGAAATATTGTGATCAGTTCTGGTCACTTCATTATAGGAAGGATGCACTTTAGAGAGGGTGAAGAGCTGATTTACCAGGATGAGTGAGCTAGAGCTTTTCTCTGTGGAACAAAGGATAATGAAAAGTGCCTTTATGGAAGTTTACTAGACGATAAGAGGCATCAATAGAGTGGATAGCCAGAGACTTCTTCCTCTTCTATCACCCCCCGCCGAACTGCCGCAGGTCAATGGCTAATGTGAGAGGATATTCTTTGAAAGTGATTTGAGGAAAGTATGGGGGGGTGGAATTTCAGAGGTATATTTTTTTTACACGGTGATGGGCATGTGGAATGTGTTGCCAGGAGTTGTGGATACAGATGTGTACAGTAGAAACATTTATTACGAAATTCTTAGATAAGCACAAGATTGATAGAGAAATGGAGCATTGTGTGGGAGGGAAGTGTCCAGTTGATCTTGGCATAGGTTAAAAAATCGCAAAACGTTATGACCGAAGGGACTGTACTGAGCTGTAATGTTTTGTGTTCTGTTTTTTAAAAAAAATTTTGTTTTGTCCAGCAAAATGGATCATATTTTCTAATATTATATTAGGTAGGTGTGTTAGGTTGATTACTGTGCCTATGAAATCCTAGAACTTAAATTTAAATCTGCTGAAGGAAGTCGTGAAGGTCGTGCTCAATGATTTTAATGTAAATCTTTTCAATGAAATGGGCAAAGCAGATTGTGTGAATGTGTCTGTGTGCTAAAGAGAGGGCATATTGTGTACAGTTCTGGTCACCGAATTATAGGAAAGATATCAATAAATTAGAGAGAGTGCAGAGACGATTTACTAGGATGTTACCTGGGTTTCAGCACTTAAGTTACAGAGAAAGGTTGAACAAGTTAGGTCTCTATTCATTGAAGCGTAGAAGGTTGAGGGGGGATTTGATCGAGGTATTTAAAATTTTGAGAGGGATAGATAGAGTTGATGTGAATAGGCTGTTTCCATTGAGAGTAGGGGAGATTCAAACGAGGACATGATTTGAGAGTTAGGGGGCAGAAGTTTAAGGGAAACACGAGGGGGTATTTCTTTACTCAGAGTGATAGCTGTGTGGAATGAGCTTCCTGTAGAAGTAGTAGGGGCCAGTTCAGTTGTGTCATTTAAGGTAAAATTGGATAGGTATATGGACAGGAAAGGAGTGGAGGGTTATGGGCTGAGTGTGGGTAGGTGGGACTAGGTGAGATTAAGAGTTCGGCACGGACTAGGAGGGCCGAGATGCCCTGTTTCCGTGCTGTGATTGTTAAATGGTTATATCATTGAGCAAAAATTAGTGGGAAGTTAGAGGATTGGGAAGCTTTTAAAAACCAACAGAAGGTAAATAAGTCATTAAGAAGGTAAAGATGGAATAAGAAAGTAAGTTTACCAATAATATTAAAGATGATCCCAAAAGTTTCTTCAGATATATAAAGTGTAAAAGAGATACAAGAGTAGTTAACAGATAATTGGTAAAGTAATGCTGGAGAGGTAGTGGAGGTGGGGAATGAAATGGCAGACAAACTGAATAAGTATTTTGCATCAGTCTTCACTGTGGAAGACACTAGCTGTGTGGTGAAAGTTCCAGTTGCCATTGATCATGGAGTGTGTGGTTACCATAACTCGAAAGAAGGTTCTTGGGGAAACTGAAAAATCTGAAGGTTGATAAGTCACCTGGACCAGATGGTGTAACAGCCCAGAGTTCTGAAAGAGATTATGGAAGCATAGATAATGATCTTTCAAGAATCACTAGATTCTGAAATGGTTCCAGAAGACTGAAAGATTACGAATGTCACTCTCCCCTTCAAGAAGGGAGAGAGGCAGAGAGAAAGAAACTACAGACCAATTAGTAGGACCTCAGTGGTTGCGAAAATGTTGGAGTTGATTATTAAGCTTGAGGTCTCAGGGTTCCGGGAGGCACGTGATAAAATAGGTTGTAGTCAGCATGGTTCCCCAAGGGAAAATCTGTTGAAATTTTTTGAAGGAATAACAAGCAGGATAGATAAAGGAGAATCGGTTGATTTTTGTATATTTGGATTCTCAGAAGGCCTTTGACAAGGTGCCACATATTACAGGAAAGATTCTAGCACGGATAAGGCAGTGGCTTATTGGCAGGAGGCAAAAAGCGGAAATAATGAGAACCTTTCCTGGCTGGCTACCAGTGACTAGAGGTGTTCCACAGGAGGTCTATGTTAGGACTGATTCTTTTTACGTTACACGTCAGTGATATGGATGATGGAATTGATTCCTTTGTTGCAATAAGGTATTTTTGAGGAAGTAGAGAGGCTATAGAAGGACTTGGACAGATTAGGACTTGGCACAGCAACTACCAATTTTACTTTTCATCTCCAACTGTCGCCAAGACATCAACTGTCTCAACTTCACCACTCCTCTCTCCTGTTCCAACCTCACTCCTTCTGAACGCACTGCCCTCCACTCCCTCCGCACTAATCCTAACCTCACCATCAAACCCGCAGACAAAAGTGGTGCAGTAGTAGTCTGGTGGACGGACCTCTACCTCACTGAGGCCAAATGGCAGCTCTCTGACACCTCCTCTTACTTACCCCTGGAACAGGACCCCACCAAAAACGTCAAACCATTGTCTCCCGTACCATCACTGACCTTATCAACTCCGGAGACCTTCCATCCTCAGCCAAAAACTCAAAATTCCCACACCCCGCACTGCTCGGTTTTACCTCCTCCCCAAGATCCACAAGCCTGACTGTCCTGGTAGGCCTATGGTTTCGGCCTGCTCCTGCCCCACTGAACTTGTATCTGCCTACCTGGAATCCATTTTGTCACCCATAGTTCAGTTTCTCCCCACTTACATCTGGGATACATCCCATGCCCTCCACCTCTTCAATAACTTCCAGTTCCCTGGTCCAGACCACTTCATTTTCACCATGGATGTCCAATCCTTATACACTTCAATCCCCCATCAAGAAGGCCTCAAAGCCCTCCGCTACTTTCTTGACAATAGACCTCACCAGTTCCCCACCACCACCATACTCCTCCGGTTGGCGGAACTGGTACTCACACTTAATAACTTCGCTTTTGGCTCTTCCCACTTTTTTTCAGACCAAGGGTGTAGCTATGGGCAATTGCATGGGCCCTAGCTATGCCTGCCTCTTCGTGGGTTATGTGGAACAGTCTATGCTCCAAATCTATACTGGTACTGCTCCCCAACTTTTCCTTCACTACATTGACAACTACATTGGTGCTGCTTCCTGCACCCATGCTGAGCTCGTCAATTTCATCGACTTTGCCCCAACTTTCACCCAGCCCTCAAATTCACTTGGTCCATCTCGGACACTTCTCTCCCCTTTCTCGATCTCTCGGTCTCCATCTCTGGAGACAGACTGTCCATTGACATCTTTTATAAACCCACTGACTCCCATAACTACTTTGATTATACCTCTTCACACCCTGCCAAATGCAAAAATTCTATTCCCTATTCCCAGTTCCAACGTCTGCACTGCATCTGCTCCCAGGATGAGGCTTTCCATTCCAGGACATCTCAAATGTCCTCTTTCTTTAAGAATTGTTGTTTCCCTTCTGCTGTCATCAATAATGCTCTCACTCGCATCTCCTCCATTTCCCACACTTCAGCCCTCACCCCATTGTCCCGTCACCACAACAGGGACCGTGTTCCCCTTGTCCTCACCTACCACCCCACCAGCCTCCGGATCCAGCATATTATCCTCCACACCTTCCGCCACCTTCAACAGGACCCCACCACTAAGCACATCTTTCCCTCTCTACCCCTCTCCGCTTTTCGCAGGGATTGTTCCCTCCGTGACTGCCTGGTCCACATGTCCCTCCCCACAGATCTCCCACCTGGTACTTATCTCTGCAAGCGTAAGTGCTAAACTTGTCCCTCAACCTCATCTCTTACCACCATTCAGGGCCCCAAACAGTCCTTCCAGGTGAGGCAACACTTCACTTGTGAGTCTGTTGGGGTAATCTATTGCATCCGGTGTGGCCTCCTCTATGTCGGCGAGACCCGATGCAGATTGGGGGACCGCTTCGTCGAGCACCCCCCACTCCGTCTGCCACAACAGACAGGATCTCCCAGTTGCCACCCACTTCAAATCTGCTTCACATTCCCATTCAGATATGTCCATACATGGCCTCCTCTACTGCCATGATGAGGCCAAACTCAGGCTGGAGGAGCAGCACCTCATATACCGTCTAGGTGGTCTCCAGCCCCTTGGTATGAACATTGAATTCTCCAGCTTCCAGTAATTCCCTCCCTCTCCCTCCCTTCCTCCATCCCACTTTCACTTTGCCTCCTCCTCTAGCTGCCTATCATCTCTCTCATGATTCTGCCTTCTACTACTACTCATAGTGCTTTCCCCTTGTATTCCTTCACCTTCCCAGCTTATCCCCTCCCTGCTTCCCCTCCCCCACCCCTTGATCTTTCCTCTGATTGGTTTTTCACCTGGCACCTTCCACCCTCCCCCCACCTTCTTTATAGGGCCCCTGCCCCTCCTCCTTCAGTCCTGACGAAGGGTCTCACCCCGAAAAGTTGACTGCCCATTTTAATGGATGCTGCCCGACCTGCTGAGTTCATTCAGCTTTTGTACGTGTTGATTTGACCACAGCATTTGCAGTGTACTTTGTGTTTACCAATTCTCCTTTGTCTATCCTGTTTGTTATTTCTTCAAAGGGTTCCAACAGGTTTGTCAGACAAGATTTTCCTTTAAAGAAATAATGCTTACTTTGGCCCATTTTATCATATGCCTCCAAGTACCCCAAAACCACATCCTTAATCAACTCCAACATATTCCCAACCACTGAGGTCAGACTAACTGGCCTATAGTTTCCTTTCTTCTGCCTCTCTCCCTTCTTGAAGAGTGGAGTGACATTTGCAATTTTCCAGTACTCCAGAACCATGTTAGATTCCATTGATTCTTGAAAGATCATTACTATTTCCTCCACAATCTCTTTAGCCACCTGTTTCAGAAAGCTGGGGTGTAGTCCATCTGGTCCAGATGACTTATCTACCTTCAAACCTTTCAGTTTCCCGAGCACATTCTCCCTGGTTATGGCAATTTCACTCACTACTGCCTGATGACACTCTTGAACTTCCGTCATACAGCTAGTGAATTCTACAGTGAAGACTGGTGCAAAATACTTATTTAGTTTGTCTGCTAATTGTTCCCCATTACTACCTCTCTAGCATTGGTTTACCAGTGGTCCATTATGTACTCTTGCATCTCTTTTATACTTAATATATCTGAAGAAACTTTTGAGATTGAGCCAGTGGGCAGCATGCTACTTGCTCAGACTATGTGAATGTGCCAGTGTGCATGCAGCAAGATACTTGTATAGCAGCTGGTTCAAGTTCAAGTTTAATTGTCATGTATGATTACCTTTGAATACAGCCAAAGTGTTACTCTGGGTTTTCCCTGACCTACTGCAGGTTGCTCTGTCTTGTGAGAGTTGTGGGAAACCTATGGGTATCTTAAAAAAAAATCAAGCTCTGGCTGCTGTGTCTGTTGTGGACTTGTGCTGAGGAGCTTGGATTTCTAATTAAAATCGAATTTCTTCACTGTTCCAATCTTTCACTTTCAGTGTTTCGCTGTAAATGTGTAAAATGCGTCTCGCTACTTTCAACACAGAAAACTAAGAAAAGTACTCCTGCCCTGACGCTTCTTGATCTTCCAGCTGATATTTTGCTTTATGTTTTGGAATGTCTCCCGGCTCAGGATATTTTGCATTTCAGAACGGTAAGTTAATTGTCATTTACTCTGAGTAACCAGTGTGAAGAGACTGAAAAAATTCCAGTATGAAAGCAACTAGTAAGATTCTGTTTGCTCTCTCACTACACGTCAGAGAGAGATGCAAGTGCAGCTGGGCGTAAATGAGGAGCATTTGTACCCACGACCTGAGCATCTGACATTTACCAATTACAGAGCTTCACTGGCGTATTTTTGTTACTCTTTCTATGTATTGGAGTGACAATCTCTGAATTCCCTTCCCGTATCACAGGAACAACCTATATTTCTGTTGCATGTTCAAGCCAACATCACTAATATGTTATGAAGTTGGTTGTTTTACAGCAGGGCTACAGTGCAGTATGTGGGGAAAAAAATTCCTATAAGAAATATATATATAAATAAGTAGTGGAAAAAAAGAGCCAAAATAGTCAGGTATTGTTCTTGGATTCATTGTCCATTCAGAAATCTGGGGTGAGAGGGAGACGCTGTTCCTAAAACGTTGAGTGTGTCTCTTCCTGGTGGTAGTAATGAGAAGAGGGTGATGAGGGTCATTCATGACAGATGCTGACTTTTTGAGGCACCATCGTCTGAAGATTTCCTCAATGCAGGGGAGGCTGGTCCCATGATGGAGCTGGCTGAGTCTACAACCCTCTGCAGCTTTTAACCAGTATTTATTTAGAGATACAGCGTGGAATAGACCCTTCCAGCTGCTAGCAACCCACTGATTTAACCCTAGCCTAATCATTTACAATCACCAATTAACCAACTAACCAGTATGTATTTGAACTGTGGGAAGAAACCCATGCATTCCATGGGGAGAACATATATTGTAAGCCCCTTCCTGAAGACACCAGGATTGAACACAGACCTGACACCCTGAGCTATAATTGTGTTACACTAACCACCACGCTACCATGGTGCCCAGGGTAGATGGTTGGATGTGCTGTAGATATCCTGTGTACTTCTCAACAGCCTGTCCAGATCTTGCAACGGGGTTCAGAATGGTGCTGGTTGGGCTGAGTAGGGTTTGATTGGCTCTGCTCATTCTGTGAGCATAGCCTTGGAATGAAGTGTTCCGAAGACCAATGGGTCACAATCACAGCTGGCAAAGAGTTCTCACACTGTGACCCTGATTGTCTTTAAATGCTTGCCCACTTTACTATTTTTCAGAATGCTTTATTCTTAATATAAATTGTGTAAGATGTTGACTCCTACTTTTGCCTTTCAGGTACACCCTCTCTTTAAATCCCTTGTTGACAATCACTCTAGTGTGTGGGCTCATGCCAATTTTCAGGAGATTTGGCCATCTCCAATAAATCGGTGGCTCTTTGAAAGGTATGGTTGTTGATTCCGTGCCTGATTTTCAAAGGAGATAGAGAAGCAGCAGTAGGCATTCACCATCTTCCACCTGATTGCCATTCCCCTTCTGCCCACTAGTCCACCATCTTTCTTCATGCCCATGTCCATCCATTTCCTGTCCACCTTCTCCTATCCCCATCTCCATTTGTTCTTCATTCACCTCCTCTCTACCCCTCCCCATGTCACTTCGTTCCCCATTCACCATCTCCTGTCCTACCCCATGTTCATCTGTTCTCCTTTGACAATCTCCTCCTTCCCCTGTGACCATTCACTATCTCCTCCCCTCGTGTCCCTCCATTCCCCATTCACTATCTCTTCTCTCCCCCCACGTCCACCTGTTCCCAATTCACCATTTCCTTTCCCTCCCCATGTCCATCCATTCCCCATTCACCGTCTCCACCCATTCCTTCCTCATTTACCTGGTACTGACTATTCTTGTCCAGTTTTGTCTCAGTGCCACTCTCCTTCACTAGCTCTCTATCCATTTAAATCTATTAGTGTCTAAAAGTCTTATCAATCTCTGTCTTGAATAAACTATGATCTGGGTAGAGAATTTCACTATGTTTGAGTAAATTATTTCTTCTCATTTGTGTCCTGAATGGTAAACTCCATATTTTGAGACTATCATCTAGATGTGAGTTGGTGAAACCAGTTTGATATTTCCTCGTTTTTCAACAAAGCCTGCTGTCCCAGAACCTTGGCTTTACTCCTTCAGTCTCAAGTTGCCCATCTGAATAGGCTGACTGCTCAATTCTATTGTTGTTTTCCAAATAAACTACCACTTTAGAATCCATTTCTTTGTCTACTGTTGATGTGAGGCTACCCTAATATATCTTGTTTGGATAACAGTTATTCTGTTTGATATATATTTTGCTCTATCATTGCTTGCCATTCAACTCTCCCCTATGGGAGAATAACCACCAACAAATCTGCCATATTGATTCACACTTTAAATTCATGGTTCAAACTACTCCTTGTACCATGGCCTTGAGATAAGTTTGCCGTTATCCCCACCCCCCAGTCTTTCCAGACTGTGACCACACATTCCCCTGTATGATCACTAGGTGCTTTTCTCAGGATAGACCTTGAGAAGCCGCCTAAACCAATCACTGTTTGTTGCAGCATTGGCTCTTTCTGCTCAGAGGGAGGATGTATGAGATGCACATTTTTAATTGTTGACTGTGCTTTTGTTAAAATATTATAGCCAAAGTGTTCAATTCCTCTGCTTGGGCGCAGAGGGAAATCTCTGCCTTGAACCTCATGACTCTCTCTTTTCTAGGGCTGCAGAAAGTGGAAACTTTGAGGCTGCTATAAAGCTAGGGATAGCATACCTTTACAATGAAGGCCGTAAGTATTAATCCTGCTTTATATAACGCTCCACTGATGAGACACAAATATCCAATGGAAGGTTTAAAGAAACTCTTGGACTATGATTGAATTTGGAAATCTCTCCACAGAGTTGTGAAGCAGAATCCATAAGTTCTTCTGAGGGCAATTTGATATTAAGTTTAGGACAGTGGAAATGGTATGAGAACTTGGGTAGTGCAGTGTGAAAATATGTGCAGATTTCAGTTCTGTAACATTCTGGCCAGAAACGATCTACAACTTTAAGGAGACAAGGTGGCAATATTCTTAATTATTCTTGTTGAATCAACCCAATTTACTTCCACTGTCTCGTGGTGCAGTCTCCATTTTCTGTTTCTTTGTGTGGAAAGATATTGCATTATAAGATAAGGGAGCAGAATTAGGTCTCTCGGCCCATTGAGTCTGCTCTGCTATTCCATCATTGCTGATTTATTGTCCCTCTCAACCCCATTCTCCTGCCTTCTCCCTGTAACCTTTGACACCCTGACTAATCAAGAACCTGTCAACCTCTGCCTCTGCTTTAAATATACCACAGATTCACCACCATCTGGCTAAAGAATATGCATCCTTCTATTCTGAGGCGGTACCCTCTGGTCCTTGACTCCCCAACTATTTGAAACATCCTCTCCACATCCACTCTATCAAAGTCTTTCAATACTCAGTAGGTTTCAATGAGATCACCACTCGTTCTTCTAAACTCCAGTGAGTTGAGGTCCAGAGCCAACAAACACTTCTCATACATTACCCCTTTCATTCCCATAATCATTCTCATTAGATTAAATGCAATAGTGAAATACTTGGCTCTTTCCATCGCCCACCAGAGGCAATTTGATGGTGTGACTGAATTATGACCTGAATGGTCTTCTGTTGTTGTGCTGAGTGAACTGACCACTCGACATTCTCATAAACCTTGTACCTGTTGAATCAATCCAACTTGCCATCCTCTGTCTTGTGTTTGTAGACTCCAATTTCTGTTTTTATTTGAGTAAACTATGAATAACAATCTGGAGGATCAGCTGCTATTTATAAAAGTACAAAATGTTTTTGTTTCAAATGGAAATCTCATTGCATTTTCTTCATGACTCAATGGTATTTTGTGTAGTAATTTCTTTTAATTAAACATTTCAAGATACTTTGTATTTCTGTGGTATATTTTGCAACCCTCATATTAAATGTTTCAGTGCACACCAAGCCCACACTTGCAATGATATGAAAGTGTCCAGATTATCTGTTTCTGTGTTATTAACAGTCAGGGCTGCCCTGTTCAAAGTATTTCTCGGAGATTTTTACCTCCTCCTGTGAGAACAGCAGCACTCCTGAGGAAATGTACTTTACAATCTGACCAATTACCTTTCACCTTTGTCAAATAGCGCAGTGGTGGCTGGTTTCTGTAAAACTCCAAGTGTATCCAAATATCTGCCCGGCTCACATCCGTTATGAAGAACTGCAAAACTTGTTGTCAGTTTTGAGGAGTGATTTACAAATTCTATATGCCTTTGTGTACATAGTCTTCTCTTAACAAAAGAGTTTACTTTGACCAAGTAGTTTAAGTAAGTCGGTTGTATAAAAAATCAGGTGTAGCGTGCAATAATTGTCTGATAATTGCATATGTATATTGAGGATTAATATGAATTGATTGCCTGTTTCAAATGTGCAGAACTTAAAACTTGCGCCAATCCATTGTCTTGCTGGATCTGGGGTAATCTGCACTTTGAGTTGCTAGTGGAGGTACTGTGGTTTCCTCTCTGATCTAGTTGGAAAATGACCAAACATCAAACAATTAAATTGATGGGTTTTACAATTCTCCAATTTGGAATCCAGAATAAGCAGCTTCTCTAACTGAGATATATCTAAATTTATGGAGGATATGTGGGAGGGAAGAGTTTGATTGATTTTGGAATATGTTAAAGTGTCGGCACAACATCATGGGGTGAAGAGTTGGTGCTGTGCAATACTATTCTACGTATCCAGATTGTTGATGCGAGCCTACTGTCATCTTGAAAGTTGCATTGGAATGAATTAGCTTGGTGTTCTGAGCAATCTTTTGAATTGTAGCAGGCTTGTGGTTAAAATACAGCTGAATGGGACTGCACTGCTGTCTGTTAAGTAATCAAATGCACTTGTATTTTCAGTTTCAGTTGCTGATGAAGGCCGTGCTGAAGTGAATGGACTGAAGGCCTCCCACTTCTTCAGTGTGGCCGAGAGTCTGAATGTTGATGCTAGCCCATTTGTTTGGCTGTTCATTAGGCCACCGTGGTCTCTGACTGGCAGCTGCTGTAAGGCAGTTGTCTACGATAGTTTAAAGAACAAGTGCCAATTACACTCAGTAAGTTTGATAAATTCATCGACATAATATTTTTATTTTATTTAGAGATACAGTGCAGAGCAAGGAGTCACATCACCCAGCAACCCACCTATTTAACCCTGGCCTAATCACAGGACAATTTACGATGACTAATTAACCTACTATCTAGTATGTCTTTGGACTGCAAAAGAAGAAGTCGACTAAGCTGCAAGGAGAGGTTGTATAGGCTAGGATTCCATTCCCTGATATTGTGGGGTGACCTAACAGGCAGATAAAATCATGAGTGACATAGACAAGATGCAAACATACCATCTTTTCCCCAAGAGGGCAGAGGTTTAAGATCAGAGACAAGAGATTTACAAGGGACATCAGGGCCAGCTTCTCAGAAAGGGCAAAGCATATTTGGAATGAGCTGCCAGAAATAGCAGTTAGGTGGGCACATTAGCAACGTTTGAAGCTAATCTATACAAGTACGTGGATATGAGAGGGCTCTGGGCCAAACAGCAGTAGCTCACTGGGCAACACAGACAGCATGGATAAGTTGGGTCAAGCGGTTTGTTTCCTTATTGCGTGACTTTATGGAATGTTGGAAATTGCAGAACTAATTGGCCACATGTGCCGAGAGTTGTAATATATCCAGCAAGTTTTTACATACTGTATTATTGCCTGTTTTTTAGGCTAAGATGGCATCGCTAACCTACTGTTTAGCCAAAGTCCTGAGTCTCTTTGAGGTTGGTATAGTGGTAATTAAACCTGATCTCTCGCTATCCTTTGACCTTGCATCAGCCCTTTGTTTGGGTCTGGTCACTTCGGGGCTTGACAATTTGAACACTATTCTGGCCTGTCTCCCTCCTGGTTCGCACCCTCTATCTTTGGAGCTGTTACAGAATCTCTATCCTAGAATCCCATGCTCTCAAATTCCTCTTTTTCTTCCCTATCAACCTTCACTAGGCTCGTAAAAACCTGTATTTGTGCTTATTTAGCTGTTGCCTTGTTGCTGATTTATCTCCACCCCACTGACAGTTAAGAGCATAGAGACAGCAGAATTAGGCTATTTGCCCCATCAAGTCTGTGCTGCTTTTTCGTCGTGGTTGACCCATTTTTCCTCTTGGCCCCAATTTTCTGCCTTCTCCCCGTACCCCCTCATGCCCTTATCGATCAAGAATCTGTCAAGTTCAGTTTTAATATACATAAAGATTTGGCCTCCACAGCTGCCTCTGGCAAAGAATTCCACAGATTCATCCTTCTCTAGATAAAGAAATTCCTCCTCATCTCTGTTTTAAAAGGATGCCCATCTATTCTGAGGCTGTGTCCTCTGGACTTAGACTCTCCCACCATAGGAAACATCCTCTCCAGCTCCACTCTATCAAGTCCTTTCACCATTTGATAGGTTTCATTGAGGTCACCCCTTGTTCTTCTGAATTCTAGCGAATACAGGCCTAGAGCCATCAAACACTCTTCATATGACAAGCCATTCAAGCCTGCAATCATTTTCGTGAACCTCCTTTGAATCCTCTCCAGTTTCAGCACATCCTTTCTAAGATGAGAGGCACAAACCTGTTCATGATTCTGCAAGTGAGGACTCACCAATGCTCAATGTTACATCCTTGCTTTTATACTCTAGTCCTCTTGAAATAAATGCCAACATCACATTTGCCTCCATCACCACAGACTGAACCTGCAAATTAACATATATAACATTTAACAATTACAGCACGGAAACAGGCCATCTCGGCCCTCCTAGTCCATGCCGAACTCTTAACCTTTAGGGAATCTTGCACAAAGACTCCCAAGTCCCTTTTCACCTCAGTTTTTTTTGTACTTTTCTGCTTTTAGAAAATAGTCGACCCTTTCATTTCTTCTACCAAGGTGCATGACCACACACTTACCAACATTGTCTTCTGCCTGCTATTTCTTTGAACATTCTCCTAATCTGTCTAAGCCCTTCTGTAGCCTTTTGGCATGTATTTTCATCTCCTGTTGTACTTTGTTGACCACATCCTTACTACTGTTTGTGGGTCTGCATACAACTTCCAATAGGGTTTTTCACCCTTGCAGTTCCTTAGCTCTATCCACAATGATTCAACATCTTCTGACCCCGTGTCACCTCTTTCTACTGATTTGATTGCATTTTTTTGCCAACGGAGCTATGCCATCCCTCTGTCTGCCTGCCTATCTGATACAATATGTATCCTTGGACATTAAGCTCCCAGGTATAATCTTCTTTCCTACAGATCATCTACTTTATTCCATATACAGATTCCATATTCCCCATTTAATTATAATGCCTTTAATCTTGTATTCACCGTTTTTGATTTTGTTCACCTTTTATGTTGCAACTCATTCTGTTCACTGCAATTTTGACCTATCATCAGCCTCCCCTTTTTAGGACTCTCACTATACATTCCCTCTGTAAACCAATTACCTCATCTTCAATCCTATCACTCAGGTTCCCACCCACCTACCAAATTAGTTTAGACCCACCTGAACAACATGAGCCACCTGCCTGCAAGGATGTTGGAACCCCTCGAGCTCAGGTGTAACCCATCCCTTTTGTACAGGTCATACCTTCCCCAGAAGAGATTCCAATGATCTATAAACCTGAATCCCTGCCCCCTGCAACAGTTGCTTAGCCATGCATTCACCTGCTGAATCATTCTGTTCTTGCCCTCCGTGGCACATGCAGCAGTCCTGTGACAACCATCCTGGAAGTCTTGTTTTTCAGCTTTCTACCTACTGTAGCTCCCTAAAATCTCTTCAGGACCTCCTCATCTTGCCTCCCCCTGTCATTGTTGCCAATGTGTACCATGACTTCTGGCTGTTTACCCTTACCCTTGAGAATGCCACGGACCCAATCCGAGATATCCCTGATCCTGGCATCAGGGAGGCAACATAAACATACCACCCAGGTGTCTCTATCGTGCCCACAGAACCTTATCTCTGTTCCTCTGACAGGAATCTCCTATCAACACTGCCACTCTCTTCACCTCTCTGCTCTTCTGAGCCACAGCAGCAGACTTAGTGCCAGAGACCCAGTCACTGAGGCTCCTTCCTGTAGGTCATCCCCTATACTTGTATTATTGAGGGGAACAGCCTCGGGTGTACTCTGCATTGGCTGTGCATTTCCCCTCTTTCTAATGACAGAGACCCAGCTACTGGTCTCCTGTAACCTAGGGGTGACTACCTCCCTGTAGCTCCTATCTATCACCACATCATTCCCCTGTATGAGTTGAAATTGTCTATCTCAGACTGCTCACTCTATTCAAGTCATAGTGCAGTTACTGCCCTTGTATTGGTACCATGGCACATCAAGTACTGTTATAAGTATGTGTTAATGTTTGAGCAGGAAGCTGTTAAATGTACTTTTCCTCTATAGGATGAAGAGAAGCAGAAGCAGGCTCTATCATTGTTTGAGGAATCTGCTAGTCATGGCTGTTTACCTAGTTCGTTCCACCTGTGGGAGAGGAACCAGAGAGAGGCAGTAAGTATACATTCGTTCAATTTAATATCAGAATGATGTAGAACTGAACAAAGGGGCATTAGTTTACAGTCAAAACTACAATGGTACCTGGAATAAAATGAGCTTATGCAAGGCAAAAATGTAAAACTCATCATAATTTACTAGAATGTTACCTGGGTTTCAGCACCTAGGTTACAGGGGAAGGTTGAACAAGTTAGGTCTTTATTCTTTGGAGCATGGAAGGTTGAGGGAGGACTTGATAGATGTATTTAAAATTATGAGGGGGACGGATAGAGTTGACGTGGATAGGCTTTTTCCATTGAGAGTAGGGGAGATTCCAACAAGAGGACATGAGTTGAGAGTTAGGGGGCAAAAGTTTAAGGGTAACACGAGGGGGAATTTCTTTACTCAGTGGTAACTGTGTGGAACGAGCTTACAGTGGAAGTGGTAGAAGCAGGTTCGGTATTGTCATTTAAAGTAAAATTGGATAGGTATATGGACAGGAAAGGAATGGAGGGTTACGGGCTGAGTGTGGGTCGGTGGGACTAGGTGAGAGTAAGCATTCGGCAGGGACTAGAAGGGCCGAGATGGCCTGTTTCCATGCTGTAATTGTTTATGGTATACAGCCTGAAATTCTTACTCTTCACAGAAATCCACAAAACATTTTTTAAAAAAACGAAGAATGAGTGACAGAAACTTTAGAATCCCAAAGCCTCCTCCCCCTCCCCACACACACAGAGCAGCAAAAACGTCAATCTTCCCCCACTTCCTCCAGCAAAAGCACCAAAACCCCACCCCCTCACCAAAGCAGCAAAGCCCACAAAGAGACCTGAACTATAAGGAAAGGTTGAGGTGACATGTTAGCAGCATGCAACAGCCTCTCCAGACCTGGTGTTACTATAATTAAAATTTTAACTAGGGCATGAGGGTACAATTTTTTTTTTTATAAGTAGGGCATGTGGACAACAGAGCAACCGGTGTTCGCATCTACCATTGCCAGACACTGCTACGGTACAGAAATTGCCCAACAACAAACCTTCACGGGGATCTGCTGGAGAAACCTCACGACCTCGGCCTGCTTCGGGGACCAGGCCTGCAGTCCTCGGCATCGCCTGGTGCCACTGGCCGGGGCTGGGGACATCGTAAGCGGTGTGTGGAAGTTCGGCAAGCAGGCAGGGATTCGTGCTAGGCTGGAAACGAACCCTAGCCAGCCGGCTCTCCCATCCATTCTGCTCTCCAATGTCCGCTCCTTGGACAATAAATTGGACTACATCTGCATGAGTTTAGAGTCTGCTGAGTTATTGTTTTGACAGAAACGTGGCTTAGTGACAGAGTTCTGTATGCCACTGTGCATCTAGACAGGCTCGCTTTGTTTTGGGCTAACAGAGATGCAGCTCTGTGTGGTGAGGCTCGCGGTGGTGGCTTGTGTGTGTACATCAACATGACACAGGTTCTTACTCACCATCAAGAGAAAGAAATTGGTCAAGTGAAAGGGGCTTCCAACAGCAGCACACACAGTCTGCTGTCTCGATGTTTCAATCTCTCGCGACGCTTCAGTGGGCAACATTGGTAAGGAACTGGGTCATCCACAAAGTCACACCCCAAAAGCCACACAGGGAGTCCAAGAATGCGAACTCACCACCCATGAGCACTGTAGTTTGAGCTGTAGCTGTAGATCATGGACTCCCAAAAGTACTCCAGCCATCTTGAAAAGAAAAGAGACATGAGAACAGAAGAATAAGCTGTTTCACGGTTGAACTGAAAGAAGTCATCTGGGTCTGCAAAAATCCTGTGCCTCCATCTTTTCTAACTCCTCTTTTCTGAAATGAAAGTTCATTTATTCCAGCATCCAGAAAGTGCTAATGTACAGCGTGATCTTTCAAGAGGCTGAGCTCTGTCATCAGCTGTCACTGAGAATTCTTGTATCCAGTGAGAAGCTAAATGTGTACTTGAATTAACTTTGTTACCACAAGGTTATGTACCTTTAATGGTCAATTATTTCAGTATCTTGGCATGAGCATCCTGAACTGACTGACCATTTCTGTTTGATTGTGAAGTGGGCATTGGTTACTGGGTAGGGAGTCACAGATCCACTTCACAAACAGGTGTATGAATGTACATTACAGCTCCAGTGGCCTGACCTCAGTGGAGTTAGCGTATTCTCCTGGTGACTGTGGAGTGCTGATACACAAGTGTACAATAGCCAGTTAGACTTGGTGTTGGTGGATCGTCGGAAAATGGGGAAGAGTTAATGAGATACAGGGAAGTAGATAGATCACAAACTGACATAGTCAGTGTTTGCCATAGTTGCACAGATTCATAATCCAAACATAAGCCCACAACTGAGTGAGGTGGCTCAGTGTCCCTGTCACAGCTGAGCCTATGGGTAATGTACAAGTGCAGAAAAGCCTTTGGTTGAACAGGTAGTACAGCAGGTGATGATGATTTTAAATCCATCGAATGAGTTCACAGCTTCCATACTGTGAGGAAATATCATTTAAAAAAGATTAATGGGACACGTAGCCAAACATTTAGGTTCTAAGGTTTGTACTTGACATTGAGGTAGATGCATTTCTAATTTGTTCAAATACTTTGAATCTTAAATTCAGCCCCTTTATTTTTCACTTTTGGATAAGATTTGTTTTAAAAAAAGGACACTGAAAGATCTTCCATATCTCTGTGCCAACCTGCAACATTCTGTTGGGTATTTATGGATAATTTTTGTTTTGTTAGGTGACTGATCCGGGGAGGTACCTTCAGAGTCTGAGAAAATTGCGAGATTATGCAACAAAAGGTTGCTGGGAAGCACAGGTATGTGTTACTGGAGCAAAAATTTATTTCCTTTACCACTCAACAAGTCAATGGGCAAAGAGATTTCAATATTATTAATCTATTAAAATATCTAAGTAATGTTCATAAAGAAATGTCCCGCTACCTGAGGAATTTCCAGTTAGCTAGAAACTATTCTCACTCAAAACCTGGTTCTATGCCTGTCGCGTTGTGCAAAGGTGATTTCGAAGTGGAATTCAGTTGGAAGAACTGCTCACTCTGTTCAAGCTAAAGATGGTCTTAGCCATTAGATGGCAACTGATATGAGAAGATTATATCCAAAGGTTGTGATGAAAGTGTTAAGCAAAATGTCACAGCTTGTTACTGTTATTAAGAACTGCAAAATATTGATCCTTTCATTTGCACATAACTACTTGCAATCTGTTTTCTTCCATTTGGTCAGCTCCACAGCCAACCGCGTTAACACTGTAGAGTATGACTGGTTTGTTCTGGGAAAGTAGTAGAATTCTGAGGTGAGGATCTTACAGTGGGCTGTAATTTTTGAATTGATTAACACACCTTTATGATTCCGTTTCAGTTGGTGTTAGCCAAAGCCTGTGGAAATGGCAATCTGTTTGGATTAAAGCTTAACCCTCAAGATCTTGTAGCCCAAATTTTTCAGTCTTCCCGTCCATCCTTCAAGCAAAAAATGTTCAAAGTACAAAAAGGCATGAATGACACAATGAGGTAAATGTAATTATTTCAGTCTGTTAATTGAATAATAAAGGAACAGGAACATTTGGTATCGATGTGGCCTGTTTCTCTCACTATATCTCAGGAAGGCCTGTAGATTTACTGAAACTGCATTGGGCTAAAAGGGCAAATTAAGGGTGAATTGCCTGTTAATTGTACTTTTGGTTTTGCATGGTTAGTGTTGCTACACAGCACAAATCACTTGCCCAGTTAATTTCTGCCAAAGTTTATGCTCTGCCATGCAGAGTTCAAACAGTTAATAAGGGCCCATTCCTAAAATATGAGCTAGAGTATGAGTGGATTCATGACCCTCAATAACAGATATGTGGGACTCTTTCCCACCAGTAGTACGTTACAAAGGTAATTGAAATGAGATCAACAGCTTCGAGAGAAGATACTTAGATAAAATAAATCAATAGTATAACCATATAACAATCACAGCACGGAAACAGGCCATCTTGGCCCTCCTAGTCCGTGCCGAACCCTTAATCTCACCTAGTCCCACCTACCCGCACTCAGCCCAAAATAGTAGGTGGATCTACTTGTCCTATTCTGCTCAGTTTGCTCCTTTTCTTGTGGGTACTTCTGTCTTGCCTTTTTAACTTGCGTCATTAAAACAACTTGATGTCCAATTGTATCATTGTATTATTTGGGGTGTCGCGCTTGTGTAGTGGTTAGCGTGATGCTAATACAGCTCAGGGCAATTATGTATTGAGTTTAATTCTAACGCTGACTTGTGTTGTTGTGTGACCTAGTGGATAAGGCATCAGTCTAGTGATCTGAAGGTCACTGGTTCGAGCCTCAGCTGAAGCAACATGTTGTGTCCTTGAGCAAGGCACTTAACAACACATTGCTCTGTGACGTCACCGATGCCAAGCTGCTTGGGTCCTAGTGCCCTTCCCATGGACAACATCGGTGGCGTGGAGAGGGGAAGGCTTGCAGCTTGGGCAACTGCCGGTCTCCCATACAACCCTGCCCAGGCCTGAGCCCTGGAAACCTTCCAAGACGCAAATCCATTGTCTCACAAAACTAACGGATGCCTATTCTAATGCTGTCTGTAAGAAGTTTGTATATTCTTCCCATGAGTGCTTGGGTGTCCACCGAAGGATGCTTGTTCCCTCCCACTGTCCAAAGTTGTGCCAGTTAGAGGGTTAATTAGTCACTATAAATTGTCCTGTGATTAAACTAGTGTTAAATAGGAGGGTTGCTGAGTGGTGTGGCTTGTTGGGCTAGAAGAGCCTGTTCTGCACTGTATCTCTAAGTAAATAAATAAATCAGTGGATTAGAAACAACATATGCTAGAACATTCAGTAGGGTTCTCAGTCCTGTGTAGTGGCTGAAAATCCAATTTTGCCATGAACCAATAAAATAGCTTACTCTATGTAATGATTAAATTATATGCATCACATTGGATGCTTTTATAATCAATAAAACAAGCTGACTAAACTTTCAGAGATAGTTTCCATTTTTGCTCAGTACCTTGACATTGAGAAGTTGTGGATAGCAAAGAGAAATATATCCCATTGTATGAAGAGGTTCAGCCTGAATGGGTACTTCTGGGAGAGCTGTTTGAATCGGCTGCTCAGTGCAGGGGGAACTCAGCAAATTAGGCAGCATCTATGGAGGGGAATAACCAGTCAACATTTTGGGCTGAGACACCTCTGGCTTCTGCCCACTTCCTTTCCAGTCCTGATGAAGTGTCTCAGCTTGAAACATCAACTGCTTATTCATTTGCATAGATGCTGCCTGACCTGCTGAGATCCTTCAGCATTTTACATGTGTGAATTGCTCAAAATTTCCAGCATCTGTAGAATCTCTTCTGTTTATAGTGCTCTCACCTGCACAGTTTCCATTTTATCCTGTTTTGATATATACACAAAGTGATTCTGTGTAGAAATTGCTCTGGTGTAAGCAATGACTTTCCTTTTCTGCAGATACATTTTAATTGATTGGCTGGTGGAAGTGACCAGCATGAAGGACTTCTCCAGCTTGTGTCTGCACATCACTGTGGCGAATGTCGATCGGTACCTGATGCTGCGCTCTGTACCCAGGGGCAGGCTCCAGTTGTTGGGGATAGCCTGTATGGTTATCTGCACACGGTAACGTTGACAAACACCCATTCTACCTTCATAAAACTGCAGCAAAGTCTTTACAGGTTCATTATTTAAACTTCTTCCTCTGTAGCTTTATTAGTAAGGAGATCCTAACAATTCGTGAAGCAGTCTGGCTTACGGACAACACTTACAAGTATGAAGACCTAGTGCGGATGATGGGAGAGATAATTTCTGCACTTCGAGGAAAAATTAAAGTGAGTGAGTACAAATGCATGTAGAACTGAACAAAGGGGCATTAGTTTACAGTCAAAACTACAATGGTACCTGGAATAAAATGAGCTTATGCAAGGCAAAAAATGTAAAACTCATCATAATTTACTAGAATGTTACCTGGGTTACAGGGGAAGGTTGAACAAGTTAGGTCTTCATTCTTTGGAGCGTGGAAGGTTGAGGGAGGACTTGATAGAGGTAGTTAAAATTATGAGGGGGATAGATAGAGTTGACGTGGATAGGCTTTTTCCGTTGAAAGCAGGGGCGATTCAAACAAGAGGACATGAGTTGAGAGTTAGGGTGCAAAAGTTTAAGGGTAACATGAGGGGGAATTTCTTTACTCAGAGAGTGGTAGCTGTGTGGAACGAGCTTCCAGTGGAAGTGGTAGAGGCAAGTTCGGTATTGTCATTTAAAGTAAAATTGGATAGGTAGATGGACAGGAAAAGAATGGAGGGTTATGGGCTGAGTGCAGCTCAGTGGGACTAGGTGAGAATAAGCGTTCGGTATGGCCGAGATGGCCTGTTTCCATGCTGTATTTGTTATATGGTTATATAATGTCTTACAAATTTTATAAGTCTGTTGCACATAAATTCCTTTATGTTTGATATATGAATCTTCTGTAAGCAGATCGTGCTTGCTTTCAATGGGAGTGTGTGGTGTAGGCAGAGTTGGTTCAGCACACTGGAGTTACGGAGTTGTACAATAAAGAAACAAGCCTTTTAGCCCAACTGCACCACTCCTTCCTGCCTGCATTAATTCCATCTCCTCTGTTCTGCTCATTCAGGTACCTACCCAGATGCCTCTTGCAGTTCATTCCAGACACCAGCTAGTCTTTGTGTAAAACATATACCCCTTGGGACTTCAAGTTTCCTCCCTCTCATCTCAACCCTATATCCTTTAACTTTAGACACAGCTACCAAGGAAAACACTCCAGCTCTCTACCTAGTCATTACTTCTCTCATAATGTTAATCACCTCTATCATGTCACCTCTCGACCTCCTCCACCTATATCCTCTAACTTTCCACATCACTATGACTCTCTACCCTCTCGTAATGTTAACCATCTCTTTCATGTCACTTCTCAACCTCCTGTGCTCCAGCCCCTGCCTATCCAATCTCCATTGATAGTCAAGCCCAGACTATATCTCTTGAGCTCAGTCAGATCCTTCCTATGGTGTGGTGAGTGAAACTATACACAATACTTCAGCTGCAGCCTAACCATCACTTGGCACATCTGTAATGCGAGTGCCAGTCTTGTACTCAGTACCTTGGCCAATGAAGATCAGTATGTCATATACCTTCCTTGCCACTGTCCACTAGTGTTCCCGTTTTCAATGAAATATGTACTGATGCTCTTCAGTCTCTGTTCAGTGACACTCCCCAGGTCCCTGTTTGGGTAGAACATACAGTGAATAGCAGGTTTGTCTCCACTAGAAAAACACATATTGATATCTTTAACTACAGCTGCAAACTTTCATTGCTGTACTGACATCTGTTGCTTTCTTAGAAGCAGAATACGGAAAACCAATTTCACCAAAATGAACAGACTGGTCAGTGATGAGGTAAAGCTCTCTCCGATATTAACTTGGTTGCACCTGAAACCCCTTTTTGCCAGGCAGCTCTGGAGATCGGCTGGTGAGCCCCTTGCTAACAGCCAGTGGACTCAGCAGTGAGAAAACCACCTTTCTCAATCCCTGTACATCTAGGGTCAATAATAACCTGAGTCCCACCAACCCCGGGAGGCTGGGACCTCTCACACACCCAAACCTCAATTTGTGTCATTACTGTCCCCATGCAATCACCCATCCGCAAGAAATAACAGATCGTACATTGCTTACAATTATAAGGAAACTATATTTACAAATTTCAGCTTTATTGAACAGTTAGTAGGAAAAGCAAAAAAATTAAAAAGGGCCCATTACAGTTAACCCATTCCGAACGTGCACACAAGTTGGAGCTCATCTCGAAGTTGTCTTTAATTCGCGCTCTGGATCCATGGTCAGCTTGAAAGCACACACCACCTTTGGAATGTCACTCGAAATCCGTCTTGAACAAACAGGCTCCCCCGCAGGAGTACTGGTCCTTCTTCCTTAAAGCTGCATAAAGCACCTTGTGCAAGTGGGATGGCATTCTCAGCCACCTTCCCTTCTGTCTGCTCCCAGTTCCCACCAAAAAGACCTCGACCCACAACAGTGTCTGTCAGAGCAACCTCTCCACCCAAAGTTCTCTAGAGCCTTCTCCCAATTCCACCGTCCTGATAGGAATGTAGTGTCATCCCAAGTATAAGCATCACAATCCCTTATCTTTAGCTCAAACCCAAACAAGCTGAAAGTAGACCAGACTGCTCTTCTAGAACTGCTAAAATGAAATACCCACAGCATGGCAATAAAAATCTTAACCAGGGCTTTATACACCAACCAACCAAACAGCACAGAAGCATTTAGCCCATTATCCACACCACTAGCAGGGATCCACCATATTAATCCCATCTTCCAGCACTTCATTCATAGCCTTCTATTCCTACACAATTCAAGTGTTTGCTTCAGTATCTCTTCAAGTGTCATCAGCAGCACTGTTTCCACCACACTTAGGTATTCCTGGTACTGGTCCTCCACCTTATCATTTCTGGTAATTTAATCCATTTCTGCAGTGTACTCTTTCTAAACGTGTCCTTATTTTCTATACATCATTTGTGTCCCCTCTTAAGTTCAACTTTATTTATCATTCAACACCAACGATCATTAAACAGCAATGCCCTTGAACAGAAAATCGTACAAAAAGTAGTGGATGTGGCCCAGTCCATCACAACTAATCTATCCTCCAATGAGCACTTCTACATGGAGTGCTGTCACAGGAAAGTAGCATCCATCATCAAGGACCCTTGTTATCCCCACCATGTTTTTTCTCTCGTTGCTGCTATCAGGAAGAAGGTATAGGAGCCTCAGGACCCACACCTGTTCAGGAACAGGTATTAACCCTCATCCATCAGGCACTTGAACTACAGTGGATAACATCACTCAACTTTCACTTGCCCCACCATTGAAATATTTCCACAACCTATGAACTCGCTTTCAAGGACACTTCATCTCATGTTCTCAATATTGTTTATTTATTATTATTACTACTTTTTGCATTTGTAATTTTTTGCCTTTTGCACACTGGTTGAAAGCCCACTTGGAGTGGTCTTTCATTAATTCTATAATGTTTATTATTCTATTATGGATTTATTGAGTATGCCCACAAGAAAATGAATCTCACAGTTGTATATGGTGACATGTATGTCCCTTGATAACAAATTTACTTTGAACATGTAATAACCATGAATAAAGCCAAATGAAACGGCATTCCGCAGAGCCAAGGTATAAAACAGAGTACCAGCAGTCATACACAGCACAAGGCACATATAAGATGGTAGTAAACATAGTCATGCAAAAAAAATAATATAGCCCAAGTTCCTGAGTGACCTGTCCTTCAGATTGATGGTGCATGGATGATTGTCAGCATGAGCAAGCCCTCAGCAGTCTGCAGAAAAACACACACACACGCAGTCCAGCTTGTCTTCCACAGAGCAGCACTGACAGGAGGGTCCAGTCCACAATCCAGCATGGATGCTGTACCACGCCTCTGGCTTCTCTCCTGGACAGCTGCAAGAGGCCTAGTCCATGCTACAACCAAGCCATGAAGCTACCCTGCTGTCGGTCTCGCCAATAAACCAGACTTGCAGTATTTTACATTATCAATATCCAACAGGGTCTCCTCCACCTCCACCTTGTCTCTCTGATCTCTTCTCACGACTGAAACACTCCACTCCAGGGTTTTTATAAAGAGGAAACGGACAAATGAATATCGAATGATGTCTCCTTTTACTTTCCAAACAATTTCTCTGAATGTCTAAGCAGATGATAGCCGTATACTTAAGGAGACTAGAATTGTAGGTCCTCAGCTAAAAGTTGTGGACTTTTCCTGTGGCTTATGGCAATATTTATGAGAACATCTCTTAAAACTACAGTGTGTGGTACATTTTAATATTTGCTTTTACAGACACCTACCATTCTGGACTATGCAGAAGTGCTGCTGGCAATATTTCCACTCGAAAGGCACACCATCCATCTCTTTAACTACATCTGTGAACTTTCGCTGCTCTATACCAACATCTCTGTTTATTCTCCTGCCATGACAGCTGCTGCCGCATTGCTGTTATCTCGATTACTCCACAAACAAGGTCAGTACACTGCATTGTCATGTGCAGGGTTTGCTGCTATTCAAATCTGTAATATTTATGGTACTATATTAGCAAATACAGTGGTTCTGTGCAGCTGGGGAAAGGCAGGTATTTAGCACAACTTTGAAATAAGTTGCTGGAATTGGTGACACCTCACAAGGATGGAGAAGTGACAGAGTGTGAGCCCATCTTTGTTGCTCCTTTCACACCATTGTCTATACTCTTGTTCAATGACATCTCCAGTTGAAAGCACAGAACTCCCTCGAGCTGTATGTCTTTTTCTCTTCTAGCCCTGCCATGGTCCAGTCTGCTTGCAGAATCCACTGGATTTACATTAGAGAGTCTAATTCCATGTGTATTAACCCTGCATCAAAAATGGTAAGAGCTATCAAGTGCAACCCCACTTACATCTCATATAAATTCTCAAATGCTCCTTTCCTATATTAATGTTAATTGACCAACATCTTTCAGGCAGAATTCCTGCCTCGTGTAAGCAACTTTTAATGTCTGAGGGTTATGTATTTACAGGCCTCCAACTTCAGAGCCAGTAGTACTACAACCCTCGAACATTATAACCTTTGTAGAGTGTGCAGTTTCAAAGGCTTGCTGTAATACCTCTCCACAATCTGCAGAGAGTGCATTCCAGAACTATGTAGTCATTCCAAAGGGGCTTTGCTTCTAAGCTCATTTCCACTTCCCTGAGGATAATGGCTGTATGAACATTGATATTTAATTGTGCACTGAGCTGTTTTATGTAAATGACTATTTTTGGAGTAAATTTTGAGCCAAGTCAATTTTTTAAAAATCAACTTAAAGTTAATCATGTATATTTGTTGCAAGCAACAATCTAACACTTGAGAAACTTACTTTTGTATGATTTTTTTTAAAAAAAATTAGCTTCCATAATGAAGTGCCCAGGGACTACCGTCAAGTTTCTCTGACTGCTGTAAAGCAAAGATTTGAGGATGAACGTCATCAGCAAATAAGCAGGGAAAAGGTTGGTGATGCTGGCTACACTGTGGTGATAAACGCATGTTATATATGAGACTGTTGCAGTGTTGTCATTAATCCTTCAGTCCTGATGCCAGGCAGATTAGTTCTTATTCTCCAACTCCCCACCAGCATTTTCTACTTGCTATATAGGACCAGTGTCATTTTGAACCAGATCATGGCTGAGTATCGTTTTTAATTCCATATTGTTAAGATAGAATATAGCACAGTATAGACCCTTCAGTCCACAATGTTATGCTAACCTTTTAACCCATTCTAAAATCAATCTAACCCTTCCTTCCCACATAGCCCCCCATTTTACTTTAATCCATGTGGACACCTGAGAGTCTTTTGACTATTTCAAATGTATTTGCCTCTACCACAGTCCCCAGCACTGTATTGCACAAACCAACCACTCTATATAAAAAAAATTCTCTCACAGACATTCCTTCAAGCTCCCCCATACTTATCTCTAGTTAACTTAAAATTATACCCTCTCATGTTAGCCACTGCTGCCTGGGAAAAGGTCTCTGCTGACCACTCAATCAATGCTTCTTATCATCTTGTACACCTCCATCAATTCACCTCTCATCCTCCTTCACTCTAAGAAGAAAAGCCCCAGCTCTCTCAACCTATCCTCATAAGACATGCCTAAAAAGCAAGGCTTCAAAGATCAAGAGGTGGTCGCAGGAGGCAGAGAAACGGTTACAAGATTAACTGAAGTCAGTGGACTGGGCCATATTCAAGAATTCATCTGAGGACCTGAATAAGTACACCATGGTCATTACAGAATTTATTAAAACAACTGTGGATGAATTGTTCAGGGCTGTTCCCCAATAAGAAGCCCTGGATGAACAATGAAAGCTGGAATCTGCTGAGAGCCAGATCAGAGACATAGAAGACTGGAGATTGAGAATGCTATAAGAGGTGCAAGTACGATCGCTGGAAATCATCTCTTGGGCAAAGTGGAGATTATGGACTAGACTGGAATTAACAAGGCATGCTTGACAACTGTGGCAGGGTTAAATCTTTCATCTGCTCCGATTCGCTTACCGAAGCAACAGGTCTACAGCAGATGCTATCTCTTGGCTCTTGACACAACCTTACAACATCTGGACAGCAAAGATGCATACCTTAGCATGCTCTTTATTGATTACAGCTCACCATTTAACACTATCGTCCCCTCAAAACTAATCAATAAACTCCAAGACCTGGGCCTCAATACCCCTTATGCAATTGGATCCTGGATTTCCTCATTTGTAGACCTCAGTCAGTTCTGATTGGCAAAAACATCTCCATAATCTCCATCAGCACAGGATCACCACAGGGACTTGTACATAACCCCATGCTCTACTCGCTTTACACCGATGACTGGGTGGCTAAGTACAGCTCCAACACCATATACAAGTTTGCTGATGACACCACTGTTGCGGACAGAATCAAAAGTGGTGGTGAGTTTGCATACAGGAGGGCGACTGAAAAATTAGCCAAGCACCTTAAAACTATGCTTCCTAGTGTTAGCCATTTGAGCCCTGGGAAAAAGCCTCTGGCTATCCACATGATCAATGCCTTTCATCATCTTGTACACCTCTATCAGGTCACCTCTCATGCTTCACTCCAAGGAGAAAAGGCCAAGTTCACTCAACCTATTCTCAAAAGGCACTGCTCAGAGACGTCCTGGACCCTAGCACCTGGGAGGCAATATACAATCCTGGTGTCTCTTTTGCTGCTGCAGAATCTCCTATCTGTTCCCTTAACTATTGAGTCCCCTATGACTATTGCTCTGCTTGATTTCACCCTACTCTTGAGGATCAGAGCCAAACACAGTGCTATTGGTCTGGCTGCTGCTACCTTGCCCAGATGGGTCACCCACCCTCATCAGTATCCAAAGGGGTATACCTGTTGCTGAGGGGAATGGCCACAGGGGGCCCCTGCACTGACTTCTTTCTCTCTTTACCTCTCTGTGTTCACCCATCTCCTCCCTGAATTCTGCACTCTGGTGTAACCACTTGCTCAAAAGTCTTGTCTATTAATCGCTCTGTCTCCCGGATGATCCTTAGTTCATCCAGCTCCAGCTCCTTAATGTGGTTTTTCCGGAGCCGGAGCTGGTTGCACTTCTCAGCTGTGTAGTCAACAGGGAGACCATTAGGTTCCACGAATTCCCACATCCTACAGAAGGAGCATTCCACTGCCATACCTGCCATCCTACCTGCACAGTACTATGGACAACCAAAACCAAGTCAGCAATAACGAAAGAATAAATCTGCCCTTCTTACCTGTTTCTTTGGCCTTAGCCTCTTCTTGTTGAAACATCTAAATTCCCACTCTGACTCTAGCCCCCCACTCCGACAAAGGCCGCTCTGCTAGACCCAAACTGTCTTATGTTTAAAACAATAAGAAACCCTCACTCAAGGAGAAGGAACTCATAGTGTTTGGTGATGCCGCTAACGCTTCCCACGCCTGTGCACTGGCTCATCTACATGAAACATTGCCATAGAAAAGCAGCACCATCATCAAAGACTCAGGACTCTCTCCACCAGATTCAAGAACAGTTACTACCCCTCAACCATCAGACTCTTGAACAAAATGGGATAACTACACTCTTTTATCTTGTTATTTCATGGTCGTTATTTATTGCTATTTATTATCTGCATTGTAGTTTGTTTACAATTTAGAATTTCTGATGTTTACAGTTACTGTTCTATATATTTGCTAAGTATGCCTGCAAACAAAGAATCTCAGGGTTGTATGTGGTGACGTGTATGTACTCTGATAATAAATTTTACTTTGAACGTGCTCTCTAAATTGGGCAGTATCCTGATAAATTTCCTTTGCATCGTCTATAAAGTCTATAAAGTTTTCACATCCTATAATAAGGCGAAGAGAACTGAACACAATATTCCAAGTGTTTTATAGAGCTGCAACATGAACTCATGGTTCTTGAATTCAATCCTCCTTGTAAAGAAAACACCAAGCACTTTGTTAATCACCTTATCAACTTGCATGGCACCTTTGATGGTCTGATGCTCTGCCCTTTTCCATTCCTGAGAGAAAGGTGATGAAACACTGGTCACATCTGCTAGAATTCTTTGCCCAACATTCTGTATTTGGGAGTGTCCCTCTTTGGACAGAAAGTAATTGCAGGAAGTCCTCTGAACATGTGATGATAAAGTGAAGGTTACTCAGAAGCTGGTGAAGGTTTGAGATTAGAATTTTCCTTCTCATAGATGAGCTGCCACCCACGACTGACAAGCCCCATCTATCCAAAAGTGACTGGTTTTTAGGTGCCAGTAATCAGTCTCTGCCCCTTCTGCTAGTGGAAACGGCTCCCCTGGACTTTGTAGCTAAGCCACACACGAAGGGCAGAAGCTGGACTTGGTTGTCAGAGGTTTTTTGAGATGCACACCTTTGAGAACATTTAACAGGTAGTGGAAGCTTATAGCCGGTGGTGGTAGTGTTTATAACAACCTTTAGGGAACCTGGCGAAGGTTGAGGGTGGCTGTAACTTTGGAAGAGTGGCTGTTGCAATGCTTTCTATTAACTCAACATCTGTGGTCAATGTAGGTGATGGATTACAATGAATTGTGCAATCTGCTGGGGATTAAAGAGGAAAGTGAACCTTTGCCTCTGAATGTTCACACCAATCCTGAGATCCAGACTTTTTTGACATCTCCTTCAGGCAACAAAACTAAACGGTAAGTATTGTTGTAAGCCTTAACTAGAGAGCTTGGTCTTTAACAAGCAGTTCCTCCCAGCAAGAAGTGCATGGCACCTGTGTACTTCTGGTTTTCTCACTCTTCCCAAGGATACATTGGCCATTGGGTTCATTGGTAACAAATGATGAGAGAATTAAAGGGAAATTAGAGAACATCCAAAAGAAAGAATATGTTGTAGAGAAATGCATAAGTGGAAGACTGCAATTTCTCCGAGAACTGGTAAGGACTTAATTAACTAGATGGTGTCCTAGTCATAATAAGATAGAATACAACAATATAGTAATGCAAGACTATTTTCACTGTTGCTGGCTAACTCAATGAATACATGTCTGTCACCCCTGCCGTTCCCTTCAGCCTCCTTAACCATCCTGATCCTTGTCCACCTACCACAGATTTGTACTACCTTGAACTAACTTCCATGTGTTTGTACACCGATTAACTGCTTGAATTTTTTATGTTCTGTGGCACCTTGATCCTCTAGTTACTCCGCTGTTGTCATCTATTCCAAGAATCTGTCCTTGTATCATTTGTAGGAGAGTTGTATGAGTAGAGGACCCTGTTGCAATACACTGTCCAAGTTTCCACCTTGAGCAAAGGTTGTCTTTTGTTTCACAGTGCAGCGGGAACTGCTGAGCAGTAGGTTTTAAATTCACTACAGAACCTGCTCAAATTTCACATTTCCTGAACTCATCCTTTTAAACCATATTAGCACTAAGTCAGACTTCCACTTGGCATGGCAGTTTTTCATGCCAGCTTGTACTTGTACTCAGAGTGGTGGTGGGAAGAGGTCAAGCAATATTCCAACCTATGATTAAACGTGCCTTTCTGCGGCAATGCTTGAACTTGCCAGTTCTACATTATTTTGTGCAGTCCATTCAACCTCTCGGATGAGAAAACCTTTTAGTAACTGTGATGCTTGATTTGAACATGTTTCTGTTGCTGGTGTGCCTGAGAATTTTCTTCCCTTTGTTTAGACGAAGAGAAGATAGTTTTCGAGAAGACAGAGGCAACTTCGTGGCAACTCCTATTGTTGAGTTATCTAATCATGAGGACACCTTCCTGGGCGACTTCCTGGATCTGAGTTTAGACTTGTCCAGCACTGGATATGAAGGAGACCAGGAGAGTGAAGGAGGCAAACATGTTGACAGTAAGTTCATTAATATTACATCCTTGACAATAGAAACATCAATATGTTTAGTAAATTGCTTTTAGAACCACACAATCTTTGCTAATGACTACCCTTAGTCTGTGAGTGGTTATTTCTATCCAGTACCTCTGAGCTTCAGTCTGACTGAGGCACGAGGTTACTGTGAGCATCAAATGTTCTTTTCCCCACAATGACAGTAATACAACGTGGAAAGAGCCCCTTCAGTCATCTAGTCATCCACACCAACCAGGATTCCCACCTAATCAAGTCCCATTTGATCATGTACCTGCCTCAGCCTCTTCTTCTGGCAGCTCATTTCATATATTGACCACCTTTTGGGTGAAAACGTTGCCTCACGGATTCCTATTACCGTAAACTTGTGGCTCTGGTTCTTGATTCCCCAACACTGGGAAAAAGACTGTGTGTCTATGCCCCTCATAATTTAATATACTATATATTTTTAAAAAATTGTTTAAATGACAAATGTTCCAACCTCTATCAATAACTCAGTCCCTCATGTCCCAGCAATAATCTCCTCTGTACTCCTTCCAGCTTAATACCATCTTTCATATCCAATGGTGCCTTCTTTCCAAAACTGAACACAATGCAACCTTACCAATGTCTTGTACAACTGTAACATAACATCCCAGCTTCTGTACTCTGTGTTCTGACTAATGTTCAGCATCCCAAAAGCCACCTTCACCCTGTTTACCTGTGACTCCATTTTCAGTGTCCACTATTCTACAACACTCCCCAGAGCCCTTGTTTGTCTTTTCAAAATGCAATACCTCTCCTTACCATATGTGGCCTGAACACACTTAACATCCAAATTAAACTCCATTTGCTATTTGTTGGCCCATTTATTCAGCTGATCAATATCTCTCTGCAAATATCAATAACCATCTTCAAGATCAGCAATTCCACCCATTTTATTATCATCTGCAATCTTGCAAACCAAGCTCAAATCAATTCATATCATTGATACAGATGCCAGCACCAGCCCTAGAGAACTCCACTAGGCAGAGGTCTCCGGTATAAGAAACAGTCTTCCACCATCACCTTCTGCTTCTTGCCTTCAGACCAAATGTGTTTCCAGTTACTCAAATCTCCCTGGATCCCATCTGATCTAACCTTCCAGTGCAGCCCACTGTGCAGAACCTTATCAGAGGTCTTTCTGATTTACCTCCCAACCTCATCAACCTTCTTAGTTACTACTTCAAAAGACTCAATCATATTCTTGGGATGTGATCTTCCACGTACAAAGCACCTTTCCAAATGCTTGTATATCTTACCTTTCTAGTAACTTGTCTTACTTACCGGTAGCACTTTCATCTAAGGTGATGAAATGCTTTGAGAGGTTGGTCATGGCTAGAATGAATTCCTGCCTCAGCAAGGACCTGGACCCATTGTAATTTGCCTGTTGCCACAAAAGGTCTACAGCAGACACAATCTCAATGGCTCCTCACACTGCCTTGGATCACCTGGACGATACAAACACCTGTCAGGATGCTGTTTATTGACAATAGCTCAGCATTTAACACCATCATTCCCATAATCCTGATTAATGAGTTACAGAACCTGGTCCTCTGTACCTCCCTCTGCAATTGAATCCTCGGCTTCCTAATTGAAAGACCACAGTCTGTGATGATCGGTGATAATATCTCCTCCTCACTGATGATCAACACTGGCGCACCTCAGGGGTGTGTGCATAGCCCACTGCTCTACTCCCTCTATACCCATGACTGTGTGGCTAAGTAAAGCTCAAATGACATCTATAAATTTAGCGATAATACAACCATTGTCAGTAGAATCTCAGCTGAAGATGAGAGGGCATATAGGAGCAAGATATACCAGCTAGTTCTATGGTGTCACAGCAACAACCTGGCACTTGGCATCAGTAAGATGAAAGCTGATAGTGGACTTCAGGGAGGGTAAGATGAGGGAGCACAAACCAATCCTCATGGAGGGATCAGAAGTGGAGAGAGTGAGTAATTTCAGGTTCCTGGATGTCAAGATCTGAGGATCTAACCTGGTCCCAACATATCAATGCAACTATAAAGAAGGTAAGACAGCAGCTATATTTCACTAGGAGTTTGAAGAGATCTAGTTTGTTAACTAAAACACTCAAACTTCTATAGATGTACCGTGGAGATCATTCTGACATGTTGCATCTCTGGTCCATGGGTGTGGGGGTTGCTACTACACAGGACCAAAAGAAGCTACAGAAAGTTGTAAGATTAGTCAGCTCCATCTTGGGTACTAGCCTCCATAAGTACAAGACATCTTCAAGGTGCGGTGCCTCAGAAAGACAACTTCCATTATTAAGGACCCCGAACACCCAGCGCATGCCCTCTTCTCATTGTTACCGAAAAGAAACCCTGAAGGAATACAATCAGTGATTCAGGCATAATGTCATATGATTCATAAATGGACATTGAACCCATGAACACTGCCTCACTTTTAATATATATTATTTCTGTTTGTGAACTATTTTTAATCTATTCGATATAGATATATGTGCTTACTATAATTCTTTTCTCTAAATATTATCATGAACTGCTGCTGCTAAGTTAATAAATTTCACGACACATACCAGTGATAATAAACCTGATTCTGACATGTTAGACTTACTGATCGAAAGTTCCCTGTTTTTTTTTTTTTTTTGTTTGTTTTTTTTTTGGTGATCCTAAAATATAGACACAACATTGACCATACTCTAGTCTTCCAGTACTTTACCTGTCACTAATAATGATGCATCTGTCCCAGTGAGGACTCCCACAACTTGAAGGGCCCTGAGAAGTGCCTTTTTACTCGGAAACTGAAGCCATGATAGCATAGTGGTAGTGCAACAATATTACTGCTTGGGTTGTTCCGGAGTTCAGAGTTCAATTCTGATGCCATTCTGTACGTCTCTATACGTCCTCCCTGTGGAATGTGTGGGCTTTTTCCAGGCATTCCAGTTTCCCTCTGGGTAGGTTAATTGGTCATTGTAAGTTGTCCCGTGATTAGGCTTGGGTTAATTGTATTTGTTGGGTTGCTAGTGCACAGTGGCTCCAAGGGACACAAAAAAAAATAAAAATTCTTTCTAGCTTCTCAGTGTTGCTGCACTTACTTGATCAGGCAATAGATCTGTTGTCGTGATTTCAGACATACAGTACCCCTGAGGAGGCTGTAATGCAGACTTGCCTATTTATTATCTTAAGCTCTGTAGTCTTCATGTGCTTCATGGTAAAAACAGAGAACTGTTTATTGAAGATCTCACCCAACTCCTGTACTTCGCACACAGGTCTTTGAGAGTTCTATTCTTTCACTATTTACTTTTTTTCCCTTGTATACATGAACTTACTTTGGATTTTCCTTGATCTTCTCTGCCCCTTTCTCCTCCTAACTTCCTTCCTGAGTGCTCTCCTGCATTCCCTGTACACCTGGGATTCACACGATCCCACTTAAAACATATCAAATATCGAAATTCCTAGATAGAGTGAATAAGGAGAGGATGTTTCCAATGGTGAGAGAGTCTAGGACCAGAGGGCACAGCCTCAGAATAGAGGGACGTCTATTTGCAACAGAGATGAGGAGGAATCTGGAATTTATTGCCATGGATAGCTATGAAGGCCGAGTCATTGGGTATATTTAAAGTGGAGGTTGATAGGTTCTTGATTCGTCAGAGCGTCAAAGGTTACAGGGAGAAGGTAGGAAAATGGGGTTGTGAGGGATAATAAATTAGTTGTGATGGAATGGTGGAACGGACTCAATACGTCAAATGGCCTAATTCTGCTCCTATGGTTTATAGTCTTCTGCCTGTAACTTACCGATGCTTCCTTTTCCATGACTTCAGCCTCAACATCCCTCATGTTTCCCGAGTGGAATCTGATGAGGTGTATGTCTGCAATCCTCTGTGATGCCACTGTTCCAAAGAACATGAACAACACAGCAAATCAAGTCTTCCTCTGTACTTATTTTGTCAGAACTAGCAAATCCCTAAATCTCTCTACACACTAACTCCAGTTTTCTCTTCATGTGGTGTGGCGACCAGAGCTGTAGTTAGTGTTGTATGGAGAGTTGTTTTCATTCTGTATCTCTACTGGGATTGTTACCATTAGGGAAAGTAAACCCCTACCCCTTATTGCTAACTTTACCAATCTGTTCCTCCACATCATTTATTGACCATTTTGTTGCCCTGTTGCACCTCACACAGTTCCCTACTTTTCAATTTCTTCTTTTCTTTGTCCAACTCAACAAATCATCAATATCTGTCACCTGTCTATAATTTTTTGCTCTGTAGCCACACAAAGTTGTTTGTGTGCAATGTTCTCCAAGGTGCCCTAGCCCCTGAGATTTGGGTCAAATTTGTTTGCTGTGTTACAGAAAAAAGGACCAGGCACAGATACCCAACAACATCACGGGTAAAAATCTTCAGGCCACAATGCACTCATCATCCATTATGTGTTTTTTCCTGCCTTTGCCACAGTGTTTTGGATCCCCTGGGCTTTTGCTTAGACCAGCCTGCCATTTGAGGACTTGTCAAAAACTTTGCTAAAATCCACATGGACTACATCAGACACATAGCCATCTTCAGCCCTTTGCAAAGAACGTCGTTGTGCATCATGAAACCTTCTGTTAAATTCATGCTTTCATGCATGATCTGTGTGTTTTTAAATTAAGGTTTCAGTGGCACCTTGGATTCTGTGTGTGTGTGTACTCTGCATGATTTAATTCTGTTAACACCACTATTGTTGTGAGAACCCACTGCTGCTTCAGCTTCATATTTCCTCTCCTTGTATTCAATGTTTTTTGTAAGCAGTTAACCAGCTGGTCTACAATGTTCAATTAATAATCTCTTGTAGCTATTGCTGGACTGGAAGACCGAGCTACAGCCAGTGAGAATTATGAAGCAACAAGTGAGGAGAGTTTGGAGTATAGCCTGATGGATGACCAGCTACAGCCAGCGTCACACAGACATAAAGTGAGTGAATCCCAAGATCTGCAGGGGGAGCTCAGCTCAGGGTACTTGTCTGTGACCAGCGAAAGCCCCTCCTCATCAGACCCTCAACAATCATTACCATCTATCTCAAGACTGTCTCCTGCAGTGGAGCGCATTGAACCAGCTCCTTCCTCCTGTAGTACACAACACTTCCACCTGGTCCATGAATCAGAACCTGAAGACTCTAAGCAACTGTTGCCACCCTCTCGTAGAAGGCCCATCAAACGCAAGAATGGTGCAGAACATGACAAAGATGATTCTGACTTGGATTTGAGTGTCTAAACGAAAATGAATTTCTTTTCAATTGGAATGAATTTGGTCGTGAAGTATTGGTTCTGCACTATGTTGTGAGATTTGAGCAAGTTCAGAACTAAAGGGGAATGAACTGTGCTGAATTGTGGTCCTAAATGTTTTACAATAACAACTTGGGGATGGCGTTTACTTTGTACTCGATCCTCCTTGTTGGTGACGCTTTGGAAATGGTGCTAAGGCTACTGTTTACATCCCTGTTACACTGGGAACATGACATTTAAACACTTGTATCGGTTTTGTCTGGTTTACAGGTTACAGCCCAACATTACACTTAAGTGTTAAACAGTTTAGGATTGTATAATTTGGTACAGAGTGCATCTTTCTCAAATGCCCAGTTGTATCAAGGGTACTAAAGTATTGGCCATAAAGCCTGACACTTCAACAGGTAAACTCTCAATAAGTATCTTGTTTGTTATATTTAACATTCGGGTGTTCTGTATGGCTTTGGGGCTGTTTGGGCAATGATTTGGTTTCCATTTGTCTTCAATGGCAAATGTCCCTGTAAAAGGCTAGTACCTGCATTGTACAAACCTTCTAAAACCTGTCTATCAATGCTGCCATTTCTTGGTTCATAGCACCAAAATTGCACTTTGTTAGTTGCCACTGCCTTTAAAGAGAAATGACAATGTTAGGAGACTTGAGAGTCACCACTAGCTGTTCAACACTAAAACTAAACGTCATTCTGTTTGATGTTACACCATGTGTACAGCTGTTTGACAAAACCATTCAATGCATTGATTCAAGGGTGATTAGACTTGTAACTGGATTATATTTCCCCACAGTGCTGGGGCTAGCAATTGATGCTGAGCAAGTTCTGTTTGTACAGTGTCTGATGTTTGGAAATGGTCAGTTTAGTGCTTTTCTTGGCTGTGTTTCTGTCAATGTGAGAAGGTGTGGTGGGAGCCTATGCTAGAAACTTGCATGTAAAAGTGTGCAGACTAATCAAATGGGAGCCTACTGTGTGTTTGTGCCGAAGCTATAGATGGACAGCAAATAATCACTGCAAAAATTGGAATATTGGCAAACTGTGAAAATGGAAGTTACAGCACAACAATGTGTTGTAGTAGAACATTATTCAGGGAGCATATTGCTAACAAAAATGTATAGCTTAAATCGTGGAGAAAAAAATAACACTTGATGGGCAATTAGCCCCAGAAAACAAGCAAGTGTATAACCAACCTCAGTGTTTTTTTTAAACTTTTGATTATGTTGACAACTGAGTACATTTGAAATGCATTTCATTTCTTAGTTTTTGTTATAAATGAAATTCAATGTATTTTTGTAAAAAAAAATATTAAATGACTGCTTTGTGGATCTCACCCTTTTTAACATAAGGAGTCTGGATGTAGAAAATGTGTGTTGGCACTTTGGAATTTCAAGTGGTTCTGTGGGGAAAATTACAATTATTGAGCTTTTTGGTTAGTGAATAAAATATTGTTATCTTTTATGTTGAATCAATGTGGAATTATGCTCTGCCTTGAGCTTAATGTTTCTTTATTGGTTTTTAAATGTCAATTTTGTTAACAATCTGTTAGTTGCAGAAACTCTAGGTCCAGAAACACCAGACTTGATACAAAATGCTTCTGTCAAACCTGATAAACTTTTGATTCTGGCAAAGTGTCAAAATCTTACAAGTGTTACTTGAATTTACTACATCTGTGGAACCCCTGTTGCTTAAGTCTACATATTTCATCTTGAGTATGTGTGAATGTCAGTGTTTGTTACATTTTTTTTGGCAAGCCTACCTGTTCACCTTACATGCAGTGTTACAAGTAAAGGTATATTTTACAAAGTGGTTAACTGATGTGATGGACTGTGTATTTACAACAATTACTGTGATTTCATTGTTTTCATTGTGGTTTAATTTGATTCCTACTGAGCTAAGTAATCAATTTGTTTCTCACATTGTAATCCACATCCTCTAGTTCTGGTTAGGGAGCAATAAGAACACCACTAGGATAAAGGAAACAATAGACAATAGACAGTAGGTGCAGGAGTAGGCCATTCGGCCCTTCTAGCCAGCAACGCCATTCACTGTGATCATGGCTGATTATACACAATCAGTACCCCGTTCCTGCCCTCTCCCCATATCCCTTGACCCCGCTATCTATAAGAGCTCTATCTAACTCTCTTGAACACATCCAGAGACTTGGCCTCCACTGCCTTCTGGGGCAGAGCATTCCACATATCCACCACCCTCTGGGTGAAGAAGTCTTTCCGCATCTCTGTTCTAAATGGCCTACCCCTTATTCTTAAACTGTGGCCTCTAGTTCTGGACTCGCCCATCAGCGGGAACATGCTTCCAGACTCCAGCGTGTCCAATCCCTTAATAATCTTATATGTTTCAATCAGATCCCCTCTCATCCTTCTAAATTCCAGTGTATACAAGCCCAGTTGCTCCAATATTTCAGCATATGACAGTCCCGCCATTCCGGGAATTAACCTTGTGAACCTATGCTGCACTCCCTCAATAGCAAGAATGTCCTTCCTCAAATTTGGAGACCAAAACTGCACACAATACTCCAGGTGGGGTCTCACCAGGGCCTTGTACAGCTGCAGAAGGACCTCTTTACTCCTATACTCAATTCCTCTTGTTATAAAAGCCAGCATGCCATTAGCTTTCTTCACTGCCTGCTGTACCTGCATGCTTGCTTTCATTGACTGATGTACAAGAACACCTAGATCTTGTTGTACTTCCCCTTTTCCTAAATTGACTCCATTTAGATAGTAATCTGCCTTCCTGTTCGTACATTCCTACATCTATTGTATTTTGTTTGTCCATACTGACTCCATCCAGCCATAGGCAGAGGGTCTCCAGCTGTGGAGGCCCTCTCCTTGGTTACAGATACCCCAGGGGTACTCGGGGATCAATCATTCAATCCCTTCTCTGCTGGAATTTGCCTTGGCAAATTCATGTGCTCACTGCTGAAAATGTTGCACGTACCCATACTCTCTCCTCCACTAATACCTCTTCATTATCAGACAAATTCTCAGAATCAGAATGAGAATTGGAATCATGTTTATTATCACTGACTCGTGTGACAGGCTGCAGCAGTACAATGCAAAGTTGCAGAGATGTAAAATCATTCAAGTTACAGAATAAATAATAGTGCAAGAGAAGAGGACTAGCAAGTTATTGTCATGGGTTCATGGACCATTCAAAAAGCTGGTGCTGGCGCGAAAGAAGCTGACCCTGAATTGTTGAGTGTGTATCTCCTGTATCTCATCTCTGATGGTAGTAACAAGAAGAGGGCATGCCTAGGTTCTTAGTGACAGATGCCGCCTGCTTGAAGCACTGTATGGTGAAGATACCTTTGATGTTGGGGAGGGATGTATCCATGGTGGAGCTGGTTGAGTTAACAAGCTTCTTGTGATCCTGTGCATTGGAGCCTCCATTGCCAGACTGTGATGCTTTCTGGAAGTCCAGGTACACTACATCCACTGGCTCTCCCTTGTCCATTTTCATAGTTACATCCTCCAAAAACTCCAGAAGATTAGTCAAGCATGATTTTCCCTTCATAAATCCATGCTGACTCGGACTGATCCTTCTACTGCTATCCAAATGTGTCATAATTTCCTCTTTTATAATTGACTCCAGCATCTTTCCCACCACTGACGTCAGGCCAACCGGTCTATAATTCCCTGTTTTCTCTCTCCCTCCTTTCTTGAAAAGTGGGACAACATTAGCCACCCTCCAATCTGCAGGAACTGTTCCTGAATCTATAGAACATTGAAAAATGATTACCAATGCGTCCACGATTTCTAGAGCCACCTCCTTAAGTACCCTGGGATGCAGACCATCAAGTCCCGGGGACTGATCAGCCTTCAGACTCAACAGTCTATCCAACACCATTTCTTGTCTAATATAAATTTCCTTCAGTTCATCCTTTACCCTAGTTCCTTTGGCCACTATTACATCTGGGAGATTGTGTCTTCCCTAGTGAAGACAGATCCAAGGTACCTGTTCAACTCATCTGCCATTTCCTTGTTCCCCATAATAAATTCACCTGTTTCTGTCTTCAATGGCCCAATTTTGGTCTTGACTATTTTTTTGTTATTCACATACTTAAAGAAGCTTTTACTATCCTCCATTATATTCTTGGCTAGTTTACCTTCGTACCACATTTTTTCTTGGCATATTGCCTTTTTTGTTATCTTCTGTTGCTTTTTAAAAGCTTCCCAGTCCTCCGGTTTCCCGCTCATCTTTGCTGTTATACTTCTCTTTTACTTTTATACTGCCCTTTACTTCCCTTGTCAGCCAAAGAAATGAGCTACATTTTTTCCTACAAAAATAACCCAAAATGCAGTTTGTCTTTAGAGTTAGAATTTGTCAATGAGAATATGAAGAGACTGATTCTGGAATGGTTCCAGAAGACTGGAAAATTACAAATGTCAGTCCACTCTTCAAAAAGGGAGAGAGGCAGAAGAAAGACTAACTATAGGCCAGTTAGTCTGACCTCAATGGTTCAGAATATGTTGAAGTTAAGGATATGGTTTTAGAGTACTTGAAGGTGTGATTAAACAGGCATAGCATGGTTTTCTCAAGGTAAAATCTTGCCTGACAAATCTGTTGGAATTCTTTGAAGAAATAATAAGCAGGATAGTTAAAGGAGAATTGGTTGATGTTGTGTACTTGAATTTTCAAAAGGCCTTTGACAAGGTGCCACACATGGGGCTGCTTAATATAAAATCCCCTGGCATTGCAGGAAAGATAAAGACATGGATAGAGGCAGGAGGCAGCAAGTGGAAATAAGGGGGCCATTTCTAGTTGGCTGCCAGTGCCTAGTGGTGTTCCTCTGGGTCTGTATTAGGACCAGATTTTTTTTGCGTTATGATGGCTCTAATGGCTTTGTTGCAAAGTTTGTAGATGATATGAAGATGGGTGGAGGGGCAGGTAATTTTAAAGAAGTAGAGAGGCTACAGAAGGACTTGGATTAGGAAAATGGGCAAAGAAGTGGCAGATGGAATACAGTGTTGGGAAGTGTGTGGTCATGTACTTTAGTAGAATAAATGAAAGGGTTGACTATTTTCTAAATGGAAAGAAAACACAAAGGTGCAAAGGGACTTCAGAGTCCTTGTGCAAGATTCCCTAAAAGTTAATTTGCAGGTTCAGTCTGTGGTGATGGAGGCAAATGTGATGTTGGCATTCATTTCAAGAGGACTAGAATATAAAAGCAAGGATGCAATGTTGAAACGTTATTAAGCACTGTTGAGGTCTCACTTGGAGTGCTGTGAGCAGGTTTGGGCACCTTATCTAAGAAAGGATGTGCTGAAACTGGAGAGGGTTCAAAGGAGGTTCACGAAAATGATTCCAGGATTGAATGACTTGTCATATGAAGAGTGTTTGATGGCTCTGGGCCTGTATTCACGAATTTAGAAGAATAAAGGTGACCTCATTGAAACCTATTGAATGGTGAAGCACCTTGATAGAATGGATGTGGAGAAGATGTTTTCTATGGTGGGAGAGTCTAAGACCAGAGGACACAGCCTCAGAATAGAGGGACATCCTTCTAGAACTGAAATGAGGAATTTCTTTAGCCAGAGAGTGGTGAATCTGTGGAATTCTTTGCCACAGGCAGCTGTGGAGGCCAAGTAGTTATTGAATTGACTTTATTACTTACATCCTTATTACAATACATAATAACAAACTATAAATTACAATAAGTTTGTATAAACATTTAAATTAAGTAGTGCAGGAAGAAATAAATAGTGAGGTGGTGTCCATTTGGAAATCTGATGGCAGAGGGGAAGAAGCTGTGTGTTTTCATGCTTCTATCTTCCTCCTGCTGCTCTGGTCTGTTGCATGCATCTCCCCCTCCCCTATAGCTTCATCTGTCACTCCTGCCCTCTGCGCCCTTCTGATAGCATCCACACACTCCCTCCCTGTCCTCCTTTCCTCCCCCAAACCACCCTCCCTGACCTATCATCACCACAGGGACCCCAGTTGACCAACCTGCACCCTCAATCCACCCTAACCACCTCCCCTTAAACACTTCCTCCACACAACCCCTCCCCTTCATAACCCACCTCCACCTCTCATCACCTCCTCAACACTCACTACTCCACCCCCAGGTGTCTGGGGCTGTGGGGAGGGGTGGTTGAGTATTAGTGAGGGATGGTTTGAAGAAGTGTGAAAAATGCACAAGGGAGGGACAGTTAAACAAGGAGGCAGTGATAAGAGTCCCAGGAGGTTGAGGCACTAGTGGTTCTTGTACAGACGCTCGATGGGGTTGGGGCACTGAAACAGGACTAAGTTCTTTCACCTTCAGAAAGCAGAACAATTGGGTCAGATGTGGAGTTGAAATCACCAGGTTGTCCAGCTCCAGGTTCAGGAGGAGTTTACAGGTTAGCGCTACCCTCCCTTAAGCTGCTGTTGCTGCACTACCTATTTAATTTGTATGTTAATATATAACTTACACTGTACTACTGCAAACGTCAGTGATAATAAATCAGATTCTGATTCTACGCTGTCTCTATTCCATGTGGCCAAGTCATGTGTTTCCTCCTTTGGGCAGGAAAATCAGACCTGTATACATTATCCTAGTGCCGTCTCTCTGACAAATAATGACCAGTTTGCTAACCTGTTGCTTTTTGTACATTAATTTTCATTCTATATCTTTCTGTCCCATTATCTAAAATGTATTCTCCATTTCTATTTTTTCTTATTTTCCCCCATACTATAATCCATCTGCTATGTTTTTGCCCATTTACTTGCCTGTCCATCTCCCCTTCATGCCTACGTTGCCAGTGAGATTTGTATCTCCAATACCTTATGTACCTAATAAACTGGCAACTGTTCATGGTTTTCTGCTGCTGTAGCCATCTGCATCAAGGTTTGATGTGTTGTGCATTCACAGATACTCTTCTGAGCACTATTCTTGTAACATGTGGTTATTTGAGTTACTGTCAGTTTGAATCAGTCTGGCCATTCTCCTCTGACCTCTCTCATTAATGAGGTATTTTTGCCCACAGATCTGCCACTCTTCATTCCAATCTTTTTTTCTACATTCTCTGAAAAAACTAGAGATGTGCATGAAAATCCCAGGAGATCAGTTTCTGAGGTACTCAAACCACCCCATCTGGCACTAACAGTTATTCCATGGTTAAAGTCACTTAAATCACATTTCTTCCCCATTCTGATGTTTGGTCTGAATGACAACTGTCTGCATGATTTTCTGCATTGAGTTGCTGATTAGGTATTTGCATTAATAAGCAGGTGTACCTAATAAAGTGGCCATTGAGTATATGCCTCATTTTTATATATCTCTATCAAATCAACTGTCAGCTTCCTTTACTCCAAAAAAAGCCCTAGCTTGCTCAACCTGTCATCAATAAGACATGCTCTCTAATCCAGACAGCCTCCTGATAAATCTCCTCTGCATCCTCTCTAAAGTTCCCACATTAAGTGAATATCATATTCCAAGTATGGTCTACGACAGTATAGCTTTTGAACTCAATCCCCTGACTAATAAAGGCCAACACACATCTTCTTAACCATCTTATCAAGTTGTGTGGCAACTTTGAGAGATCTATAGATGTAGAACTCATAATTATTCATTCATTCTCTCCCCCATTTATTTTGTTGATTTTTTTTACACGTGTAAATAGTGTACTATCTCTGTAAATATAGGTTTATTTTAGCTGATGTTTGGAATGTTCTGTGCAGTTGTTGCATGACACTAGTTTTCAAAGCATCCAAACTCTCTGTGTGCGTGCATGTACCTGTGACAACAGTGAACGCGGACAAATCCTCACCCAGTGCTCACGCTGAGTATAAAGCCCAGTGGGAAAGCACAAGTAGAAAACCAGCCTGTTACCTCTTGACGAGCGCTGCATAGGTAGAGGATCAGCTGGTCTGAGCACATTTCCCTTGGGTTAACGTCAGCAGGGCTTACTCCTGCCTCCCTGCCATGGAATGAGGTTGTTATTGAGGTGCTAGTTCCAGTTGAGTGGTAGCTTTTTCTGCTGGATGGATTGCGGTATATAAAACACAACGGTAAGTATACTAAATTCTTACAGGGCTTATCACAACCTATTTCCTTTGAATGGGTTGGTGAGTAAAAGGGGTCACAGTCTCAGAATCTTCTTCGCATAGGATAGTAAACTTCTGGAGTTGTCTAATACTGTGGGTTCTGGTAGCCATGTCTCTGGGGCTCTTTAAGAGAAAGTAGATAAACTTGTGAAAGATTGGAACATCAAGGTACAGGTGAAGGTGAAGCCCAAGGTGAATCAGTTGCGGTCATATTGAATGAGCTGGAATGGCTGAGAGGCATTGCTAATGTTTTCTAATGGCTGTAACAGCTGAGGCAAGGAGGTTGCAAAATGAGGGTTGGGGGTATTGTACCTGAGAGGTGAGCCTAGGGGAACCTCAGTTAATTCCTGTGGTTAACTGTGAACAGAATTTTATTTTTATATTCCCTGTCTCCCATGGCTTACTCTCCTCCCCTATCAGATTCCTTCTTCTCCAGCCCTTTACCTTTCCCACCCATCTGGCTTCACCAATCACCTGCCCCCCCCCCCCCACTTCTCAGCCCAAAACGTCGACTTTATTCATTTCTATAAATGTTACCTGACCTGCTGAGTTCCTCCAGCATTTTGTGTGTGTTTTTCTGGATTCCAGCATTTACAGAATTTCGAGTATTTTTTTTATTTTGAGAACTGCGAACAGGTTTTGTGACAATGAAAAACATTGAGCACGGAAATGTGAGTAACGAGGCGCATGTTTTCAATAACAGCAGTGTTGATGAACAGGAGCCTTCGCCCAGCGCTGTCCCTCAGCAGCTGAGTGTTGCTATGGTTCCTCTAGCTGCTGGGGCATCAGTCTCTCCTTGATGAGCTGTCTTGAGAAAGCGCCTCCAGGAGCTGGAGATTTCTGTCAAACCATAAGAACCACTCCCAGTTGCTGCTTTTGGATGTTGTTGGGCTGATATGCACCAAACTGGAATTGGTTTATTATTGTCACATGTACCAGGATGCAGTGAAAAGCTTTTTCATATTGATCAGATCATTGCACCATGCACTGAGCAAGAATAAGGTTAAAACAATACCAATGTGTAGTAGTTAATGAAAAAGTGCAGTGCAGGTAGATGGTGTAAAAGTGCAAGATCATGAGGATTGATGGCCTGGACTCACTGAACTTCAGAAGAATGTGGGGGGAGTATCTCACTGAAACATAATTGAATGTTGAAAGGCCTCAATAGAGTGGACATGGAGAGAATGTTTCCTGTGGTGGGGGAGTCTTAAGACCAGAGAACACTGCTTCAGTATAGAGAGAGAGAATGGAGATGAGGAGGAATTTCTTTAGCCAGAGAGTGGTGAATCTGTGGAACTTGTTACCACAAGCAACTGTGGAGGCTGAGAGATTAGGTATATTTAAGGCAGATGACGCTGATAGATTCTTGTTTAGTCAGGGCACAAAGTGATACAGAGAGAAGGCAGAAGATTGGGGCTGAGAGGGAAATGGATCAGCCATGATGAAATGGCAGAGCAGACTCATTGGCCCAAATGTTCTAATTCTGCTCCTATGTCTTATGGTCTTAAATTGTGAGGCCAAGAGACCATCTGATTGTACAGCAGGGTAGTAGCTGTCCTTGAGCCTGGTCGTATGTGCTTTCAGACCTTTGTATGTTCTGCTCAGTGGGAGACCATTTTAGCAGCGTTCTGTATCAATAGACAATAGGTGCAGAAGTAGACCATTCAGTCCCTCGAGTCTGCACCAAGTATTGTATGTACCTATCTCGTATACGGTCACTCAAGCTGAACAAGGAAATGTGATGAAAGAGCACTGGTTCAAAGAGTATTTTGGGACCTATTCTCTATTTCAATCACCATGCCATTTACTTGGTGAAATGTCTGTTGCACTTCCCTGGATCTGTGGACTGGACTTTTACAGAGGGAGCTCTTGGGAAGCATTAGTTGGGACAAGAAGGCATTTCCAGAATTGTTAACCCTCAGCATCCAGAGTGAGCATTAGTTACAGGGTCCCCTATAAATTTGGCCACATTACCTCATGGACTGAGTGATGGGAATATGTAACAGATGATTTTTCTCCACAGCAAATGGAGGTGATTTTGGACTCAATTCTCCAAAATTGATGGGATCTGACAGCAAGTTTGTGTGACATGAGACAGCAAGACAGAAAGTGGAAACTCGCTGTCTGTACAATCTCCCGTGGATGCATGGGTTTCCTCACGTAGTCACATGGAGAGCATACAGATTCCTTACAGGCAGTGGTGGGAGTTGAACTTGAGCTCTATAATAGCATTACACTAACCACAATGCCATTGTGGCACCCCATCTCGTTGTCAATCTGAAGTACAAATTTTCATAGAGTTGTACTGCAAGACCATTTTGTTCTATCACCTGGTCTAGCAGTCTAATACAGAAATGCATTATCTCATATTTAACCTTTGGATTTCCAACATCTGCAGAATCTTTTGGGCTAAGAAGTGGCAGATGGAGTTCAACCCAGATAAGTGTAAGGTGGTTCAGTTTGGTAGGTCAAATGTGATGGCAGAATATAGTATTAATGGTAAGACTCTTGGCAGTGTGGAGGATCAGAGAGATCTTGGGGTCTGAGTCCGTAGTACGCTCAAAGCTGCTGCATGTGTTGACTCTGTGGTTAAGAAGGCATATGGTGCGTTGGCCTTCATCAATCATGGCATTGAGTTTAAGAGCCGAGAGGTAATGTTACAGCTTTATAGGACCCAAGGTGGAGTACTGTGCTCAATTTTGGTCACTTCACTATGAGAAGAACATGGAATCCATAGAAAGGGTGTAGAAGAGATTTACAAGGGGGGAGCATGCCTGATGAGAATAGGTTGAGTGAACTCGTGCTTTTCTCCTTGGAGTGATGGAGGAAGAGAGGTGACCTGTCAGAGGTGTATAAGATGATGAGAGGCGTTGATCGTGTGGATAGTCAGAGGTCAGAGCCACGGCTGAAATGGCTAGCATGAGAGGACACAGTTTTAAGGTGCTTGGAAGTAGGTATAGAGGAGATGTCAGGAGTAAGTTTTTTACGCAGAGAGTGGTGAATGCGTGGAATGGGCTGCCGGTAGAGGTGGAAATGATAGGGACTTTTAAGAGACTCCTGGATGGATACATGGAGCTTAGAAAATTAGAGGACTATGGGCAACCCTAGTAATTTCTAAGGTAAGGACATGATCGGCACAGATTTGTGGGCCGAAGAGCCTGTATTGTGCTGTAGGTTTACTATGTTTTTTATATTATAGCACAATACAGGCTCTTCAGCCTACGAAGCTGTGCCAACATTTTAACCTACTGTAAGATCAACCTAACCTTTCCCTCCCCCGCCTTCCACCATTTTTACTCTCAATCATCAGGCTCTTGAACCAGAGTGGGTAACTTCACTCACCCCATCACTGAATTGTTCCCATAGCCTATGCACTCACTTTCGAGGACTCTTCATCTCATGTTCTCAACATTTATTCCTTATTCATTTATTATTATTATTCTTTTTGTATTTGTACAGTTCATTGACTATCAGTCTTGTGTGCAATTTTTCATTGATTCTATTGTGTATTTTTGTTTTTACTGTGAATGTCTGCAGAAAATTAATTTCGGGTTGTATATGGTGACGTATGTTATTTGACAATAATTTACTTTGAACTTTGATTTTAAAATAATGCACCTATTAAGGTTTACTTAAGTGTCCCTGATAAATCCAACATATTTTGAAAGCCTAGATAAATTATTTCCATGAATTACCATTACCTGCAGTACTTCTCTGCTGCCTGTTGGCTTGTGAAATTCAGACCAAATATTGTTTCCTATATTTCTGATTTCTGGATGTTTCCCTATTCTGTCATTTACAGATTCTGTTACTTTGCCTGCTGTCGGTGTTAAACCAACTCCTCATCTGTGATGATCTGGATGTTGCATCCTCCTTGTTAGATTCAGTTACATGTTAGTGTTTGCCAGTCTGCCAGCACTACAGCCTTCTCCAATGAATTATTGAATACCTACAATATTACCTCTGCTCTTTGATCCCTAATATGTGGCTGCAACTCATCCTCATTGGCCTTTTCAGACAACTCACACAAAATGCTGGAGGGACTCGGCAGGCCAGGCAGCATCTATGGAAAAGAATACAGCTGACGTTTCAGGCTGAGATCCTTTGGCAGGACTGTACCCTTTTCCATAGATGCTGCCTGGCCTGCAGAGTTCCTCAGCATTTTGTGTGTGTTGCTTTGGATTTCCAGCATCTGCAGATTTTCTCTTGTTTCTCATTGGTCTTTTATCCTCTTTGAGCTTCATCAGTTTTTTTAGCGTGATCCTTTTTTCTTTTTCAGATTTCTTATTTCTCTACTTAATAAGAGACCCTCAGCATCCAGGCCATGCCCTCTTCTCACTACTACTATCAGGTAGGTCCCACATCACCAGGTTCAGGAACAGTTATAACCCTTCACCATCAGGTGCCTTCACTCAATTCAACTCTGAACTGATTCCACAATCTACAGACTCACTTTCAAGGACTCTGCAACTCACATTCTCAGTATTAAAAAGGAAATTATAGGCCAGTTAGCCTGACTTCAACATCCCTGGTTGGGAAGATGTTGGAGTCTGTTGTTAAGGGTGATATTTCAGGCTTCTTGGAGGTACATGATGAAATAGGCCAGTGTCAACGCAGTTTCTTCCATGGGAAATCTTGCCTGACAAATCTGTTGGAATTCTTTGAGGAAGTAACAGGCAAGTTGACAAAGGAGTCAGTGGATGTTGTTTACTTGGACTTTCAGAATGCCTTTAACAAGGTGCCACACATGAGGTTGCTAACGAGGGAAAAACCTATGGCATTACAGGAAAGATATTAGCATGGATAGAAGATTAGCTGACTGGCAGGGGGGAAAGAGTGGGAATAAAGAAGGCTTATTCTGATTGGTTGCCGGTAGCTAGCAATGTTATGTAGGGGTTGGTGTTGGGACCATTTCTTTTCACATTATATGTTAATGATTTGGATGACAGAATTAATGGAATTGTGGCCATGTTTGCAGACGATACAAAGATAGATGGAGCGAGTGGTAGTGTTGAAACAGGAGACAGATTAGGAGAATGGGCAAAGAAGTGGCAGATTGAAAATAGTGTAGGGAAGTGAATGGTGATGCAGATTGGTAGAAGGAATAAAGGCATAGACTATTTTCTAAATTGGGAGAAAATTCAAAAATTAGAGGTGCAAAGGGACTTGGGAGTTCTTGTGCAGGATTCCTTAAAGGTTCACCTGCAGGTCAAATTGGTGGTAAGAAGGGTAAATGCACTATTAGCATTCATTTTGACAGGGCTTGAATACAAGACCAAGAATGTGATGCTGAGGCTATCCACCTATCTTCATATCATCTGCAAACTTCACAACAAAGCCATTAATTCTATCATCCAAATCATTGACATATAATGTAAAAAGAATTGGGCCCAAAACAGACCCCTGAGGGACACCACTAATCACTGGCAGCCAACCAGAAAAGTCTCCCCTTATTCCCACTCTTTGTCTCTTGCCAATCACCACTGGTTTATCTATGCTAGTACCTTTCCTGTAATACCATGGGCTTGTACCTTGTTAAGCAGCATCAAGTTTGGCACCTTGTCAAAGACCTTCTGTGATGATAACGTATTTTTACATACAAGCCATAATGAATTATTTACACAAACAAGAATGCTTAATCAAATATATATATGTAGTGCCTTGATTAAGATTTCTACTGCTTTGCTGTAGCAGGCAGCCATCAATCCCAGGGGATCATGTGTTTGCGCCTCTGATAAGACTTTGTCCTCTCCAGGGCGCAAGCCTCGGCAGAAAGACTTGAAGAACCGGCTGTTGCCCATGCAGCGGGATCCCCCTCTCCACGTCACTGATGTATCCAAGGGAAGGGCAAGCTCCGATACAGCTTGGCACCAGAGTCGTTGCAGAGGTTGCCAGAGTGAAGTTGTAAACAACATCATTGCCTTAGGGACCCAGCTGTGGATTTCGTCCTCTGGGTTTACTCTCAAAGCCTTTCCCATTGGTGGGTATAGTTGCAAAGCAGTGGAGGTTTAAAATCAGTGTTTTCCTTCTAGGTGAGCTGCTGTGCAAGGCTGATGAGCCCACCTGCCCGATGCAACTGGTTTTGAGGCACCAGTGGTGCGCCTTTGCCCCTTCTCTTGTCAGTAGAAACAGTTCTGCCGGGCCTAGAAGCTCAGCCACACATGAAGGCCAAGAGTTGGAGTTGGTTGTCAGAGGCTATTAGAGTCACATACTATTTGGAGCACTTTATAAGTAGTGGGAGCTTATCCCCACAACCACCCCCAGTTATGACAACCTTAGGAACCTGTAATGCTGTAGGTATTTCATTTTAGCAGTTTTCTGCAAAAGCAGTATAGCCTGTTGGTAGAATGTTTTGGTTTCCGCTAAAGATAAGAAACCCTGTTCGACTATAAGACCATGAGAAACAGGAGCAGAATTAGGCCATTCAGCTCATTGAGTTTGCTCCGTCATTCCATCATGGCTGATCCCGGATCCCACATCCCACTGAACCCAATACACCTGCCTTTTTACCATATACTTTGATGCCCTGACCAATTAGGAAACGATCAACTTCTGCCTTAAATATACCCACAGACTTGGCCTCCACCACAGTCTGTGGTAGATCGTTCCACAGATTCACTAACGTCTGGCTAAAAAAACAATCCTCTTTACCTTCATTCTAAAAGTCATCCCTCAATTTTTGAGGCTGTGCCTTCTAGTTCTGGATACCTTCATCATAGGAAACATCCTCTCCACATCAAGTCTATCTAGTCCATTCAACATTCAGTAGATTTCAATGAGAACCCCCGCCCCCCACCGCATTCTTCTAAATACCAATGACTACAGGCCCAAAGCTGCCAAATTCTCCTCATATGTTAAATCCTTCATTTATGGAATCATCCTCACAAACCTCCTCTGGACCCTTTAATGACAATACATCCTTTCTGAGATATGGGGCCCCAAACCTGTTGACAATACTGTACTTCAAATGTGGCCTGACTAGTTTCTTATAAAAGCTCAGCATTATCTCCTTGCTTTTATGTTCTATTCCCCTTGAAATAAATTACAACATTGCATTTGCCTTCTCTACCACAGACTCAACCTGTGAATTATCCTTCTGGGAGTCTTGCATGAAGACTCCTAAGCCCCTCTGTACTTCTGATGTTTGAACCTTCTCCCCATTTGAATAATAGTCTGCACTATTGTTCCTTTTACCAAAATGCATCATCATACATTTTGCAACACTCTATTCCATCTGCCAGTTTTTTGCCCATTCTTCCAATTTATCCAAGTCCTGCTGCAATCACATTGCTTCCTCAGCACCACCTACCCCTCCACCTATCTTCGTATCATTCGTAAACTTAGCCACAAAGTCATCAATTGCATGATATAAATCATTGATAAACAATGTGGAAAAGTAGTGGTTCCCTGAGGAACAGCACTAATCACCAGCAACCCAAAAAGGCCCCTTTTATTCCTACACACTGCCTCCTGCCTATGAGCCATTTCTCTATCTATGCCAGTATCTTTCCTGTAATGTTGTAGGATTTTATCTTGTTAAGCATCCTCGTGTGGCACCTTATCAAAGGCCTTCTGAAAATTCAAGTAAATGACATCCACTGCCTCTCTTTTGTCCACCCTGCTTGTTACTCCCTCAAGGAACGCTAACAGATTTGTCAGGCAAGATTTCCCTTCACAGAAATCATGCTGAATTTTGACTTAGTTTATCATTCGTCTACAAGTACACTGACACCTCATCCTTAATAATAGACTCCAACACTTTCCCAGCTACTGAGGTTAGGCTAACTGGCCTGTGATTTCCTTTATTTTGCCTTCCTCCCTTCTTAAAGAGTGGAGAGACATTTTCAATCTTAAAGTCCTCCAGGATCATGCCAGAATCAAGTGATTCTTGAAAGATCTTAACTAACGCATCTGTTATCTCTTCAGCAACCTCTCTGGGATGTAGTCCATCTGACCTTGGTGACTTATCCACTGTAAGACCTTTGAGTTTGCCTAGCACATTTTCCTTTGTAATAACAACGGTCCAGAGAGGCAGGGGGAGCAGGCAGAGAGAGCAGAGCACCCCTGCGGCCATTCCCATTAACAATAAGTATACCGTACGGGATACTGTTGATGGGGATGACCTACCAGGAATGAGTTGTAGTGGTCCTGCCTCTGGCACAGAGGTTGAACCCTCAACTAGAAAGGGAAGGAGGGAAGAGAAGAGAGTGATAGTTTTAGGGGATTCTATAGTCAGGGGGGCAGATAGGAGATTTTGTGGGGCAGATCGGGAGTCTCGGATGGTATGTTGCCTCCCTGGTGCCAGGGTCCGGGACATCTCAGATCGGGTGCAGGCTATTCTTGAGAACGAGGGCATGAACCCAGATGTAGTGGTCCATGTAGGGACCAACGATGTAGGTAAGGTGAGTGAGGGGGTCCTGCTTAGAGAGTTCAGGGAGTTAGGAGTGAAGCTGAAAGGCAGGACCTCCAGGGTGACAATCTCGGGATTGCTCCCTGTGCCACGTGCGAGTGAGGCGAAGAATAGAATGATTATGCACATCAATACGAGGCTGAGAGCATGGTGCAGGAAGGAAGGGTTCAGGTTTTTGGGTAATTGGTCTTTGTTCCAGGGACATTGGGATCTGTTTCGAAGGGACGGTCTACATCTGAACCGGAGGGGTACTAACATTCTTGCAGGAGTGTTTGCCAGTGCTGCTCGGGGGGGTTTAAACTAGATGTGCAGGGGGCAGGGATCCAGATCCTGAGGGTTGGTCAGAAGGAGCATGGGGTTAAATGTGTAGAAGGTTTGGGTGATCTTGAGAAGGTCATCAAAATTCAGGGTGCAATTAGCCCGATGGAAGTTCAAGGAGCTGGGTTAGGTACAGTAGACAGTACTTTAAGCAAAGAGAGGAGGAATGGGCTCAGAATTCTATACTTGAATGCGCGTAGTGTCAGAAATAAGACAGATGAGCTTGAAGCTCAGATGAAAATGGGGAACTACGATATTGTTGGGATAACGGAGACATGGCTGCAAGGGGATCAGGCCTGGGAATTGAGTGTACCAGGGTATACGTGCTATTGTAGAGACAGAAATATGGGAAGAGGGGGTGGGGTGGCCCTGTTGGTGAGGAATGAGATTCAGTCCTTAGCAAGAGGTGACTTGGGAACAGGGGAAGTAGAGTCTGTGTGGATTGAGCTGAGGAACAGTAAGGGTAAAAAGACCCTAATGGGTGTTGTGTACAGGCCCCCAAACAGTAGCGTGGATATTGGGTACAAGTTGATTAGGGAGTTAACATTGGCATGTGCTAAAGGTAATGTAGTCATTATGGGAGATTTCAACATGCAGGTGGACTGGGAGAATCAGGTAGGTGCTGGACCCCAGGATAGGGAGTTTGTGGAGTGTCTAAGGGATGTATTTTTGGAAGAGCTTGTGCTTGAGCCAACCAGGAACGAGGCTATTTTGGACTTGGTGATGTGTAATGAACAGGAATTGATAAGTGATCTTGAAGTAAAGGAGCCATTAGGAAGTAGTGATCATAACATGATAAGTTTTTATCTACAATTTGAGAGGGATAAGGGCAGATCAGAGGTGTCAGTGTTGCAATTAAATAAAGGAGACTACGGAGCCATGAGGGAAGAGCTGGCCAAAGTTAAATGGGCGGATGCCCTGGCAGGAAAGACAGTGGATCAGCAGTGGCAGATATTCTTGGGGATAATACAAAAGATGCAAAAGCAGTTCATTCCAATGAGAAGGAAGGATTCAAAGAGGGGGAAGGGGCCACAGTGGTTGACAAAGGAAGTCAGAGATTGTATAGCATTAAAGAAAAAGAAGTATGACAGGGCTAAGTTGAGTGGGAATACAGATGATTGGGAAAGTTTTAAGGAACAGCAGATCTTAACTAAAAAAGCAATACGGAGAGAAAAAATCAGGTATGAGCTCAGTCTAGCCAGGAATATAAAAGGGGATAGCAAAAGCTTTTTTAGCTATGTGAAGAGAAAGAAGATAGTTAAGAACAATGTTGGCCCCTTGAAGAATGAATTGGGAGAAATTGTTATGGGAAACAGGGAAATGGCAACAGAATTTAATGCGTACTTTAGATCTGTCTTCACCAGGGAGGACACAAGCAATCTCCCAGATGTATGGATGGGCCAGGGTCATATCAGAGGAATTGAGACAGATTGACATTAGGAAAGAAACTGTGATGAGTAGACTGGTAGGACTGAAGGCTGATAAATCCCCGGGTCCAGATGGTCTGCATCCGAGGGTTCTAAAAGAGGTGGCTCAGGAAATTGCAGATGCATTGGTAATCATTTTCCAATGTTCCTTAGATTCAGGATCAGTTCCTGAAGATTGGAGAGTGGCTAATGTTATCCCACTTTTCAAGAAGGGAGGGAAGGAGAAAACGGAGAACTATCGCCCTGTTAGCCTAACGTCAGTCGTGGGGAAGATGCTTGAGTCCATTATTAAGGACGAAATAGTGGCACATCTAGATGGCAGAAATAGGATTAGGCCGAGCCAGCATGGATTTACCAAGGGCAAATCATGCTTGACTAATCTGTTGGAGTTTTTTGAGGGTGTAACAAGGATGTTAGACGAGGGTAAGCCAGTGGATGTAGTGTACCTAGATTTTCAGAAGGCATTCGATAAGGTGCCACATAGGAGATTGGTGAGTAAAATCAGAGCTCATGGCATTGGGGGCAGGGTTTCAACATGGATAGAAAACTGGTTGGCAGATAGAAAGCAAAGGGTAGCAGTGAATGGGTGTTTCTCGGACTGGCTGGAGGTGACTAGTGGGGTACCACAGGGCTCTGTATTGGGACCACAGCTCTTTACGATTTATGTCAACGATTTAGATGAGGGCATTGAAAACTATATCAGCAAGTTTGCTGACGATACTAAACTGGGTGGCAGTGTGACATGCGAAGAGGACGTTAGGAGAATACAGGGAGACTTGGATAGGCTGGGTGAGTGGGCAGATACTTGGCAGATGTCATTCAATGTGAATAAATGTGAAGTTATCCACTTTGGAAGCAGGAACAAGAGGGCAGAGTATTGTCTGAATGGTGTAGAGTTAGGTAAGGGAGAAATGCAAAGAGACCTAGGAGTCCTAGTTAGGGTTAGGGTCCTAATGCGGACCCTGATGCTACATGAAACACAAAACTGCACTAGACAGCACAAGGCTACACTAGACTACGTAAAAGAACATAAAAACCTGCACTAGACTTGAGTACAAGAGCAAGGATGTCCTTTTGCATTTGTACAGGGCCCTGGTGAGACCACACCTGGAATATTGTGTACAGTTTTGGTCTCCAGGTTTAAGGAAGGACATTCTGGCAATTGAGGAAGTGCAGCGTAGATTCACTAGGTTGATTCCTGGGATGGCAGGGCTGTCTTACGCAGAGAGATTGGAGAGATTGGGCTTGTACACGCTGGAATTGAGGAGATTGAGAGGGGATCTGATTGAAACGTTTAAGATAATTAAAGGATTTGATAGGATTGAGGCAGGAAATATGTTCCAGATGTTGGGAGAGTCCAGTACCAGAGGGCATGGATTGAGAATAAGAGGTCAGTTATTTAAAACAGAGTTGAGGAAGAGCTTCTTCTCCCAGAGAGTTGTGCAGGTGTGGAATGCACTGCCTCGGAAGACGGTGGAGGCCAATTCTCTGGATGCTTTCAAGAAGGAGCTAGATAGATATCTGATGGATAGGGGAATTAAGGGATATGGGGACAAGGCAGGGACTGGGTATTGATAGTGAATGATCAAACATGATCTCAGAATGGCGGTGCAGACTCGAGGGGCTGAATGGTCTACTTCTGCACCTATTGTCTATTGTCACTCTGCTCCCTGAATATCATGGACCTCTGGCACACTGCTAGTGTCTTCCACAGTGAAGACTGATGCAAAGTACCCATTAAGTTCATCTGCCGTTTCTTTGTCCCTCATTACTACCTCACCAGCATCATTTTCCTATGATCCAATATCAACTCTCAACTCCCTTTTTATATATTGCAAGAAAACTTCAGTTATCCTGCTTTATATTATGGGCTAGTCTGCCCTATCATCTTTTCCCTTCCTATAGATTCTTGAACATAGAAAACCTACAGTGCAATACAGATCCTTTGGCCCACAAAGTAGTGCTGAACATGTCCCAACCATAGAAATTACTAGGCTTACCCATAGCCCTCTATTTTTATAAGCTCTATGTACCTATCCAAAAGCCTCTTAAAAGACCCTATCGTATCCGCCTCCACCACCATTGCTGGCAGCCCATTCCACACACTCACCACTCTCTGAGTAAAAAAACTTACCCCTGACATCTCCTCTGTACCTACTCCCCGGCACCTTAAACCTGTGTCCTCTTGTGGCAACCATTTCAGCCCTGGGAAAAGCCTCTGACTATCCACACGATCAATGCCTCTCATCATCTTATCCACCTCTATCAAGTCACCTCTCATCCTCCGTACTCCAAGGAGAAAAGGCCGAGTTCACTCAACCTGTTTTCATAAGGCATGCTCCCCAATCCAGGCAACATCCTTGTAAATCTCCTCTGCACCCTTTCTATGCTTCCACATCCTTCCTGTAGTGAGGCGACCAGAACTGAGCACAGTACTCCAGTGGGATCTGACCAGGGTCCCATCTATCTGCAACTTTACCTCTCGGCTCCTAAATTCAATTCCACGATTGATGAAGGCCAGTACACCATATGTCTTCTTAACCCCAGAGTCAACCTGCGCTGCTGCTTTGAGTGTCCTATGGACTCTGACCCCAAGATTCTTCTGATCCTCCACCCTGCCAAGAGTCTTACCATTAGTACTAAATTCTGCCATCATATTTGACCTACCAAAATGAACCACTTCACACTTATCTAGGTTGAACTCCATCTGCCACTTCTCAGCCCAGTTTTGCATCCTATCAAAGTCCCACTGTAACCTCTGACAGCCCTCCACACTCTCCATAACACCTCCAACCTTTGTGCCATCAGCAAACTTGCTAACCCATCCCTCCACTTCTTCATCCAGGTAATTGATAAAAACCACGAAGAGTAAGAGTCCCAGGACAGATCCCTGAGGCACACCGCTGGTCACCGACCTCCATGCAGAATATGACCCGTCTACAACCACTCTTTGCCTTCTGTGGACAAGTCAGTTCTGGATCCACAAAGCAATGTTCCCTTGGATCCCATGCCTCCTTATTTTTTCAATAAGCCTTGCATGGGGTACCTTATCAAATGCCTTGCTGAAATCCATATACACTACATCTAATGCTCTTCCTTCATCATGTGTTTAGTCACATCCTCAAAAAATTCAGTCAGGCTCATAAGGCACAACCTGCCTTGACAAAGCCATGTTGACTATTCCTAATCATATTATACCTCTCCAAATGTTCATAAATCCTGCCTCTCAGGATCTTCTCCATCAACTTACCAGCCACTGAGGTAAAACTCACTGGTCTATAGTTTTCTGGGCTATCTCTACTCCCTTTCTTGAATAAAGGAACAACATCCACAACCCTCCAATCCTCCAGAACCTCTCCCGTCCCTAAAGATGTTGCAAAGATCACCGCCAGAGGTTCAGCAATCTCCTCTCTTGCCTCCCACAGTAGCCTGGGGTACATCTCATCTGGTCCCGTTGACTTATCCAACTTGAACCTTCAGTCCTGCATTCTTTGTCCTTTTGAAATTATGCCTCTGTGGTGCAATTTAACTCTTGCTCTGTCTGCATTTATACAAAATCATTGCCTTGTCCTTCCTTATATTCATGTTACATCCATCAGCTACTTGTAAGCCTGCTGGTTCATCCTCAGCTCTATAATACTGGTTTCCATCCCCCACCATATTAGTTTAAACCATTCCCAACAGCTCTGGTAAACCAGCCTACAAGAATATTGGTCTCCCTCAGATTCAAGTGCAACCCATCCCTTTTGTACAAGTCCTACCTGTAAAATTTTCAATTTTCTCTTTAAGTTGACCCATAGTTTTGGCCTCCACCACAGTCTGTGGCAGAGCATTCCACAGATTCACTACTCTCTGGCAAAAAAACCTCCTCACCTCTGTTCTAAAGGGCCAACCCTCAAATCTAAGTCTGTACCCTCTGGTTCTGGACACCCCCACCATAGAAAACATCCTCTCCACATTCACCCTATCTGGTCCTTTCAACATTCAGTAGGTTTCAACGAGATCTCCCGGCATTCTTCTAAATTCTAGTGAGTACAGGCCCAAAGCTGCTAAATACTCCTCATATGTTAACCCCTTCATTCCTGGAATCATCCTCATGAACCTTCTCTGGACAGTCTCTGATAATAATATATCCTTTCTGAGATGTGTGTTATATAGCCTCAGCATTATATCCTTGTTTTCATATTCTATTCACCTTGAAATAAATGCCAACATTACATTTTCCTTCTTTACCAGACACTCAACCTGTAAATTAACCTTCTGGAAGTCTTGCATGAGGACGCCTAAGCTCCTCCACACCTCTGATGTTTGAATTTTCTCCCCATTTAGATAAGCCTGCATTCCAGTTCCTTTTACCAAAATGCACTCATACACTTCACAACATTGTATTCCATCTGTCAGTTTTTTTCCCATTCTTCCAATTTGTCAAGTTCTGCTGCAATCACATTGGTTGTTCAACACTACCTCCCCTTCCACGTATCTTCATATCATCCACTAACTTTGCCACAAATACATCAATTCCATTATCTTAAGTCATTGACAAGCAATGTGAAAAGCAGCGGTCTCAATACTGACCCCTGAGAAACACCAGTAGTCACCAGCAGCCAACCAGAAAAGGTCCCCTTTATTCCCACTCACTGCCTTCTGCCTGTCAGCCATTCCTCTATTCATTCCAGTACATTTTCTAGAAGACAAAGGATTTTATCTCGTTAAGCAGCCTCATGTGTGGCTCCTTATCAAATGCCTTCTGAAAATCCAAGTAAATAACATCACTGCCTGTCTTTTGTCCACCCTGCTTGTTACTTCCTCGAGGAGCTCTACCAGATTTATCAGGCAAGATTTCCCTTCACAGAAACCACGCTGACTTTGACTTAGTTTACCATTAGTCTCCAAGTACCCCGAATACTTATTTTTAATAATGGACTCCAACACTTTTCCAACCACTGAGGTTAGGCCAACTGGTCTATAACTTCCTTTCTTTTGCCTTCCTCCCTTTTTAATTAGTGGAGTGACATTGATTAACTTAGGAATGTTGTGTCAGTCAATCAGGATAGTGCGGTGTGGTGAAGGTTCTAGAGAGAACAAGGCAGAGTGAGTTTTCTGAAGGACAGTAGTCTGGTTTGGGGTCTTTTGGTGGGAGCTGTGGAGCGGGACTGAAGGGAAAATGCCACAGAATGGCGTTAGATGGAAAATGTCTGCTGAAAGAAGGGCTTTTTGCAGATGAATGGCTCCATGGTGGAAGGGCAATACTCCTGAGAGAGAGCCAGTTGCTCAAGATGGTCTTTGAGGGGAGTTCAAAGATGTGATGGGTGTTTTCATGCAGTGGGGTGTGGTGAAGAATTACCAGGGGGCCAAGGAGTGAGAACAAAATGGGATCATGGACATAAACGTCAATAACAAATCAGAAAACCAGGTCTTGGACTGGACTGGGAACTCGGTTCAAGACTCGAAACTCGGGTCTTAGCAGGGACTTGGTAACTGGTTCTTGACTTAGATCTCAGACTTGGTTTGGCTTGGTCATGGACCTGACTGGGAACTCGGGTCTTGGCAGGGACTCGGTACCTAGGTCCTGACTTGGCTATTGACTAGACTCAGCTTGGCTCTTGGACTTGGCTGGGTTTGGCTCCTGGGTACAGAGCGGGGACTCCTCCTTGGGGCTCGGAGCTGGGACTCCTTCTTGGAGTGAGTTTCTGTTGAGTTCCTAATGCCAAGCTCTTGGAGAGAGTTCCTGATGGGGTTCTGTCGGGATTACAGACAAGGTTACTGAGGCTGAGCTTCTTGGAGTCCGTTTCTGATGGGGTTACAGCCAGTCCAGCAAGGAATCACTGGTTCCCCAGAGCTATTTACGTTGCCAGCTGGAAACGAGAATCTGGTGCCTCAATTAAGGCACCCAACGGAACAAGGGAAAAAACAGAATAACCAGAGTACAGAATCCATGGACCGGACCATGAACTGGAATGTGGTCTTTATGGACCAGACCATGACAGTAAGTTCTACCTGAGCAGGATGATGAGCAGAAACAAGGAACTGTGTGGTACACCCTGTCTAAACTTGTCACGTTACATCCTGGGGGAATACTAGAGTGACAGGAACCTCTAAATTTGCCAGAGTGTTTAATGCCTCAGCCAGACAGGAGCATGCTTCTGCTAATCAGGAAGAGTCACATTTATCTGCAGGAGTGCTGGTGAGTCTTAAAATGCAGAAATCATTGGCTTCTACGCAAACAGGATGACAGTGATTGTCACGACCACCTCAGGAAGAGAGGTTACCCTCAGACATGGGGTGCTGATTACCCCTCTTTTTCTTGTGATGGTATTGTCTAGTTTTCTGGGATAAACAGAAAAGAAAGTCTCCTGGATTGAGGAAGTTGATATTGAAGTCATACATCTTTGGTGACTCACCGATACCTATGGAATGGAAAGGGAGATTAACCGAGAAGGTATTTGAATGCAAAGATTCTTTTCTACTGATACGTCGGATGTTGGTTGCTCCAAAAATACTTATCACACTATTAGAGTGACTGACGACACCCCTTTCCGAGAGAGGTCTGTCGGATTAGCACCAGCGGAGGTTGAAGATGTTTGACAGCATCTGCTTAAACTGAAGGAAGCTAAGTTCAGTTATGGGGCAGGAGATACTGAGCCTCTGGAAGTTGTTAGTGATAGACAGGGGAGACATCCTCTGGTAGACAGGGAAGGTCACAAGGAGTAGCCAAAGCCGGAGAAGCTGAAGATGAGATGAGGAGATCTCAGGGAGTCAAGAAACCCGTAGCTAGATTGGCAGAGGATGTTCTTGGGAAACTCAGTGTTATGTCCATTCCCATGTGAGATATACTATTTCCATTTACAAATAGTCCTGAAACCACAAAATTCATTTGAATACTGTGTTATTAATAATGGTTTGATAAGTTCCATAGGCATGAGGACATGACTGTTTTTGGTGGGGGGGAAGAGTGTAATACCCTAGTTAATATTTCTACTGCTATGCTGTAGGTATTTCATTACAGCAATTTTCTGCAGAAGCAGTGGGTCCTGCTGGTGGAATGTTTTGGGTTGGGCTAAAGATAAGAAGTGTTGTGACAGCCAGTCAGGGTGGTGGGATCTGGAGAAGGTTCTGGAGAGAGCAGGGTGAAGTACAGAACTCTGGTTTGGGTCTTTTGGTAGGAGCTGTGGAGCAGGACAGAAGATGCCGCAGAATGCAGTTGAAAGGAGAGTCCCCATTGCAAGAAGTGCTTTGTGCAGATGAATGCCTCCAAGGAGGAAGAGCAATACATGAGTGAGAGAGCCAGTTGCTCAAGTTGGTCTTCAAGGAGAGTTTGAGACTGTTGTGGGTGTTTTCATGCAGATTGTTGTTCCAGTGCGTGACTAAGAGATACACCCCAAATACTCCAGTATGAGCTTCAGTGGTCATGTGCACATTGGACTGGTTTAACTAATGGGCACTTTTCAAGCTGAAATTGGCAAATATACTTTCTTTATAATTTTATGCAGTGTACGATCTGTTATTTCTTGCCGATCGATAATTGTGTTTGGTAAGTACTGCTTTTGCTCAAATCAGAGTTCTGTTAATCAGAACATCCCAACTTTCCTGTTTGGTTAAACCCCAAATCATTCCGATCCTAGACATATAAACAAAGATGGCCTTCTCACCACTGAGTGTCTTGAGTATACTGTCTTCTCCAGATAGCCACGAAGCCAAGAAAGAAAAGAAAGATAGCACAATCAATTCTCAAATCCCTCCTCCCCGAACAATAACGGACAGAAACATTGACGCCCAAATCTCCCTCCCCTGCACAAAAAACGAGAACGATCAAGCAAAAAAACACAGAATACAAAAAAAGCTGTAGGACTGAAAAAAAAAGTCCACAGTCCAAGTCCACATCCAAAATGCAGAAAACCTGGGCAACATTCTCCCTCTCCATAGCAGAGCGATCTCACCAGCGATAGAAAGGCAGTCTCCCCTGTCCGTAGCAAAGTGACCTCACCGGCATTAAAAAGGCAGTCTCCCCTGTCCGTAGCAAAGTGACCTCACCGGCATTAAAAAGGCAGTCTCCCCTGTCCGTAGCAGAGCGATCTCACCAGCATTAAAAAGGCAGTCTCCCCTGTCCGTAGCAGAGCGATCTCACCAGCATTAAAAAGGCAGTCTCCCCTGTCCGTAGCAAAGTGACCTCACCGGCATTAAAAAGGCAGTCTCCCCTGTCCGTAGCAAAGTGACCTCACCGGCATTAAAAAGGCAGTCTCCCCTGTCCGTAGCAGAGCGATCTCACCAGCATTAAAAAGGCAGTCTCCCCTGTCCATAGCAGAGCGATCTCACCAGCATTAAAAAGGCAGTCTCCCCTGTCCGTAGCAGAGTGACCTCACCGGCATTAAAAAGGCAGTCTCCCCTGTCCGTAGCAGAGCGACCTCACCAGCGATAGAAAGGCAGTCTCCCCTGTCCGTAGCAGAGCGACCTCACCAGCATTAAAAAGGCAGTCTCCCCTGTCCGTAGCAGAGTGACCTCACCAGCGATAGAAAGGCAGTCTCCCCTGTCCGTAGCAGAGCGATCTCACCAGCGATAGAAAGGCAGTCTCCCCTGTCCGTAGCAGAGCGACCTCACCAGCGATAGAAAGGCAGTCTCCCCTGTCCGTAGCAGAGCGATCTCACCGGCATTAAAAAGGCAGTCTCCCCTGTCCGTAGCAGAGTGACCTCACCAGCGATAGAAAGGCAGTCTCCCCTGTCCGTAGCAGAGCGACCTCACCAGCGATAGAAAGGCAGTCTCCCCTGTCCGTAGCAGAGCGACCTCACCAGCGATAGAAAGGCAGTCTCCCCTGTCCGTAGCAGAGTGACCTCACCGGCATTAAAAAGGCAGTCTCCCCTGTCCGTAGCAGAGTGACCTCACCAGCGATAGAAAGGCAGTCTCCCCTGTCCGTAGCAGAGTGACCTCACCAGCATTAAAAAGGCAGTCTCCCCTGTCCGTAGCAGAGTGACCTCACCAGCGATAGAAAGGCAGTCTCCCCTGTCCGTAGCAGAGCGACCTCACCAGCGATAAAAAGGCAGTCTCCCCTGTCCGTAGCAGAGCGACCTCACCAGCGATAGAAAGGCAGTCTCCCCTGTCCGTAGCAGAGTGACCTCACCAGCATTAAAAAGGCAGTCTCCCCTGTCCGTAGCAGAGCGACCTCACCAGCATTAAAAAGGCAGTCTCCCCTGTCCGTAGCAGAGCGACCTCACCAGCGATAGAAAGGCAGTCTCCCCTGTCCGTAGCAGAGTGACCTCACCAGCATTAAAAAGGCAGTCTCCCCTGTCCGTAGCAGAGCGATCTCACCAGCGATAGAAAGGCAGTCTCCCCTGTCCGTAGCAGAGCGATCTCACCAGCGATAGAAAGGCAGTCTCCCCTGTCCGTAGCAGAGCGATCTCACCAGCATTAGAAAGGCATCTCCCCTCTTGTAGCATGGCAATCCCCCAGTGATTTAAAAAGGAAGGCAGCTGGTGCTTCAATCTCCCTCATCGCTTTAATTGGCAAAATGAAGTCAAACATTGGCTCACAGCCTTCTTACCATGTCGCCTCTGCCTCCTGAAATCCCCTCGGAGACTGCAGAGCACTGAAACACCCAGATGATCTCTAAATTGAGATTACTCAAAAATTTTTGAAATATTAAATACACAACACTCCTCTTTGCTTAGCTATAAACTCCAACTCAGTTGAGGATGCATCAACTATAGACACAGTATACGATATAATACAACTACTATATGCAGACATCCACAACATAGTAACTTTTAGTAACTGTCTAATTCAGGCCTAAAGATTTAATCACTGTGGAGGATTTCTTGCTTTTGTGGGATAACATCTTTCCTGACAAGGGAGGTCACTTTACTTGGTGGGTGAGATTATGACTATGAAACAATCTCAGGGTCTGGCGCCTCTGTGATGGTTGTAGGAGTTGACTCTGAGACTGAAATTGTTCTGACAGCTCTGGACACCTTTCTTCTTTTTTCTCTCTTGATCTACCTGGACCCCTTTCTTTTTCTTTCTCATGTTGTTTTGCCCTTTCACACCATTCTCCTTCTCATTCATGTTCTTTCTGTCCATCTTTTCCCACCTTTTTCTTCTTCTAGCTTGTGTATCTTGATCTTGAGAAGGTTCACGTAGTTCACTGGAGTATTTTCTTACCTTTCTATTGCTCCCTTTACGATGTGATCTCTCATCTCAGTTTCCTCATTCACAACACCATCTGACAAATCCTATGTTTTCTTATCTCCACTGCTCCTTCCTTTTTGGCCTTCCATTCATCCAGCTGGGGTTTGGTCTTTGTATCTACTTTTACAAGCAACTTTTTGACTTCCACGTGAAGTTCATGCAATAACCTTAATGCATGCAGAGTAAATTCTGGGTCTTTATACTCACAAAAACTGAATAGTTGCAACTTTCCTGAAGCTCCTTGAACTTAAAACCAAGTGCTTGATTAACATGTTGACAGTTTATCAGTATGTAGACAGTTTGGACATCATCCAGTACCTTTCCCAATTCACTTTCAGTTTGCTTCATTACAGGGGATGTGGCATGCATAATGTGGTTGGATTTCCTATCAAGTTGCAGTTGTCTCAGCCACTCACGTCCCGCAATGCTGGGCCTCCTGTTTTTACCTCAATGCGGCTTGTTGGTTGTATTTCACTGTTATTAATGGCATTTCCACAGGAGTTATCTTTTATCCAGTATAAGTTCTTAATTGAATATCTGTTGGCTTCAGTTTAGTATCTTTGAAGTGACATTCAAATTAATTTTGTGGAATGACAAACTGCTGAGCCACTTTAATTACCGTTCACTTTTGATGTAAACCACGTTGATTGTTTATTGTAGACCTTGTTCCAATTTCAACCTCACTCCTTCCGAACACTCTGCTCTCCACTCCCTCTGCACCAATCCTAACCTTACTATAAAACCCGCCGATAAGACCCGTTGTAGTCTGGCATACTGACCTCTACCTTGCTGAGGCACAGCGACAACTCGCTGATACCTCCTCTTATTTACCCCATTGATCATGACCCCACTAAGGAGCACCAGGCCATTGTCTCCCACACCATCACCAACCTTATCAGCTTTGGGGATCTCCCATCCTCATAGTTCCCACACCCCACACTTCCCGTTTCTACCTCCTACCCAAAATCCACAAACCTGCCTGTCCAGGTAGACCCGTTGTCTCAGCTTGCTCCTGCCCCACTGAACTCATTTCTGCATACCTCGACACTGTTTTATCCCCCCTTGTTCAATTCCTTCCCACCTATGTTCGTGACACTTCTCACGCTCTGAATATTTTCAAATGATTTTAAGTTCCCTGGCCCCCACCACCTTATTTTCACCATCAATGTCCAGTCCCTAGATACCTCCATCTCCCACCAGGAAGGTCTCAAAGCTCTCCACTTCTTTTTGGATTCCAGACCTTACCAGTTCTCCTCTACAACCATTCTCCTCCATCTAGCGGAATTAGTCCTTACTCTCAATAATTTCTCCTTTGGCTCCTCCCAGTTCCTCCAAGCTAAAGGCATAGCTATGGGCACCTGTACGGGTCCCAGATATGCCTGGCTTTTTGTTGGCTTTGTGGAACAGTCCATGTTCCAAGCCTATACTGGTATCCATCCCCCACTTTTCCTTCGCTACATCGATGACTGCATTGGTGCTTCCTGCATGCATGCGTGCTGAGCTTGTTGATTTCATTAACTTTGCCCCCAACTTTCACCCTGCCCTCAAATTTACCTGGTCCATTTTCAACAACCCCCTCCCCTTTCTTGATCTTTCAGTCTCAATCTCTGGAGATGGCTTATCTACTGATATTTACTATAAGCCTACGGACTCTTCACAGCTACCTGGACTATTCCTCTTCCCACCCTGTCTCTTGCAAAAATGACATCCCTTCTCGCAATTCCTCCGTCTCCACTGCATCTGCTCTCAGATGAGGCTTTTCATTCCAGGACGAAGGAGATGTCTTCCTTTTTTAAAGAAAGGGGGTTCCCTTCCTCCGCCATCAAATCTGCTCTCAAGTGCATCTCTCCCATTTCACACACATCTGCTCTCACCCCATCCTCCCGCCACCCCACTAGGGATAGGGTTCCCCTTGTCCTCACCTACCACCTCACCAGCCTCCGGGTCCAACATATAATTCTCTGTAACTTCCGCCACCTCCAACGAGATCCTACCACCAAGCACATCTTTCCCTTCCCCCCTTCTGCTTTCCACAGGGATCGCTCCCTACGCGACTCCCTTGTCCATTCATCCCCCCATCTCTTCCCACCGATCTCCCTCCTGGCATTTATGCTTGTAAGTGGAGCAAGTGCTACATCTGCCCTTACACTTCCTCCCTCACCACCATTCAGGGCCCCAGACAGTCCTTCCAGGTGAGGCGACACTTCACCTGTGAGTCGGCTGGTGTGGTATACTGCGTCCGGTGCTCCTGGTGTGGCCTTTTATATATTGGTGAGACCCAACGCAGACTGGGAGACCGTTTCGCTGAACACCTACGCTCGGTCCGCCAGAGAAAGCAGAATCTCCCAGTGGCCACACATTTTAATTCCACGTTCCATTCCCATTCTGATATGTCTATCCATGGCCTCCTCTACTGTCAAGATGAAGCCACACTCAGGTTGGAGGAACAACGCCTTTTATTCCATCCAGGTAGCCTCCAACCTGATGGCATGAACATTGATTTCTCTAACTTCCGTTAATGCCCCCCTCCCCTTCTTACCCCATCCCTTATTTATTTATCTATTTATTATTTTCCCCCTTTTTTCTCTCTTTCTCTCTCTGTCCCTCTCACAATCACTCTTTGCCTGCTCTCCATCTCCCTCTGGTGATCCCCTCTCCCTTTCTTTCTCCCTAGGTCTCCCATTCCATGATCCTCCCCCTTCTCCAGCCTTGTATCCCTTTTGACAATCAACTTTCCAGCTCTTAGCTTCATCCCTCCCCCTCCTGTCTTCTCCTTTCATTGCGGATCTCTCCCTACCCCTCCTACTTTCAAATCTCTTGCTATCTCTTTTTTCCCTTGGTCCTGACGAAGGGTCTCGGCCAGAAATGTCGACTGTACTTCTTCCTATAGATGCTGCCTGGCCTGCTGCGTTCCACCTGCATTTTGTGTGTGTTGTTTGATTGTTTATTGTTAATTTTCACACTGTAAATCTCAAGGCTACACAGTTGTGTGTCAGTCTCATCATTTCGTCAACAGCATGCAGAGTTGTTTTGGCAACTGCAAAGTGACTTTTTAGCATTTTCTCTTCTCTGTGCAGTCCGCTTAGTTTTTGTCTGCCTGATATGCTCTTTGTATGTGTCCTACTTTGTTGCATTTTCTGAAAGTTTTGCCTTTAAATCTATTTTTGTTTGGCATGTGAGCCCCTGCCACAATGGTAACACAATTTATTTGACCAGGCCGGTTTCTGTTGAGATGCTGCAATTTTGTTCATGCTCAAATTCATTCCTGACTGCAGCTCAGTTGCACATCTGTCTGTGGTTTCCATTGATACAGCTATTTCCATTGCTCTTATAAGTGTAAGCTGTGCTTCAGTAGGAGTCGTTTTTGAATGCTTTCTTTTAAGGTCCCACAAACTAAACAATCTCACATAGCATCATTAAGCCCATTACCAAACTGGCAAAGCTCAGACATACGCTGAAATGGACTTCCCTTTTTGATTCCATTTGTGAAACTTAAAGCATTCTGCATGCACCAGTGGCTTTGATTCCAAATGTTCCTGCATTACTTTTACAATAGCAACAAAGCTTACATCTGATGGCTTGGTTGGAGGAGCCAAACTTTGGGAAAACCCTAACCCTTTGGGGAAAAACTGTATGCCTTTTAACCCAGTGCTCTTAACAAATTGACACTTGCTTCTTATTGGCCATTTCATTTACTTCAAAATATCATTCCAATAGCTCAGTATATATGAGCCAATTACCTGGGTTATGTTGTCAAACTCATCAATCTTTCCAATGCAGCCAGCCATTTCTGCTCTTTTTTGTTATTATCACTCAGTACTCATTTTGAATGAATTCTTCCATTTACAGCCTTTTTTAAAAGCTCAACGTCTCTGCACATTCTGGGCTGTTTCTTTTAAATTTGACCATTTTTTTTTTCATTTGATCATCTCACTCCTGTCAGTAGCCATCTTGGGTACATTTTAAAAACAGCTTGTTGCCAATGTTATGTTTTGAAACTTCAAAACTTTCAGTGAATTCAAACGAAGACATGGGAGCCCAAGATGTGGGTATAACTTCATCTGTTTTACACAAAGAGCCGGATATCACATGGTACATTGAAACTTTTTGAATGTTGAAAGGCCTAGACAGAGTAGATGTGGAAAGGATGTTTCCCATGGTGGGAGAGTCTAGGACAAGAGGGCACAGCCTCAGGAAGGATAGAGGAGTGCCCTTTCAAAACAGAGATGTGGAGACATTTCTTTAGCCAGAGGGTGGTGAATTTGTGGAATTTGCTGCCATGTGCAGCTGTGGAGGCCAGGTCATTGGGTGTATTTAAGGCAGAGATTGGTAGTTTTTGATTGGACATGGCATCAAAGGTTACGGGGAGAAGACTGGAAACTGGGGTTGAAGAGGAGAAGAAGAAAGGATCAGCCATGATTGAATGACTGAGCAGACTCAATGGGCCAGATGGCCTAATTCTGCTCCTATATCTTATTGTCTTATGGTAGCATGATGGCAAATGCAATTAACATATTTTTACATATAACCTGTAATTATTTAAACAAACAAGAACACTTAATCAAGTATATATACAAGATTAGTCAAATATTATTGAAATATTAAATACACAACCCAATAGCTAAAGAAATTCCTCCTCATCACTGTTTTACAGAAGTCCTTGTATTCTGAGACTGTGCCCTCTGGCCCTAGACTCCCCACTATTCTCTCCACATTCTCTTCACGTCCACTCTACATAGTCCTTTCAATATTCGATCTGGGATCAATCCTGACCTCTGCTGGGATCTGTGTGGATTTTACACATTCTCTTTCCTGCTTTTCCCAACGTTCTAAAACCATGCACTTTGATTGCAGCTATGTCAGTAGGCATTAGGAGAATCGATGTGCTAATGAGATATAATTGTTCACAGGGAAGTCAGTATTGGTATTGATTGATTACTTTCAAGTTCAAGTTTATTGTCATTCAACCAAACACATGTATACTGCCAGACGAAGCAATGTTCTTCCAGACCAAGGTGCACAACACAGTACATATAACTCTCAAGCACAGCACAGAAAGTTAATAAATTAACTAACATTAAGGTGCATATACAATGCAAGTTAAAAAGTTAACAGTTGAACACTTCATATGTGATAAGACCTGGGTCCTGGCAGAGAGTTCTGAAGTCTTGCGGCCAGGGGAAGACGCTATTTCCCACTCTAATGGTTCTTGTCCTAATGCTACGGTACCTCCTATCTGATGGTGGGGGGAAGGGATAGGAGAGATCATTGACAATGCTAAGGGCCCTGCGTACGCAGCGCTCATGATCAATACACCTAATGAATGGAAGAGAATCCTTGATGATCCTTTCAGCAGTTTTTACAATCCTTTGTTGCATATTGCAGTGACATGCCTTGCAATTCCTGTATCAGGTTGGACAGGATACTCACAATGGTGCTCTTGAAAAAATTGGTTATAATACAGGGCTGGTGGGGGGTGAATGGAATCTTCACTTGCCTCAATCTCCTCAGTAAGTGGCGATGCTGTTGCTGCTTCTGAAAGTCCAAATATACAACTTCCACTACATTCCCTTTGTCGATCCTCCTTGTAATCTCCACAAATAATTCCTACAGGTTCCTACAGTGCAAATGAGTAAAAGATTACAAGATGTTAAAAGCACAACGAGTGTAAGGGCAGTTTATTTGAATGCCCATAGTATCCAAAACAAGATTAGTGAACTTGTGGCACAAATCAGTACAAAGAGGTATGAATTAGTGGCAATTACAGAGATGTGGCACAAGGTGCAGAGGATTAGGAATTAAATATCCAAGGATATCAAGTAATACAGAAGGATAGGTAGGAAGGTAAGGGAGGTGGGATAGCGTTCTTATTTAAAGATGAGATCAGAGTGATAGTGAGAGATGATATAAGATCTAAGGAGCAGAATGTTGAATCCATCTGGGTAGAGATTAGGGGAAAAATCACTGGTGGGAGTTGTCTATCAGCCACTGAATAATAACACTACAGTGGCACAGGCAATAAACAGAGAAATATCTGAGGCATGTGAGAATGGAACAGCAGTTATCATGGGGGACTTTAACTTGCACATAGATCGGGTGAATCAAGTTGGTCCAGACAGTCTTGAGCAGGACTTCATAGAATGCATCCATGATGGCTTTCTTGAACAGCATGTTACTGAACCTACAAGGGAACGTGCTATCTTAGATCTGGTCCTGTCCAATGAGACAGGTAAAATTAGTGATCTTGTAGTCAGGGATCCTCTTGGAAAGAGTGATCACAGTATGATTGAATTTTTCATACAATTGGAGGATGCAATAGTTCAATCTAAAACCAGTGTATTGTGCCTAAACAATGGAGACTACAAATGGGATGAGGATGAGGGAGGAATTTGTTAGTGTAGACAGGGAACACAGGCTATATGGTGGGACAGTTGAGGAACAATGGAAGACTTTCAAAGAGATTTTTCACAGTGCTGAACAAAATTATATTCTAGTTAAAAGCAAGTACAGTAAGGATGGAGAGAGCCATCCTTGGATAACTGAGGAAATAAGACAATAGACAATAGGTGCAGAAGTAGACCATTCGGCCCTTCAAGCCTGCACCGCCATTCTGAGATCATGGCTGATCATCTACTATCAATATCCGGTTCCTGCCTTGTCCCCATATCCCTTGATTCCCCTATCCATAAGATACCTATCTAGCTCCTTCTTGAAAGCATCCAGAGAATTGGCCTCCACTGCCTTCTGAGGCAATGCATTCCAGACCCCCACAACTCTCTGGGAGCAGAAGTTTTTCCTTAACTCTGTCCTAAATGACCTACCCATTACTCTCAAACCATGCCCTCTGGTACTGGACTCTCCCAGCATCTGGAACATATTTCCTGCCTCTATCTTGTCCAATCCCTTAATAATCTTATATGTTGCAACCAGATCCCCTCTCAATCTCCTTAATTCCAGCGTGTACAAGCCCAGTCTCTCGAACCTCTCTGCGTAAGACAGTCCGGACATCCCAGGAATTAACCTCGTGAATCTATGCTGCACTTCCTCTATAGCCAGGATGTCCTTCCTTAACCCTGGAGACCAAAACTGTACACAATACTCCAGGTGTGGTCTCACCAGGGCCCTGTACAAATGCAAAAGGATTTTCTTGCTCTTGTACTCAATTCCCTTTATAATAAAGGCCAACATTCCATTAGCCTTCTTCACTGCCTGCTGCACTTGCTCATTCACCTTCAGTGACTGATGAACAAGGACTCCTAGATCTCTTTGTATTTCTCCCTTACCTAACTCTACACTTTTCAGATAATAATCTGCCTTCCTGTTCTTACTCCCAAAGTGGATAAAAGAAGGCATCAAACTAAAAGCTCGTGCATAGAAAGTCGCCAAGAGTAGTGGGATTCAGAAGAAGATTGAGAAAACTTTAAAAAGCAACAAAGTACCACTAAGCAAGCAATAAAGAAAAGAAAACTAGATTATGAAAATAAACTAGCACAAAATATGAAAACATATAGTAAAAGTTTTTAGAATTATATAAAGCAGAAAATGGTGGCTAAAGTGAATGTATGTCCCTTGGAGAATGAGAAGGGGGAGCTGATATTGGGTAATGAAGAAATGGCTGAAGCTTTGAATGACTGTTTCATGTCTAACATCTAACATACCAAAAAGAGATGTTATTGATGCGATGGGAGGAGAGGACCTGGATATAATAGCTATCACTAAAGACGCAGCGCTGAGCAAACTTGTGGGCTTAAAGATAGGTAAGTCCCCTGGTCCTGATGGAATGCATCCCAGGATACTGAAATAAATGGCAGAAGTTATAGTAGAAGCTTTGGTGATAATTTACCAAAATTCTCTGGACTCTAGACAGGTAACAGTGGATCGGGAAATAGCAAATGGCATGCCACTGTTCAAAAACAGTTTAGGCAAAAGGCAAGTAATGATAGGCCAGTTAGTTTAACATCTGTAGTTGGGAAAGTGCTTGAAGTTATCATTAAAGCATTAGATAGCAAGGCATCTGGAAAGAAGTGGATCCACCAGGCAGACGCAGCATGGATTCAGCAAAGGCAGGACCTGTTTGACAAACTAACTGGAGTTCTTTGAGGATAGAATTAGCGCAGTGGATAGAGGGGAACAGATAGACATTATTTACTTGGATTTCCAGAAGGCATTCGATAAGGTGCCACATAAAAGATTTATCCATAAGATAAGGCTACATTGAGTTGAGGGTGATGTATTAGCATGGATAGAGGATTGATTAACTAATAGAAAGCAGAGAGTTGGGATACATGGGTGTTACTCTGGTCAGCAATCAGTGGTGAGTGGTGTGTCGCAGGGGTCAGTGCTGGGCCTGCAACTGTTCACGATATACATTAGCGATCTGGAAGAGGGGGCCAAGTGTAGTGTATCTAATTTTGCTGATGACACTAAATTGAGTGGAAAAGCAAATTGTGCAGAGGTATGGAGAGTCTGCAGAGAGATATAGATAGGTTAAGTGAGCCGGCAAGGGTCTGGCAGATGGAGTACAATGTTGGTAAATGTGAGGTCATCCACCTTGGAAGGAAAAATGAAAGAGCAGATTATTATTTAAATGGTAAAAAATTACAGCATGCTGCTGTGCAGAGGGCAGTGCTTGTGCATGAATCACAAAAGGTTGGTTTGCAGGTGCATCAGGCTGTCAAGAAGGCAAATGGAATGTTGGCCATTGCTAAAGGGATTGAATTTAAGAGCAGGGAGGTTATGCTGCATCTGTACAGGGTACTGGTGGGGCCACATCTGGAGTACTGTGTGCAGTTCTGGTCTCCTTACTTGAAGAAGGATATACTGGTTTTGAAGGTGGTGCTGGAATTCAGAACAATGAGAGATCTTATAGAAACATGTAAAATTATGAAAGGAATAGATAAGATAGAGGCAGGAAAGTTGTTTCCACCATTAGGCGAGACTAGAATGAAGGGACATAGCCTCAAGATTCAGGGGAGTAGATTTAGGACAGAGATGAGGAGGAACTGCTTTTCCCAGAGTGGTGAATCTGTGGGATTCTCTGCCCAATGAAGCAGTGGAGGCTACCTCAGTAAGTATATTTAAGACAAGGTTGAATAGATTTTTGCATAGTAGGGGAATTAAGGGTTATGGGGAAAAAGGCAGGTAGGTGAAGATGAGTCCATGGGCTAGTCCTGCTCTCATTTCTTATGTTCTTAATTTTTTTATATATTTCTTATTGGTACTTATTGTTCTTTAAAAATATTATTATGTACTGCTCCCAGATCACATATGCCAGTGATACAAAACCCGATTCTGGGACATTGCTGGATTTCTTCAACCTTCTGAAGAAGTAGAAGTGTTGCTGTGCTCAGAATATGGTGTGTAGGATTGCTCTGAGAACTAGTATAGGCTCAATGGGCCCAATAGCCTCATGTTTGAAAGTAATGTGTGTTTCACAATCCCTGTGCTGAGTGGTGATGAGAGTATTATCTCTTATAATGAGTGTGGGTTGATTATACAGTCTGTAGGTGAGTTGTGGTTACGTACATTACCCCCTACACGGAATGGAGGATCGGTCACACAATGGTCTATTGAATTTAAATAAGACAACTTACCTCATACTGAAATTCTAGTGAGAATGGCGTGGCCCTGACCTGAGAGATTAGAACAAACCTGAATCTTCTCCAGGCAGGGACTCTGGCTCAGGTCTCAGGTGTCACCCTGTTGTGAAATAACAACCAGCTGGAAACTGCGATGGGACATGTGATCCATGTTCTGAGGGAGGATGCATTATGCAGTCTTTGTACTGAGAGAGGGTGAGTTATGTGGTCCATGTATCCATTGAGTATGGGCTACACAGACTCTGTACCATACAAGGATGGGTTACATGGTCTATGTGCCAAGGGAGGGTGAGGTACCTAGTCTGTGTACTGAGAGAGTCCCCTGTATTGAGTGGGGATCGGCTACACTGTCATCTGTACTGAGAGGGGATCGGCTACACAGTCACCTGTACTGAGTGGGGATTGGTTACACAGTCACCTGTACTGAGTGGGAATCAGCTACACAGTCACCTGTATTGAGTGGGGATTGACTACACTGTCACCTGTATTGAGTGGGGATTGACTACACTGTCACCTGTATTGAGTGGGGATCGGCTACACAGTCACCTGTACTGAGAGGGGATCGGCTACACTGTCACCTGTATTGAGTGGGGATCGGCTACACAGTCACCTGTACTGAGTGGGGATCGGCTACACAGTCACCTGTATTGAGTGGGGATTGGTTACACAGTCACCTGTATTGAGAGGGGATTGGCTACACTGTAACCTGTATTGAGTGGGGATCGGCTACACAGTCACCTGTACTGAGTGGGGATCGGCTACACAGTCACCTGTACTGAGTGGGGATTGGATACACTGTAACCTGTATTGAGTGGGGATCGGCTACACAGTCACCTGTATTGAGTGGGGATCGGCTACACAGTCACCTGTACTGAGAGGGGATCGGCTACACAGTCACCTGTACTGAGTGGGGATCGGCTACACAGTCACCTGTATTGAGTGGGGATTGGTTACACAGTCACCTGTACTGAGTGGGGATCGGCTACACAGTCACCTGTATTGAGTGGGGATCGGCTACACAGTCACCTGAATTGAGTGGGGATCGGCTACACAGTCACCTGTATTGAGTGGGGATCGGCTACACAGTCACCTGTATTGAGTGGGGATCGGCTACACAGTCACCTGTACTGAGAGGGGATCGGCTACACAGTCACCTGTACTGAGTGGGGATCGGCTACACAGTCACCTGTATTGAGTGGGGATTGGTTACACAGTCACCTGTACTGAGTGGGGATCGGCTACACAGTCACCTGTATTGAGTGGGGATCGGCTACACAGTCACCTGAATTGAGTGGGGATTGGTTACACAGTCACCTGTATTGAGTGGGGATCGGCTACACAGTCACCTGTATTGAGTGGGGATCGGCTACACAGTCACCTGTATTGAGTGTGGATCGGCTACACAGTCACCTGAATTGAGTGGGGATTGGTTACACAGTCACCTGTATTGAGTGGGGATTGGTTACACAGTCACCTGTATTGAGTGTGGATCGGCTACACAGTCACCTGTATTGAGTGGGGATCGGCTACACAGTCACCTGAATTGAGTGGGGATCGGCTACACAGTCACCTGTACTGAGTGGGGATTGGTTAGACAGTGGGACTGCAGGGATTGTTTACATTGTCCCCTGTACTGAGTGTGGATTGATTACTGAATACGGATTAGCTCTGTGCACAGCTTCTTACCAATTCACCTGTTGATTTTAAACGAAACAACTACTGAGAGTGGCCCCGCCTCGTCCTCCGTGATTAGCGCCATGAAGCACTCAACAGGCAGGAACTCTGAAACTACACCTTGCGCAGGTGCTTGCCTGACGTCGAAAAACAGGTTAGTTTCGCTTCCGGGATTAGTGCAATAAATTTTCCTGAGTTACGGCGGAGAGCGGTCTTGTGGATACTGGTGAGTGGACGCAATTTCAAACTGGAAACGGTGGGTGAGAGAGTGAGACAGTATGGAATGTTCTGAGGGGAGGCGGGCGTCTGCAGGAAGTGGCAGAAATGAAGTCCTTTAATTGGGAAGAACGTTTCGAACTTCAGCGAATTTACAGGCAGATCACACCAGTGATGGAGAGATAAAGGCGGGGAGCAATTTGTTCTCGGAGAGCTGGGAATTGAAAGTTGGCTTAAGATTTTCCCGGTTAACCCGAGAACAGGAACCGGCGCGGGTCACTGAAACAAAGAGACTGGCGATTTACCGATTTATTCTGTTGCCTAGTTACTAATAGGGCACTTTTGAATGTGCTGTTTAACTCTGCATTGCTGCATCTAGATTAGAAAAACGTCAAAAAAAAACTGAGGGTGGACACATTGACAAACTCAAATGCTAGGAACCCTCAGCAGGTCAGTTTTAGTGAGGGTTCAGAGATTTATTAGGATGCCTGGATTAGAGAGATGTATTGACAGGTTGAGTAAGCTAGGGCTGTTCTTTTAGGACTGAAGGAGATTGGGAGATAACTCAATAAATGTTTACAAGATGATAAGAGGCATAGATCAAGTGAGTAATCAGACCTTTTTCCCCAGGATGGCAATGGCTTATAGGAGGGGGCATAACTTTGAGATTGATTAGAGAAAGTATAGGGGAGATGTCAGAGATTGTTTTACACAGTCGTTGGTGCTTAGAACTCTCTGCCAGCGGTGGTGGCAGAGGCAGACACATCAGAGACATTTGAATCTCTTACTCGGGTACATGGATGAAGGAAAAGTGGAGGGGAGGAGTTAGGTTGATCTTTGAGTAGGTTAAAGGAGGGGTGCAGCATTGTGGGCTGAGGAGCCTGTGCTCTGCTTCGTCAGGCAGTGGCTCTTGGTTTAGCGCATGACCTTTCACAGAACTGAGTATTCACTTTCTGCAGCGATGCAGTGCAGGCTCTGAATGTGGGAAAATGTGTATCTTATAGGCCAGCTGAGTGGCAGTGGCTGCTGTGTAAATGTGTCCAGATGAAGCTCTCAGTCAAAGCATCAACTATACCCCTCTACTGCTTGACTGTTGAATTCCTCCTGAAGCTATAAGATAACGTGTAAACCATTTCACTTAATTTTTTGATGGTATTGTTTGCCAGATCTGGTCTCTGAATCCAGACCCATCTCTCAAGTATTTTGACATGTCAATCTGATTTATAGAACAAAGAACAGTACAGACCCTTTGGCCTGCAATGTTGTGCCAACCCTTTCACCTACTCCAAGATCAAGCAAACCCTTCTGTCACACATAGCCTTCCATTTTTAATTCATCCATGTGTCTAAGAGTCTCTTACCATGGGGTGGCATGGCACAATGGCACAATGCCTTACAGTGCCAGTGAGTGACATGGGTTCAATTCCCGTTGCTGCCTGTAAGGAGTTTGTACGTTCTCCCCGTGACTGCATGGGTTTCTTCTGGGTGCTGTGGTTTCCTCCCACAGTCCAAAGACGTACTGGTTGGTACGTTAATTGGTTATTGTAAATTGTCCCAAGTTTAAGCTGGGATTAAAATTGGGGGGTTGCTGAGTGGTGAGGCTCATTGGGCTGGAAGGGGAGTTCCATGCTGCATGTCATTGAATAAATAAGTAAATATCCCTAATGTAACTGCTTATACCACCACCACTTGTAGGATGTTCCCCACACTCCCCACTTTCTGTCTTTTTTTAAAATAAACTTACCTCTGACATTCCCCCCTATACTTTCCTCCAATCATCTTAAAATTATGTCTCTTTGTATGACCCATTTCTGCCCTGGGGTAGAGTCTCTGGCTGTCCACTTGATCTATATCCTCTCATAGTCGTGTACGTGTATATCAACAGCACAAGATGCTGCACATCTCTCTTCTCATCCATAAACCAACCTACTGTCTGTTAGCACATGTCTGCTTGCTGATTCTTCTTCTTCCTGTGAAACAATTGCATTAGCCAGACAAGTTGTGATCTAGTGAATTGTTAACTCGGTTTCTCTCTCTATAGACACTGTCCGATCTGCTCATGTTCCTGCCATTTTCTGTTCTCGGTTTCGGATTTCTGGCAATCAGTTACTCTCAGTTTCAATACTGGGATGTCTAAGTACAAAGATGACAGGGGTGTGGAAGAGATGTTCAGCAGTCAATACTGGGATGTCTAAGTACAAAGATGACGGGGGTGGAAGAGATGTTCAGCAGTCAATACTGGGATGTCTAAGTACAAAGATGACGGGTGTGGAAGAGATGTTCAGCAGTCAATACTGGGATGTCTAAGTACAAAGATGACAGGGGTGTGGAAGAGATGTTCAGCAGTCAATACTGGGATGTCTAAGTACAAAGATGACGGGTGTGGAAGAGATGTTCAGCAGTCAATACTGGGATGTCTAAGTACAAAGATGACGGGTGTGGAAGAGATGTTCAGCAGTCAATACTGGGATGTCTAAGTACAAAGATGACAGGGGTGTGGAAGAGATGTTCAGCAGTCAATACTGGGATGTCTAAGTACAAAGATGACGGGTGTGGAAGAGATGTTCAGCAGTCAATACTGGGATGTCTAAGTACAAAGATGACGGGTGTGGAAGAGATGTTCAGCAGTCAATACTGGGATGTCTAAGTACAAAGATGACGGGTGTGGAAGAGATGTTCAGCAGTCAATACTGGGATGTCTAAGTACAAAGATGACAGGGGTGTGGAAGAGATGTTCAGCAGTCAATACTGGGATGTCTAAGTACAAAGATGACAGGGGTGTGGAAGAGATGTTCAGCAGTCAATACTGGGATGTCTAAGTACAAAGATGACGGGTGTGGAAGAGATGTTCAGCAGTCAATACTGGGATGTCTAAGTACAAAGATGACGGGTGTGGAAGAGATGTTCAGCAGTCAATACTGGGATGTCTAAGTACAAAGATGACAGGGGTGTGGAAGAGATGTTCAGCAGTCAATACTGGGATGTCTAAGTACAAAGATGACGGGTGTGGAAGAGATGTTCAGCAGTCAATACTGGGATGTCTAAGTACAAAGATGACAGGGGTGTGGAAGAGATGTTCAGCAGTCAATACTGGGATGTCTAAGTACAAAGATGACAGGGGTGTGGAAGAGATGTTCAGCAGTCAATACTGGGATGTCTAAGTACAAAGATGACAGGGGTGTGGAAGAGATGTTCAGCAGTCAATACTGGGATGTCTAAGTACAAAGATGACGGGTGTGGAAGAGATGTTCAGCAGTCAATACTGGGATGTCTAAGTACAAAGATGACGGGTGTGGAAGAGATATTTCAGCAGCAGCTGAACTGTGATTCAAATTCAAGTTTATTATCATCTGACTCTTTTGTTAATCAAACAAAACAATGTTCCTCTGGACCACAGTGCACTCCCTAAACATGTATGATGCACAGCACATAAAACAAAATACTACCACAAATAAGTTAATAAAATAATAAAACATAGTTCAAAATACATGGAGTGCACAGCAAGAGTAAACAGTAAACATTCTGTGTCTTAGTGATGAGACTTCGTTGGTAGCAGGGTATTCATCAGTCTCACAACCTGAGGGAAGAATCTGTTATGAGAGCCGGGTTACTACAGAGCTAGAAATGACCATCCTCCAACAGGACCACAGTCTGGGGGTAGGAAGCTTGCATGCCTCAATGACCCAGAGGGCTATGTTGGCTGGAGTCAGGGCTTTTATACTTTGGCTTTTGATTGGGTCACTCATACCACGCAGGTCAAAGGGCACAGACCAGACTAAGACTGGTCCACTGGTCCTCCAGGTTTGAGAGTTCATTGTGGGGCTAACAACCCTGACTGGGAAAACAAAATTGTTACAGAAACAGCAATGAAGAATTCTTCTACATCTGAGTGCAAAATCTCTAACACACCCCGTCATCTTTGTGTGGGACTTGTAAGACTGACAGTAGTGAAAAGCGAGAGAAAACTACTAACACAATGAGGGAAGGTCTGAACACTAACAGAGATGGAGGACCTTCATTGCTGCCCTAAACGCCAGCAGCATAATGGGCAGTAAGTAAGAAATGACCATGATCAAACTATGGCCACCAATGACTGGCAGGTAACCAAGGTGGTCAAGGTAAATACACAGTCATGTTAGAGAGGAGGAGGTTTTGGGTCTGAAGTACTCCAGTCCTGTCACTCTGTTTCTCTGAGAGTGACAAAGAGTGGCCCTAGTTCTGCCCACACACATTGGAGTGGAAATATGATTGCAGTACAGCCATGGCTCTGTTCACAGATTCTTCCTCACTCTGCAGTACTTCAAAGTTAAAGTCAGTGTCTGGTTTCTATCATATTAGTATATCCAGGAATGAGAGACAACCAAATGGCATCTATCAGAAACCCACTCACATGAACATACTTCAGCAATAACAGCCACCATCCTGCCTCCCAACATAAAGCGGTTCTCTCTACTTTGAATAACTGTGTGAAAACTGTTTGGACCGGAGTCTCCACAAAGAAACAAGACAATTATACACAAAGTTCCTACAGAATTGCTACAAGGAGAAGGAAACCAATCAGGCTCTTAAAAGGGTTGACAGAAAAACCGGGAAACCTAACAACAAGGAGGAACCTGTTGCGACCGCCGGTCTTCCCAGTATTTCCACATTTCATGTAGGATTGCCAGGATCCTGAAGAAATACTGGATTAATACCATCCACAAACCCATAAGAAAGCTCAGATCAGAGCTTATGTGGATCAAAGATGACCTGGGACTCAGGTCGGCTGAATGCGGAGTGGTGTATATCAGCCAGACGGGATGCACGGTGGAAACCTGCATCAAGGAGCACAGGAAGTGTATCCGTTTGGGTTACCCAGAGAAATTGGCGGTAGGAGAACTTCGCATTTGGAATGACGATAGGACTGAATTCAGCACAGACCTACTGTGCCACGCCAATAGCTTATGGAGCCACCTGGCATTGTAATAAAACTAAAGGAAAAGAATTTTAACAAAGACAAAGGTCCTGTTCAAAGTAACAACTGGAATTCGAGGGACAGACAACAGGGGTATATATACCCCTGAACTAGACATACCTGGGCATCATCCTTGATGAAGATGGCAATTTGTCATCAAAGCATCAGGTAAAATCGATGCCTGCACCCGCTGGAAGTCCGAGAAGAATTTGTTCATTTGATGGAAATAGTTTTTTTTAAAAAAGACGAAATACCATTTAGCTGAGTAACAAATTATTTATTTAAATGAAATATGGAGTAATATAAAACCTACCAATACTACGACAGTACTATAAAACCGTATTAGCTATCAAACAAGGAATCATCCAGTGTACGCTGCCCTGTCTTTTGATTGACTGTAAAAGAACACAATCAGCGCAGATGCCTGATGCAGATAATGCTGTGCCTTCATACCACGCTATTGAAGATTGTGTCCCCCAGATCTTAATTGTAACATTCAAGATGATTGTCAATACCTTCAAATTTTTCATAATTCCCAAGTTGTTGAAGTAGTGAAATTATTTCATTTTCACACATGGCCATTTCTGGTATTCTCCAAGCCTGAACACTTGAAACCACAGAGCAAAACAGTTCCGAATTGTCTTACTGCTTATTTCTCACCAATTATTGGTAACAAAAATCACTGCTTTTTGAACATAAACACATGCATGTGGCACTACTTAAGAACCATTCGCTCTAAGCCCACTATAATGTCTGACAATCACATGACTAATGCTCGATAGACAGGCAGCCTCCTGTCGCAATTAACCATATAACATATAACAATTACAGCACGGAAACAGGCCATCTCGGCCCTTCTAGTCTGTGCCGAATGCTTACTCTCACTTAGTCCCACCTACCTGCACTCAGCCCATAACCCTCCATTCCTTTCCTGTCCATATACCTATCCAATTTTTTTTAAATGACAAAATCAAACCTGCCTCTACCATTTCTATTGGAAGCTCGTTCCACACAGCTACCACTCTCTGAGTAAAGAAGTTCCCCCTCATGTTACCCCTAAACTTTTGTCCCCTAGCTCTCAACTCATGTCCTCTTGTTTGAATCTCCCCTACTCTCAATGGAAAAAGCCCATCCACGTCAACTCTATCTATCCCCTTCATAATTTTAAATACCTCTATCAAGTCCCTCCTCAACCTTCTATGCTCCAAAGAAGTTTCTCAAATAAACAAAGGGAATCCCAGTTATTTTCTCAATTAGTTTTTGTTCTTCAAGAGTTGGCCCAAATAAGGAGATGCCTCGGTTAAATGATGGCCCAATTATCCAGAATCCACTGTTCTACCTTGAGATTCATATTCTTGCAGTCATTTACAGGAAAATAAAGAAATACAATAGAATTTCCAAAAACATTCTACATATTCAAAGGCTGCCACACAAACAATGTACAAAAGGCCACAAGTTGTGAAGACAAAAAATAAATAATACTGAGAACATGAGTTGTAGAAACCTTGAAAATGAGTCTATAGGCTCTGGAATCAGTTTAGTGTTGTGGTGAGTGAAGTTATCCATGCTGGTCAGGAGCCTGATAATTGAAGGGGTAATAACTGTTCCTGAACCTAAGGCTCCTTCACCTCCTACCCAGTGGTAATAGAGAGAAGAGAGCATGGGGGTCCACAGTGACGGATACTGCATTCTTGTGATAGTGCTCCATATAAGTGTGCTCGGTGGTGGGGAGGGATTTTCCAGTCATGGACTGGGCACTGTTTATTATTTTTTTTGCAGATTTTTCCATTCCTGGGCTTGGTGTCTCCATCCCAGGACATGATACTCTCCACAGTGCATTCATAGATGTTTGTCAGGGTTCTATAAATCCTTTGGAAGTAAACAGCAACATACAAATGCAGATTCTTCTTTAGTTCCTCAGAGCACCGCCACCTGACCTGATGAGGGAACCACAGCATCTCATTCTAACCACTCCACGTCCGCTCCGGTCAGAGTGACCCACGGGGTGGCCTTGAGAAGCTGCCTGTTGCAATTATTCCGACACCCTTCTTGTCTCTCAGGAACTGTGGGGTGCTGCACTTTAGGGTGGGCGAGGTTCTGAGTTCAGAATGAGCAGACTTCGGCAGCTTGGACTACTGCTCTGGAAAAACTACGTATTACAAGTAAGTGAATTTTGTCGGTATTGGTGGGAGGGGTGTATGTGCGACTGTGATCACAGCACTACTGTGCCACGTGGACACGTGTGATGCTTCTTTCTAGGATGCCCACTTGCCCACTAGACTTACATACAATCTAACCCACAATACCTCCTCACTAGTCAGGAAGCTACAGCAGCAACTACACTTCCAGTGGAGATTGAGGTGTACAAGGTCTTCCCCTCCCCCATTCTAACAACTTTCGCCAGGAGTGTCCTGTCCAGCTGCATCATCGTGTGGTAGAGAAGCTGTAAGGCATCCGACTACAAGACCCTGCAGATCACTGGGTCTCACTCCCTCATTTGTGACATTTCCCAGGAGCAGAGAGGAGGGGCCTGAGGATCCCCAGCACCCAGCCCACAATCTCTTTGACCCACTACAGTCAGGAAGGAGGTTCAGGGACATCAGGATTAGGACTGCCAGAAAATGAGGCTAAAGAATACCCTATCACCACCAAGGTCTCATCACTAGGACACCAAGCTGTTTGCTGCTTATCAGTGATATGGACTACATGCTTTTTGAATTATATTTTATTAACCGTAGTTATGGTAACATTTTGTTTGACGTGCTGTGTGTGATTTATGTTTTGTGGGTGCACTGTGGTCCGGAGGAACGTTGTTTGGTTGTACAATCAGGTTGTTACAGCCGAGGGGGTGGTAATGGGGTCAGCTCTCACTACCTGTTAAATGCTCCCGATGGCATGCGTCTCAAACAGCCTCTGACTACCAAGTCCAGCTCCTGGCCTTCACGTGTGGCTTAGCTACTAAGCCCAGTGAAACCAGTTCTATAACAGGAGAAGGGGCAAAGGCTGATTATTGACGCCTTAAAGCCAGTCACTTCAGGCAGATGGGGCTCATCACCTGAGGTTGACAGCTCAATGAGAAGAAGGAAAACTGATCTCAAACCTCTGCTGCCTTGCAGCTGTACCACTCATGAGGAAACTTTGGGATTAAACCCTGAGGGAAAAATCTGGAGCTGGAGTCCCTAAGGCTTCAGCATTGAGTTCAATGCTGACTGGCAACTCCTCCAGATCTGATGGTACCAAACTGTATCGATCTCTGCTATTTCTTTGGATTCATCAGAAGCGTGGAGAGGGGAGCCTGCTACATGGGCAACAGCTTGCTCTCCATATCGTACTGCCCAGTCTTGTGTAATAGAGAGGTAGGATGCAATACCCATGGTCAACTCTGACCAACAGAGGCCCTCACCTTCACACTCAGAAGACAATGATCTTGAAACATTTCCATTCTTAGTCCCTGCTCTCATCCTCCTCTCCTCAGCTGAGCTCGAGCTCCCACAGGGACCAGCTATGTTCCCTATTCATCTCCTGGAGAGATCGCTCCACTGGTGTACATGTGTACCCCATCTCCAGGAATTTGTGATCCCAATACTCACCAGAAGGACGGAAAAAGGAGAAGATTTGTGGGAAAGATGATGCTGAACTGTGATGTCCATCAAGATTGTGTCTCAGACTTTGTTGTCCTTTTATGTTCATTGCAATGGTTTTAGAATGGGGACCATTACAACACACTACAGGCCTTTTGACCCATGATGTTGTTCCAGCATTATAACTTGTTCTAAGGTCAATCTAACCCTTCCCTCCTACATAGTCACCCATTTTTCTTTCATCTATATGCCTATCTAAGAGTCTGTTAAATATCCTTAAAGCATCTGTCTCAACCACCACCCCTGGCAGGGTATTCCACACACCTGCCATCTCTGTGTATGAAAAAAGAGCAGTGCAGGGAGTTAGGGGTCGGGTTAGGGATTAGTGACAGATGAGATAGGGCTGGAGGTCAGATTAGGGATTCGTTACAGAGATGAAGGGAATTGGGGGTCGGGTTAGGGTTTAGTGACAGAGATGAGGGGTGTTGGGGGTCAGATTACAGTTTAGTGACAGAGTTGAGGGGTGTTGGGGGTCAGATTAGGGTTTAGTGACAGAGATGAAGGAAATTGGGGGTTGGGTTAGGGTTTAGTGACAGAGATGAGGGGTGTTGGGGGTCAGATTAGGGTTTAGAGATGAGGGGATTTGGGGGTCAGATTAGGGACAGAGATGAAGGGAGTTGGGGGTTGGTTAAGGGTTCAATGACAGAGATGAGGGGTGTTGGGGGTCAGGTTAGGGTTTAGTGACAGATGAGGCGTGTTGGGGGTCAGATTAGGGTTTAGTGACAGATGAGGGGTGTTGGGGGTCAGATTAGGAATTAGTGAATGATAAATAGAGTTAGGGGTCAGGTTAGGGCTTAGTGACAGATGAGGTGGGGTTGAGGGTCAGATTAGGGATTAGTGACAGAGATGAAGGGAGTTGGGGTTGGGTTAGGGATTAGTGACAGAGATGAGGGGCGGTGGAGGCCAGATTAGGGATTAGTGACTGAGATTAGGGGTGATGGGGTCAGATTAGGGATTAGGGACAGAGATGAAGGGAGTTGGGGGTTGGTTGAGGGTTCAATGACAGATGAGGGATGTTGGTTAGATTAGGGATTAGTGATGAAGATGAGGGGTGTTGGGGGTCATGTTAGGGTTTAGTTACAGAGATGAAGGGAGTTGAGAGTTGGTTGAGGGTTCAATGACAGAGATGAGGGGGGTTGGGGGTCAGATTAGGGATTAGTGACAGAAATGAAGGGGGTTGGGGGTCAGATTAGGGATTAGTGACAGAAATGAGGGGGGTTGGGGGTCAGATTAGGGATTAGTGACAGAAATGAAGGGGGTTGGGGGTCAGATTAGGGATTAGTGACAGAAATGAGGGGGGTTGGGGGTCAGATTAGGGAAAGCAATGAGAGTGAGTTTGGTTTTGGGGGCAGTAAGTAAAAAATTAGGGGCAGGAAACTGAGTGCTAGTTGGAGCGTGATTGTGAGAGTTGTTAATGGAAATGACACATTGACCGCGTGTTTCAATATTCAATTTTATTGTCATTCTACCATACACATGTATGCTGCCAAACGAAACATCATTCCTCTTGACCAAGGTGCACAACACACTCACTACGTATAACTAACACACATAACACATAAAGTAATATTACCACAAATAAATAACTAAAAAGTTGCATTTATGACACAAGTGAAAAAGTAGACGAACTAACACTACTGGCATGTCATTCGTGAAAATGTGTTAAATAATTTAAAATCTGGATGCAGTTCTTCAGTGTGTGACTCTCCCTCCAGCAGTGAGCAGGCCACACTGGGACGTTTGACGTCAGTGCTGGTCTCTGCTGAAGCTGGTGAATTGGATTTTCTGTGCTTCAGTGATGATTGCTTTTAATGATGTTTCTTTTCTTTCAATACAGAAACGGCAAGTGTTGGTCACCATTACTGAAATAAGCCTGCCGCTTTTATTCACTACAATCCTTATCGTTCTAAGACAACACGTCGTGTCCATCCGGTATCCCAATGCAACAGTATATCCCCCCTTTAACATTAACGACATCCCGTACTTCCCACAACATCCTTTTGCCCAGTGGTATGTGGTTTACATTCCTTCCAATGTGACGGCAGTAGAGACAATTGCCATGACAGTGAAAGACAGTCTGCACAGGGTGGTTGAAGGTGAGTTCCTCATGGTCCCTGCACCAGGGCTGCTCTCCCTTCTGTCTATTCAAATCATAGCTTAGTATTATCAAGTGTTGGGAGTGAGGGGGGAGGGGGATCAGAGCCAAATTGTAGCAATAATAACACATGCTGTAGCAGTCTACAATTTCCATTATTGCTGGCTACGATTTCCATTTGACCAGTTCACATTTAGCTGTAAAACAGTGTCTGATGGGCTGACGGGCAGTATCAAGCAGTCTGCAATATCTGTAATGATATCAGCAAGGTACAGTATCTATTAAAGCAGTCCAGGGAGGAATGTGTATGTCTAAAGGAACTGAGGGACAACACCTCAGAGTCAGAGAACTGACTCTGTTGTGTACAGTTCTAGTCACCGAATTATAGGAAAGATGTCAACAAAATAGAGAGAGTACAGAGAAGATTTACCAGAATGTTACCTGGGTTTCAGCACCTAAGTTACAGGAAAAGGTTGAACAAGTTAGGTTTTTATTCTTTGGAGTGTAGAAGGTTGAGGGGGAACTTGATAGAGGTATTTAAAATTATGAGGGGGATAGATAGAGTTGACGTGGATAGGCTTTTTAATTTGAGAATAGGGGAGATTCAAACAAGAGGACATGAGTTGAGAGCTAGGGGACAAAAGTTTAATGGTAACACGAGGGGGAATTTCTTTACTCAGAGAGTGGTAGCTGTGTGGAACGAGCTTCCAGTAGAAGTGGTAGAGGCAGGTTCGGTATTGTCATTTAAAGTAAAATTGGATAGCTATATGGTCAGGAAAGGAATGGAGGGTTATGGGCTGAGTGCGGGTCAGTGGGACTAGGTGAAAGTAAGCGTTCGGCATGGACTAGAAGGGCCGAGATGGTCTGTTTCCATGCTGTAATTGTTATATGGTTATATGGTTATTTTTGGCCCATCTAGTCCTTGCTAAAACATTAATTGGCCTAGTCCCATCAACCATATCCCTCCATGTCCCGATCCAAACTTCTCTCAAGTTGAAATCGAAATCGCACCCACCACTTGCGCTGGCAGCTTATTTCACACTTTCACCACCATCTGAGTGAAAAATATCCCCTTCATGTTCCTCTTAAACTCTTCACCTTTCACCCTTAATCCACAACTTCTTGTTGTTATTTTCACCCAACTTTATTCGGTCTGGGTGGTTTCCAAACCAATGGCAATGGTATGAGCATTGATTTCTCCAACTTCCAGTAATTTCTCCCACCACCAACCCCCCAGCATTTTTTTCATTTCCCTTTCTGGTTCCCCCCGCCGAACAACAACTGCCCATTTTCCCCTCTGGTTCTCCTCCTCTTTTCCTTTCCCCCATGATCCACTCTGCTCTCCTACCAGATTCCTCCATCTTCAACTATCACCTCCAGCTCCTCACTTCATCCCCCCTGCTACCCTCCCATTCACCAATCTTACCTATCACCGACCAGCTTGTACTCCTCCCCCTCCCTTCCATACCTTCTTATTCTGGTGTCTTTCCTTCTTAGTCCTGACAAAGTCTCGGCTTAAAACATCGAAAGACTGTTTATTCTTCTCCATAGATGCTGCTTGACATCTGAGTTTCTCCAGTGTTTTGTGCTTGTTATTCTATAATAGACTTCTCTATGATAATGCATGATCTATTGAACATTTTGAGCAACTCCAAAAACTACTGGTGGAACTCCGTGGGTCAGGCAGCGTCTGTGTGTGGAGTTGGGACGGGAATGGACAGTCAATATTTTGCGTTGAGACCCTTCTTCAGGACCAGAAAGAAACTGGTAAAAATCTTGTATAAAAAAGATGGGAGGAAGAAGTGGAGCATAGGAGGATGGGCAGTCATGTCAATATGGGAATGGGAAGAAAAGATTCAAATGGTTGGTCACTGGGATATCTTGGCTGGTATCTGCCTACTGCTGTAGACAAATTGGAAGAGAGGGCAAAAACGTGTGAGATGGAATACAGTGTTGGGAAATGTATGAATATGCATTTTAGTAAAATGAACAGTAGTGCAGACTATCATCTAAATGGGGAGAAGGTTCAAACATCAGAGGTACAGAGGGACTGCAGAGTCCTTGTGCAAGACTCGCAGAAGGTTAGTTTACAGGTTGAGTCTGGGGAAAAGAAGGCAAATGCAATGTTGGCGTTTATTTCAAGGGGAATAGAATATAAAAGCAAGGATGTAATGCTAAGGCTTTATCAGGCATTGGTCAGACCTCATTTAGAGTATTATGAACAGTTTTGGGTCCCTTATATAAGACAGGCTGTGCTGACATTGGAGAGGGTCCAGAGGAGGTTCACAATAATGATCCCAGGAATGAAAGGGTTAATGTATGGGGAGCATTTAATGCCTCTAGGCCTGTACTCACTGGAGATTAGATGAATGGGGAGGGATCTCATTGAAACCTATCGAATATTGAAAGGTCTAGATAGAGTGGATGTTGCCAGTATGTTTCCAATAGTGGAAGAATCTAAATCAGAGGGCACAGCTTCAGAATAGAGGGATGTCTGTTTCGAACAGAGATAAGGAGGAATTTCTTTAGCCAGAGGGGGTGAATGTGTGGAATTCACTGCCACAGATGGTTGTGGAGGTTAAGTCGTGGAGTGTATTTAAAGTGGATGTTGACAGGTTCTTGTTTAGTGACGGGGAGAAAGTAGAATGGGGTTGAGAGTTCAAACATCAAAGTAAATTTATTATTGAAGTATATATGTCACTACCCTGAGATCCATTTTATATTGCAAGGCTACGATGAAATGGCAGAGCAAGCTCAGTGGGTGGACTAGCCTAATTGTGTTCCTGTGTCTTCTGGTCCTTCAAGTCTTACAGAGAGTTTCCTTTCCTTCGCAGTTCTGGGTTTCCACACAGAAGCTCAGTTTGAAGAATTTATAAAATCTGGAAGTAAGTTAACACAGAGTGTGTTGACAGCCTTAGTGTTTGACCATGACTTCAAGCACCCTGAGGAGCCTTTACCACTACAGGTAGGTCCTGACCGTGTCCATAGAGACATGCATTTCCCGCATCCCTTTTTACCACCTTGGTTGTCACGCGGACCAGGCCCTCATGCTGTGGAGCCACCTGGGGAGGAGATGCTAGAGGCGGTGTGGCACAGTAGACATCCAGGCTGGGTTGTGGATCGGTCCGACTGTCTGCAATGTTCGCTCATTTGCAGGTGTTTGTCTCTGGCTGCACTAGTGCTTGGTGAGGGACTGCTCTGGGTTTCTTCAGAACAACCATCCCATGCAGGCTATTTTTCTGTGTGACTGTGTCTTTTTCTGCTATAGTAATTATATGTACTATATGTGCTGTGTGTTATGTGTGACTGACTGTTGGCACTGTGTTCTGCTTCTTTGCCCCAGAGGAACACTTTCATTTGGCTGTATTCATGTGTGTGGTTAAATGACAATTAAACCAACTTGAACTTGTTTAATTAGTTGTGAAGTGTTCTGCTCTGTCTCTGCCACTTGCACTAAGCTTTGATAAGTTTTATTTAGTTTCTAAGTATTCAGTGATCTTTTAATCTACCAGGAAGCAATTTAACCCCTCTGGTTCTTGCAGTTAGTGATGCAAATTCAAGAGCTATGAGTCTTGAGGCTGAAGGACAGGCTGCTGTCTCTCCCATTGGAATTATATAATAAACCCCATAATAGTCAACAGGAGTTCAAGGAACAAATATACAGGGGAAGGTTGCTGTAAATTGCTGCTATAGGACACTACAGCACAGATACAGGCCCTACAGCCCATTTAGTCCCATCAACCTGCACTGGCCCATAGCCCTCCATATCCTTCCCATTCATTTACCAAAACAAGCTCCTCCTAAATGTTGGAATTGTACCCTGTACCCACCACTTATAGGGGATGCAAGACAGTACTTGAGAAGGCAATTAAGAGGAGTAAAATAGGGAATGAGATAGCTCAGGCGGCGAAGATCAAGGAGAATCCAAAGAAATGTTATGTTTTTTGAGGGAAAAGTAGTAACAAGTAAGAGAGAAATTAGACTCCTCAAAGACCAAAGTGGATGGAGCCACAGGGGATGGGTGAAGTTCTCAATGAAACTTATCTTCTACTTTTCTCATGGAGACTTTGGAACTTAAGATCCAACGGGAATGTCTTGGGAGTAGTCTGCACTACAGCGAAGGAGGTGCTAGATGTCTTAAAATGTGTGACCAGAACACTGGGAAGAGTGAGATCAGGTCAACATTGCTTTGTGCATGGAAGATCATGTCTCATAAATCTGAGTATGTTTTTTGAAGAAGTAACCAGTAAGGTTGATAAAACAGGGCAGTAAGCATATTCCGTATAGACTTCAGTAAGGCTCGGGTAAGGTTCCACATGTAGATGGTTAGATCACATGGAATATAAGAGAACTGACTAAACGAAGACACAATCATCCTGTTGGTTCGGCATGAACTAGATGATTTCTGTACTGTAGTATTCTATGACACTGAGGGTTCGCAGAGTCTATATGGGCCATAGGGCCTTGTTTCTTTGCTGTAGTGTTTAAACATCAAAGGATATACTTTGTATCAAAAGGACAGGCAGAAAGGCATAGGTGGTGGTGTGGCTCTGTTGGTAAGAGATGGAATTACATCTTTAGAAAGAAGTGACAGAGGGTCAGAGAATGTTGAATCTTTGTGGGTAGAGTTAAGAAATTGCAAAGGTAAAAAAAATATAATGGGCCTCCAAATAGTAGCCAAGATGTGGGGTTGAGATTGCAAAGGGAGCTGGAAAAGGCATGTAATAAGGGTAATGTCACAATTGTAATGGGGGACTTCAGTATGCAAGTATGGATTGGGAAAATCAGGTTGGTGTTGGATCACAAGAGGGGGAATTTGTTGAATGCCAACGAGATGGATTTTTAGAGCAGTTTGTGCTTGAGTCTACTCGGAGAAAGGCTATCTTAGATTGAATGTAATAACTCAGATCTTATTTGGGGAGCTTAACATAAAGGAATCCTTAGGAGGCAGTGATCATAATATGATTGAATTCATACTGAATTTTAGAGGGAGAAGCACAAGTCACAGGTATCAGTATCAGCGGAATAAAGGAAATTATACAGGAATGAGAGAGGAGCTTGCCCAGCTGGATTGGAGGAGGATACTAGTGGGGATGATGGCAGATCAGAGATGGCTGAAGTTTCTAGGAATAGTTTACAAGGCACAGAATAGGTATGTCCCACAGAGAAAGAAATTCTCAAATGGCAGGTGCAGGCTACTGTAGCTGTCAAAGGAAGTTTTGGACTCCAAAGGCCAAGGAAAGGGCATATAATGTAGCAAAAGTAAGTGAGAAGTGGATGATTGGGAAGCTTTTAAAATCCAATAGAAGGCTTCTAAAAATAGCTAAAAGATGAAATATGAGGGCAGACTAGCCAATAGTATAAAGGAGGATACCCAAAGATAAAATGCAATGTGGGTCATTTAGACCAATATCTGTTCTTAATGTAGATTATAGATTATTTACCTCCATCATGGCCAAACGATTAGAGGAGTTTCTACCCATACTGATACTTAATGATCAGACAGGTTTTATACGACAACACCTGACACAAGACAATATACGAAGGTCACTTCACATTATGGATCATATACAAAAAAATAAAATCGAAGCAATAATGATAAGAGTGGACGCTGAAAAGGCATTTGATTCGGTTAATTGGAATTTTCTTTACAGAGTTTTACATAGATTTGGTTTCCAAGACACAATTATTAAAACTATACAGACACTATATGACAACCCTACTGCTAGGATTAAAATCAATGGATATTTATCAAATAATCTTACCCTAGAAAGGGGCACGAGACAGGGTTGTGCATGGTCACCACTACTCTTCGCGTTATATCTGGAACCATTAGCTCAATACATCAGACAAAATGAAGATGTCAGGGGAATTACTATTAAAGGGACAGAGCATAAATTGGCTTGTTACACAGATGACATTTTTATCTATCTAGGGCAACCAACATACTGTTTACCTAAATCGATGCAATCCTTTGAACAATGTGGTCAATTATCAGGAGACAAGATCAACATAGATAAAACCCAATTACTTTGATATTACTATAGCCCACCAAGAGAAATTGAAAGTAGATATCCCTGGGCATGGCAAACAGAGTCTTTCAAATATTTGGGCATCATTATGCCAAAAGATTTGGCAAAATTATCAGAATGTAATTATCAGCCTTTATATAAAAAAAATTAAGGAAGATATGGCAAGATGGAACCTGATTCCTTTTTTTTCAGTCTCAGTTCAAGGATTGAGTCTATTAAAATGAATATACTGCCCAGACTGTTATATCTCTTTCAGACCTTACCAATAGAGATTAATCAAAATCAATTCAATGATTGAAACAAGATGTTATCAAGCTATATTTGACAGGGTAAAAGGCCTAGAGTTCATCTCAAAACTTTGCAATAAGCAAAGGAAAAGGGGGGATGGGGCTTGCCCTCTCTTAGAGATTATTATTTTGCAGCACAGTTGAGAGCTTGATATGTTGGTACAACCCATCATATGACACTCAATGGAAAAACATTGAGGAGCGGGTACTTCCCATCCCCATACAAGCAATTTTGGCTGATAACAACCTGCAAAGGTACATAAATACTATTGATAACCCATGGGTGAAATTGACTCTTAAAATATGGAAAAGTACTATAAAAGAATATTATCTAGAGGGAGATATTGCAATTCTTAAGTGGTGTGCATATGACTCGGATTTTACACCTAATAAATTGGATCCTAGATTTAAGGACTGGGCAGCTAAAGGAATAACAGTTGTTTGCAACATAATGAAAGAAGGAATAATGTTCAGTTTTGAAATGCTTAAAGAGAAACACTTATTAGATTTTTATCAATATTTACAGATGTGACAATATGTTAACAAGACACTTAAAAATGTAACCAAGGCAAGTACATGTTTGATAGAGCTATTTAGAAAGCATATAATTCAGATAACGGTAGTAGAATCATTTCAAGCATGTATAAGGGGTTGTCAAGTCTTAAAACATATTCGACTTCATACATTAAAACAAAATGGGAGAAGGAAGAAGGGATAATTATATCTGAGGAAAAATAGACAATAATATGGAGGTATCAATGGAAGTGTACCAGTTTACAGAAATGGAGGGAGTTTGGATGGAAAAACTTGTTAAGATATTTTATTACACCCTCTCAGAAATCCCATTATGATAGTAACCTCCCTGTTTGCTGGAGAAATTGTGGAAATCAAAATGCAAATCATTATCATATTTTTTGGGACTGCCCTGTTATCAAAAACTATTGGAGGGGGATACACAATGCCCTACAAGACATCTTTAAATGTGAAATACCCTTAGAGAGTAAGACCATGTATTTTGGATATCTACCTCAAGAATGGTTGAAAAGAGATAAATGTTTAATGAATATACTGTTGGTGGCTGGTAAAAAGACTCTTACTAGGAAATGGTTAAAACAGGAGAGCCCAACTTTAAATGCATGGATGGAAATTACAATGGACATTTACAAAATGGAGAAGATAACAGCATCTGTTAATCATAAGCTGGAACAATTTGATTCATATTGGGGAAAAATAGTTTAACTACATAATGCCTCATAGGCCTGATTTTATTCTCACAAATCAATGAATATGTTGTAAAAAAAAAATCACTCCCTACTTGTACATAGTTTTTTCCTTTTGCTTGTTTTTTCTTTCTGTTCTTTTCTATAAGTGTATACCTCAGATAAATACTTTGTGGAAATTTGTGATATATATGAGTATATGATATATATGTACAATGTCTGAAATACATCTCATGGAAATGTCTGTTTGATGATGAACTTCAATAAAAAATAAATTACAAAAAAAAATAAAGCAGGATACCAGAAGTTTATATAATGAGTAAAAGGGAGGTGAGAGTTGATGTTGGACATCTGGAAAATGATGTTGGTGAGGTAGTAATAGGGGACAAACAAATGGCAGGTGGACTTAACGGGTACTTTGCATCTGTCTTCACTGTGGAAGACACTAGCAGTGTGCCAGAGGTCCGTGAGTGTTGGAGCAGGAGTGAATGCCATTGTTATTACAAAGGAAAAAGTGCCAGTCAAACTCAAAGATCTTAATTCACCTGGGCCAGATGGACTAAATCCCAGAGTCCTGAGAGAGGTTGCTGAAGAGATAACAGATGCATTGGTCCTGATCTTACAAGAATCACTTGATTTTTGTATGGTGTTGGAGGACTAGAAGATTGTAAATGTCACTCCACTCTTTAAGAAGGGAGAAAGGCAAAATAAAAGGAAGTTATAGGCCAGTTAGCCTAACCTCAGTGGTTGGAAAAGTTTTGGAGTCTATTATTAAAGGTGAGGTTTCAAGGCACCTCAAGAATAATGACAAAATAACTCAATCAGCATGGTTTCTGTCCCTGACAAATCTGTTAGAGTTCTTTGAGGAAGTAACAAGCAGGGTGAACAAAGGAGAGGTAGTGGATGTTATTTACTGGGATTTCCAGATGGCATTTGATAAGGTGCCACACATGAGGTTGCTTAACAAAATAACATCCTATAGTATTACAGGGAAGATACTGACATGGATAGCAGAATGGCTGACAGCCAGGAGGCAGTGAGTGGGAATAAAAGGGGCCTTTTCTGGTTGGCTGCCAGTGACTAGTGGTGTTCCTCAGGGGTCAGTATTGGGTCTGCTGCTTTTCACATTGTTTCTCAATGATTTACATCATGCAATTGATGACTTTGTGGCAAAGTCTGCAGATGATACGGAGATAGGTGGAGGGGTAGGTAGTGCTGAGGAAGCAATGCAATTGCAGCAGGGCTTAGACAAATTGGAAGAATAGGCAAAAGAGTAACAGATAGAATACAGTGTTGGGAAATGTATGATAATGTATTTTGGTAAAAGGAACAATAGTGCAGACTATTATCTAAATGGGAAGGAGGTTCAAATATCAGAGGTGCAGAGGGACTTAGGAGTCCTCGTGCAAGACTCCCAGTAGGTTAGTTTACAGGTTGAGTCTGTGGTAAAGAAGGCAAATGAAATGTTAGCATTTATTTCAAGAGGAATAGAATATAAAAGCAAGGAGATAATGCTGAGCCTTTGTAAAACACTAGTCAGGCCACACTTGGAGTATTGTCAACGATTTTGGGCCCTATTTCTCATTGTCATTGGAGAGAGTCCAGAGGAGGTTCACAAGGATGATTCTGGGAATGAAGGGGTTAACATATGAGGAGTGTTTGGCAGCTGTGGGCCTGTACTCACTGGAATTTTGAAGAATGCAGGAGGATCTCATTGAAATCTAATGGATGTGGAAAGGACTAGAGAGGACATGTGGAAAGGATGTTTCCTATGGTGGGGGTTTCTAGAACTAGAGGGCACAGCCTCAAAATTGAGTGGCAACCCTTTAGAACAGAGGTAAGGAGGAATTTTTTTTTGCCAGAGATTAGTAAATCTGTGGAATGCTCTGCCACAGACTGCAGTAGAATCTTAAGTCTGTGTATATTTAAGGCGGAAATTGATCGTTTCCTCATTGGTCAAGGCATTGAAGGATATGGCATGAAGGCAGGGTATGGGGTTGAATGGGATCCAGGATCAGCCATGATGGAATGGTAGAGCAGACTCAATGGGCTGAATGGCCTAATTCTACTACTATGTCTTATGGTCTTATGACTCTATGTGGGTTTGGCACAGACTAGATAGGCCATCGGGCCTCTTTCTGTGCCAATGATGACTGTGGAAGGTTGTTTCTTAGAATGGAAACCTGTGACTAGTGGTGTGCCTAGCAGCACTAGGTCCATGGTTGTTTGTCACCTGTATCAATGATTTGGATGAGAATGTCCTGATGAAGAGTTTCAGCTCAAATGTTGACTGTTTATTCCTCCCTGTAGATGCCTCCTGACCCATTGAGTTGCTCCAGCATTTTGTGCGTTTTTCTGGATTTCCAGCATCTGCGGATTCTCTTGTACTTAGAATGTATAAGGGATAGTTAGATAGTTGCAGGTAACATTAATGTAGGTGGTGTAGTGCATAAAGAAAAAAGGTGAGACCAGCAGGAACACGTAAGTGGCTGATGTCCTCTCCACTCCCTCCCTCAGAATCTGCATGTTGCAAACGGAACTTGCAAATGTTGTTTTTGTCTTTTTAGGTGAAGTACCACCTCAGATTTAAATACAGTCCTTGGAATGCACCTCTTGAGGAACACAACTCTTTCAATCCCAGTGAAGATCGAAACTGGCACACAGAGTACCTCTTCCCATTGTTCCAGTTGCCAGGGCCTCGGGAGAGGTACTTCAAGGATGGAGGCACTCCAGGTGAGCAAATATGGGTTTCTCACGTGTAAAATTGTGCAGGGAATGAGACACTGCCAACTCCTTGTGCCATCTGTTGTCACATCTTTAGCACTCCATGGCAGGAGAATGAGCACTAACTCCATCCACTAGGGAGCGGGGAATTGAGTTCTGGGCTATTAAGTTCAAGAGCCACAAGATAATTCTGGTTAGACCACACTTGGAATATTGCATTCAGTTCTAATTGCCTGATTATAGGAAGGATGTGGAAGCTGTAGCGAGGGTTTACCAGATTTACCAGGATGCTGCCTGGACTGGGGAGCGTGACTTATGAAGAAAGGTTGAGAGAGTTTGGGCTTTTCTCTTTGGAGCAAAGAAGGACGAGAGGTGACTTGATAGAGGTGTACAAGATGTTGAGAGGCATAGATAGAGTGGACAGCCAGAGACTTTGTCCCAGGGTGGAAATGGCTAATATGAGAGGGCATAATTTTAAAGTGATTGGAGCAAAGTATAGAGGGGATGTCAGAGATAAGTTCTATATACAGAGTGGTGGGTGTGTGGAACACCCTGCCATGGTTGGTGGTAGAGGCAGATACATTAGGGATGTTTGAGATATTTACGAGGATGATAGGATGTTGGAGGTGTGTGTGGGAGGGAAGGGTTCGATTGATCTCAGAACAATTTCATATTCATCGATGCTAGAAAGTTTATGAATCCTGTAGAATTTTCTTTGTTCTCCATAAATATGACCTAAAATGTAATCAGATTTTCACATTAGTCCTAAAAGTAGATAAAGCAAACCCAATTAAATAAATAACACTAAAAACATTATACTTGTTCATTTATTTATTGAGAAAAATGATCCAATATAACATGTATTTGTTGGAAAAAGTATGTGAACCTTTGCTTTCCATAACTGATGTGACCCCCTTTTACAGCAATAACTTCAACGAAACATTTCCGATAACTGTTGATCAGTCTTGTACACTGGCTTGGAAGAATTTCAGGCCATTCCTCCTTACAAAACTGCTTCAACTCCAGGATGTTGGTGGGCTTCCTTGCATGAACTGGTTGCTTCAGGTCCTTCCACAACATTTCTATAGGACTAGGGTCAGGGCTTTGACTCGGCCATTCCAAAATACGATCGTTCTTCTTTTTAAACCATTCTGTTGCTGATTTACTCTTGTCTTTTGGATCATCCTCATGTTGCATCATCCAACTGCTATTAAGCTTCAGGTGATGGACTGCTACCGTGTCATTCACCTGTAAAATGTCTTGATGCAATTTTGAATTCATTGTTCCCTCAATGATTGCAGGCTGTCCAGGCCCTGAGGCAGCAAAGCAGCCCCAAACCATTTCACAATGCTCCTTCCACCATGTTTCACAGTTGGGATGAAGTTTTGGTGTTGATGTGCATTGCCCTTTTCCCTCCAAACATGGTAATGTGCATTTCTGCCAAAAAGTTTAACTTCGTCTCAACTGTCCGCAGAATATTGTGCCAGAAGCATTGTAAAACATCCAGGTGGTCTTTTGCAAACTTGAGATGCGCAGCAATGCTTTTATTGGAGAGCAGTGGTTTCCTCCGTGGTGTCCTTATAGTGTTTTTCTTATAGTGGACACGTGAACAGAGTTCTAGAGACACTTGGTTTTTTTTCACCTCCTCCAGCATTGCAATTTGTGCTCTTCATGTGAGGGAGAGTAGCAACAGTACTGACTTTCCTTTATTTGTAGACAATTTCTCTTCCTGGGGACTGATGAACACTCAGGTCTTTAGAAATGATTTTGTAGTCTTTTTCAGCTTCATGCATCTCTACAATTCTTCTTCTAAGGTCCTCAGAAAGTTGTTTTGATCGAGGCATATTACAAACGTACATATAAAGAGATTATTCTTGAGAAGATCCAGCTCTGTCAGTAACCTGACTTTTTCTTTTTTATAGGCAGGGCTTTTGTAGAAGGCATCCCCCAGAGGTTCATATACTCTTTCCAATAAATGCACGTAATACTCATTCATTTTTCTCAATAAATAAGTGAATGAGTATGCTGCTTTTTATGTTTATTTAATTGTGTACTCTTTATCTATTTGGGCCGGCTGGTGGTGCAGTGGCAGCGAAGGCTTCTGAGTCCGGATCCAAGTCAGGCCACCGCCCAGCACGCTTCCCATCCGTGCCGGGTTAAGTGTCGAGCTAGCCACTCGGCCTCGTAAAAAAGAAAGGGTCGAGTCAGGAATGTTCATATCGTGACCCAGTTAATCCGAAAGGAGACCAATCCTGACATGCCAGACAAGAATGGCTGACTGTCTGGTGTGACACACTAAAGTAAATCTATTTTTAGGACTTCTGTGAAGACCTGATCACATTTTAGTTCATATTTATGCAGAAATTGAGAAAATTGTGTAGGGTTCACAAACTTTCTAGCATCACTGTATTCCTATATTGTATTCTATTTGTCCATTTATTTTGCCTGTCACTATCTCTTTGTATCCTTTTGTCCTCTTCACAACTTGTTTCCGTCTCTGAGTTATTACTGAATTTAACGTCATTACCTGTGACTTCACCGAAGTCATTTATAGAAGTTGAGGACAGAACATCATGTTTCTTTTCACCTGCCAATCTCTGTATATTACCTCCTCCAGCACGGGCTTTCACCTTCAGATTTAGATACAGATTTGTTTATCACATGTACATCAAAACATACACAAAATGTCCACCATGTTCAGCAGAACAACACAAAGAACAGCAGCAAAACAAGCCCCTTTCCCAATCTCACACCCCCACACGGAAATGGGCCTCCAATACCAGCCCAGGGTGCCTCTGGGCCTGCTGTCCTTGGCCCCAAAGCCTCAGAGATCGGGACGCCAACCTCCACTCTGCCGGGACTCTTACCCATTGAGCTTCTGACCTCTGAACAAGCCAACCGAGGGAATTCAACCTTCAGACATCTACTTCCAGACTTGTCCATTTCAATCTTCACCCTGCTGTAAGACCTCTAACTGTAACAGTTTTCCAATGTGCCTTTCAGCTGTGTCCTTTTCTTTGCCACTACACAATATGCTTTGCATATTGGACCATAAAACATGGGAGCAGAATTAGGCCATTTGGCCCATCAAGTCTGACTTGCCATTCTATCATGGCTGATCTATTTTCCCACTCAACCCCATTCTCCTGCTTTCTCCCAGTAACCTTTGTCACCCTGACTAATCAAGAATCTATCAACCTCTGCTTTAAATATTATCAATGACTTGGCCTCAAATTCCACAGATTGACTACCCTCTGGCTAAAGAAATTCTTCCTCATTTTTGTTCTAAAGGGACATTGTTCTATTCTGAAGCTGTGCCCTCTAGTCCTGCACTCCCCTGCTGCAATAAGCATCCTCTTTGCATCCACTCTACCCAAACCTTTCAATATTGAGTAGGTTTCAATATTTGGAGATTAGATATCCTCAGAGGGACAGATGTAATAAATCCTGGCTGTCTTCTGGTAAAATGCTTATTGGTTCAGAAAGCTGCTGTGTTCCAGGCGCGCTGTGACCCTGTGGTTTGCTTTCCCAAAGGCTACTATCGCGAGGGTTTCCTGGCTGCCCAGCATGCCACAGACAAAGCCATTATCAGGTACCACACTGGCCGTGTTGGGGCTGAGCTCCTGAGCTTGGTGTCAGTGCAGATGCTGCGGTTCCCTTACCCGCCCTACATTGATGATGTCTTCATTCTGGCAATCCAGACCCAGCTCTCACTGGTTATCATGTTGAGCTTCACCTACACGGCACTCAACATCACCAAAGCCATTGTGCTGGAGAAGGAGACTAGGCAGAAGGTAAGTGCACAGTGATCTCAGGCTGGGACGTGGATAGTAGTTGTATAGATGGGGTGGGATCTGATCCGATCCAGGTCCAGTCCCGTCCAGCATCCGAACCAGGTCAGAAGCAGGATTGTTGTCACTGTCTTACAGGACATAACATTTGTTGCAGATTATAGAGCAATGATATAAAATTATTATACATTAAAAAATAAAGGGAATAATGTGATAGTGTTCACTAACAAGAGAAAATCTGCAGATGCTGAAAATCCAAGCAAAACTCTCAAAATGCTGGAGGAACTCAGCAGGCCAGTTTCAGCCCAAAGCCTCTACTCTACTCTTCTCCATTGAAGCTGCCTGGTGAGTTTCTCCAGCCTTTTGTGAATGTGATAGTGTTCATGGACTATTCAGGAATCTGATGGTGAAGGAGTAGAAGCTGTCCCTAAATTGTTGAGAGTGAGTTTTCAGGCTCCTGTACCCCCTCCCTGACAGCAGGATGATAAAGGTCAGGCACTGGATCTGCCTTATGATATTTCCTGGATCAATTGGGGATGAGTTCAGGATCAAGATAGGTGAGTTTTGGATCTGATGGTGTGTGGGAGGGGGAAGGGACAGGATTAGGATCAGGCAGAGGGACAGGATGGGACCAGTGGGACTGTAGACTGGAATAGGTGACAGGGCAAGTTCTGGAGTCAGTCACTGAGGATCACAATCCAGGGTTCTGGATATAGACACGGGACAGGCTCTAAATCCATCGAATAATCATTCTTGTATTTGTTGGTTAACAGTAATAACTCAATCCTGTGTGAAGCCAGGCAGCAATATATCTGTGTTTCCTCAGGAATACATGAAGATGATGGGGCTGAGTAACTGGCTGCACTGGGTGGCTTGGTCCCTCAAGTTCCTCCTGTTCCTTGTGATTTCAGCTTTCCTCATGACCCTGCTGCTTTGTGTAAAGGTGGGTGTCTGTTGAGATCCTCCCTGGCTGCTGCACCATGGGAGCTCGGTCCTGTCAGAGGGCAGTTCTGAGGGAGTGTCACACTCTCGGGGTTGGGGGGGTGTTGTTAAATCTGTTGTTTTATCTAAGGTGCTGGTGTCCCACTACCAAAGGGGTAAGAATGTGCCGTACTTTAGATGAGACAGGTCGAAGGGTGAGGCAGGAGAGAGGATCTTGTTCACTGTCAATGAGGGTGGACAGATCGAGGGTCCTGTCGGTGAGGGAGGAGGGAAGGTGGGTCCCTTGTCCTGTCGGGGAGGGAGGGAGGGTCCTGTGTCCTGTCGGTAATGAAGGGAGGGAGGGTCCCGTGTCCTGTCGGGGAGGGAGGGAGGGTCCTGTGTCCTGTTGGGGAGGGAGGTAGGGAGGGTCCTGTGTCCTGTCAGGGAGGGAGGTAGGGAGGGTCCTGTGTCCTGTCGGTGAGGGAGGAGGGAAGGTGGGTCCCGTGTCCTGTCGGGGAGGGAGGGAGGGTCCTGTGTCCTGTCGGTAAGGAAGGGAGGGAGGGTCCCGTGTCCTGTCGGGGAGGGAGGGAGGGAGGGTCCTGGGTCCTGTCGGTAAGGAAGGGAGGGAGGGTCCCGTGTCCTGCCGGGGAGGGTCCCGTGTCCTGTCGGGGGTGGAGGGAGGGTCCCGTGTACCTGTCAGTGAGGAAGGGAGGGAGAGTCCTGTGTCTTGTTGAGGGAGGGAGGGTCCCGTGTCCTGTCGATGAGTAAGGGAGGGAGGGTCCCGTGTCCTGTCAATGAGGAAGGGAGGGAGGGTCCCGTGTCCTGTCGGGGAGGGAGGGAGGGAGGGTCCCGTGTCCTGTCGGTGAGGGAGGGAGGGAGGGTCCCGTGTCCTGTCGGGGAGGGAGGGAGGGAGGGTCCCGTGTCCTGTCGGGGAGGGAGGGAGGGCCCCGTGTCCTGTCGGGGAGGGAGGGAGGGTCCTGGGTCCTGTCGGTAAGGAAGGGAGGGAGGGAGGGTCCCGTGTCCTGTCGGTGAGGGAGGGAGGGAGGGTCCCGTGTCCTGTCGGGGAGGGAGGGAGGGTCCTGGGTCCTGTCGGTAAGGAAGGGAGGGAGGGTCCCGTGTCCTGCCGGGGAGGGTCCTGTGTCCTGTCGGGGATGGAGGGAGGGTCCCGTGTACCTGTCAGTGAGGAAGGGAGGGAGGGCCCCGTGTCCTGCCGGGGATGGAGGGAGGGTCCCGTGTTCCTGTCGGGGAGGGAGGGAGGGTCCCGTGTCCTGTCGGGGAGGGAGGGAGGGTCCTGGGTCCTGTCGGTAAGGAAGGGAGGGAGGGTCCCGTGTCCTGCCGGGGAGGGTCCTGTGTCCTGTCGGGGATGGAGGGAGGGTCCCGTGTACCTGTGAGTGAGGAAGGGAGGGAGGGCCCCGTGTCCTGCCGGGGATGGAGGGAGGGTCCCGTGTTCCTGTCAGTGAGGAAGGGAGGGAGAGTCCTGTGTCTTGTTGAGGGAGGGAGGGTCCCGTGTCCTGTCGGTAATGAAGGGAGGGAGGGTCCCGTGTCCTGTCGGTGAGGGAGGGAGGGAGGGTCCCGTGTCCTGTCAGGGAGGGAGGGAGGGCCCCGTGTCCTGTCGGTAAGGAAGGGAGGGAGGGTCCCGTGTCCTGTCGGGGAGGGAGAGAGGGTCCTGGGTCCTGTAGGGTAGGGAGAGAGGGTCCTGGGTCCTGTCGGTAAGGAAGGGAGGGAGGGTCCTGTGTCCTGTCGGGGAGGGAGAGAGGGTCCTGGGTCCTGTCGGTAAGGAAGGGAGGGAGGGTCCTGTGTCCTGTCGGGGATGGAGGGAGGGTCCCGTGTACCTGTCAGTGAGGAAGGGAGGGAGAGTCCTGTGACTTGTTGAGGGAGGGAGGGAGGGAGGGTCCCCTGTCCTGTCAGTGAGGGAGGGAGGGTCCCGTGTCCTGTCGGGGAGGGAGGGAGGGTCCCCTGTCCTGTCAGTGAGGAAGGGAGGGAGGGCCCCGTGTCCTGTCGGTGAGGGAGGGAGGGAGGGTCCCCTGTCCTGTCGGTGAGGGAGGGAGAGAGGGTCCCGTGTCCTGTCGGGGAGGGAGGGAGGGAGGGTCCCCTGTCCTGTCGGTGAGGGAGGGAGGGTCCCATGTCCTGTCAGTGAAGAAGGGAGGGAGGACCCCGTGTCCTGTCGGTGAGGGAGGGAGGGAGGGTCCCCTGTCCTGTCGGTGAGGGAGGGAGGGTCCCATGTCCTGTCAGTGAAGAAGGGAGGGAGGACCCCGTGTCCTGTCGGTGAGGGAGGGAGGGAGGGTCCCCTGTCCTGTCGGGAAGGGAGGGAGGGCCCCGTGTCCTGTCGGTGAGGGAGGGAGGGAGGGTCCCCTGTCCTGTCGGTGAGGGAGGGGGGGAGGGTCCCCTGTCCTGTCGGTGAGGGAGGGAGGGTCCCCTGTCCTGTCGGGAAGGGAGGGAGGGCCCCGTGTCCTGTCGGTGAGGGAGGGAGGGAGGGTCCCCTGTCCTGTCGGTGAGGGAGGGGGGGAGGGTCCCCTGTCCTGTCGGTGAGGGAGGGAGGGTCCCCTGTCCTGTCGGGAAGGGAGGGAGGGCCCCGTGTCCTGTCGGTGAGGGAGGGAGGGAGGGTCCCCTGTCCTGTCGGTGAGGGAGGGAGGGAGGGTCCCGTGTCTTGTCGAGGGAGGGAGGGTCCCCTGTCCTGTCAGTGAGGGAGGGAGGGTCCTGTGAACTGTAGTGAGGGAGGAGGGAGACGGCTGACCTCAGGGATAACTGTGTGAGAGGGCAGCGGGATTCATTGGTGGCCTTGAGAGTGTACTTGGGTTGTGGAGGGTTAGACAGCAGAACAACGTCGTGGTGAGGATAGAACGTAGCACTGTGGGGCTGGGCTGGGGCTTGTTGAGTCAGAAGGGGAGGTGATGTGAGGTTGGGAGAGAAGGGTTGTGAGGGTCGGGAGGGACCGTGGTGGGTTGGAGAGAAGGGTGTGTGAGGCTTGGATGTGAGTTGTGGTTGGAGGGGAGGGGCTGTGGGGGTCAGTGAGGATGTGGGGCTCTGAGGGGGGCAGACGGTTTGGAAGTGAGTGGGTATGGGGCTTGGAGGAGGGGTAGGGGTCAGAAGGGGGTAGCTGTGGGGCTCGTTAGGGACGGAGGGTTGAAGGGGAGGGGTTGTGTGAAGTTGGAGGTGAGGAGTTTGGTGTTGGAAGTGAGGGAATTTGGGGCATTGGAGGGGGTGTGGGTGTTGGAAGGCAGGAGTTGGGTGTGGGGCTAGGAGGAAGGTGGGGTTGGGAGGGATGGGGATGTGGGGCTCAAAGGGGGCATGGGGTGGGGAAGGGAGTATCTGTAGGTCAGACTGCCGCTGATCTCTGGCTGTGGGACAGTTGCCATGGTGATGTGGTCTTCATTTGCCTTGGTAGCTCCGGAATCAGAGGGCAGTCCTGCAGCACAGTGACCCCACACTGGTCTTTTCCTTCCTGATGCTGTTTGCCGTTTCGACCATTTCCTTCAGTTTCATGATCAGCGTCTTCTTCAGCAAAGGTGTGTGAGATGTGTGCCCAGGCCACTTGAGTAAAGGAGACTTGTCACAAATGGGTAACTAGCCATGTTTATCAGAGTCCCATCTGCCTCTCCTAGACGCTGTGAACTCTGCAGCCATTGTTTTCTGTTTCAAAGCCAGCTATTTGATTCTGGCCAGTCGGCAGACTGAAGCCTCGGTGTTTCGGAGGTAGCTGGGAGGAAAGTGGGAGAGTGGTGTTACCAATCAGAGAGAATGTCAGGCTGTACTAAGCAAAGCAACACACACAAAGTGCTGGAGGTCAGGCAGCCTCATTCAGAGGAATAAGAAGCCAAAGTTTCAGGCTGAGACCCTTCATCAGGACTTCTTGGAGGCATTCAAAATCAGGTATATTATCACTGACATATAGTATATTGTGAAATTTGTGGCAACTGTACAATAATTACTTCAACCATCACCCCACAGGGACACAGACCACCAACAGCATCTCGCCAGAGTTCTGTGCCCTGGGCCAGTCTTTCAAATTGTCCATCAAAGAGCCTTCCTCCCCCAGGAAAGACGTCTTCAGAACAACTGTTGGCATTTCTGTAGAACTGGGTTTTATGCATTCATGTTGATAGCCCCATGTCTAACCATCCTTCTTTCACAACTGGGCTTGAAACTATCCATGGCAGAGCTCAGTTCAGTGCGATACATAAAACATAGGAGCAGATTTAAGTCACTTGGTCCATCAAATATTCTCCACCATTTCATCATGGCTGATCCCTTTCCCTCTCAGCCCCAATCTCCTGCCTCCTCCCCATATCCCTTCATGCCCTGACTAATCAAGAATCTATCAATGTCTGCTTTAAATACACCCAGTGACTTCGCATCCACAGATTCACCACTCTGCTAGCATCAACTTCTTGGACTCCATACAAATTACAGAGGAGGAGGTGTTTGCTTTTCTGGGGCAAGTTAAGGTGAATAAATCCCCAGGGTCTGACAAGGTGTTCCCTCAGACCCTGCGTGAGGCAAGTGCAGAAATTGCTGGGGCCCTAGCAGAGATATTATATCATCCTTAGTTATAGGAGATGTACCAGAGGGTTGGAGGATGGTCAGTGTTGTTCCACAGTTCAAGAAAGGCTCTAAACACAAACCAGGAAATCATAGGCAGGTGAGCCTGACATCAGATGTGGGAAAGTTATTGGAAGGTTTCTAAGGCACTGGATATATAAGTATTTGGATAGATATGACTGATTAAGAATAGATAGACAACATGGTTTTGTGTGTGGTAGGTTATGTCTAACTAATCTTCTAGAGTTTTTCAAGGAAGTTACCAGAAAAGTTGATGAAGGCGAGGCAGTGGATGTTATCTAATGGATTTTAGCAAGGCATTTGAAAGGCCTTTGTTACAAGCGGAATTGAGTACAAGAGCAAGGATGTCCTTTTGCATTTGTACAGGGCCCTGGTGAGACCACACCTGGAATATTGTGTACAGTTTTGGTCTCCAGGTTTAAGGAAGGACATTCTGGCAATTGAGGAAGTGCAGCGTAGATTCACTAGGTTGATTCCTGGGATGGCAGGGCTGTCTTACGCAGAGAGATTGGAGAGATTGGGCTTGTACACGCTGGAATTGAGGAGATTGAGGGGGGGATCTGATTGAAACGTTTAAGATAATTAAAGGATTTGATAGGATTGAGGCAGGAAATATGTTCCAGATGTTGGGAGAGTCCAGTACCAGAGGGCATGGATTGAGAATAAGAGGTCAGTTTATTTAAAACAGAGTTGAGGAAGAGCTTCTTCTCCCAGAGAGTTGTGGAGGTGTGGAATGCACTGCCTCGAAAGACGGTGGAGGCTTTCAAGAAGGAGCTAGATAGATACTAAGATGCCGATGATACTAAGGTAGGAGGTGTTGTGGATAATGAGGTGGATTTTCAAAGCTTGCAGGGAGATTTATGCCAGTTAGAAGAATGGGCTGAACGTTGGCAGATGGAGTTTAATGCTGAGAAGTGTGAGGTTCTACATTTTGGCAGGAATAATCCAAATAGAACATACAGAGTAAATGGTAGGGCATTGAGGAATACAGAGGAACAGAGAGATCTCGGAATAACTGTGCATAGTTCCCTGAAAGTGGAGTCTCATGTAGATAGGGTGGTGAAGAGGGCTTTTGGAACGCTGGCCTTTATAAATCAAAGCATTGAGTACAGAAGTTGGGATGTAATGCTAAAGTTGTACAAGGCATTGGTAAGGCCAAATTTGGAATATTGTGTGCAGTTCTGGTCACCAAATTATAGGAAAGATATCAATAAATTAGAGAGAGTGCAGAGACGATTTACTAGGATGTTACCTGGGTTTCAGCAATTAAGTTACAGAGAAAGGTTGAACAAGTTAGGTCTCTATTCATTGGAGCGTAGAAGGTTGAGGGGGGATTTGATCGAGGTATTTAAAATTTTGAGAGGGATAGATAGAGTTGACGTGAACAGGCTGTTTCCATTGAGAGTAGGGGAGATTCAAACTAGAGGACATGATTTGAGAGTTAGGGGGCAGAAGTTTAAGGGAAACACGAGGGGATATTTCTTTACTCAGAGAGTGATAGCTGTGTGGAATGAGCTTCCTGTAGAAGTAGTAGAGGCCAGTTCAGTTGTGACATTTAAGGTAAAATTGGATTGGTATATGGACAGGAAAGGAGTGGAGGGTTATGGGCTGAGTGCGGGTAGGTGGGACTAGGTGAGATTAAGGGTTCGGCACGGACTAGGAGGGCCAAGGTGGCCTGTTTCCGTGCTGTGATTGTTATATGGTTATATCTGATGGATAGGGGAATCAAGGGATATGGGGACAAGGCAGGGACTGGGTATTGATAGTGAATGATCAGCCATGATCTCAGAATGGCGGTGCAGACTCGAGGGGCCGAATGGTCTACTTCTGCACCTATTGTCTATTGTCTATTGTCTCGCATGGGAGGTTGGTCAAGAAGGTTTAGTCAATCAGCATTCAGGATGAGGTAGTAAATTGGATTGGCTTTGTGAGAGAAACCAGAGAGCGATAACAGAGGGTTGCCCCGCTAACAAAAGGCCTCTGGATTACTGCAGAGTTCAGTGCTGCGTCCGTTGTTTGTTAATATGGCCAATAATATTGTTAACTGGATCAGCAAATTTGTGGATGACACCAAGATTAGCAGTGTGGTAGACGGTGAGGAAGGCTATCATGGCTTGTAGCAGGATCTAGGCCAACTGGAAAAATGGGCTGAAATATGACAGGTGGAATTTAATGCAGGTAAGTGTGAGGTTCTGCACTTCAGTAGCACCCACCAGGGTAGCTCTCACTAGTGAACGGTCGGGCAATACGGAGTGTGGTAGGACAAAGGGATCTGGGAATACAGGTCCATAATTCATTGAAAGTGGCATCACAGGTAGATAGGGTGGTAAAGAAAGCTTTTGGCACATTGGCCTTTATAAATCAAAGTATTGAGTACAGGAGATGGGATGTTATCCTGAAGTTGTAGAAGATGTTGGCAAGGCCTAATTTGGAGTATTGTGTTTAGTTCTGGTCACCTACCTACAGGAGAGAAGTAAATAAGGTTGAAAGAGTACAGAGAAAGTTTACAAAGATGTTGCCGGGTCTGGAGGATCCGAGTTATTAAAAGGATTAAATAGGTTAGGACTTTATTCCTCGGAACATTGAAGATTGAGAGGGGATTTGAACATAGAACAGTACAGCACAGTACAGGCCCTTTGGCCCACAATGTTGTGCCGACCCTTAAACCCTGCCTCCCATTTAACCCCCCACTTGAAAGAGATATACACAATTATGAGGGGCATAGATAGGGTAAGTACAAGAAGGCTTTTACCACTGAGGTTGGGTGAGACAACAGCAGAGGTCATAGGTTAAGGTAAGTGAAAAGTTTAAAGGGAACATGAAGGGTAACTTCCTCACTCAGAAGGTCGTGAGAGTGTGGAATGAACTGCCAGCATAAGTAGTGCTGGCAAGCTATGTTTTCAGTGTTTAAGAGAAGTTTGGATAAGTACACGGATGGTTGGGGCATAGAAGACTTTAGTCCCAGTGCAGGTCAATGGGAGAAGGCAGTTTAAAATGGGTCGACATGGACCAGATAGGCTAAAGAGCCTCTTTAGACCATAAGACCAGAAGACATAAGACCATAAGATATAGGAGCAGAAGTCAGCCATTCGGCCCATTGAGTCAGCTCCACCATGGGCTGATCCAATTCTTCCAGTCACCTGCACTCCATTTCCTGTTGTAATCTGTGGTTCACATCCCAACTACTGATGGGAGGCCTGTATGTAACTGCCATCAAGGTCCTTTTACCCTTGCAGTTTGTTAGATCAACCCGCACAACATCTTCCGATCCCACGTCACATCTTTATACTGATTTGATGCCATTCTTTACCAGCAGAGCCATACCACCCCCTCTGCCTACCTTCCTATCCGTCAGATACAACGTATAACCTTTGACATTCAGCTCCCAACTACAATCATCCTTCAGCGATGATTCAGAGATGGCCACAACATCATACCTGACAATCTTTAATAGTGCAACATGATCATCCACCTTTTTACTTGTACTCCATGTATTGAGATAAGACCATCAGATCATAAGACAATAAGATATATGGAGCAGAAGTAGGCCATTCGGCCCATTGAGTCTGCTCTGCCATTCAATCATTGCTGATCTGATTCTTCCGGTCATCTCCACTCCCCTGCTTTCTCCCCATACCCTTTGATGCCCTGGCAAATCAAGAACCTATCCATCTCTGCCTTAAATGCACCCAGTGACTTGGTCTCCACAGCTGCTCGTGGCAACAAATTCCAAAGATCTACCAGCCTCTGACTAAAGCAATTTCTCTGCATCTCAGTTCTAAAAGGATGTTCTTCAAACCTGAAGTCGTGCCCTCTTGTCCTAAACTCCCCTACCATGGAAATAACTTTGCCTTATCTAATCTGATCAACATCACATCCCTGCTCTTATATTCTATACCTCTAGAAATGAATGCCAACATTGCATTCACCTTCTTCACCACCAACTCAACCTGGAGGTTGACCTTCAGGGTATCTTGCACAAGGACTCCCAAGTCCCATTGCATCTCTGCATTTTGAATTCTCTTCCCATCCGAATAATAATCTGCCTGTTTATTACTTCCACCAAAGTGCAAGACCATACACCTTCCAACATTGTATTTCTTTTGCCACTTCTTCACCCATTCCCATAAACTATCTAAGTCTCTCTAAAGCCTCTCTATTTCCACAACACTACTTGCTCCTCCACCTATCTTTATATCATCAGCAAACTTAGCCACAAATCTATTGATGCCATAGTCCAAATCAATGACATACATTGTAAAAAGCAGCAGCCCCAACTCCGACCCTGTGGAGTCCCACTGATAACCAGCAGCCAGAACACAATCTCTTTATTCCCACTCTCTGTTTTCTGCCGATCATCCATGCCAGTAACTTCCCTGTAATTCCATGGGCTCTTATCTTGCTAAGCAGCTTCCTGTGTGGCACCTTGTCAAAGGCCTTTTAAAAATCCAAGCATACACTGCATCTCCTTTGTCTAACCTGGTTGTAATTTCCTCAAAAAATTACAGTGGATTTCAGGAAACTGTGCTGACTTTGGCCTATCTTGTCATGTGCTTCCAGGTACTCCGTAATCTCATCCCTAACAATCAATTCCAACCACTGATGTCAGGCTAACAGGTCTATAGTTTCCTTTCTGCTGCCTCCCACCCTTCTTAAATAGCGGAGAAATTTTGAAATTTTCCAGTCATCCGGTACAATGCCAGAATCTATCGATTCTTGAGAGATCATTGTTTATGACTCTGCAATCTCTCCAGCAACTTCCTTCAGAACCCAAGGGTGCATTCCATCAGGTCCAGGAGATTTATTACTACAGATATCTTCCACTGTAAAGACGGATGCAAAATACGCATTTAATTCCTCTGCCATCTCTGCGTCTCTCATTACAATATCTATAGCGTCATTTTCTATTGGTCCTATATCTACCCTTAACTCTCTTTTACCCATTATGTACTTAAAAAAGCTTTTAGTATCTTCTTTGATATTAGTCGACAGCTTCCTTTCATAATCCATCTTTTCCTTCCTAATGACCTTCTTAGTTTCCTTCTGCAAATTTTTAAAAGCTTCCCAATCCTCTATCTTCCCACTAGCTTTGGCTTCATTGTATGCCCTCTCTTTTGCTTTTACTTTGGCTCTGGCTTCACTTTTCAGTCACTCTAGTGTCCTTCTTCCATTCGAAAATTTCTTCTTATTTGGACTTGCCTCATTTTACACAGAACCTCCAGCCATTTTTGCTCTGCTGCCCTTCCTGCTAGTGTCCCTTTCCAGTCAACCTTGGCCAGTTCCCCTCTGGTGCCATTGTAATTTCCTTCATTCCACTGAAGTACTGACATTGGAATTTAGTTTCTTCTCAAATTTCAAAGTGAACTCGATCATATTGTGATCACTGTTCCCCTAGGGTTCCTTAACCTTAAGCCTTTTATCACCTCCAGATCATTGCACAACCATATAACCATATAACAATTACAGCATGGAAAAAGGCCATATTGACCCTTCTAGTCCATGCCGAATGCTTACTCTTACCTAGTCCCACCAACCCGCACTCAGCCCATAACCCTCCATTCCTTTCCTGTCCATATACCTATCCAATTTTACTTTAAATGACAATATCGAACCTGCCTCTACCACTTCTACTGGAAGCTCGCTCCACACAGCTACCACTCTCTGAGTAAAGAAATTCCCCCTCGTGTTACCCTTAAAAATTTTGCCCCCTAACTCTGAACTCATGTCCTCTTGTTTGAATCTCCCCTACTCTCAATGGAAAAATCCTATCCACATCAATTCTATCTATCCCCCTCATAATTTTAAATACCTCTATCAAGTCCCCCCCTCAACCTTCTACGCTCCAAAGAATAGAGACCTAACTTGTTCAACCTTTCTCTGTAACTTAGGTGCTGAAACCCAGGTAACATTCTAGTAGATCTCCTCTGTACTCTCTCTATTTTGTTGACATCTTTCCTATAATTCGGCGACCAGAACTGTACACAATACTCCAAATTCAGCCTTACCAATGCTTTGTACAATTTTAACATTACACCCCAACTCCTATACTCAATGCTCTGATTTATAAAGACCAGCGTATCAAAAGCTTTCTTCACCACCCTATCCACATGAGATTCCACCTTCAGGGAACTATGCACCATTATTCCTACATCACTCTGTTCTACTGCATTCTTTAATGCCCTACCATTTACCATGTATGTCCTATTTGGATTATTCCTACCAAAATGTAGCGCCTCACACTTATCAGCATTAAACTCCATCTGCCATCTTTCAATCCACTCTTCTAACTGGCCTAAATCTCTCTGCAACCTTTGAAGATTACTTCATTATCCACAATGTCACCTATCTTAATATCATCTGCATACTTACTAATCCAATTTACCACCCCATCATCCAGATCATTAATGTATATGACAAACAACACTGGACCCAAAACAGATCCCTGAGGCACACCACTAGTCACCAGCTTCCAACCTGACAAACAGTTATCCACCACTACTCTCTGTCATCTCCCATCCAGCCACTGTTGAATCCATTTTAATACTTCAATATTAATACCTAATGATTGAACCTTCCTAACTAACTTTCTGCGTGGAACCTTGTCAAAGGCCTTACTGAAGTCCATACAGACAACATCCACTGCTTTACCCTCATCAACTTTCCTAGTAACCTCTTCAAAAAATTCAATAAGATTTGTCAAACATGAACTTCCACACACAAATCCATGTTGACTGTTCCTAATCAGACCCTGTCTATCCAGATAATTATATATACCATCTCTAAGAATACTTTCCATTAATTTACCCACCACTGACGTCAAACTGACAGGCCTATACTTGCTAGGTTTACTCTTAGAGTAATTATGCTTGTTAAAGTTAACGTCTGTCCTGAGCCTTATGGGCTTATCAGGCAGTGGCGTGAAGCGACTGAGAGTATGAGACTCCCTCCCTGGATAGGATGCCAGTCTATCACAAGGTTAACCCCCATCATTTTGCCGGTACCCATTTTCAACTGGAGCAATGTGTGGTTAAGTGCCTTACTCAAGGACACAACACACTGCTGTGGCTCAGGCTTGAACTCACAACCTTCAGATCGCTAGTCGAAAGCCTTAACCACTTGGCTATGTGACACTCAATCCAGCACAGCCGATCCCCTAGTGGGCTCAGCAACAAGCTGTTCTAAAAAGCCATCCCTTAGACATTTTACAAATTCTCTCGAGGTCCAGTACTGACCTGGTTTTCCCAATCCTCTTTCATGTTAAAATCCCCAATGATTACCATGACATTGCCCTTCTGACACTCCTTTTCTATGTCCTGTTGTAATTTGTAATCCACATCCCAGCTGTTGTATGGAAGCCTGTATACAACTGTCATTAGGGTCCTTTTACCCTTGCCATTTCTTAACTCAACTCATAGAGACTCTACACCTTCCAATCCTATGTCATCCCTTTCAAATGATTTAATATTATTTCTTATACACAGAGCCACACCAACCCCTCTGCCTACGAACCTATCTTTTCAATACACCGTGTATCCTTGGACGTTCAGCTCCCAACGGCAGCCATCCTTTAGCCAAGTTTCAGAGATGGCCACAACATCATACTTGCCAATCTGTAGCTGAATTTCAAGATTGTCATTTTATTTCTTAAGCTGCATCCATTCAAATACAACACTCTCACTCTCTGTTGCTTTCTGTTTTAACTGCACCACACCTCTATTGCCCTGTAACTCATCCCACTGGCTGTGATTATGCCTCATCTCCTGTCTGTCCTTTCTGTCATCTCTGGTGCATGTATCTTTGATTTATTTCTGTTTTCCCCTTCCTCAGCCCTATCACTCTGGTTCCCATCCTCCTGCCAAATTAATTTAAACCCTCCCTAACAGCTGTATTAAACCTGCCTGTTAGGACATTGGACCCTTTGGGTTCAGGTGTAACCCATCCTTTTCGTACAGGTCATACCTCCCCCAAAAGAGGCCCCAATGATCTAGGAACCCGAAGCACTGCCCCCTACACCAGTTTCTCAGCCACACATTAATACGTCTGATCATGTTATTCTTGTGCTTGTTAGCACGTGGCACAGGCAGTAATTCTGAGATTACTACCCTGGAGGTCCTGCTTTTCAGCTTCCTGCTCTGAATTCTCTCTTCAGGACCTCCTCCCTTTTCCTACCTATGTCATTGGTACCAATGTGTACCAAGACTTCTGCCTGTTCACCCTCTCCCTTCAGAATACTTTGCACCCGATCCAAGACATCATGTACCCTGGCACCTGGGAGGCAGCACACCATGCGGGTATCTCTATCAGGCTGACAGAACCTCCTGTCTGTTCCCCTCACTATGGAATTGCCTATTCCTCATTCCACATTCTTCATCTTCCTCTTTCCCTTCTGCACCACGGAACCAGGCTCAGTGCCAGAGACCCGATCGCCGTGGTCGTCCTGTGTCAGGTCACCCCCCTCAACAACATGCAAAATGAGATGACGATTACTGAGGGGGATGGCCACGGGGGTGCTCTACTATCTGAGCTCTTCCCCTCACCTCCCTGACTGTCACCCACTGATCTAACTCCTGTAGCCTCAGAGTGACTAACTCATTGCAGCTCCTTGCTATCTCTTGCTCACTTTCCCTAATAAGCTGTAGGTCATCGAGCCGCAGCTCCAGATCCCTAATACCGTCTCTCAGGAGCTGCATCTCAGTGCACCTGGCACAGATGTGGCCATCTGGGAGACTGGAAAATTCCCAGGATTCACACATCTGACACCCAGAGCAAAGTACTAACCCTACAGACATGCTCACTATTCCAATGGAAAAAAATGCTAGAGGAATGTCCACCTAATCACTGACCTCGCCGAAGCCCGAATGAGTCAAAGCCCTACCACTCTGCCTCAGACCCCTCCTTTGATGACTGCTCTGCTGGGCAGTGTCTCCCTTTTATACCTGAACCTTTCCTGCTCTTCAACCCACGATTGGTGCGCCGGTTATAGCCAAGTTCCCACGAAGCTTTCCCCTTTTAAGCTTCACTCCCGGACCTGGGCACCACCTCCTCTCTCGGAGCTCTCCGAGTCACAATGGGTGCACCAATTATAACACTTTGAGTGCTGTATTTGCTACCCTTCTTTTATATTCTGCATCCCTAATGCACTGACACTCCCCTGCTGGCTGCAATTTTGTCTTGATGTCAGCCAGCCTTTCCTGACAGTCTGACTGCACGCTATCTTTGCTTTTTTACCATCCGTCCTATCCTGAGTCCCTTCACTCTGGTTCCCATCTCCCTGCTAAACTAGTTTAAACAAAAACACAAGGAAATCTGCAGATGCTGGAAATTCAAGCAACACACACAAAATGCTGGTGGAACGCAGCAGGCCAGACAGCATCTATAGGAAGAAGTACAGTTGACGTTTTGGGCCGAGACCCTTTGTCAGGATTAACTGAAAGAAGAGATAGTAAGAGATTTGAAAGTGGGAGGGGGGAGGGGGAGATCTGAAATGATAGGAGAAGACAGGAGGGGGAGGGATGAAGCTAAGCGCTGGAAAGTTGATTGGAAAAAGGGATACAAGGCTGGAGAAGGGGGAGGATCATGGGACAGGAGGCCTAGGGAGAAAGAAGGGGGGAGGGGAGCACCAGAGGAAGATGGAGAACAGGCAAGGAGTGATTGTGAGAGGGGCAGAGAGAGAAAAGGTGGGGGAGAGAGAGAGAGAGAGAGAGAGAGAGAGCAAGCAGTTAAATAAATAAATAGATAGATAGATAAGGGATGGGTTAAGAAGGGGAGGGGGGCATTAACAGAAGTTAGAGAAATCAATGTTCATGCCATCAGGTTGGAGGCTACCCAGATGGAATATAAGGTGTTGTTCCTCCAACCTGAGTGTGGCTTCATCTTGACAGTAGAGGAGGCCATGGATAGACATATCAGAATGGGCTCCCAGTGGCCACACATTTTAATTCCACGTCCCATTCCCATTCTGATATGTCTACCAATGGCCTCCTCTACTGTCAAGATGAAGCCACACTCAGGCTGGAGGAACAACACCTTATATTCCATCCAGGTAGCCTCCAACCTGATGGCATGAACATTGATTTCTCTAACTTCCATTAATGCCCCTCCTCCCCTTCTTACCTTATCCCTTATTTATTTATCTATTTATTTATTATTTTTCCCTTTTTTTTACTCTCTCTTTCTCTCTCTGCCCCTCTCACAATCACTCCATGCCTGTTCTCCATCTTCCTTTAGCGCTCCCCTCCCCCTTTCTTTCTCCCTAGGCCTCCTGTCCCATGATCCTTTCCCTCTCCAGCTCTGTATCCCTTTTGCCAATCAACTTTCCAGCTCTTAGCAAGAATATCAGTCCCCCTCGGGTTCAGGAGCAACCCATCACTTTTGAACAGTCATACCTCCCTGAGAAGAGATCCCAATGACCCAAGAACCCGAAGCCCTGCTGCCTGCACCAGCTCCTCAGCCACACATTTATCTGCCAAATCATCGTGTTTCTACCCTCACTGGTGCTGGCACAGACAGCAATCCAGAAATTACTACCCTGGAGGTCCTGCTTCTCAGCTGTCTACCTAGCTCTCTAAATTCTCTTCAGGACCTTATTGCTTCTCCTTCCTATGTCATTGGACCAATATGTACCAAGACATCCAGCAGCTCTCCCTCCCCCTCCAAAAAGCTGTGGACACAATCTGGGACATCCCCGACCCTGGCACCTGGGAGGTTACATACCATTCAGGTGTCCCTTTTACGTCTGCAAAATCTCCTGTCAGGCATGGACCAGATGGGCCAAAGGGCCTGTTTCTATGATGTACTCTTTTCTGTGACTATCACTTTAATGAAATTCCTCCTCATCTCCATTCCAAATAGATGTCCCTCTATTCTGAGGCTGCGTCCTATGGTCTTCAACTCTTCCACCATAGTAAACATCCTTTCCACATCCACTCTATTAAAGCCTTTCACTGTACAATGTTTCAATGAGATCTTCCCTATTTCATTTGAATTCCAGTGAGTACAGGCCCAGAGCTACCAAACACTCTTCCTATGGTATGACTTTCAACCCTGAAATCATTTTCATGAACCTCCTTTGAACCTTCTCCCAAAGTCAGCACATCTTTTAGATGAGGGGCCTAAAACTGCTCATGATACACCAAGTGAGGCCTCACCAGTGCTTATAAAGTCATCCTTGTTTAAATATTCTAGTGCTCTGGAAATGAATGCTAACATTGCATTTACCTTCCTCAACACAGACTCAACCTTAAAATTAACCTTTAGGGAATTCTGCACAAGGACTCCCAAGTCCCTTTGCTCTAATACCATGGGCTCGTAGCTTGTTAAGCAGCCTGCTGTGTGGCACTTTGTCATAGGTCTTCTGAAAATCCAAGTACACAACATCCATTAATTCCTCTTTTGTCTATCCTGCTTGTTATTACTTCCTCCAGTATTTTTGTGTGTGTGTGTGCGTGTGTCTGTCTTTCTGTCTCTGCAGAATCTCATGTTTACGAAATACCATCCTTGCCGGTGATGCCCAGGCTCCGAGATGCGTGTGTTGGAAAGTGATGTGACTGCTCTCTTTTTCTCCTACCTTTATCTCAGCCAACACTGCAGCAGTGGTCAGTGGATTCCTGTACTTCCTAACCTACGTCCCCTATCTTTTCATTGTACCACGTTATCACATGATGACCTTCGCACAGAAAGTGGCATCCTGTTTATTCTCCAATGTGGCAATGGCATTGGGCTGCCAGTTAATTGGCATGTTCGAAGGCAAAGGTAAGAATATGAGACTGGTTTCCATTACTTACTGTCTTAAACACCAACCTTGGACGTTTAGTCGTGCACATGAACAACTCAGGAACAGAGTTGCGTGGACCGCATGTGGGCAGGAAACAGTGGCATAGACTGCGTGAACGGGCAGGGAATGGATTCGCATGTGGGCAGGAAACAGTGGCATAGACTGCGTGAATGGGCAGGGAATGGATTCGCATGTGGGCAGGAAACAGTCGCATAGACTGCGTGAATGGGCAGGGAATGGATTTGCATGTGGGCAGGAAACAGTCACATAGACTGTGTGAACGGGCAGGGAATGGATTCGCATGTGGGCAGGAAACAGTCGCATAGACTGCGTGAACGGGCAGGGAATGGATTCGCATGTGGGCAGGAAACAGTCACATAGACTGCGTGAACGGGCAGGGAATGGATTCGCATGTGGGCAGGAAACAGTCACATAGACTGCGTGAACGGGGCAGGGAATGGATTCGCATGTGGGCAGGAAACAGTCGCACAGACTGCGTGAACGGGCAGGGAATGGATTCGCATGTGGGCAGGAAACAGTCGCATAGACTGCGTGAACGGGGCAGGGAATGGATTCGCATGTGGGCAGGAAACAGTCACATAGACTGCGTGAACGGGGCAGGGAATGGATTCGCATGTGGGCAGGAAACAGTGGCATAGACTGCGTGAATGGGCAGGGAATGGATTCGCATGTGGGCAGGAAACAGTCACATAGACTGCGTGAACGGGCAGGGAATGGATTCGCATGTGGGCAGGAAACAGTCGCATAGACTGTGTGAACGGGGCAGGGAATGGATTCGCATGTGGGCAGGAAACAGTCGCACAGACTGCGTGAACGGGCAGGGAATGGATTCGCATGTGGGCAGGAAACAGTCGCATAGACTGCGTGAACGGGGCAGGGAATGGATTCGCATGTGGGCAGGAAACAGTCACATAGACTGCGTGAACGGGGCAGGGAATGGATTCGCATGTGGGCAGGAAACAGTCACACAGACTGCGTGAACGGGCAGGGATGGATTCGCATGTGGGCAGGAAACAGTCGCATAGACTGCGTGAACGGGCAGGGAATGGAGTCACGCACAGGCAGGAAACAGTCGCACAGACTGCGTGAACAGGCAGGGAATGGATTCGCATATGGGCAGGAAACAGTCGCACAGACCGTATAAATGGGCAGGGAATGGAGTCACACGGACTATGTTATAATTTGTTATTGCTGTCGGCACATGCATCGCGCACTGAAGGATTTTCCTTATTGTACTCTTCTACGTTCGGTACAGAAATATAACAGAGAACATTACAGCACACTGCAGACACTTAAACCCAAGACATCCCCAATGCAAGGTCAATCCAACACTTGTCATCTGCAGTCATTATTGGAGGGGATTCTCAGAGACAGGTTTACACTATTTGGAAAGCATTGTCTGATTCCCCTCTCCGACAGCAGAGAAATCTCAGCAGCGATCAAAAGGCAGTCTCCCCTCTCCGTAGCAGAGTAATCCAACCAGCGATCAAAAGGCAGTCTCCCATCTCCAGTAGCAGAGTGATCCTACCAGTGATCAAAAGGCAGTCTCCCCTCTCCGGCAGCAGAGCGATCCCACCAGCGATCATAAGGCAGTCTCCCCTCTCCGGCAGCAGAGCGATCCCACCAGCGATCAAAAGGCAGTCTCCCCTCTCCGGCAGCAGAGCGATCCCACCAGTGATCAAAAGTTCACCTTAGGGGATAAAATCTCTGGCTGTCCACTTGATGCAGGCCTCTTATCATCTTTAAACCTCTATTGTCACCTCTCACCTTCCTTCACTCCAAAGAGAAAAGCCCTGGCTCACTCAGACTTGCTCTCTGACATCCTGGTTAGCCTCTCCGTGCTCTCCAGCATTCTGGTAATCTCTTCCGCACCTGCTCTAAAGTTACCACATTCCTTGCGTTCGCCCTGTGAATGCATGGATTTTTTCCAGGTGCTCTGGTTTTCTCCCACAGCCCAAAGTCAAACCGATTACTATGTTAATTGGTCATTATAAATTGTCCTGTGGGGGTTGCTGGCTGGTGCAGATCCCTGGCTGGAAGGCTCAAGTTCCACACTGGATCTCTAAACAAATAATTGAGAGGCAGCCAGAGCTGAACACAATATTCCAAGTGTGGTCTAACTAGGGTTTATAGAGCTAATAAATAATTGTGATCTTGGGCAATGAGGGAGCCTGTTCATGGAGCAGAAGACAGAAGTGTGAGAGTGGAAAGCCACACTAATTCAATAATCACTAAAGGTCCCGTTGCTGATTTCTTGTGTTTGTTTAAAGGAACGGGTATCCAGTGGGTGAACATTAACCAGCCAGTGAACGTGGATGACAGTTTCACCCTTTCTGATGCGATGGGTGTATTGATCATTGACTGTATCTTGTATAGTTTGGTCACTTGGTATGTGGAGGCCGTGTTCCCGGGGGAATATGGAGTACCAGAAGTCTGGTACTTTTTCTTATTGGTAAGTTGCACCAATGCCTTGAATTACACTGAAATTGCAGCTGGTCGGGTTTAATGTCACTGGCATATGTCATGAAATTTGTTGTTTTGCAGCAGGAGTACAATTTTTTTTTGTATGCCAAACTCTGCCAGAGCCTCGGCGACTGCTTTTTTTTTCCAAGTGGTTGTCTTGGAGGAGAGATTCTGTGAGTGGTCCCCCACGTCCTTCTCACAGCGGAGTTGTATTTTTCTTACAAGACCAGTTTGCAAGCTCGACACTCAAGCCGGCACTGATGACGTGCCTGGGAGCAGCCCGACTGGATTCGAACTCAGAAACCTTCACTTGGCCGTCCAGTGCTGATGTCACTGCACTCCAGCCAGACAATGCAATACATAATAAAAAAACTAGTAAAAAACCTATATGCAAAAAAGAGAGGAAAAAAAGAAAAATACTGTAGTGGGTTCATTGTTCATTCAGAAATCTGATGGCGGGGGGAGAGTGGGGGAGCTGTTCATAAAACATTGAGTGTGTGTCTTCAGGCTCCTGAACCTTCTCCTTGATAGTAGTAATGAGATGAGGGTTTTTCCTGGTGATAAGAGTCCTTAATGACAGATGCTGGCCACAATGCCATCAATTCCATCATACATATCATTCACGTAAAAGGTGAAAAGAAGCAGGCCCAATTAAGGTCTCCTTTATTCCCACTCTTTGCCTCCTGCCAGTCAGACAATCTTCTATCCATTCTAGTATCTTTACTGTAATTCCATGGGCTGTTATCATACTAAGCAGCCTCATGTGCAGCAACTTTTATAATGCCTTCTGAAAATCCAAGTAAACAACATCCACTGACTCTGCTTTGTCTATTCTGCCTGCTATTTCCTTAAAGAATTCCAACAGATTTGTCAGGCAAGATTTCCCCTTGAGGAAACCTTCAAAGTTCAAAGTACATGTATGTCACCATATATAACCTGAGATTTATTTTTCTTGCAGGAATACTCAATCAGTCTAATAACCATAATAGAATCGATGAAAGACTGCACCAACAAGGCAGACAACAAACTGTACAAATATAAAAAGGGGAAAAATAACTAATAATAATAAATAAATCAGCAATAAATATTGAGAACATGAGGTGAAGATTCCTTGAAAGTGAATCCATAGATTGTGGGGAACAGTTCAATGATGGAGCAAGTGAAGTTGAGTGAAATCCCCTCTGACTTTGGCCTATTTTATCATGTACCTCTAAGTACCCCAAAACCTCATCCTTAAAAATGGGCTCCAACATCTTTCCAACCATTGAAGTCTGGCTAACTGGCCTATAATTTCCTTTCTTCTGCTTCCTTGCCTTCTTAAAGTGTGGAGTGACAACTGCAATTTTCCAGTCCTCTGGAACCATTCCAGAATCTATTAATTCTCGAAAGATCATTACTAATGCCTCCACAATTCTTCAACTTCTTTTAGAACCCTGGAGTGTTGTCCAGGTACTTATCTACCTTCAGGCCTTTCATTTTCCCAAGCACCTTCTCCTTAGCAATAGCAACAACACTCTCTTCTACCTCCTGAGACTCTCAAATTTCCAGCATAGTGTTAGTGTCTTCCAGAGTAAGATTAATGCAAATTACTTATTCAGTTCATCTGCTATTTTCTTGTTCCCCATTACTACCTCTCCAGCATCTTTTTCCAGTGGTCCAATATCCACTCTCGCCTCTTTCATTATTTATATATTATTAAAACCTTTCTGATATCCTCATTTAAATTATTACTAACTTCCCTTCATATTTCATCTTTTCTCTCCTTATGACTTTTTAAGTTGCCTTCTGTAGGTTTTTAAAAGCTTCCCAATCCTCTAATTTACCACTAACTTTTACTATATTATATGCCCTCTCTTTTCCTTTTATCATGTCTTTGACTTCCCCTGTCAGCCACACTAGCCTTGTCCTCCTCTTAGGATACTTCTTCAACTTTGGGATGTATCTATCCTGCACCTTCCAAATTGTCCCTTGAAACTCCAGCCACTGATGCTGTGCCATCATCCTTGCTAATGTCCCCTCTTAATCAAATTTGGCCAGCTCCTCTCTCATGCCTCTGTAATTTCCTTTACTCCACTGTAATACTGATCCATCTGACTTTTCCTCCCTCTCAAATTGCAGGGTGAGTTCTATCATATTATGATCACTGCTTCCTTAGGGATTCTTCACCTTAAGCTCCCTACAAATTCTCTCTAGGGATTCAGTACCAACCTAATTTTCCCAATCTATCTGCATATTGAAATCCCCCATAACTATTGCAACATTGCTCTTTGATATGCCTTTTATAATTCCCATTGTAATTTGTAGCTCATATCCTGACTACTGTTCAGAAGCCTACATATAATTCTGATCAGGGTCGGAATTACCCTTGTAATTTCTTAACTCTACCCACAAGGGTTCTACATCTTCTGGTGCTATGTCACCTCTTTCTAAGGATTTGATTTCATTTTTACCAACAGAGCCACCCCACCCCCTCTGCCTACCTCCCTGTCCTTTTGATACAGTGTGCATCCTTGTTTGTAAGCTCCCAACTATAATCCTCTTTAGCCACCACTCAGTGGTGTTCATGTCATACCTTCCAATCTCTAATTGCACAACATCATCTACCTTATTCTGTTTTCTGCATGCATTCAAATATAACACCTTCTGTCCTGTATTCACCACCCTGTTTGATTCTGTTCCCAAGTTACACTTCAATTCATCCCACTGACTGCAGTTTTGCCCCTGACAATCTCACTACACACTGAATTGATTTGTACTCCAATCACCTCATCCTCAGCCCTATCATTCTGGTTCTCATCCCCCTGACAAATTAATTTAAACCTTCCTGGATTTGAAACCGGATTGCCTGAGGAAACTCAGGAAGGGACGTCCAGACAGTGTTGGAATTGAACTCCAAATTCCAACAACCTAAATGTTGTACTAACCACTGTACCACTATGGTGCCCCAAAGGTTACAGGGAGAATGCAGGAGAATGGGGTTGAACACAGTGATAAATTTGCCATAATGTAATGTTGGAGCAGTCTCAATGCGCAATAGAAAAATAGAAAACCTACAGCACAATACAAGCCCTTAGGCCCACAAAGTTGTGCCAAACATGCCCCTACGGCCTAATTCTGTTCCTACATCTTATGGTCTTATTGATGACCTATTTATGTTTCCACAGCCCTCTTACTGGCTCAAGTCACCAAAATCCACCTACATCAAGGTCAACAGTGAGGAAGAGGATCCAGAGGCTTTCCAGAACAATGAATACATTGAGGATGACCAGTCCGACCTAGAGGCTGGGATCATAATCAAAGACTTAACCAAGGTAAGGTTGTTGCCAGGCTGTGGGACAAGGACCAACATAAGGGTTTTGCTGGGCTGTGGGGCAAGGGGCAAGGTAAGGGTGTTGTTGGCCTGTGGGGCAAGGGGTAAGATTTTTACACAGTGGTGGGTGCCTGGGGTGGTGGTCGAGGCAGAAACATTAGAGACTTGTAAAAGACATTTAGATAGGCACTGAATATGAGGAAAATGTGTCAGCAGAGTTAGGTTGACCATTTGATTACTAATTTTATTTGGTTTGGCACAACATTGTGGGCTAGAGGCCTATTCCTGTGCTGCAGTGCTCTGTGTTCTGTGCGGGTGGGAATCCAGTCCTTACTGTGCCCAGAAAAGTGTGAGCTGTGGGTGGACAGAACAGTGCAGAGCTGAGATCGACTTCTGTCGGGTAACATTTGTGTCAGGTTTGGACTCTGGGCTGGGGGGCTCACTGGACACTGCAGCTGGTGGAGTGGAGTAACGGCCTGCTGGAGCATCTCAGCTCAGGATCACCGGGGTCAGAGACCCATGTGTGTCCACGAGTCAAGGCCTGAAGGTCAAACGACATCGGCGAGTCCTGGGGTTAACGTCCAACTTTGGAAACCTGTTGTCTGCAAGTCTGGGGCCAAGGACTGGAGGCCAAGGGGTTATCTGTCCTGGGGTTGGAGGTCTGTCTGAGTAGGTGAGTGGGTAGGTGGGTGCAAGGGTGAGAAAGATGCTTATTTTTGATGTTATTGTTGCTGCTTGTGTTCTGAGCACCGTGGGTGTGCTATGTTGGTGAGGGAAGGGGGTCGGGGCTGCTGCAGCTCATCCTTGGGTGTGTTGGTTGTTAACACAAGGGATTTCACAAGCATTTCAAGGTGCAGGTGGCAGATAAATCAGAACTGAATTGGGATAGAGTGGGTTTGGTACCCTGTAGTGAAGTGGGCTTGGGAAGGGGGATGGCCTAAAAGAGGTCAATGCGGTTCGGAGGGGTATGGGTAGGGTAGACAGCCAAAATCTTCTCGTGTTAGGGCTACTAAAAACAAGAGCAAACAAGTTGAAGGTGAGTGGAAGTTTGGCTGACTGAGCCTGAGGGGTGTTTTTTTTACATAGAGTGGGGTGCCACGGTAGCACAGTAGTTAGCACAACACTATTAGAGCTTGGGGCATGACTGTTCGGGGTTCAACTCCAACGCCCTCTGGAAGGCAGGTTTTAGGTTGTTTTCCTTCCAACGCTCCACTTTCCTCCCACACCCCAAACACGTACTGGTTAGTAGGTTAATTATTCCATAAGACAAAGGAGCAGAAGTCGCCCATTCGGCCCATCGAGTCTGCTCCGCCATTTCATCATGAGCTGATCCAATCTCCCCTTTAGTCTCATTTCCCCACCTTCTCACCATAACTTTTGATGCCCTGACTACTCAGATACCTATCAATCTCTGCCTTAAATACACCCAATGACTTGGCCTCCACTGCTACCCGTGGCAACAAATTCCATAGATTCACCACCCTCTGGCTAAAAAATTTTTTTCGCATCTCTGTTCTGAATGGGCGCCCTTCAATCCTCAAGTCACATCCTCTCGTACCAGACTCCCCCACCATGGGAAACAACTTTGCCACATCCACTCTGTCTGTGCCTTTCACCATTCGAAATGTTTCTATGAGGTCCCCCCTCACTCTTCTAAACTCCAAGGAGTACAAACCAAGAGCGGTCAAACGTTCCTCATATGTTAACCCTCTCATTCCCGGAATCATTCTAGTGAATCTTCTCTGAACCCTCTCCAATGTCAGCCCATCCTTTCTTAAATAAGGAGCCCAAAACCACACACAGTATTCCAAGTGAGGTCTTACCAGAGCCTTATAGAGCCTCAACATCACATCCCTGCTCCTATACTCTATTCCTCTAGAAATGAATGCCAACATTGCATTCGCCTTCTTCACCACTGACTCAACCTGGAGGTTAACCTTAAGGGTATCCTGCACGAGGACTCCCAAGTCCCGTTGCATCTCAGAACTTTGAATTCTCTCCCCATTTAAATAATAAGAACATAACAACATAAGAATAATACAGCACATTACAGGCCCTTTGGCCCACAATGTTGTGCCGACCCTCAACCCCGGCCTCCCATATAACCCCCCCCCCCCCCCACACACCTTAAATTCCTTCATATACCTATCCAGAAGTCTCTTAAACTTCACTAGTGTATCTGCCTCCACCACTGACTCAGGCAGTGCATTCCACGCACCAACCACTCTCTGAGTGAAAAACCTTCCTCCAATATCCCCCTTGAACTTCCCATCCCTTACCTTAAAGCCACGTCCTCTTGTACTGAGCAGTGGTGCCCTGAGGAAGAGGCGCTGGCTGTTCACTCTGTCTATTCCTCTTAATATCTTGTACACCTCTATCATGTCTCCTCTCATCCTCCTCTCCAAAGAGTAAAGACCTAGCTCCCTTAATCTCTGATCATAATCCATACTCTCTAAACCAGGCAGCATTCTGGTAAATCTCCTCTGTACCCTTCCCAATGCTTCCACATCCTTCCTATAGTGAGGTGACCAAAACTGGACACGGTACTCCAAGTGTGGCCTAACTGGAGTTTTATAGAGCTGCATCATTACATCGCGTCTCTTAAACTCTATCCCTCGACTTATGAAAGCTAACACCCCATAAGCTTTCTTAACTACCCTATCTACCTGTGAGGCAACTTTCAGGGATCTATGGACATATACCTCCAGATCCCTCTGCTCCTCCCCACTACCAAGTATCCTGCCATTTACTTTGTACTCTGATTTGGAGTTTGTCCTTCCAAAGTGTACCACCTCACACTTCTCCAGGTTGAACTCCATCTGCCACTTCTCAGCCCACTTCTGCATCCTATCAATGTCTCTCTGCAATCTTCGACAATCCTCTACACTATCTACAACACCACCAGCCTTTGTGTCGTCTGCAAACTTGCCAACCCACCCTTCCACCCCCACATCCAGGTTGTTAATAAAAATCACAAAAAGTAGAGGTTCCAGAACCGATCCTTGTGGGACACCACTAGTCACAACCCTCCAATCTGAATGCACTCCCTCCACCACGACCCTCTACCTTCTGCAGGCAAGCCAATTCTGAATCCACCTGGCCAAACTTCCCTGGATCCCATGCCTTCTAACTTTCTGAATAAGCCTACCATGTGGAACCTTGTCAAATGCCTTACTAAAATCCATTTAGATCACATCCACTACACTACCCTCATCTATATGCCTGGTCACCACCTCAAATAATTCTATCAGGCTTGTTAGACATGAACTGCCCCTCACAAAGTCATGCTGGCTGTCCCCGATCAGACCATGATTCTCTAAATGCCCATAGATCCTATCTAAGAATCTTTTCCAACATGTTTCCCACCGCAGATGTAAGGCTCACTGATCTATAATTACCCAGACTATCCCTACTACCTTTTTTGAACAAGTGGACAACATTCGCCTCCCTCCAATCCTCCGGTACCATTCCCCTGGACAACAAGGACATAAAGATTCTAGCCAGAGGCTCAGCAATCTTTTCCCTCACCTCGTGGAGCAGCCTGGGGAATATTCCATCAGGACTCGAGGACTTATCTGTCCTAATGTATTTTAACAACTCCAACACCTCCTCTCCCTTAATATCAACATGTTCCAGAACATCAACCTCACCGTCATCAAGTTCCCTCTCATTGGTGAATACCAAAGAGAAGTATTCATCGAGGATCTCACTCACTTCCACAGCCTCCAGGCACATCTTCCCACCTTTATCTCTAATCGGTCCTACCTTCACTCTTGTCATCCTTTTGTTTTTCACATAATTGAAGAATGCCTTGGGGTTTTCCTTTACCCTACTCACCAAGACCTTCTCATGTCCCCTTCTCGCTCTTCTCAGCCCCTTCTTAAGCTCCTTTCTTGCTACCCTATATTCCTCAATAGACCCATCTCATCCTTGCTCCCTAAACCTCATGTATGCTGCCTTCTTCCACCTGACTAGATTTTCCACTTCACTTGTCACCCATGGTTCATTCACCCTACCATTCTTTATCTTCCTCACCGGGAAAAATTTATCCTTAACACCCTGCAAGAGATCCCTAAATATCAACCACATGTCCATAGTACATTTCCCTGCAGAAACATCATCCCAATTCACACCCGCAATTTCTAGCCTTATAGCCTCATAATTTGCCCTTCCCCAATTAAAACTTTTCCTGTCCTCTCTCTGATTCTATCCCTTTCCATGATAATGCTAAAGGTCAGGGAGCGGTGATCACTGTCCCCCAGATGCTCACCCACTGAGAGATCTGTGACCTGACCCGTTTCATTACCTAATACTAGATCTAGTATGGCATTCCCCCTAGTCAGCCTGTCAACATACTGTGACAGGAATCCATCCTGGACACACTTAACAAACTCTGCCCCATCTAAACCCTTGGAACTAATCAGGTGTCAATCAATATTAGGGAAGTTAAAGTCACCCATGATAATAACCCAGTTATTTTTGCACCTTTCCAAAATCTGCCTCCCAATCTGCTCCTCGCTATCTCTGCTGCTACCAGGGGGCCTATAGAATACCCCCAGTAGAGTAAGTGCTCCCTTCCTGTTCCTGATTTCCACCCATACTGACTCAAAAGAGGATCCTGCTACATTACCCACCCTGTCTGTAGCTGTAATAATATCCCTGACCAGTAATGCCACCCCTCCTCCCCTTTCTCCCCCCATCTCTATCCCTTTTAAAGCACTCAAATCCATGAATATTGAGAATCCGTTTCTGCCCTGGTGCCAGCCAAGTCTCTGTAATGGCCACTACATCATAATTCCATGTATGTATCCAAGCTCTCAGTTCATCATCTTTGTTCCTGATGCTTCTTGCATTGAAGTACAGTAATAGTAATAGTCTGCCTATTTATTTCTTCTACCAAAGTGCATGACCGTACACTTTCTGACATTGTAATTCATTTGCCACTTCTTTGCCCGTTCCCCTGAACTATCTAAGTCTCTCTGCAGGCTCTCTGCTTCCTCAACATTACCTGCTCCTCCACCTAACTTTGTATCATTGGCAAATTTAGCCACAAATCCCTTAATACCATAGTCCAAATCATTGACATACATCGTAAAAAGAAATGATCCCAACACCGACCCCTGTGGAACTCCACTGGTAACTGGCAGCCAGCCAAAATAGGATCCCTTTATTCCCACTCTCTGTTTTCTGCTGACCAGCCAATGCTCCACCCACACTAGTAACTTCCATGTAATTCCATGGGCTCTCATCTTGCTAAGCAGCCTCATGTGTGGTATCTTGTCAAAGGCCTTCTGAAAATCTAAGTACACCATGTCTACTGCATCTCCTTTGTCTACCCTGCTTGTAATTTCCTCAAACAATTGCACTAGGTTTGTCAGGCAGGATTTTCCTTTAAGGAAACCATGCTGAGTTCTGCCTATCTTGTCATGTGCCTTCAAGTACTCCGTAACCTCATCCTTGACAATCGACTCCAACAGCTTCACAACCACTTATGTCAAGCTGACAGGTCTATAATTTCCTTTTTGCTTCCTTGCCCCCTTCTTAAATAGCGGAGTGACATTTGCAATCTTCCAGTCCTCTGGAACCAGGCCAGAATCTATCAACTTTCGAAAGATCATTGCTAATGCCCCCACAATCTCCACAGCTACTTCCTTCAGAACACGAGGGTGCATTCCATCTGGCCCTGGAGATTTATCTACCCTTAGACTATTCAGCTTCCTGAGTACTTTCTCTGTAGTAATTGTGACTGCGCATATTTCTCTTCCCTGACACCCTTGAATGTCTGGTATATTGCTGATGTCTTCCTCAGTAAAGACTGATGCAAAATACTCTTTCAGTTCCTCTGCCATCTCCTTATCTCCCATTACAATTTCTTCAGCATCATTTTCTATCGGTCCTATATCTACTCTCACCTGTCTTTTACTCTTTATATACTTGAAAATGCTTTTAGTATCCTCTTTGATATTATTTGCCAGCTTCCTTTCATAGTTCATCTTTTCCCTCTTAATGACCTTCTTAGTTTCCTTTTGTAAGCTTTTAAAAACTTCCCAATCCTCTGTCTTCCCACTAATTTTTGCTTCCTTTGCTTTTTCTTTGGCTTTGACGTCTCTTGTCAGCCACGATTGCATCCTTTTTTCCTTTTGAAAATTCCTTCTTTTCTGGAATATATCTGTCTTGCACCTTCCTCACTTCTCGCATAAACTCCAGCCATTGCTGCTCTGCCGTCCTTCCCGCTAGTGTCCCTTTCCAGTCAACTTTGGCCAGTTCTTCTCTCATGCTACTGTAATGTTGTTTACTCTGTTGAAATACTGACACATCGGATTTCGGCTTCTCTTTCTCAAATTTCACAGTGAACTCAGTCATGTTGTGATCACTGCCTCCTAAGGGTTCCTTCACTTTCACCTGTCAAATCACCTCTGGGTCATCACACAATATCCAATCCAGTACCTCTGATCCCCTCGTGGGCTCAACAACAAGCTGTTCTAAAAAGTCATCTCATAGTCATTCTACAAATTCTCTCTTGAGATCCAGTGCTGACCTGATTTTCCCAATCCACTCGCATGTTAAAATCCCCCACAATTATCATAACACTGCCCTTCTGGCAAGCCTTTTCTATTTCCTGTTGTAATTTGTAGTCCACATCACTGCAGCTGTTTGGAGGCCTGTAGATAACTGTCATCAGGGTCCTTTTACCCCTGAGATTTCTTAGCTCAACCCATAAAGATCCTGTTCCTTCCGATTCTATGTCAACTCTTTCTAATGATTTAATATCATTTCTTACCATTAAGGCCATGCTACCCTCTCTACCTACCTGCCTATCCTTCTGATACACCGTGTATTCATTGTGAATTGTCCTGTGATTAGGCTCGGGTTGAATTGGTGGGTTGTTGGTGGTGTGACTCATCGAGATGAAAGGGCCTATTCCATGCTGTATCCCTAAAATAAAAATAAATCAAATCTTGGGAGGTCAGTGTCAGAGGAGGTGGTGGAATTGGATACAATTACTAGCATTTAGACACACACTGTAAAGGCAAGTCATAGGAGATGGTCCTGAGGGGAAATGGGGTTAGTGTAGATGGACAAAAAGGTGAAGAGCCCTCTCTGGAACAGAAGTCCATGGGCTTCCCAGTAAGACACTGACAGCCATTTGTACTGAGCTTTTCTGCCATTCCAGCTAATGTTTCTGCACTGTGTAGGTGTTTCATGCTGATAATCAGATGAAGGTGGCCGTTTCCCATCTCACTGTGAACCTGTACAAGGGACAGATCTCGGTTCTGTTGGGTCACAACGGGGCAGGGAAGAGCACCACCCTGTCTGTGCTCACAGGTAGGCCCAGGGTATCTGTCGTTCTCTTAGGAGAACAATGGAGGGGGAAGAGGGGGCAAGTGGTGCTGACACTGTTACCACTGGGGGGAGAGTGATCAGTGTAGAGAAGGGATGAGGCTGCATGGAATGGTGTATCAGCAAGGCAGGGTGTGAGACTGTAACAGTGGGTTGGAGGCTGATCAGTGGAGTGTTGTATCTCCAGGTAGAGGGGTATTGGTGGGGGGGTAGTGAGACTGTATCAATAGGGGGTGATCTGTGGGATTTGGGGTACTTTATCAGCGGGTCAGGGGGTGAGTCTGTATTGGAGGGAGGGGGGACTGGGTTTGTGGAAGAATGTGGCTGGGCTGGGATAGGCAGTCTGTGCAGTGCAGAATGGATTGGGTGTCAAGACACGTAGAGGCAGCTTGACTCAAAGCAGAGCAGGGGAGATGATTCAGCGCTGTGAGAACTTTATAGATGCAGAATAATAATCCATGAGGGGCCACAAAACAAGAGAGAACAGAAACTAAAGAAAAGAGGCAACAAGGGAAGCTTTCAGCAGGGAGAGTGAGGGCTCGGAGCCACGGGTCGAGTCCAGCTGGTTCGATGAGTGAACGAAGACTGTGGATGAGAACTGGGGTTAAAGAGCTGCAGGTGAATCCTGTTGGCTGGGTGAAGGCTGAGAGGTGCCAGTGGGAGCAGGCCTGACACTGGGGGCTGTGAGCTGTGTCTGTCAACCCTGTATGAAATACTGTCCTCTCCTGCCATTTAGGCCTCTTTCCTCCTACAAGCGGTACGGCCTACATTAATGGGTTCAACATCTGCAAGGACACGGCACTGGTACGCCAGAGCCTGGGCCTGTGCCCACAGCATGATATTCTGTTTGACAGCCTGACTGTCAAGGAACACCTCTCCTTCTTCTGCAGGGTGAGTGACCCTGGAAGGGACACCTCCTCTAGTTCATGACGGTGTGGGGCAGGGGGTTTAATGTGAATAAACAGACCTCTGTAGATGCTGCCTGACTTGCTGAGTTCCTCTAGCATTCTGTGTGTGTGTGTTGTCGAGTTCCCAGCATCTGCAGAATCTCTTGTGTTTGTATACTGTAGAATGGCCCAGACAAGGTTGTAGTGTACAACATACAGCCCACATGTAGAATCCACCTTGTTCAATGCCCAGATACGCTCTCCATCCCCACCACACTCACCAAAATTACAGAGGGAGAGAGACTGTAAGACTTAGGAGCAGAGTTCGGCTATTCACCCATCGAATCTGCTGTGCCATTCCATCATGACTGCTTTATTAACTCCCCCTCAACTGTTTTCCCCTGCCTTCTCTCTGTACCTTTCAACACTCTAATTAAGAACCTATCAAGCTCTCCTTTAAATATACCCAAAGACCTGGATCCACAGCTGTGGCAATGAATTCCATAGATTCACCACTAAAGAAATCCCTCCTCATCTTTTTTTCTAAAGGGACATCCCTCTATTCTGACACTGTGCCCTCTGGTCCTAAACTCACACACTATAGGAAACATCCTCTCCACATCCACCTTATCTAGGCCTTTCACTATTTGATGGGTATTAATGAGATCCCCCTTGTTCTCCTGAACTCCAGTGAGTACAGGTCCAGACACTCCTCATGTGTTAACCCTTTCATTCCTAGAATCATTCTGATAAACCTACTCAGCATCCTCTCGAATGCCAGCACAAACTTTTCTTAGATAAGGGGCCCAATACTCCAAGTGCAGTCTGACCAATACCTTAGAAAGCCTCAGCATTAAATCCTTCCTCTTATATTCCAGTCTTCTCGAAATGAATGAGAAGTACAAGGTGATGGGGAATTTGAAAGTCAAACATTATCTGCTGGAAGAACTCAGGTTCAGCATCTCTGGGGGCAAAGAGATGTTTGATATTTTTAGTTGAGACCCTACATCAGTAGAATTTGAAAGTCTAGGTTCAGAAATTTAAAACTGGGGTATTGCTTTAGTGAGAACCCACACAGGTAAAGATAGTGGACCAACAAGACATCATGAGTTCAAACACAGGCAGTGAAGTCCTGGTGAGTAGAACATGGAGGCTGGACAGGTGTGAAGATGACAAAGGCCAGGAGGAATGTCTCAGCATCTGGGAGCGGAGCTGGCCGCGCACTGGGGACCCGGGATCGGAACCGGCCGCGCACTGGGGACCCGGGATCGGAACCGGCCGCGCACTGGGGACCCGGGATCGGAACCGGCCGCGCACTGGGGACCTGGGAGTGGAATTGGCCAGGCATTGAAGATCCGGGATCGGAACCGGCCGCGCACTGGGGACCCGGGATCGGAGCCGGCCGCGCACTGGGGACCTGGGAGTGAAATTGGCCAGGCATTGAAGATCCGGGATCGGAGCCGGCCGTGCACTGGGGACCCGGGATCGGAGCCGGCCAGGCATTGAAGATCCGGGATCAGAACCAGCCGCACACTGGGGACCCGGGAGCGGAGCCGGCCAGGCATTGAAGATCCGGGATCGGAACCGGCCGCGCACTGGGGACCCGGGAGTGGAATTGGCCAGGCATTGAAGATCCAGGATCGGAACCGGCCGTGCACTGGGGACCCGGGATCGGAGCCGGCCAGGCATTGAAGATCCGGGATCAGAACCAGCCGCACACTGGGGACCCGGGAGCGGAGCCGGCCAGGCATTGAAGATCCGGGATCGGAACCGGCTGCGCACTGGGGACCCGGGATTGGAGTCGGCCGCGCACTGGGGACACGGGATCGGAACCGGCCGCGCACTGGGGACACGGGATCGGAACCGGCCGCGCACTGGGGACCCGGGAGTGGAATTGGCCAGGCATTGAAGATCCGGGATCGGAACCGGCCGCGCACTGGGGTCCCGGGAGCGGAGCCAGCCAGGCATTGAAGATCCGGGATCGGAACCGGCCGCGCACTGGGGACCTGGGAGTGGAATTGGCCAGGCATTGAAGATCCGGGATCGGAGCCGGCCGTGCACTGGGGACCCGGGATCGGAGCCGGCCAGGCATTGAAGATCCGGGATCAGAACCAGCCGCACACTGGGGACCCGGGAGCGGAGCCGGCCAGGCATTGAAGATCCGGGATCGGAACCGGCCGCGCACTGGGGACCCGGGAGTGGAATTGGCCAGGCATTGAAGATCCGGGATCGGAACCGGCCGCGCACTGGGGTCCCGGGAGCGGAATTGGCCAGGCATTGAAGATCCGGGATCGGAACCGGCCGCGCACTGGGGACCTGGGAGTGGAATTGGCCAGGCATTGAAGATCCGGGATCGGAACCGGCCGCGCACTGGGGACCTGGGAGTGGAATTGGCCAGGCATTGAAGATCCGGGATCGGAACCGACCGCGCACTGGGGACCCGGGAGCGGAATTGACTGTGCACCGGAAGCAACCGTGTGCGTACAAACTCACCACAGAGATAAGCGGGTCCTCAGACTGATCAAGCTTCAGTTACTGGGGTGAGGGATGGAGCCAGTGACGAAGCTGGTGACACAGGTTTCATCTTAACCACTGAAAGAATTAGCATTATTTGTCATACGTACATCGAAACATACGGTGGGGTTCATTATTCATTATTTGTGTTAATGAGCAATACAGTACAGTGTGCTGGGGGATGCCCTCAAACGTCCTCTCTCCTCCATTGTCGACATAGCATGCCCACAACTTACTAACCCTAATCCCTGGAAAGTGGGAAGAAACAAGAGGAAATCCCCGCAGTCACTGGCAGAACATGCAAACTCCGTACAGACAGCAGCAGGATTAAACCCGGGTTGCCGGCACTGTAACGTGTTTGGGGAACTTTAGAGGTGGGCTGAGGGAAAACTGGAAGGATAGCACACTGCAATGCTTCTGTGCTGAGGGAAGGGGTGGATGAGCGATGGGGAGTATGAAGAGATGCCAGGTTAGAACCTCGTGAATGGAGCCCCATTCAGCTGGGTGACACTGAGGCTGAGGGCAGTGAGATCCATATGCCCTCTCCACTGCCCAGAGCCAGTGTCTCTCTCTCCTGTTGCCCCTCTCTATCCATGCACCGTCCCCACCTCCATGCGACACAGTTAGACAAACGTTCCCCTACCCCGAGATAGTGGAAGTGTCAGAGAGAGTGTAAGAGTTGGGAGGGATAGAGAGGGAGGTAACTGCAGAAATGAGTGGGATTCTGGTTTTTGAAGTAATGTTTGGGCACCAGTGAGATGACCTTGTCCACTCTCCCCCCAGCTGAAAGGCTACAGATCAGAGAAGGTGCAGGATGCGGTAAACCAAATGTTAATGATGCTGAACTTTGTGGAGAAGCAGAACAGCCCTGTGAAGATTCTATCTGGTGGGATGAAACGCAAGCTCTCCATTGCGATTGCTCTCATTGGAGATTCAAAGGTACAAAAGCTTTAGAGTGGTAGGTCATTTGTTCTAACTTCACCATGCCCCTGGGCCACTCATAGACACTACAGAGTGTCTGTTTTCTGCTGTTTGTGATGAAATATACAATGCCTATGAAATGTATTCACCACCCCCTTGGAAATGTTCATGTTTTATTGTTTTATGTCATTGAATCACAGTGGATTTAATTTGGCTTTTTTGACACTAATCAACAGAAGAGGATTCTTGTGTGCTACAGTGAAAACTGATCTTTACTGACTCACCAGCAGTTGGATGTCCAGATACTGGTGTATTTTTACTACAATCAATTGAAACCCCTTGACTGCACACAGGTGATCTCTACTTAACTAATTATGTGACTTCTAAAACCAATTGGCTGTATCAGTGATGATTTGGTGTGTCATATTAAAGGGGTGATTATACTTGTAATTTAATTTAGATCACTTTTTAGAGATCTGTTTTCACCTTGACAGGGAAGAGTCTTTTTCTGTTGATCAGTATAAAAAAAAAACAAAATAAATGCATTGTGGTTCAATGCTGTAAAACAAAACATGAAAACTTCCAATAGGGTGAATCCTTTTTACTGGCACTGTAAATGTAGACTGGTGAGTTAGTGCGTTTGCAGATTTGATGAAGATTGGTGGAGTGGTCGGTAGAGTCGATGACTAGCAAAGGATACAGTGGGATGTAGATCAGTTGCTGATACAGGTGGAGAAATGGCTGATAGAGTTTAACCTGGCCAAATGTGAAGTGTTGCATTTCTGTCAGATCTCCCCCCCCAGATTTTGCCTCCAGAGAAAACAACCCAAGTTGGTCGAACATCTCGTTATATCACACACCCTCTAGTCCAGGCAGCGTCCTGGTGAAGCTATTCTACTGTCCAAAACTGCCACACCCTTCCTAAAGTGGGGGTGATCAAAGTGGTGTGCAATACTGAGGGTCTAACTACCTCTGTTCAAAATTCAGAGGGTACATCTGTAAGGTGAGAGGGGAAAGGTTTAAAGAGAATCAGAGGGACAGGTGGTTGATGAGTTTGTAGAACGAGCTGCCAGAGGAGGAGATGGGGTGAGGATACAATGTTTAAAAGACAGTTGGACAGGTACATCGATAGGAAAAGATTAGAGGGATATGGTTCAAACACAGGCAAATGTGACTGGTGTAGGTAGATGGCTCAGCCAGCATGGACAAATTGTGCAAAAGCCTGTTCCTCTGCTGAATTTTACAATTGAATTGTCTTTATTTCTTACAACCTTCACATACATGAGGAGTAAAAATCTTTACATTAAGTCTTGGTCTAAATGTGCAATGCGTAATCATAGTAATTTATAATAAATTGAACAGTCAATGTAACATAGAAATACACTCAAATCAACATGAGTTAATCAGTCTGATGGCCTGGTAGAAGAAGCTGTCCCAGAGCCTGTTGGTCCTGGCTTTTATGCTGCAGTACCGCTTCCCAGATGGTAGCAGCTGGAATATATTCCCATGTGTTACTCTTCATGTCGTAAACCATCAATAGTTAATTGCACCGTCCCCTATGTACAGGCTTGGATTTGCCCTTATTGAATAGCCTGCGTGCAGTAATTGGTGAGTCTAGGACCAGAAGCACAGTCTCAGAACAGAGGGGTGTCCATCTAGAACAAAGATGATGAGGAAGAATTCCTTTAGCCAAAAGGTGGTGAATCTGTGGAAATCATTGCCACAAACGTCTGTGGATGTCAAGTCTTTGGGGTATATTTAAAGCAGAGATTGATAGGTTCTTGATTAGTCAGGGTGTCAAAGGTCATGGGGAGAAGGCAGGAGAATGGGGTTGAGAGGGATAATAAATCACTCATGGTGGAATGGTGAAGCAGACTAAATGGGCTGAATGACCTAATTCTTCTCCTATATCTTATAGCCTTTTTGATCATCACTCCCTCCAAACCGACTAAGGCCTGAAATTAGATTCAGAGACTGCTACAGTGGCTGCTGGAGGTGATCCTTGTGTGATGGCCCCCGCTCCGACACAAGGCTTGTGCAGATGGAGCAGTGCTGGTTAACACCTTGGGCAGGACATGAGCATGTCTCTGCAGCACTGCATTTGAGTCCATAAGACCTGCTTAATTCCTGTTCATCCAAATGCCTCTCTTTTAGTTGAGGTCAGGGTTGCTGAGATTAGGGTGATTTTGAGATGCAGAATAGGTGGTCCGCTCCAGAGGGGGATTTGTGTTCCGATTGCTGATCCATCATCAAGGAACTCCACCATCCAAGACTCCTTGCTGTTGCTATCGGAAAGGAGGTACAGGAGTCTCAGGACCCACACGACCAGGTTCAAGAACAGTTAGGACCCCTTAACCATTAGGGGGTAACTTCACTTTCCTAATCACTGAACTATTACCACAACCCAAGGACTCCTCAACTCATGTTCTCAGTGTTATTTATTTATCTATCTTATCTATTATTATTAGTTGTGTTTTTAGTATTTGCACAGTTTGACTTTTGCACATTGTTGTGTGTCAGTCTTTGTAGTTTTTCATTGATTGTATTTCTTTGTTCTGTTGTGAATGTCTGCATGAATCTCAGAGTACCTACGTTGATAATAAATTGTCTTTGAGCTTTGAAGCGCTGCAGCCCTCAGAAACAGGCTCCATGTACTGACTGCCTTGTTGGTTTATTTGGATCTTGGCCCAGGTTGTCATATTGGATGAGCCCACATCAGGCATGGACCCTCTGTCCCGCAGAGCCACCTGGGACCTCCTACAGCAGGTGAAGAGCAGCCGCACCATCCTGCTGACCACCCACTTCATGGATGAAGCTGATCTCCTGGGGGACCGCATCCTGATCATGGCCAGGGGGCAGGTCCAGTGCTGTGGGTCTCCTCTCTTCCTCAAGAGCCTGTACGGTAATGCATACGAGCTGAATTAGGTCATTCAGCCCATTGAGTCTTCTCCACCATTTTATCATATTTTGTCTATTTCCCTCTCAGCCCCATTCTCATGCTTTCTTCCCGCAACCGTGACTTGTTCACCACAGCAAACGTGCGATGGATTCCACAGATCAACAGCCTCATCTCTGTTCTAAATGGATGTCCCTCTGTCCTGATGCTTTACCTATGGACAGACAGACTTTACTGATCCCGAGGGAAACTGGGTTTTGTTACAGTCGCACCAAGGATAGTGTAGAAATATAGCAATATAAAACCATAAATAATTAAATAATAATAAGGAAATTATTCCAAGTGGAAATAAGTCCAGGACCAGCCTATTGGCTCAGGGTTTCTGACACTCCGAGGGAGGAGTTGTAAAGATTGATGGCCACAGACAGGAAAGACTTCCTATGATGCTCAGTGTTACATCTCAGTGGAATGAGTCTCTGGCTGAATGTACTCCTGTGCCTAACCAGTACATTATGGAGTGGATGGGAGGCATTGTCCAAGATGGCATGCAACTTGGACAGCATCCTCTTTTCAGACACCACTGTCAGAGAGTCCAGTTCCACCCCCACAACATCACTGGCCTTACGAATGAGTTTGTTGATTCTGTTGGTGTCTGCTACCCTCAGCCTGCTGCCCCAGCACACAACAGCAAACATGATAGCACTGGCCACCACAGACTCGTAGAACATCCTCAGCATCGTACGGCAGTTGTTAAAGGACCTCAGTCTCCTCAGGAAGTAGAGACGGCTCTGACTCTTCTTGTAGACAGCCTCAGTGTTCTTTGTCCTTTCGTTTCCCCAGGTATTTGTAAGCCTCTGCCATGTCCACACTGACCCTGTGTCCTAGATTCTCATGCTATAGAAAACACTCTCTCTGTATCCGCTCCACTGAGGTCTTTTAATATTCGATATTTCAATGAGATCCCCCCACCAACCCCCATATTTTTCGTAACTCCAGCGAACAGAGGCAGTAGAATTCAGCATAAAATAGAGTGCCAGCAAAGTTTTCACTGTCTCACAACACACGCCAACGTCTGCAGCTTTGTGATTGGTTTATTATTGTCACATGTATTGACTTACACTGAAAAGCCTGTCTTTCATACTATCCATACAGATAGAATTATTGCACAATGTATTGAGATAAATTATTGATAGTTTGTGAAGATCTGGGGCCCTAGTACCAACCCCTCCCATACCCACTGGACACGGTCCAGGGTCTGACGCCGGCCGCACCCACTGGACACAGTCCAGGGTCTGACCCCAGCCGTACCCACTGGACACGGTCCAGGGTCTGACCCCAGCCGTACCCACTGGACACAGTCCAGGGTCTGACACCGGCCGCACCCACTGGACACGGTCCAGGGTCTGACACCGGCCGCACCCACTGGACACGGTCCAGGGTGTGATGCTGGTCATAACCACTGGACACGGTCCAGGATCTGACCCCAGCCGTACCCACTGGACACGGTCCAGGGTCTGACCCCAGCCGTACCCACTGGACACGGTCCAGGGTCTGACGCCAGCTGCACCCACTGGACACAGTCCAGGGTGTGATGCTGGTCATAACCACTGGACACGGTCCAGGGTCTGACCCCGGCCGTACCCACTGGACACGGTCCAGGGTCTGACGCCGGCCGCACCCACTGGACACAGTCCAGGGTGTGATGCTGGTCATAACCACTGGACACGGTCCAGGGTCTGACCCCGGCCGTACCCACTGGACACGGTCCAGGGTCTGACCCCGGCTGTACCCACTGGACACGGTCCAGGGTCTGACACCGGCCGCACCCACTGGACACGGTCCAGGGTCTGACACCGGCCGCACCCACTGGACACGGTCCAGGGTGTGATGCTGGTCATAACCACTGGACACGGTCCAGGATCTGACCCCAGCCGTACCCACTGGACACGGTCCAGGGTCTGACCCCAGCCGTACCCACTGGACACGGTCCAGGGTCTGACGCCAGCTGCACCCACTGGACACAGTCCAGGGTGTGATGCTGGTCATAACCACTGGACACGGTCCAGGGTCTGACCCCGGCCGTACCCACTGGACACGGTCCAGGGTCTGACGCCGGCCGCACCCACTGGACACAGTCCAGGGTGTGATGCTGGTCATAACCACTGGACACGGTCCAGGGTCTGACCCCGGCCGTACCCACTGGACACGGTCCAGGGTCTGACCCCGGCTGTACCCACTGGACACGGTCCAGGGTCTGACCCCGGCCGTACCCACTGGACACGGTCCAGGGTCTGACGCCGGCCGCACCCACTGGACACAGTCCAGGGTCTGACACCAGCCGCACCCACTGGACACGGTCCAGGGTCTGACACCGGCCGCACCCACTGGACACGGTCCAGGGTGTGATGCTGGCCATAACCACTGGACACGGTCCAGGGTCTGATCCCTCCCATACCCACTGGACACGGTCCAGGGTCTGATCTCTCCCGTACCCACTGGATATGGTCCAGGGTCTGATCTCTCCCGTACCCACTGGACACGGTCCAGTGTCTGATCCCTCCCGTGCCCATTGGACACTGTCCAGGGTGTGATGCTGGCCACAACCACTGGACATGGTCCAGGGTGTGATCCCTCCCATACCCACTGGATATGGTCCAGGGTCTGATCTCTCCCGTACCCACTGGACACGGTCCAGGGTCTGATCTCTCCTGTACCCACTGGACACGGTCCAGTGTCTGATCCCTCCCGTACCCATTGGACACGGTCCAGGGTCTGACACCGGCCGCACCCACTGGACACGGTCCAGGGTGTGATGCTGGCCACAACCACTGGACATGGTCCAGTGTCTGATCCTTCCCGTACCCATTGGACACTGTCCAGGGTGTGATGCTGGCCACAACCACTGGACATGGTCCAGGGTGTGATGCTGGCCATACCCACTGGACACGGTCTGGAGTCCAATGCCGGCCATGCCCGATGGACACCTTCAGCTCCACAGAAAACCAAAGTTTGTTCAACCTCTCCTTGACATACATTGCCTCGAATACAGTCTGTATTCTGGTGAACATCTTGCCCAGGGATCCAGTGTCTGGGGTGGTTTTGGCCAGGGCCTGACCCAATGTCTGGGGTGGCTTTGACAGAGCAGGGGCCAGTGCCCAGGGTAGGTTAGGGAGCAGAAACAGGGTTTGATAGTATCTGGTCAGGCAGATGATGGCGGTGTTCGTCACTGAGGGTGATCCATACCTTGTAATGCTCCACCAGTTGCCACTTTTCAGACAGTTCATGATCCAATCTGAACTCATGGAGAGCATGGTGGCAGCATCTTCTCAGAATCAGAATTTGGTTTAATGTCACTGACATTTGTCATGAAATTTGTTGTTTTGCAGCAGCAGTACATTGCAATATATAATTAAATAAAACTATAAATTGCAATAGGAAGTGTATATTAATCATAGAACATAAAAATCTACAGCACATTACAGGCCCGTTCAGCCAACAATGTTGTGCCTACCATGTAACCTACTCTAAAAACTGCTTAGAATTTCCCTACCGCATAGCCCTCTATTTTACTAAGCTCCATGTACCTATGTCTCTTAAAAAACCCTGTTGTATCCACCTCTACCACTGTCACCAGCAGTGTATTCCACGCATCCATCACTCTGTGAGTGAAAAACTTGCCCCTGACATCCCCTTTGTACCTATTTCCAAACATCGTAAAACTAGGCCCCCTCGTGCCAGCCATTTCAGCCCTGGGAAAAAGCCTCTGACTATCCACACAATCAATGTCTCGCATCATCTTATACACCTCTATCAGGTCACCTCTCATCCTCCTTCACTCCAAGGAGAAAAGGCCGAGTTCACTCAACCTATTCTCATCAGGCACGCTCCCCAATTCAGGCAACATCCTTGTAAATTTCCTCTGCACTCTCTCTAATTAAAAAGTTAAATTAAATAATTAATGCAAAAAGTGAGCAAAATAGTGAGGTAGTGTACCTGGGTTCATATTTATGCACATTTTATTCCATATCCACCCTTAAACCTCTTACTTTATTAGCTTTTTTGATATATTTTTTATATAGATCTTTATTCATTATAATTGAACGTTTTTGGTCGCATGTCATGCCAACACACCACAGCAAATCCCCAATACATATACAGTCCTGTACAAATGTCTTCGCACACTAGATTTTTTAAGTGGTTTCAGATGATATGGCTTCCACAGAGCCCTGATCTCCACACCATCGAGGTTGTCTGGGATTACCCGGAGAGTCTGAAGCCAGTGAGACAGCCAAAGTTTGCAGAAGAACTGAGGCAAGTTCTCCAAGATGTTTGGAACAATCTACTAGCTGATTTTCTTATAAAGCTGCACAACAGTGTATCTAAGGGAACTGATACAGTTTTAAAGGCAAAGGACGGTCATGCCAAATGTTGATTTAATTTAGTTTTTTCACTGTTTATTGATCTTTATAGTGATATTTTGATATTTAGAAATTTCTCAATTCATTATTTTTGAAACCATCTTTGCTTTACAGGCTTTTTTTAACATAAGACCATAAGATATAGGAGCAGAAGTAGGTCATTTGGCCCATCGAGACTGCTCTGCCATTCAGTCATGGGCTGATCCAATTCTTCCAGTCATCCCCACTCCCTTGTCTTCTCCCTATACGCTTTGATGCCCTGGCTAATCAAGAACCTATCTATCTCTGCCTTAAATGCACCCAATTATTTGGCCTCCACAGCTGCTCGTGGCAACAAATTCCACAGATTAACCACCCTCTGACTAAAGTAATTTCTCTGAATCTCTGTTCTAAATGGACGTCCTTCAATCCTGAAGTCGTTCCCTCTTGTTCTAGAATCCCCTACCATGGGAAATAAATTTGCCATATCTAATCTGTTCAGGCCTTTTAACATTCGGAATGTTTCTATGAGATCCCCCCCTTATTCTCCTGAACTCCAAGGAATACAGCCCAAGAGCTTCAGACGTTCCTCAGACGGTAACCTTTTCATTCCTGGAATCATTCTCGAGAACCTTCTCTGAACCCTCTCCAATGTCAATATATGCTTTCTAAAATAAGGAGCCCAAAACTGCACACAATACTCCAAGTGTGGTCTCACGAGTGCCTTATAGAGCCTCAACATCACAGCCCTGCTCTTATATTCTATAGCTCTAGAAATGAATGCCCACATTGCATTTGTCTTCTTCACCACCAACTCAACCTGGAGGTTAACCTTTAGGGTCTCCTGCACAAGGACTCCCAAGTCCCATTGCATCTCTGCATTTTGAATTCTCTCCCCATCTAAATAATAGTCTGCCCATTTATTTCTTCCACCAAAGTGCATGACCATACACTTTCCAACATTGTATTTCATTTGCCACTTCTTTGCCCATTCCCCTAAACTGTCTAAGTCTCTCTGCTGCTCTCTGTTTCCTCAACACTACCTGCTCCTCCACCTATCTTTGTATCATCGACAAATTTAGCCACAAATCCATTAATCACATAGTCCAAAACATGGCAGCCAACCAAAATAGGATCCCTTTATTCCCACTCTCTGTTTTCAGCCGAGCAGCCAATGCTACACCCATTCTCGTAACTTCCCTGTAATTCCATGGACTCTTATCTTGCTAAGCAGCCTCATGTGTGGCACCTTGTCAAAGGCCTTCTGAAAATTCAAATACACCACATCCACTGCATCTTCTTTGTCTAGCTTGCTTGTAATTTCCTCAAAGAATTTCAGTAGGTTTGTCAGGCAGGATTTTCCTTTCAGGAAACCATGCTGGCTTTGGCCTATTTAGTCATGTGCCTCCAGGTACTCCGTAATCTCATCCCTGACAATTGATTCCAACAACTTTCCAACCACTGATGTCAGGCTAACAGGTCTATAGTTTCCTTTCTGCTGCCTCCCACCCTTCTTAAATAGCGGAGTAACATTTGCAATTTTCCAGTCATCTGGTACAATGCCAGAATCTATCGATTCTTGAAAGATCATTGTTAACGCCTCTGCAATCTCTCCAGCTACTTCCTTCAGAACCCAAGGGTGCATTCCATCAGGTCCAGGAGATTTATCCACCCTCAGACCATTAAGCTTCCTGAGCACCTTCTCAGCTGTAATTTTCACTGCAGAAGCCTCACATCCCTGACACTCTTGAATGTCCGGTATACTGCCGATGTCCTCCACTGTGAAGACTGATGCAAAAAACACATTCAGTTCCTCTGCCATCTCTGTGTCTCTCATTACAATATCTACAGTGTCATTTTCTATTGGTCCTATATCTACCCTCAACTCTCTTTTACCCTTTATAAAAAAGTTTTTAATATCTTTGATATTAGTTGCCAGCTGCCTTTCATAATTCATCTTTTCCTTCCTAATGACCTTCTTTTCTTTTGCAAGTTTTTAAAAGCTTCCCAATCCTTTGTCTTCCCAATGGCTCTGGCTTCCTTGTATGCCCTCTCTTTTGCTTTTACTTTGGCCCTGACTTCACTTGTCAGCCACGGTAGTGTCCTCCTTCCATTTGAAAATTTCTTCTTATTTGGAATATTTCTGTCGTGCACTTCCCTCATTTTTTGCAGAAACTCCAGCCACTGCTGCTCTGCTGTCCTTCCTGCTGGTGTCCGTTTCCAGTCAACCTGGGCCAGTTCCTCTGTCATGCCATTGTAATTTCCTTTGTTCCACTGAAATACCGACACATTGGAATTTAGGTTCTCCTTCTCAAATTTCAAAGTGAACTCGATCATATTGTGATCATTGTTCCCTAAGGGTTCCTTAACTTTAAGCTCTCTTATCACCTGCAGATAAGAGAGCTTTTACAAGCTGTTAAAAAGCCATCCCTAGACATACTACAAATTCTCTTTCTTGAGGTCCAGGACTGCTGTCGTTTTCCCAATCCACTTTTATGTTAAAATTCTCAACGATTGCCATGACATTGAATTGAACTGAATTGACTTTATTTCTTACATCCTTCACATACATGAGGAGTAAAAATCTTTACGTTATGTCTCCATCTAAACATGCAATGTGCAAACAGAATCAGGTTTATTATCACTTGCCTGTGATGTGAAATTTGTTAACTTAGCAGCAGCAGTTCAATGCACTGCATAATCTAACAGAGAGAGAGAGAAAAAATAATAAATAACATATAATAATAAATAAATAAGTAAATCAATTACGTATATTGAATAGATTTTAAAAATGTGAAAAAACAGAAATATTGTATATTAAAAAAAGTGAGGTAGTGTCCAAAGCTTCAATGTCCATTCAGGAATCGGATGGCAGAGGGGAAGAAGCTGTTCCTGAATCGCTGAGTGTGTGCCTTCAGGCTTCTGTACCTCCTACCTGATGGTAACAGTGAGAAAAGGGCATGCCCTGGGTGCTGGACGTCCTTCATAATGGATGCTGCCTTTCTGAGACACCATTCCCTGAAGATGTCCTGGGTACTTTGTAGGCTGGTGCCCAAGATGGAGCTGACCAGATTTACAACCCTCTGCAGCTTCTTTTGCTCCTGTGCAGTAGCCCCCCCATTCCAGACAGTGATACAGCCTGTCAGAATGCTCTCCACGGTACAACTGATGCACCATCAATAACTCTCAGAGACTGGAAGTGAACGATAGGCTTTTATTAACAGCAAAAGGGAGCACGACATCTCAAAGACTGAGGGAGGAGCAGTGCCCCAATCGCCTTTATACAGGGGTCTGTGGGAGGAGCCATAGGAGCAGTCAGCAGCAGTCAGCAGAGGGGCGTGTCCAGACAGGTAGACATAGTTTACTTCAACAACTATAGAAGTTTTTGAGTGGATTTGTTGACATGGCAAATCTCTTCAAACTCCTAATAAAGTATAGCCGCTGTCTTGCCTTCTTTATAATTACTTCGCTATGTTGGGACAAGGTTAGATCCTCAGAGATCTTGACACCGAGGAACTTGAAGCTGTTCACTCTCTCCACTTCTGATCCCTCTGTGAGGATTGGTATGTGCTTCTTCATCTTGCCCTTCCTGAAGTCCACAATCAGCTCTTTCGTCTTACTGACGTTGAGTGCCAGGTTGTTGCAGTGGCACCACTCCACTAGTTGGCATATCTCACTCCTGTACACCCTCTTGTCACCACCTGAGATTCTACTAACAATGGTTGTATCATTAGCAGATTTATAGATGGTATTTGAGCTATGCCTAGACACACAATCATGTGTAGAAACATAGAAAACCTACAACACAAAGCTGTGCCAAACATGTCCTTACCTTAGAACTACATAGGCTTACCCACAGCCCTCTATTTTCCTAAGCTCCATGTATTCATCTCCACCACCACCGCCGGCAACGGATTCAACTCTCTGCATAAAAAACTTACCCCTGACATCTCCTCTGTACCTGTATACAGAGAGTAGAACAGTGGGCTAAGCACACACCCCTGAGGTGCACCAGTGTTGATCATCAGTGAGGAGGATATGTTATCACCAATCTGCACAGATTGTGGTCTGGTTAGGAAGTCAAGGATACAATTAGAGAGTCAAGGATCCAGTTGGCCCAGGTTCTGTAACTTCTGAATCAGGATTGTGGGAATGATGGTATTAAATGCTGAGCTATAGTTGATGAACCGCATCGTGAAGTAGGTGTTTGTGTTGTCTAGGTGGCCTAAAACCTTCTGGAGAGCCATTGAGATAGTAATTACTAATAATTTATAATAAATAGAACAATCAATGTAATATAGTGTACACACAAGTCAGCATGAGTTCATCAACCTGACGGCCTGATGGAAGAAGCTGTCCCGGAGCTTGTTGGTCCTGGCCTTTAAGCAGCGGTACCGGTTCCTGATGGTAGCAACTGGAATAGATTGTGGTTGGGGTGAGACAGGACCCCAATGATCCTACGAGCACTTTTTATACACCCATTCTTGTAAATGCCCTGAATGATGGGAAGTTCACATCTACAGATGCACTGGGCTGTCCGCACCACTCTCTGTACACAGAGTCCTGCGATTAAGGGAGGTACAGTTCCCATACCAGGCAGTGATGCAGCCAGTCAGGATGCTCTCAATTGTGTACCTGTAGAAAGTTCTTAGGACTTGAGGGCCCATACTGTCTGAGATGAAAGCAGTGCTGTTGTGCCTTTTTAACATAGAACATAGAATAGTACAGCACATTACAGGCCTTTTGGCCCACAATATTGTGCCGACCCTCAAACCCTGCCTCCCATATAACCCCCCATCTTAAATTCCTCCATATACCTGTCTAGTAGTCTCTTAAACTTCACTAGTGTATCTGCCTCCACCACTGACTCAGGCAGTGCATTCCACGCACCAACCACTCTCTGAGTGAAAAACCTTCCTCTGAAATCCCCCTTGAACTTCCCTCCCCTTACCTTAAAGTCACGTCCTCTTGTACTGAGCAGTGGTGTCCTTGGGAAGAGGTGCTGGCTATCCACTCTTAATATCTTGTACTCTATCATGTCTCCTCTCATCCTCCTCCCCTCCAAAGAGTAAAGCCCTAGCTCCCTTAATCTCTGATCATTATCCATACTCTCTAAACCAGGCAGCATCCTGGTAAATCTCCTCTGTACCCTTTCCAATGCTTCCACATCCTTCCTATAGTGAGGTGACCAGAACTGGACACAGTACTCCAAGTGTGGCCTGACCAGAGTTTTATAGAGCTGCATCATTACATCGCGTCTCTTAAACTCTATCCCTCGACTTATGAAAGCTATAAGCTTTCTTAACTACCCTATCTTCCTGTGAGGCAACTTTCAGGGATCTGTGGACATGTAACCCCAAATCCCTCTGCTCCTCCACACTACCAAGTAACCTGCCATTTACTTTGTACTCTGCCTTGGAGTTTGTCCTTCCAAAGTGTGCCACCTCACACTTCTCCGGGTTGAACTCCATCTGCCACTTCTTAGCCCACTCCTGCATCCTATCAATGTCTCTCTACAATCTTCGACAATCCTCTACACTATCTACAACACCACCAACCTTTGTGTTGTCTACAAACTTGCCAACCCACCCTTCTACCCCCACATCCAGGTTGTTAATAAAAATCTCGAAAAGTAGAGTCCCAGAACAGATCCTTGTGGGACACCACTAGTCACAACCCTCCAATCTGAATGTACTCCCTCCACCACGACCCTCTGCCTTCTGCAGGCAAGCCAATTCTGAATCCACCTGGCCAAACTTCCCTGGATCCCATGCCTTCTGACTTTCTGAATTTGCCTACCGTGTGGAATCTTGTCAAATGCCTTACTAAAATCCATGTAGATCACATCCACTACACTACCCTCATCTATATGCCTGATCACCTCCTCAAAGAACTCTATCAGGCTTGTTAGGCATGATCTGTCCTTCACAAAGCCATGCTGACTGTCCCTGATCAGACCATGATTCTCTAAATGCCCATAGATCCTGTCTCTAACAATCTTTTCCAACAGTTTTCCCACCACAGACGCAAGGCTCACTGGTCTATAATTACCTGGACTATCACTACTACCTTTTTTGAACAAAGGGACAACATTCACCTCCCTCCAATCCTCCGGTACCATTCCAGTGGAAAACGAGGACATAAGGATCTTAGCCAGAGGCTCAGCAATCTCTTCCCTCGCCTCATGGAGCAGCCTGAGGAATATTCCGTCAGGCCCCGGGGACTTAAACATCCGAATGTATTTTAACAACTCCAATACCTCCTCTCCCTTAATATTAACATGCTCCAGAACATCAACCTCACTCATATTGTCCTCACCGTCATCAAGTTCCCTCTCATTGGTGAATACCAAAGAGAAGTATTCATTGAGGACCTTGCTCACTTCCACAGCCTCCAGGCACATCTTCCCACCTTTATCTCTAATCGGTCCTATCTTCACTCTTGTCATCCTTTTGTTCTTTACACAATTGAAAAATGCCTTGGGGTTTTCCCTTACCCTACTCACCAAGGCCTTCTCATGCCCCCTTCTTGATCTCCTCAGCCCCTTCTTAAGCTCCTTTCTTGCTACCCTATATTTCTCAATAGACCCATCTGATCCTTGCTTCCTAAACCTCATGTATGCTGCCTTCTTCCACCTGACTAGATTTTCCACCTCACTTGTCACCCATGGCTCCTTCACCCTACCATTCTTTATCTTCCTCACCGGGACAAATTTATCCCTAACATCCTGCAAGAGATCCTTAAACATCAACCACATGCCCATAGTACATTTTCCTGCAAAAACATCATCCCACTTCACACCCACAAGTTCTAGCCTAATAGGCTTATAATTTGCCCTTCCCCAATTAAAGATTTTGCTGTCCTCTCTGGTTCTACCCTTTTCCATGATAATGCTAAAGGTCAGGGAGCGGTGATCATTGTCCCCTAGATGCTCACCCACTGACAGATCTGTGACCTGGCATGGTTCATTACCTAATATTAGATTCAATATGGCATTCCCCCTCGTCAGCCTGTCGACATACTGTGACAGGAATCCATCCTGGACACAACAAACTCTGCCCCATCTAAACCCTTGGAACTAATCAGGTGCCAATCAATATTAGGGAAGTTAAAGTCACCCATGGTAACAACCCTGTTATTTTTGCACCTTTCCAAAATCTGCCTCCCAATCTGCTCCTCACTATCTCTGCTACTACCAGGAGGCCTATAGAATACCCCCCAGTAGAGTAACTGCTCCCTTCCTGTTCCTGACTTCCACCCATACTGACTCAAAAGAGGATTCTGCTACATTACCCACCCTTTCTGTAGCTGTAATAATATCCCTGACCAGTTATGCCACCCCTCCTCCCTTTTTCCCCCCTCTCTATCCTTTTTAAAGCACTGAAATCCATGAATATTGAGAATCCGTTTCTGCCCTGGTGCTAGCCAAGTCTCTGTAATGGCCACTTCATCATAATTCCATGTTTGTATCCAAGCTCTCAGTTCATCACCTTTGTCCCTGATGCTTCTTGCATTGAAGTACACACACTTTAGCCCTTCTACATTACTACCTTTACAACCTTTATTCTGCTTCTCTTTTCGCAAAGCCTCTCTATATCTTGGATCACTTCTTAGATGCAATTCTTTCACTGCTCTATCGCTCCGGGTCCCATCCCCCTTGCAAATTAGTTTAAGCCCTCCCGAACCATGCTAGCAAACCTACCTGCAAGGATATTGCTCCCCCTCGAGTTCAGGTGCAACCCATCCGATCTGTACAGGTCCCACCTTCCCCAGAAGAGATCCCAATGGTCCAAAAATCTAAAACCCTGCCCCCTGCACCAACTCCTCAGTCATGCATTCAATTGCCATCTCCTTCAATTCTTACCATCACTATCACGTAGCACTGGCAGCAATCCTGAGAACGCCACCCTTGAGGTCCTGTTCTTCAGCCTTCTGCCTCGTTCCTGAAACTCACACTTCAGGAGCTTATCCTTCTTCCTGCTTATGTTGTTGGTACCAACATGTATCAGGACTTCTGGTTGCTTTCCCTCTCGTACCAGGATGCCATGCACCCGGTCAGAGACATCCCGGACCCTGGCACCCGGGAGGCAACAAACCATGCGGGTGTCCTTCTCACGTCCACAAAATCTCCTGTCTACTCCCCTGACTATAGAGTCTCAAATGATGACAGCTCTCCTCTTCTCCGTCCCATCCTTCTGCACCACAGGGTCAGACTCAGTGCCAGAGGCCCTGCCACCATGGCTCACACCTGGTCGGTCGTCCTTGCCAACAGTGTCCAGGACGGTAAACTTATTATTCAGGGGAATGGCTACAGGGGTGCTCTGCACTACCTGTCTACTCTCCTTCGCTTTCCCCCCTCAGACTGTCACCCAAAGACATGCTTCCGGCAGCCTAGGTGTGACTACCTCCCAGTAGCTCTCATCTATGACTGCCTCATTCTCCCTTATGAGTCGAAGGTCATCCAGCTGCTGCTCCAGATTCCTCACACGTTCTTCCAGATCCAGCCAGTGTATACAGACCATGTGAGATCCTCGGTGATGTGGATGCCAAGGAACTTAAAGCCGTTCACCCTCTCAACCCCAGATCCATTGATGTCTATAGGGGTTAACCTGTCTCCATTCCTCCTGTAATCCACAACCAGCTCCTTTGTTTTTGCGACATTGAGGGAGAGTTTGTTTTCTTGACACCACTGTGTCAGAGAGATGACTTTTTCCCTGTAGGCCGCCTCATTATTGCTTGAGATAAGACCAATCAATGTAGTGTCGTCGGGAAATTTAATTAGCAGATTGGAGCTGTGGGTGGAGGTACAGTCATGGGTATACAGGGAGTAGAGGGGACTCAGTACGCAGCCCTGAGGGGCTCCTATATTGAGAGTCAGAGGGTTGGAGGTGAGGGAGCCCACTCTTACAACCTGCCAGCAATCTGACAGGAAGTCCAGGATCCAGCTGCACAAGGCCGAGGTCTCTGAGCTTCTTGTCAAGACTGGATGGAACAATGGTGTTGAATGCTGAACTGTAGTCCAAGAACAGCATTCTCACATAAGCATCCTTCTGCAGATATGCAAGGACAGTGTGTAGAGCTGTGGTTATTGCGTCGTCTGTCGATCGGTTGTGTTGGTAGGCGAATTGTAGGGGGTCCACTGTGGGTGGTAGCAAGCTGCAGATGTAATCCTTAACCAGCCTCTCAAAGCATTTGCTTATTATTGAGGTGAGTGCGACTGGACGCCAATCATTCAGGCATCTTACCTTGGTCTTTTTTGGTACAGGGACAATGGTGGATAATTTGAAGCAGGAGAGCACTCTACACTGGGAGAGGGAGAGATTAAAAATGTGTATAAACACACCTGCCCTTCTGACACAGCTTTTCTATCTCCTACTGAAATTTGTAATCCACATCCCGGCTGCTGTATGGAAGCCTGTATACAACTGCCATTAGGGTCCTTTTACCCCTGCCATTTCTTAACTCAACCCATAGAGACTCTACACCTTCAATCCTATGTCTAATGATTTAATATTATTTCTTATACACAGGACCACACCAAACCCTCTGCCTACGAACCTATCTTTTCAATACACTGTATATCCTTGGACGTTCAGCTCCCAATGGCAGCCATCCTTTAGCCAAGTTTCAGAGATGGCCACAACATCATACTTGCCAATCTGTAGCTGAATTTCAAGGTCGTCCATTTTATTTCTTATGCTGCATACTTTCAAATATAACACTTTCAGTCCGGTATTTGTTGCTTTCTGTTTTAACTGCACCACGCTTCTATTGCCCTGTAACTCATCCCACTGGCTGTGATTATGCCTCATCTCCTGTCTGTCCTTTCTGTCATGTCTGTTGCACATATGTTTGATTCCCCCTGCCAAACTAACAGCTCTATTAAACCTGCCTGCTAGGCTATTGGACCCCTTTGGGTTCAGGTGTAACCCGTCCTTGTACACATGCTACCGTTTGTGGCAAATAAAGTTAACCTTTGATCCTTGTAGACATTTAGGGTGAGTGTGGTATGTGTGTGTTATGCAGGAGCTGGATACCGCATGGTGATCGTCAAGGAGCCTCACTGTAACACCGTAAACATCAACCGTCTCGTCCAGAGCTTTGTCCCCGGGGCTACCCAGCAGACCAATGTTGGTGCAGAGCTCTCCTTTCTCCTCCCGAATGAATACACTGTCAGGTAGAGCATGGGGTTCTCCAATCTGAGTGTGGGCTTGCAGGGCAAAGGGCAGAGAGTCACCCTCTTGAACACTCTGCCTCTGTAACCGTGTCTGTGTTCGTGCATGTATCTGTGGTCATGTTGTATCAGACATGTATGTGTGCACTTGTATATTTATTAAATGTGTGAAATGTGCATGCATGTGTATCTATGATGTGTGTTATGTGCTTGTGTGTGTGTGTGTTTGCAGTCCATCTCACAGTAACTGGTTCATATTTGTATCTCTCATGTACATTGGAGCATTCAGTGAAATTTGTCATTTGTAACTGCTGGATTAATTGGTGAATTGGTTTATCATTGCCACATCTACTCAGATACAGTGAAAAGCTTGTCTCTTCTACCATGCATACAGATCACATTGTTGCAATGGTGCGTTGAGGTAATACTAGGAAAAACAATTACTGAACTGGGTGCCATGGTAGGGTAGTGGTTAGCGTGCTGCAATTACAGCTCGTAGCATTGGACTTCAGAGGACATTTCCAGCATCCTCTATAAGGAAGTTTCTATGTTCTTCCTGTGACTTTTCTCCCACAGTCCAAAGACATACCAGTTAGTAGGTTAACTAGTCGTTGTAAATTGTTCTGTGATTAGGCTCGGGTTAAATAAGGGAGTTGCTGGGTTATGGCAGCTCAATGGGCTGGAAGGGCCTGTTTCTCTAAATAAATAAATAAACTCAGAATAAAATGTAGGAGTTACAGAAAAGGTGCAGTGCAGGTAGACAATAAGGTGCAAGATCACACAAGCTGGATTTGGAGGTCAACAGTCCATCTTGTATTAGGGAACCATTCAAGATCCTGAATCTTGAATTCAATTATCTTATAACAGTAGGATTGAAGTTGTCCTTGAGCCTGCTGATATGTGCTTTCAGACTTTTGTATCTTCTGCCCAATGGGAGAGAGGAGAAGAGAGAATTCCAGGTGTTTGATTATGCTGGCAGCAAGAAATACAGACTGAGGCTGTGGAGGGGAGGCTGGTTTCTGTGATGTGTGGAGCTGTGTCCACAACTCTCTGCAGTTTCTTGTGGTCTTGGTCAAAGTAGTTGTCGTGTCGCATCTGAATAGTATGCTTTCTATGGTGCACCAGTAACTATAGGGAAGGGTTGACAGGGATCTACCATTAGCTCCTGTGGAAGTAATCAAGGCTGATGGACTTTCAGCCATTAGGGATATTGGAGAAAATTGGGATCATCAAAGTGATGTAAGAAGAAAACCATACCTGACGCCGGGGAGCAAGACGAAAACCTGCCCCTATCTTTCACACACTTACAGTATGGTGGGTTAGCTGCTTCTCCAAGGGCATTTGTACATCTACACCTTTCGTCCACAGGTTTGAAGCTCTCTTTTCAGAACTGGAGCAAAGACGAGAGGAACTGGGAATTGCAAGTTATGGTGCCTCCGTCACAACCATGGAGGAGGTGTTCCTGAGGTGAGCTTGTCGTCTTTGCCTTGGAATACTATTTTACCCTTATGAAAGATGTGGAGTCACAAAGGCAGGGAGCCTGCAGTACTTGGGCAGATAAGAAGTGTAGGTAAAGAAACTTAAGATGGAGTAAAGAAAATCCGATTATACACTTTGGTAGGAAGAATAAGAGTGGAGACTATTTTCAAAATGAGGGAAAAAATCAGAAATCAGGGATGTAAAGGGACTTGGGGATTCTGTTTCAAGATTCCTAAAGGTTAACTTGCAGGTTGAGTCAGTGATAAGAAAGGCAAAAGCAATGTTAACATTCATTCTGAAGAATATAAAAGAACAGGTGTAATGCTGAGGCTTTATAAGGCATTTGTTGGACTGCATCTGGAGTGTTGTGAGCAGTTTTGGATCACATATCTAAGAAAGGATGTGCTGTCATTGGAGAGGGCCCAGAGAAGGTTCACAAGAATGATTATAGCAGTGACAGGGTTAGTGTATGAGGAGCTTTCGATGACTCTGGGCCTGTTCTCACTAGAGTTTTTAAGAATGTGGGAGTGATCACATTGAAGCCTATTGAATATTGAAAGGCCTAGAGTGGATGTGGAGTGGATGCTTCCTATAGTGGAGGAGTCTAGGACCAGAGGACACAGTCTCAGAATAGAGGGACGTCCATTTAGAGCAGAGATGAGGAGGAATTTCTTTAGCCAGAGGGTGTTGAATCTGTGGAATTTGTTGCCACAAATGACTGTGGAGGGCAGGTCATTGAGTGCACTTTAGGTAGAATTTAATAGGTTCTTGATTGCAAAGGTAGTTAAAGGTTACAAATAGGTGGCAGGAGAATGGTGTTGAAAAAAATCAACCATGATTGAATGACGAAGCAGTCACAATAAGCCGAATAACCTAATACCTTATGGAACAAAGTGGAAAAAGTTGGTGAGGCCTAATTTGGAGTATTGTGTGTAGTTCTGGTCACCTACCTACAGAAAAGTTATCAAAAAATTGAAAGTATGTTTATTCTCAAAGTATGTGTACAGAATACAACTCTGAAACCCATCCTCCCACAGGCACCATGGAACCTGTCCCTAAATGAACCCCCAATAAGAAAAAGAACTAACTGCACAAACGGCAAAAAGCAAATGAACAGCACTTGGAATATCAAAATCAAACCAGAAATATTCAGTGCTAGTCGTCCGGGGCCCAACGGAGCCAGACTTAACCAGAAATATTCAGAGCTAGTCATCCGGGGCCCAATGGAGCCAGACTTAACCAGAAATATTCAGCGCTAGTCATCCGGGGCCCAACAGAGCCAGACTTAACCAAAGTGTCCCATTCCTCACTGTTCACCCTGATCAAACCGCTCAAAAATAGTAACCAGAATCCAGTTTCACATGCAACATAAACCTTAGAGTTCCCCAAAAATGAGTGCACAGCAACAGACCTCGCTGATCAATCCTTGCAATGTGAATCCTAAGATCCCTGCGCTTTCCTCCGACAGCAGCAGGTGAGAGGGAGAGGAAGACGGGCCAAATGCAGCAGATGGCACTGAACACCCGCTCATCCTCTACTCTCCTACTCGTCAACTTCAACCTTGCTTGACCTCTCAGTCGGAAAGAAGCAATGGAGTCGATCATGGGCTCTCCACCCTCAACACACTATTCACAAAGATGCAATGGAGTCAATCATGGGCTTGCACCCTTGAAGCCTCAATCGGAGATATACAATAAAGGCAATCATGGGCTCACACCCTTGAGCCCTCAGATGCAATGGAGTCGATCATGGGCCTGTCTCCAGACTTCCAGGCCTCCAGGCTGCACACTCTGCTCGAACCTTCACCGAACTCCCTTGGAGACAGTAAACAATCAGATCACTCACTCAAAAACACATCATCAAAATGTAATTCACAGGTTTCAATTGCATGCAGTTTAGTAGTAGAATCATATTTGGTAGAAGAAGAGGTAAAGGAAGTAGTTTTGTGAACTGTCAGGAGGATGTCATCATTGGTCGTGTTGTTCACTGGTGCCATTTTGGCTTAGATTGAGAGTGCAGAGAAAATTTACAAGGATGTTGCCGGGACTTGAGGACCTGAGTTTTACAGAAAGGTTAGGACTTTATTCCCTAGAGTGAAAAAGAATGAGAGGAGATTTGATCGCATTATGCAAAATTATGAGGGATATAGATAGGGTAAATGCAAACAGGCATTTTCTACTGAGGTTGGTTGGGACTACAACTACAAGTCATGGTTAAGGCTGAAGGGTGAAAAGTTTAAGGGGAACATGAGGGGAAACGTCTTCACTCAGAGGACAGTGGGAGTGTGGAACTAGCTACTGGGGCAAGTGGTGAATGTGGGTTTTATTGTAACATTTAAGAGAAGTTTGGGCAAGTACATAGATGGCAGGGGTATGGAGGGCGATGGTCCAGGTGCACGTTAGTGGGGCTAAGCAGAATAACAGTTTAGCATGTACTAAATGGGCTGAAGGGTCTGTTTCTATGCTATTTTGTTCCATGACTGCCTCACTCCCCCTCCCTCTGCTTTCATCCCTGTCTGTTTGGCTCTGCTGCTGCACCCTTATCCCATTTCCCCCCCCCCTCCCTTCTACAACTCCCATAACTCTCCCACCCATCCAATGTTGATTTCCTGACCACTTCCCACACTGCCGCTTCCATTGTCTCGGCCCCTGTAACCCCATGGTGACAGCCTGCTTTCCATCACAGGGTGGGCAAGCTGGTGGACACCAGCATGGACCAGGCTATTCAGCTTCCGCCACTGCAGTATCAGCATGAACGCAGGGTGAGTGACTGGTCCGTCAGGGAGACCGCCAGTCTGGATGGCCTAATGAGCAACCTCAGGAGCTCTGAGCAAAGTCAAACCCTCGACCTCTCCACTGTCAAACCCAACACCGGGGTAAGTGCACGTATCCCTGAGCTGGCTCTCACACTGAACCCTCTATTAACACTAGCACACTGCTTTGCTCTTCTCTGTCTGTGCCTCTCTCAGCCACTGCCCTCTCTATCCTCTGATTCATATTCTAATTTATAGTATTTTTTTGTGCATTGGACTTTCCTGTTGCCACAAATAACTTTAATGACATATGCCAGTGATAATAAACCTGATCTGATTGTGATGGTTTCATAACAATATTCCAGAATTGAAACAATCAGGTACCACTGAATGTTGTTTCCAAATGAGTGTGGTATATGGAGTAAGGTAGATGAACTTGCAGTACAGTGGCAGATATGATGTTGTAGGTGTCACTGAATCATGGCTGGAAGATTATAGTTGGGAGTCTAATGTCCCACGATACACGTGGTATCGAAAGGACAGGCAGAAAGGCAGAATGGCCGGCATTGCTCTGTTGGTAAAAGACGAAATCAAATCATTAAAAAGAGGTGACGTAAGGTCCAAAGGTGTTGAATCATTATGGATAGAGCTAAAGAACTGCAAGGGTAAAAAGACCCTGATGGGAGTTGCATCCAGACCCCCAAAACAGTACTGGAGGTAGAATACGCATGCAAAAAGGACAATGTTACAATGGGTCATGGGGGACTTCAATATGCAGGTAGATTGGGAAAATCAGGTTGGTGCTGGATTACAGGAGGGTGAATTCCAGAGTACCTGTGAGATGGCTTTTTAGAGCAGCTCATGGTTAAGCCCACTAGAGGATCAGCAATTCTGGATTGGGTGTTGTGCAATGAACCAGAATTGATCAGAGAGCTGAAGGTAAAAGAACCCTTAGGGGAAAGTGTTCATACTATGATCAAACTCGCCCTGAAATTTGAGAAAGAGAAGCTAAAGTCAGATGTATCAGTATTACAATGGAATAAAGGGAATTACAGAGGCATGAGAGAGGAGTTATCCAGAATCGATTGGAAAAGAACACTGGCAGGGATGATGGCAGAGGAGCAATAGCTGGAATTTCTGGAAGCAAATTGGGAGGCACAGGGTATATACATTCCAAAGAGGAGTAATTATTTAAAGGGAAAGATGACACAACTGTGACTAAGAGAAGTCAAAGCCAACGTAAAAGCTAAAGAGAGGGCATATCATAGAGCAAAAATTAGTGGGAAGTTAGAGACTTGAGAAGCTTTTAAAACCAACAGAAGGCAACTAGAAAGTAATTAAGGTAAAGATGGAATTCAAAGTAAGCTAGCCAATAATATTAAAGAGGATGCCTTAAGTTTCTTCAGATGCATAAAGTGTAAAAGAGAGGCGAGAGTGGATATTGGCCTGCTGGAGAGGTAGTAATGGGGAACAACGAAATAGCGAATGAGCTGAATAAGTCTTTACTATGGAAGACACTAGAAATATGGTGGAAGTTCCAGGTGTCGGGGGCATGAAGTGAATGGTCTGAAAGTAGATAAATAACCTGGACCAGATTGACTGCATGCCAGGATTCTGAAAGAGGTGGCTGAAGAGATTATGGAGACATAAGTAATGATCTTTCAAGAATCAGTAGATTCTGGAGTGGTTCGGGAGGACTGGGAAATTGCAAATGTCACTCCACTCTTCAAGAAGGGAGAGAGGCAGAAGTAAGGGAATGATAGGCCAGTAAGTCTGACCTGAGTGGTTGGGAAGATGTTGGAATTGATTATTAAAGATGACTCCACTTGGAGGCACATGATAAAATAGGCTGTAGTCAACATGGTTTCCTCATGGGAAAATCCTGCCTCACAAATCTGTTGGAATTGTTTGAAGAAGTAACAAGCGGGATAGACAAAGGACTATCAGTTGATGGTGCGTACTTAGATTTCAGAAGGCCTTTGACAAGATTGCACACATGAGGCTGTTTAACAAGCTGCAAGCCCACGGTGTTACAGGAGATTCTCATGGATAAAGCAGTGATTGATTGGCAGGAGGCAAAGAGTGGGAATAAAGGAGCCTTTTCTGACTGGCTGCCAGTGACTACTGGTGCTCCTCAGGGGTTTGTGTTGGGACCAATTTGTTTTACGTTGTATGTCAATGATTTGGAAGATGGAATTAATGGACTTATTACAAAGTTTGCTGACGATATGAAGATAGGTGGAGAGACAGGTAATTTTGAGGAAGTAGAGAGTCTACAGAAGGACTTGGACAGATTAGGAGAATGGACAAAGAAATGGCAGAGCTGCAGATGATTCAGCTTGCACATTTGACAAAGTCCTCCACCAGGACCCTCTATTCATTCTCCTGTCCTCCCTTTTCCACCCAACTGTTACTGAGTCATCAGAGAATTTCTACAGATGACATGATTCAGTGTTGTATCTAAAGTCTGAGGTGTACCGGGTAAACATGAAGGGGGCTAGTACAGACCCTTGTGAGGCTCTAGTGTTGCTTATAGCCATGTTTTACACACAGCTCTGAAGCCACACAAACTGGTCTGCCAGTCAAGATAATCCATTATCCATGATACAGTGGAAGTGCCAACCTCCATTGAACAGGGCTTTACCCCAGCAATGAGGGCTGCATGTTATTGAAGGCTCTTGAGAAATCAAAAAACATGATCCTCAGATGGCTGCCCTCTTATTGAAATGGGAGTAGGCTCCGTTCAGCCGGTTGATGACAGCATTGTCAACCCCAGTGTGCAGGGGATTGAGGGCTGATCTGACCAGGGGTCGGAGGTGAGCCAGCACATCCTTTCTCAGATAAGGGGCCCAAAACTGCTCACAATATTCCAAGTGAGGCCTCACCAGTGCTTTATAAATTCCTAACATTACATCCTTGCCTTTATATTCTAGTCCTCATAAAATGAATGCTAACATCCCATTTGTCTTCCACATTAATGACTGAACCTGCAAGTTAACCTTTAGGGAATCCTTTTCTCCCCATTTAGAAAACAGTCTATGCTGTTATTCCTTCTACCAAAGTGCATGACCATACACTTCCCGACACTGTATTCCATCTACCTTTCCTTTTCCCTTTCTCCTAATCTGTCTAAGTCCTTCTGCAGCCCCCTGCTTTCTCAACCTGGCCCTATCTATCTTCAAATTGTCTGCAGACTTGGCCACAAAGCCATCAATTCTACCATCCAAGTGATTGTAAAAAGAAGCAGTCAGAATACCAACCCCTGCAAAACAGCCAACTAGAATAGGCTCTAGTTTTTCCCATTCCTTGCCTTCTGCCAATCAGACAATTCTCTATCCATGCTAGAATCTTTCCTGTAGTAACATGGGTTCTTGTTAAACAGTCTTGTGCAGCAGCTTAACAAGGGCCTTCTGAAAATCCAAGTACACAACGTACACCAATTCTCCTTTGTGAAACTTGCTTGTTATTTCCTCAAAGAATTCTGATAAATTTGCCATGCAAGGTTTTCCCTTGAGGAAATGGTATTGACTTTGACCTATTATGTGCCTCCAAAAGCCCTGAAACTTTATTCTTTCCAATCGACTCCAACATCTTTCCAAACACTGAGGTCAGACTAACTAGCCTATAACTGTCTCTCTCCCTTCTTGAAGAGTGGAATGATATTTGCAATTTTCCAGTCCTCTGGAACTATTCCAGAATCTAGTGATTTCTGAAAGATCATTGCTAATATCTCCACAAACTCTCCAGCCACCTCTTTCAGAACCCTGGGATGTAGTCCATCTGGTCCAGGTGACTTATCTACCTTCAAACCTTTCAGTTTCTCAAGCACCTTCTCCCTAGTAATAGCAACTGCACTCATTTCTGCCCCCTGACACTTGTGAACTTCTGGCATGCTGCTAGTGTCTTCCACACTGACGCAAAATATTTATTCAGTCCATCTGCCATTTCCTTGTCCCCCATTACTACCTCTCCAGCGTCAAAAATATTACACCTTTAGTCCTGTATTCATCAGCCTTTTCAATTTTGTCTCCATGTTACACTGCAACTCATCCCACTGACTGCAATTTTGCCCTTTCATCTGCCTGTCCTGCCTGACAATCTTACTACAGACTGCCTTTGCTTGTATACCAACTGCCCCATCCTTAGCCCTATCAGTCCTGTTCCCATGGCCCTGAAAATTAGTTTAAACCCTCCTCCAACAGTTCTAGCAAACCTGCCCAAAATAATATTGGTGCCCTTCAGGATCGGGTACAAGTCATGCCTTCCCCGGAAGAGATTCCAGTGATCTAGAAATCTGAAGACTTGCCTCCTAAACCAGTTCCTCAGCCATGCATTCATTCACCAAATCATCCTATTCTTGCCTTGCACAGGCAGCGGTCCAGAGATTACTACCGAGCTCCCTAAATTCTCTCTTCAGAACCTTCTCCCTTTTCCTACCTACTGCATGCACTTCTGGTACCCTTACTCGAGGAAAGATAGACTGGCTTTGGAGATGGCACAGAGCAGGCTCGCCAGGTTGTTTCTGGAGATGGGGTGGGGATGAGCCTCTGAGCACAGCTTGTGTTTCCTGGGACTATACTGACTGGAATTCAGGGGAATAAGAGGGGATCTTAGTAAAACAAAGCATTCTGGAAAGGATAGATGCGATAGAGGCAGGAAAATTGTTTCCTCTGGTAAATGGGATTAGAACTAGAGGACAACCTGAAGATTTGGAAGAATAGATTTAGAATGGAGATGAAGAGAACTGTTTTTCCCAGACAGGAGAGAATCTTCTTTGTAATTCTCTGCCCAGTGAAGCAGTGGAAGCTACTTCATTAAATCTATTTAAGGTACTGATAGATTTTTGCATAGTAAGGGAATTACAGGTTCTGGAGAAAGGGCAGGTAGGGGAGTTGAGTCCATGGCAAGATCAGTCATGGTCTTAATGAATGGCAGAGCAGACTCAATGGGCCAGATGGCCAACTCCTGCTCCTAGATCTTATGTACTGAGGTACAGTGAAAAAAAATGTTTTGCATGCCAACCATTTCATTCCACAGAGCATTGAGGTAAATCAGTAACAGAATGCAGAAGAAAGTGTCACAGCTTCAGAGAAAGTGCAGTGCAGGTAGACAATAAGGTGCAAGGGCCACAACAAGGTTGATTGTAAGGTCAAGAGTCCATTGTATTGTACTAGGAGACCACGTAGTAGTGTAATGACAGTGGGATAGAAGCTGTCCTTGAGCCTGGTGGTAGGTGCTTTCACACTTTTGAACCTTCTGCCTGATAGGAGAGGGGAGCAGAGAGCCTGTCCAGAGTGGGTGGGGTCTTTAATTACACTACCTGCTTGACTATGTCCAGCACACTCTGCACTTTCTTTTGGTCACAGCAGAACAGTTGCCCTACCAAGCACAGATCATCCAGATAGGATGCTTTCAATGCTGCATCGATTAAAAATGGGTAAGAGTCGATAGGGACATGCCTAATTACTTTAGCCTCCTGAAGAAGCAGAGGTGTTAATGAGGTTTCTTGGGTGTAGCGCCTATGTGGTTGGACCAGGACAGGTTACATTTACGTCATTTGCACAGTTACAAATGCCTAAAAGCATGTATCATTGCAGGACATTGTTGAGCCTGGTGTCCATGCTCCATGCTTGGTGAATGGAAAGCTGATATCACATGGCTGGAGTTGACGTCTTTGTAAATGATCTGGTGTACCTCGTGTGCTTTGTCTGGCGCAGGTGAGATTCTTCTTGCAGCAGTTTTACGCTATGTTCCTGAAGCGAGCCACCTACAGCTTGCGGAACTGGAAGGTGATCACTGGCCAGTTTATGATCCCGCTTATTTTCGCTAGCTGTGCACTGATTGTAGCCAAGACATTTCCAGGACCCAAGGACTCGCCACCTCTAAACCTGACTCTCCAGCAGTACGGTTCCAGCATTGTCCCCTATTCTGTGGATAGTAACTCCAGCCTGGCAGTGCAGCTGGCCCAGATGTATGAGGGGCTGCTCCCAGAACAGCTTGCGAAGCCCAAGCATGTCAAAGGTGAGTACTGAATTAGACATGTCAGATTTTGCAGGTGATGGGTGGATCCAGGTGAGGGGCTGATTGGTAGGTGATGGGTGGATCCAGGTGAGGGGCTGATTAGCAGGTGATGGGTGGATCCAGGTGAGGGGCTGATTAGCAGGTGATGGGTGGATCCAGGTGGGGGGGTTGATTAGCAGGTGATTGGTGGATCCAGGTGAGGGGTTGATTGGTAGGTGATGGGTGGATCCAGGTGTAGGGTTGATTGGTAGGTGATGGGTGGATCCAGGTGAGGGGTTGATTGGCAGGTGATGGGTGGATCCAGGTGAGGGGCTGATTGGTAGGTGATGGGTGGATCCAGGTGAGGGGTTGATTGGCAGGTGATGGGTGGATCCAGGTGAGGGGTTGATTGGCAGGTGATGGGTGGATCCAGGTGAGGGGCTGATTGGTAAGTGATGGGTGGATCCAGGTGAGGGGCTGATTGGTAGGTGATGGGTGGATCCAGGTGAGGGGGTTGATTGGTAGGTGATGGGTGGATCCAGGTGAGGGGCTGATTGGTAGGTGATGGGTGGATCCAGGTGAGGGGGTTGATTGGTAGGTGATGGGTGGATCCAGGTGAGGGGGTTGATTGGTAGGTGATGGGTGGATCCAGGTGAGGGGCTGATTGGTAGGTGATGGGTGGATCCAGGTGAGGGCTGATTGGTAGGTGATGGGTGGATCCAGGTGAGGGGGTTGATTGGTAGGTGATGGGTGGATCCAGGTGAGGGGCTGATTGGTAGGTGATGGGTGGATCCAGGTGAGGGGCTGATTGGTAGGTGATGGGTGGATCCAGGTGAGGGGCTGATTGGTAGGTGATGGGTGGATCCAGGTGAGGGGGTTGATTTGTAGGTGATGGGTCAATCCAGGTGAGGGGCTGATTGGTAGGTGATGGGTGGATCCAGGTGAGGGGGTTGATTGGCAGGTGATGGGTGGATCCAGGTGAGGGGGTTGATTTGTCGGTGATGGGTGGGATCAGGTGAGGGGTTGATTAGCAGGTGATGGGTGGATCCAGGTGAGGGGCTGATTGGTAGGTGATGGGTCAATCCAGGTGAGGGGCTGATTGGTAGGTGATGGGTCAATCCAGGTGAGGGGCTGATTGGTAGGTGATGGGTGGATCCAGGTGAGGGGGTTGATTGGCAGGTGGTGGGTGGATCCAGGTGAGGGGGTTGATTGGCAGGTGATGGGTGGATCCAGGTGAGGGGGTTGATTTGTCGGTGATGGGTGGGATCAGGTGAGGGGCTGATTAGCAGGTGATGGGTGGATCCAGGTGAGGGGCTGATTGGTAGGTGATGGGTCAATCCAGGTGAGGGGCTGATTGGTAGGTGATGGGTCAATCCAGGTGAGGGGCTGATTGGTAGGTGATGGGTGGATCCAGGTGAGGGGGTTGATTGGCAGGTGGTGGGTGGATCCAGGTGAGGGGGTTGATTGGCAGGTGATGGGTGGATCCAGGTGAGGGGGTTGATTTGTCGGTGATGGGTGGGATCAGGTGAGGGGCTGATTAGCAGGTGATGGGTGGATCCAGGTGAGGGGCTGATTGGTAGGTGATGGGTCAATCCAGGTGAGGGGCTGATTGGTAGGTGATGGGTGGATCCAGTTGAGGGGCTGATTGGTAGGTGATGGGTGGATCCAGGTGAGGGGGTAGATTGGTAAGTGAGGGGGGGAGAGACTGGGAATCATGATTCAGTTGTGATAAGATCAACATTATTCACCATATATATTTACATATATTAGGAATTTGTTGAGTGTTGGCATGACATGCATGAAAAGTTCAGCAATGATAAAGAATTATTTAAAAAATAAGCTTGAAGTGCAAATGAATGGCCTAGTTCTGCTCCTACACTGTATGGTCTTATGTTTTATGTATTTCCATTATACGGAGTAGTTAAAAGTGATTCCAATGCAGAGGTAGGAGTTGTAGGTTGAGGGAGGTGGTGGGGGAAAGGGCTGAAGAAAATGGAGAGGGCAGTGGACTGTAAATCAAGGGAAGAAGGGAAACCAGGCAGAGATTTGCAGTGACACCTGTGTTTTTTTTTGTTGTGAGGATATCTCTCAGTTTCTGGCTACATTTCTTTCAGGTGATCTTATAAACTATCTGCTCAGTGACTCTGTGAAGAAGGGATCGACGCTTAACACGGAGATTTTAGTGAGCGCTTCTTTCCAAAGCACCAGATCAGGCGTTAGGATTGAAGCTTTGTTTAATAACCTGGCCTTCCACACTCCCGCAACCTCACTGATGCTGGTGGACAATGCCCTGTTCAAGATGCTGGCGGGGCCAGAAGCATCGATCAGCACCACCAACTACCCCCAGCCCCGCAACGTTACAGAGGAAGCCATGGACCAGCTGAATGAGTGTGTATTGGCAATTATTTTATTTTCCATTTATTTATTTAGAGATACAAAATGGAAAAGGTCCTTCCAGCACTTCCAGCTGTGCCCTCAGCAGCCCGCCAATCTAACCTTTGCCTAATCAAGGGACAATCTACAATGACCAGTTAACCAACTAAACAGTATGTCTTTGGACTGTGGGACGAAACCAGAGCACCCAGAGGAAAGTGCAGATGTTCTTACAGAGGATGTCACATTGCCTCATCAGTCTGGCAGATACATTCAGGACATTTGATAGGCACATGGATGATAGAAAAATAGAGGGCTATGTGGGAGGGAAGGGTTGATTGATCTAGGAGTAGGGTAAAAGGTTTGTACTGTTCTGTGTTGTAACTGTTCTCACAGTAATATGGAGGTGGGTGCATCGTGTGTTGAACAGTCACAGCAGCATAGTCTCAGTTTGTAAATGCTCCACTCTACAAAAGAGTAGTCTCCATATTGGGTTTATCTGCCACCTCCTCCTCTTCACTTCATCTGTCTCTGTCCTGGTCTCTGTGTTTCCTCTCCACATCTAAATATGAATCAAAGGATATAAAGATTAGTTTTATTTGTCACATCTTTATTAGAACATCCAGTGAAACGCATTGTTTATGTCACATTAAATCAGTAAGAATGTGCTGGGACAGCCCATAGGTGTCGCCATGTTTCCAGAGCTAACGAAGCAAGCCCACAACTTGCTAACTTTAACCTCTATGTCTTTGGAAGCCCATGCAGTCATGGGGAGAAGGTACAGACTCCTTACAGATAGAGCAGGAATTGAACCCCGACCAGTGATCTCTCACACTGTGAGGGGCCGCACCAGTCATCTCTCACACTGTAAAGTATTACGCCAGTGTGCCCACCTATTAGTATATCGTTAGAGATGTTTGAGATCTGATACCTGAACCTTTCGGCTGTGGAACAGCAGTTGCTACAGCCTCCCAAATCAAAAGTGACATGTTTATTCCCACTCCCAGTTTCCTGACCAGTAATGCTGAGTGCAGTAGGATTGGGATATCACTTCCACTAGAAACCTCTGGTAATCCTTGTCCATTGGGGGGTGTAGCTCTTCAACAACCATTGATCTGAAGGGACATCTCTCCCAAACCTGAGTCAGCCCCTGGTTGGTTCATCCAAGGCAATCTGGGAGCGGTATTCCCTTCAAAGGCTGGATAAAGGAATCTTGGTTAGTCCGGGTGTCTGAGGGTAATCAAGGGGCTGGGATACTGATCGTGGCAGCTGTGGGAGAGGACATGGAGGGGTATCTGAGCAGTGTAATCAGGGCTGTGATGGAGTTTCTGTCAGATCCAATGGTTGTTCGTACTGACTCTTCACTCCCTGTTTGTCAATGAACAGGAATCAGACTGGCTTTGCTCTGTCCTTTAACCTGATGTATGGAATGGCCTTCCTAGCCAGCACCTTCTCCCTCTTGCTGGTGTCGGAGCGAAGCCTGAGATCCAAGCATATGCAATTGCTTAGTACCGTCCACGTTGTCAGCTTCTGGCTGTCGGCACTCCTCTGGGACCTCGTGAACTATCTCATCCCCTGTTGGGCAATCCTGGTAAGGAACCAACTGCTGATGGTTTGAGAACATCCGCACCAATCAAAACAATCACTCGGAGAAGCTTCAGTAGAGAATTTTTCCATCACGTAGGGACATTGTTGTCTGCCTCTGGGCGCAGTGATAAAGGTGGGAATAAGAGTTTATGAAAAGACCGATTACTTAGGGTCTGAAGTTGTTTTAATACCAGAGGTGGTCAAGGCCCACATCATGTTGACTCAGTGCTCTCCCTCCCAGTTAGTAAGGTCCCTCTTTATTCAGATCGAATGGTATATTGCCTCCCAGGTGCCAGGGTCACGAGTGTCTCAGGTCATGCCCACAGGGGGAGAGAGAGTAGCCAGATGTCTTGGTACTTATTGGTACCAATGGCATGGGAAGGAAAAGCAAGGAGTTCCTGAAAAGAGAATTTAGAGAGCGGGGTAGAAAGCTGAGAAGCAGGACCTCCTGGGTAGTAATTTTTGGACTGCTGCCTGTGAGGGTAGAAACAGGATGATTTGGTGAATTAATGCGTAACTCAGAAGCTGGTGCAGGGAGCAGGGCTTCAGGTTTTTGGATCATTGGGATCTCTTCTGGGTGGAGGTATGACCTGTTCAAAAGTGATGGGTTGCACATGAACCCAAGGGGGACTAATATTCTCAAGGGTAGATTTGTTAGAGCTGTTGGGAGGGTTGAAGCTAATTTGGCAAAGGGGTGGGAACTGGAGTGAAAGGACTCAGCATAGAATGGATGGTAAAAAAGTAAGTTTGTCCTGTTTGACAAATGGGTGTTACTCTGGTTGGCAATCAGTGGTGATCGGTGTGCCGCAGGGGTCGGTGCTGGGCCTGCAATTGTTCACGATATACATTAACAATCTTGAATAGGGACCAAGTGTAGTGTATCTAAGTTTGCTGATGACAGTAAATTGAGTGGAAAAGCAAATTGTGCAGAAGATATGGAGCGTCTGCAGAGAGGTATAGATAGGTTAAGTGAGTGGGCAAGGTCTTATTGATCTTATCGAATGATGGAGCAGGCTCAACAGGCCAGATGGCTGACCCCTATATCTTATGTTCAAAGATAGCGTGCAGTCAGACTGTCAGGAAGGACAGGCAGATGATAGGACAAAATTACAGCTGATAGGATGAGTATTAGTGCATAGGGATGCAGAATCAAACAGGGTAGCAAATACAGTACTCAAAGTGTTATATCTCAATGCACAGAGTATAAGAAATAAGGTGGATGATCTTGTTGCACTATTACAGATTGTCAGGTCTGATATTGTGGCCATCACTGGATTGTGGCTAAAGAATGATTGTAGTTGGGAATTGAATGTCCAAGGTTACATTTTATATTGGAGGGAGAGGAAGGTAGACAGGTGAGGAGGCTTGGCCCTGCTGGTAAAGAATGGCATCAAGTCAGTAGAAAGATGTGACATAGGATTGGAAGATGTTGAATCCGTATGGGTTGAGTTAAGAAACTGCAAGGGTAAAAGGACCCTGATATAACCATATAACCATATAACAATCACAGCACGGAAACAGGCCATCTTGGCCCTCCTAGTCCCTGCCGAACCCTTAATCTCACCTAGTCCCACCTACCCGCACTCAGCCCATAACCCTCCACTCCTTTCCTGTCCATATACCTATCCAATTTTACCTTAAATGACACAACTGAACTGGCCTCTACTACTTCTACAGGAAGCTCATTCCACACAGCTATCACTCTCTGAGTAAAGAAATACCCCCTCGTGTTTCCCTTAAACTTCTGCCCCCTAACTCTCAAATCATGTCCTCTAGTTTGAATCTCCCCTACTCTCAATGGAAACAGCCTGTTCACGTCAACTCTATCTATCCCTCTCAAAATTTTAAATACCTCGATCAAATCCCCCCTCAACCTTCTACGCTCCAATGAATAGAGACCTAACTTGTTCAACCTTTCTCTGTAACTTAATTGCTGAAACCCAGGTAACATCCTAGTAAATCGTCTCTGCACTCTCTCTAATTTATTGATATCTTTCCTATAATTCGGTGACCAGAACTGCACACAATATTCCAAATTTGGCCTTACCAATGCCTTGTACAACTTTAGCAACTGATGTCAGTTATATCCAGGCCTCCCAACAGTGGCTGGGATTGGACCACAGATTTCAACAGGAAACAGAAAAGGCATGTCGAAAGGACAATGTTATGATAGTCCTGGGAGATTTCAACACGCAGATCGATTGGGAAAATCAGGTTGGAAGCGGATCTGAAGAGAGAGAGTTTGTTGAAAGGCTATGAGATGGCTTTTTGGAGCAGTTTGTCGTTGAGCCTACTAGGGAATCAGCTGTACTGGATTGCGTGTTATGTAATGAACCAGAGGCAATTAGGGAGCTTAAGGTAAAAGAATCCGAAGGAGTTAGTGATTACAATATGATTGAGTTCAACTTGAAATTTGATAAAGAAAAAGTAAAGCTTAACATAGCAGCATTCCAGTGGAGTAAAGGAAATTACAGTGGTATGAGAGAAGGGTTGGCCAAAGTAAACAGGGAGGAGATACTGCCAGGGATGACAGCAGATCAGCAATGCTGTGGGGTTCTTTGAAAAATGAGGCAGGTGCAGGATAGATGTATTCCAAAAATAAAGAAATACCCAAAGGGCAAAACGGTACATCCATGTTGACAGGGTAAGTCAAAGCTAATGTAAAAGCAAAAGAGAGGGCATACAACAAAGCAAAAATCAGTGGTAAGAAAGAGGATTGAGAAGCTTTTAAGACCCTATAGAGAGCAACTAAAAAATCATTAGGAGGGAAAAGATGAAATATGAAAGCAAGCTAGCAAACAATATCAAAGTGGATATTGGTCTGGAAGGGTCACAAAGGGTTTCAGCCTGAAACATCGACTGTACTTTTTTACATAGATGCTGCCTGGCCTGCTGAGTCCCTCCAGCATTTTGTGTGTTGCTCAAAGTGGATAGTAAAAGCTTTTTCAAGTATGTAAAACATAAGAGATGAGAGTGGATATAGGACTGCTAGAAAATGATGGCAGAGAAATAATAATGGGTGACAAGGAGATGACAGATGAGCTAAATTAGTATTTTGCATCAGTCTTCACTGTGGAAGACATTAGCAGTGTGTCAGATTTTGAAGGCTGTGAGGGAAGAGAAGTGCAGTTACTATTACAAGGGAGAAGCTGAAAGACCTAAGGGTACATAAGTCACCTGGACCAAAGGTTCTGAAAGAGGTAGCAGTAGAGATTGTGGAGGCATTGGTAATGATCTTTCAAAAGTCATTGAACTCTGGCATGTTAAGAACAAGGTGATAGAGTACTTGGTGACACAGGACAAGATAGGACAAGGTCTGCATGGTTTCCTTCAGGGAAAAATTTGCCTGATGAACATGTTGGAATACTTTGAGGAAATTACAAGGAGGATAGATAAAGAGGATGCAGTGGATGTTGTATATTTGGACTTTCAGAAAGCCTTTGACAAGGTGCCACACATGAGGCTGCTTACCAAGTTAAGATCTCATAGTGTTTCAGGAAAGTTACTGGCATGGTTAGAGCATTAACTGATTGGTAGGAAGCAGTGAGTGGGAATAAAAGAATCTTTTTCTGGTTGGCTGCCAATGATTAGTGGTGTTCCACAAGGTCGGTGTTGGGACCACTTCTTTTTACACTGTATATCAATGACTTAGATGACGGAATTGATGGCTTTGTTGCCAAGTTTGCAGCTGATACGAAGATAGGTGGAGGGACAGGTAGTATTGAAGAAACAGATAGGCTGCAGAAAGGCTTAGGCAGATTGGGAGAAAGGGCAAGAAAGTGGCAAATGAAATACAGTGTTGGAAAATGCACAGTAATGCACTTTGGTAGTAGAAATAAATGTGGAGATTATTTTCTAAATGGGGAGAAAATCCAAAAATCTGAAATGTAAAGGGATTTGCGAGTCCTTGTGCAAAACACCCTAAAGATTAACTTGCAGGTAGAGTCGGTGGTGAGGAAGGCAAATTCTATGTTCAATGTTCACATTAATTTCAAGAGGTCTGGACTACAAGAGCCGGGATGTGATGCTGAGGCTTTATAAGGCAGTGGTGAGGCCTCACCTTGAGTCTTGTGAACAGTTTTGGGCTCCTCATCTAAGAAGAGATGAGCTGGCATTGGAGAGGGTCCAGAGGAGGTTCACAAGGATGATTCCACAAATGAAAGTGTTATCATATGAAGAACATTTAATGTCTCTGGGTCTGTACTCACTGGAACTTAGAAGGATGAGGGGCCTTTTGAATGTTGAAAGGCCCAAACAGAGTAAATGTGCAAAGGATGTTTCCCATGGTGGGTGAGTCTAGGACAAGAGGGCACAGCCTCAGGATAAAGGGGTGTCCATTTAAAATAGAAATGCAAAGAAATTTCTTTAGCCAAAGTGTTGTGGATTTGTGGAATTTGTTACCACAAGCAGCTGTGGAGGCCAGGTTGTTGGGTGTATTTAAGGCACAACCTGATAGTTTCTTGATTGGATATGGGGAGAAGACCAGGAAGCGGGGCTGAAGACAGATAAATTGGATCAGCCATGATCGAATGGCAGAGCAGACTTGATGGGCCGAATGGCCTAATTCTGCTCCTATGTCTAATGGTCTTATTTTAAACTGAATTCTAATTCTAATACAAAAGAAATCATGCAAAAAAGGATTCGTAACCAGAGAGAGGGGATTCAGACTAATGGACAAGCCCACAGGCAGGAAGTGTAATGGATGGGACAGCGAAGGCATCTATTATCAACACTCTGTGAGTCCCAGTAATATGACCAGATGTTTGGTTATCCCATTGGAATAAATAACTTGGAAGCTGGTGAAACCTACTTTAGAGAATTGTGTGCACTTCACCAACCTACAGGAGAGATATCAATAACATCAAGAGAGCTCAAAGAAGATTTACAAGAATGTTGCCAGGACTCGAGGACCTAAGCTATAGGGAAAGGTTAAATAGGTTAGGACTTTATTCCCTGGAGTGTTGGAGAACGAAGGGAGATTTGATAGAGGTATACAAAACTATAGATAGGGTAAAGGTAAACAGGCTTTTTGGCTGAGACTAGGACTGCAGGTCATAGGTTAGAGTGAAAGACGAAATATTTAAGGGGAACATGGGTCGGGGACCACTCGGAGGGTGGTGAGAGTGTGGAACGAGCTGTCACTGGAAGTTATAGATGTACGTTTGATTTCAACATTGAAGGGGAATTTGGATAGGTACATGAATGGGAGGGGTATGAAGGGCTAGGGTTCAGGTGTGGGTCAGTGGGAGTTGGCAGAATGATAGTTTGTCATGGGCTAGCTGGGACAAAGAGACTGGTTAGTACTGAAGTGTTCTGTGCACGTCCTGCTGCTTGGACTCTGTATCCCTGGGAAGTGGGAATATCGTGAGGAACAGGAATGGTTACTATGGCCCTGATCCAAGCTGGGGCAGTGGCGGAGGGAGTGATGACACAGGCTGTGGCGGAGTGAGTGAGTGGGGCTGTGGCGGAGGGAGTGAGAGGGGCTGTGGCGGAGGGAGTGAGAGGGGCTGTGGTGGAGGGAGTGAGAGGGGCTGTGGCGGAGGGAGTGAGGGGCTGTGGCGGAGGGAGTGACTGGGGCAATGGTGGAGGGAGTGAGTAGGGCAGTGGTGGAGGGGATGTGGCGGAGGGAGTGAGGGACTGTGGCGGAGGGAGTGACTGGGGCTGTGGCGGAGGGAGTGTGGTGGAGGGAGTGATGACACAGGCTGTCTGTACAACAAGAGCTCTGAGACAAGGAACCTGTCTCTGATTGCCTCGCAGATGATGTTCCAGGTGGCCGGGCTGCAGCCGTTCACTTTCCAGGAGAAACTTGTTGACATTTTACTCCTGCTTGTGCTCCATGGCTGGTCTGTCATCCCCCTCATGTACCTCACTCATTACCTCTTCAGCAGCACCGCCACAGTGTACACAACGGTCACCATCGCCAACATCCTGTCCGGCACAGCCTCTTTTGTTGCTGTGACAATCATGGACATCCCAGGTCAGTGAGGGAGGGGGTGGGGGAGTGGGTGTCGCTGCTTCCTGGCATTCCTCATCCGCTTCTCGTGTTCAAACCCAGCTACCATCTCTACCATTGTCCCAACCCACGTCACCATGTCCCACGCCTCCTGCAGCAGCTCATGTATTGTCCCACTCCCATTACATCATCCCCACCTCCCCCACCCACAGTCACACCATCCCCATCTCCACCTCCCCCACCTACAGTCACACCATCCCCATCTCCATCTCCCCCACTCACACCCACACCATCCCCGTTTCCCCATCCACCCTCACACCATCCCCATCACATCCACATCTCCCAAATCCACACCATTTCCATCCCCATCTCCCCCATGCACACCATCCTCATCCCCATCTTCCCCAATCACGCACACACCATCCCCATCTCCCCCACGCACACCATTCCCCTCCCCACCATCCCCATCATAAACATCCACCCGTCACCATTCCCCTCTCCAACATCCCCATCATAAACATCCACCCGTCACCATTCCCCTCCCCAACATCCCTATCATAAACATCCACCCGTCACCATTCCCCTCTCCAACATCCCCATCATAAACATCCACCCGTCACCATTCCCCTCTCCAACATCCCCATCATAAACATCCACCCGTCACCATTCCCCTCCCCACCATCCCCATCATAAACATCCACCCGTCACCATTCCCCTCCCCACCATCCCCATCATAAACATCCACCCGTCACCATTCCCCTCTCCAACATCCCCATCATAAACATCCACCCGTCACCATTCCCCTCCCCACCATCCCCATCATAAACATCCACCCGTCACCATTCCCCTCTCCAACATCCCCATCATAAACATCCACCCGTCACCATTCCCCTCCCCAACATCCACATCATAAACATCCACCCGTCACCATTCCCCTCTCCAACATCCCCATCATAAACATCCACCCGTCACCATTCCCCTCTCCCCACCATCCCCATCATAAACATCCACCCGTCACCATTCCCCTCCCCAACATCCCCATCATAAACATCCACCCGTCACCATTCCCCTCTCCCCACCATCCCCATCATAAACATCCACCCGTCACCATTCCCCTCTCCAACATCCCCATCATAAACATCCACCCGTCACCATTCCCCTCCCCAACATCCCCATCATAAACATCCACCCGTCACCATTCCCCTCCCCAACATCCCCATCATAAACATCCACCCGTCACCATTCCCCTCCCCACCATCCCCATCATAAACATCCACCCGTCACCATTCCCCTCCCCACCATCCCCATCATAAACATCCACCCGTCACCATTCCCCTCTCCACCATCCCCATCATAAACATCCACCCGTCACCATTCCCCTCCCCAACATCCCCATCATAAACATCCACCCGTCACCATTCCCCTCTCCCCTCCATCCCCATCATAAACATCCACCCGTCACCATTCCCCTCTCCCCTCCATCCCCATCATAAACATCCACCCGTCACCATTCCCCTCCCCACCATCCCCATCATAAACATCCACCCGTCACCATTCCCCTCTCCAACATCCCCATCATAAACATCCACCCGTCACCATTCCCCTCCCCAACATCCCCATCATAAACATCCACCCGTCACCATTCCCCTCCCCAACATCCCCATCATAAACATCCACCCGTCACCATTCCCCTCCCCACCATCCCCATCATAAACATCCACCCGTCACCATTCCCCTCTCCCCACCATCCCCATCATAAACATCCACCCGTCACCATTCCCCTCCCCAACATCCCCATCATAAACATCCACCCGTCACCATTCCCCTCCCCAACATCCCCATCATAAACATCCACCCGTCACCATTCCCCTCCCCACCACCCCCATCATAAACATCCACCCGTCACCATTCCCCTCTCCAACATCCCCATCATAAACATCCACCCGTCACCATTCCCCTCCCCAACATCCCCATCATAAACATCCACCCGTCACCATTCCCCTCCCCACCATCCCCATCATAAACATCCACCCGTCACCATTCCCCTCTCCAACATCCCCATCATAAACATCCACCCGTCACCATTCCCCTCCCCACCATCCCCATCATAAACATCCACCTGTCACCATTCCCCACCCCACCATCCCCATCATAAACATCCACCCGTCACCATTCCCCACCCCACCATCCCCATCATAAACATCCACCCGTCACCATTCCCCTCCCCAACATCCCCATCATAAACATCCACCCGTCACCATTCCCCTCTCCAACATCCCCATCATAAACATCCACCCGTCACCATTCCCCTCCCCAACATCCCCATCATAAACATCCACCCGTCACCATTCCCCTCCCCAACATCCCCATCATAAACATCCCGTCACCATTCCCCTCTCCAACATCCCCATCATAAACATCCACCCGTCACCATTCCCCTCCCCAACATCCCCATCATAAACATCCCGTCACCATTCCCCTCTCCAACATCCCCATTATAAACATCCACCCGTCACCATTCCCCTCTCCCCACCATCCCCATCATAAACATCCACCCGTCACCATTCCCCTCTCCCCACCATCCCCATCATAAACATCCACCCGTCACCATTCCCCTCTCCAACATCCCCATCATAAACATCCACCCGTCACCATTCCCCTCTCCAACATCCCCATTATAAACATCCACCCGTCACCATTCCCCTCTCCAACATCCCCATCATAAACATCCACCCGTCACCATTCCCCTCCCCACCATCCCCATCATAAACATCCACCCGTCACCATTCCACTCCCCACCATCCCCATCATAAACATCCACCCGTCACCATTCCCCTCCCCAACATCCCCATCATAAACATCCACCCGTCACCATTCCCCTCTCCAACATCCCCATCATAAACATCCACCCGTCACCATTCCCCTCCCCAACATCCCCATCATAAACATCCACCCGTCACCATTCCCCTCTCCCACCATCCCCATCATAAACATCCACCCGTCACCATTCCCCTCTCCAACATCCCCATCATAAACATCCACCCGTCACCATTCCCCTCCCCAACATCCCCATCATAAACATCCACCCGTCACCATTCCCCTCCCCACCATCCCCATCATAAACATCCACCCGTCACCATTCCCCTCTCCAACATCCCCATCATAAACATCCACCCGTCACCATTCCCCTCCCCACCATCCCCATCATAAACATCCACCTGTCACCATTCCCCACCCCACCATCCCCATCATAAACATCCACCCGTCACCATTCCCCACCCCACCATCCCCATCATAAACATCCACCCGTCACCATTCCCCTCCCCAACATCCCCATCATAAACATCCACCCGTCACCATTCCCCTCTCCAACATCCCCATCATAAACATCCACCCGTCACCATTCCCCTCCCCAACATCCCCATCATAAACATCCACCCGTCACCATTCCCCTCCCCAACATCCCCATCATAAACATCCCGTCACCATTCCCCTCTCCAACATCCCCATCATAAACATCCACCCGTCACCATTCCCCTCCCCAACATCCCCATCATAAACATCCCGTCACCATTCCCCTCTCCAACATCCCCATTATAAACATCCACCCGTCACCATTCCCCTCTCCCCACCATCCCCATCATAAACATCCACCCGTCACCATTCCCCTCTCCCCACCATCCCCATCATAAACATCCACCCGTCACCATTCCCCTCTCCAACATCCCCATCATAAACATCCACCCGTCACCATTCCCCTCTCCAACATCCCCATTATAAACATCCACCCGTCACCATTCCCCTCTCCAACATCCCCATCATAAACATCCACCCGTCACCATTCCCCTCCCCACCATCCCCATCATAAACATCCACCCGTCACCATTCCACTCCCCACCATCCCCATCATAAACATCCACCCGTCACCATTCCCCTCCCCAACATCCCCATCATAAACATCCACCCGTCACCATTCCCCTCTCCAACATCCCCATCATAAACATCCACCCGTCACCATTCCCCTCCCCAACATCCCCATCATAAACATCCACCCGTCACCATTCCCCTCTCCCACCATCCCCATCATAAACATCCACCCGTCACCATTCCCCTCCCCAACATCCCCATCATAAACATCCACCCGTCACCATTCCCCTCTCCCACCATCCCCATCATAAACATCCACCCGTCACCATTCCCCTCCCCACCATCCCCATCATAAACATCCACCCGTCACCATTCCCCTCCCCAACATCCCCATCATAAACATCCCGTCACCATTCCCCTCCCCACCATCCCCATCATAAACATCCACCCGTCACCATTACCCTCTCCCCACCATCCCCATCATAAACATCCACCCGTCACCATTCCCCTCCCCACCATCCCCATCATAAACATCCACCCGTCACCATTCCCCTCCCCAACATCCCCATCATAAACATCCACCCGTCACCATTCCCCTCCCCACCATCCCCATCATAAACATCCACCCGTCACCATTCCCCTCCCCAACATCCCCATCATAAACATCCACCCGTCACCATTCCCCTCCCCACCATCCCCATCATAAACATCCACCCGTCACCATTCCCCTCCCCAACATCCCCATCATAAACATCCACCCGTCACCATTCCCCTCCCCAACATCCCCATCATAAACATCCACCCGTCACCATTCCCCTCCCCACCATCCCCATCATAAACATCCACCCGTCACCATTCCCCTCCCCACCATCCCCATCATAAACATCCACCCGTCACCATTCCCCTCCCCACCATCCCCATCATAAACATCCACCCGTCACCATTCCCCTCCCCACCATCCCCATCATAAACATCCACCCGTCACCATTCCCCTCCCCAACATCCCCATCATAAACATCCACCCGTCACCATTCCCCTCCCCAACATCCCCATCATAAACATCCACCCGTCACCATTCCCCTCTCCCCACCATCCCCATTATAAACATCCACCCGTCACCATTCCCCTCCCCAACATCCCCATCATAAACATCCACCCGTCACCATTCCCCTCTCCAACATCCCCATCATAAACATCCCGTCACCATTCCCCTCCCCACCATCCCCATCATAAATATCCACCCGTCACCATTCCCCACCCCAACATCCCCATCATAAACATCCACCCGTCACCATTCCCCTCTCCAACATCCCCATCATAAACATCCACCCGTCACCATTCCCCTCCCCAACATCCCCATCATAAACATCCACCCGTCACCATTCCCCTCTCCCCACCATCCCCATCATAAACATCCACCCGTCACCATTCCCCTCCCCAACATCCCCATCATAAACATCCACCCGTCACCATTCCCCTCTCCAACATCCCCATCATAAACATCCACCCGTCACCATTCCCCTCTCCCCACCATCCCCATCATAAACATCCACCCGTCACCATTCCCCACCCCAACATCCCCATCATAAACATCCACCCGTCACCATTCCCCTCCCCAACATCCCCATCATAAACATAAACCCGTCACCATTCCCCTCTCCACCATCCCCATCATAAACATCCACCCGTCACCATTCCACTCCCCACCATCCCCATCATAAACATCCACCCGTCACCATTCCCCTCCCCAACATCCCCATCATAAACCTCCACCCGTCACCATTCCCCTCCCCACCATCCCCATCATAAACATCCACCCGTCACCATTCCCCTCTCCACCATCCCCATCATAAACATCCACCCGTCACCATTCCCCTCCCCACCATCCCCATCATAAACATCCACCCGTCACCATTCCCCTCTCCACCATCCCCATCATAAACATCCACCCGTCACCATTCCCCTCTCCAACATCCCCATCATAAACATCCACCCGTCACCATTCCCCTCCCCAACATCCCCATCATAAACATCCACCTGTCACCATTCCCCTCTCCAACATCCCCATCATAAACATCCACCCGTCACCATTCCCCTCCCCAACATCCCCATCATAAACATCCACCTGTCACCATTCCCCTCTCCAACATCCCCATCATAAACATCCACCCGTCACCATTCCCCTCCCCAACATCCCCATCATAAACATCCACCCGTCACCATTCCCCTCCCCACCATCCCCATCATAAACATCCACCCGTCACCATTCCCCACCCCAACATCCCCATCATAAACATCCACCCGTCACCATTCCCCTCTCCACCATCCCCATTATAAACATCCACCCGTCACCATTCCCCTCCCCACCATCCCCATCATAAACATCCACCCGTCACCATTCCCCTCCCCAACATCCCCATCACAAACATCCACCCGTCACCATTCCCCTCCCCAACATCCCCATCACAAACATCCACCCATCACCATTCCCCTCCCCAACATCCCCATCATAAACATCCACCCGTCACCATTCCCCTCCCCACCACCCCCATCATAAACATCCACCCGTCACCATTCCCCTCCCCACCATCCCCAACATAAACATCCACCCGTCACCATTCCCCACCCCAACATCCCCATCATAAACATCCACCCGTCACCATTCCCCTCTCCACCATCCCCATTATAAACATCCACCCGTCACCATTCCCCTCCCCACCATCCCCATCATAAACATCCACCCGTCACCATTCCCCTCCCCAACATCCCCATCATAAACATCCACCCGTCACCATTCCCCTCTCCACCATCCCCATTATAAACATCCACCCGTCACCATTCCCCTCCCCACCATCCCCATTATAAACATCCCGTCACCATTCCCCTCCCCACCATCCCCAACATAAACATCCACCCGTCACCATTCCCCTCCCCACCATCCCCATCATAAACATCCACCCGTCACCATTCCTCTCCCCACCATCCCCATCATAAACATCCACCCGTCACCATTCCCCTCCCCAACATCCCCATCATAAACATCCACCCGTCACCATTCCCCTCCCCAACATCCCCATCATAAACATCCACCCGTCACCATTCCCCTCTCCACCATCCCCATCATAAACATCCACCCGTCACCATTCCTCTCCCCACCATCCCCATCATAAACATCCACCCGTCACCATTCCCCTCTCCACCATCCCCATCATAAACATCCACCCGTCACCATTCCCCTCCCCAACATCCCCATCATAAACATCCACCCGTCACCATTCCCCTCCCCAACATCCCCATCATAAACATCCACCCGTCACCATTCCCCTCTCCCCACCTTCCCCATCATAAACATCCACCCGTCACCATTCCCCTCTCCCCACCATCCCCAACATAAACATCCACCCGTCACCATTCCCCACCCCAACATCCCCATCATAAACATCCACCCGTCACCATTCCCCTCTCCACCATCCCCATTATAAACATCCACCCGTCACCATTCCCCTCCCCACCATCCCCATCATAAACATCCACCCGTCACCATTCCCCTCCCCAACATCCCCATCATAAACATCCACCCGTCACCATTCCCCTCTCCACCATCCCCATTATAAACATCCACCCGTCACCATTCCCCTCCCCACCATCCCCATTATAAACATCCCGTCACCATTCCCCTCCCCACCATCCCCAACATAAACATCCACCCGTCACCATTCCCCTCCCCAACATCCCCATCATAAACATCCACCCGTCACCATTCCCCTCTCCACCATCCCCATTATAAACATCCACCCGTCACCATTCCCCTCCCCACCATCCCCATTATAAACATCCCGTCACCATTCCCCTCCCCACCATCCCCAACATAAACATCCACCCGTCACCATTCCCCTCCCCAACATCCCCATCATAAACATCCACCCGTCACCATTCCCCTCTCCACCATCCCCATTATAAACATCCACCCGTCACCATTCCCCTCTCCAACATCCCCATCATAAACATCCACCCGTCACCATTCCCCTCTCCCCACCATCCCCATCATAAACATCCACCCGTCACCATTCCCCTCCCCAACATCCCCATCATAAACATCCACCCGTCACCATTCCCCTCCCCACCATCCCCATCATAAACATCCCGTCACCATTCCCCTCCCCACCATCCCCATCACAAACATCCACCCGTCACCATTCCCCTCCCCACCATCCCCATCATAAACATCCACCCGTCACCATTCCCCTCTCCAACATCCCCATCATAAACATCCACCCGTCACCATTCCCCTCCCCAACATCCCCATCATAAACATCCCGTCACCATTCCCCTCCCCACCATCCCCATCACAAACATCCACCCGTCACCATTCCCCTCCCCACCATCCCCATCATAAACATCCACCCCTCACCATTCCCCTCTCCAACATCCCCATCATAAACATCCACCCGTCACCATTCCCCTCCCCAACATCCCCATCATAAACATCCACCCCTCACCATTCCCCTCTCCAACATCCCCATCATAAACATCCACCCGTCACCATTCCCCTCCCCAACATCCCCATCATAAACATCCACCCGTCACCATTCCCTTCCCCAACATCCCCATCATAAACATCCACCCGTCACCATTCCACTCCCCACCATCCCCATTATAAACATCCCGTCACCATTCCCCTCCCCAACATCCCCATCATAAACATCCACCCGTCACCATTCCCCTCCCCACCATCCCCATCATAAACATCCACCCGTCACCATTCCCCTCCCCAACATCCCCATCATAAACATCCACCCGTCACCATTCCCCTCCCCACCATCCCCATCATAAACATCCACCCGTCACCATTCCCCTCCCCAACATCCCCATCATAAACATCCACCCGTCGCCATTCCCCTCCCCAACATCCCCATCATAAACATCCACCCGTCACCATTCCCCTCCCCACCATCCCCATCATAAACATCCACCCGTCACCATTCCCCTCCCCAACATCCCCATTATAAACATCCACCCGTCACCATTCCCCTCCCCACCATCCCCATTATAAACATCCACCCGTCACCATTCCCCTCCCCACCATCCCCATCATAAACATCCACCCGTCACCATTCCCCTCCCCAACATCCCCATCATAAACATCCACCCGTCACCATTCCCCTCCCCAACATCCCCATCATAAACATCCACCCGTCACCATTCCCCACCCCAACATCCCCATCATAAACATCCACCCGTCACCATTCCCCTCTCCAACATCCCCATTATAAACATCCACCCGTCACCATTCCCCTCCCCACCATCCCCATCATAAACATCCACCCGTCACCATTCCACTCCCCACCATCCCCATTATAAACATCCCGTCACCATTCCCCTCTCCAACATCCCCATCATAAACATCCACCCGTCACCATTTCACTCCCCACCATCCCCATTATAAACATCCCGTCACCATTCCCCTCCCCAACATCCCCATCATAAACATCCACCCGTCACCATTCCCCACCCCAACATCCCCATCATAAACATCCACCCGTCACCATTCCCCTCCCCACCATCCCCATCATAAACATCCACCCGTCACCATTCCCCTCCCCAACATCCCCATCATAAACATCCACCCGTCACCATTCCCCTCCCCAACATCCCCATCATAAACATCCCGTCACCATTCCCCACCCCAACATCCCCATCATAAACATCCACCCGTCACCATTCCCCTCCCCACCATCCCCATCATAAACATCCACCCGTCACCATTCCCCTCCCCAACATCCCCATCATAAACATCCACCCGTCACCATTCCCCTCCCCAACATCCCCATCATAAACATCCACCCGTCACCATTCCCCACCCCACCATCCCCATCACAAACATCCACCCGTCACCATTCCCCTCCCCACCATCCCCATCATAAACATCCACCCGTCACCATTCCCCTCCCCAACATCCCCATCATAAACATCCACCCGTCACCATTCCCCACCCCAACATCCCCATCATAAACATCCACCCGTCACCATTCCCCTCCCCACCATCCCCATCATAAACATCCACCCGTCACCATTCCCCTCCCCAACATCCCCATCATAAACATCCACCCGTCACCATTCCCCTCCCCAACATCCCCATCATAAACATCCCGTCACCATTCCCCACCCCAACATCCCCATCATAAACATCCACCCGTCACCATTCCCCTCCCCACCATCCCCATCATAAACATCCACCCGTCACCATTCCCCTCCCCAACATCCCCATCATAAACATCCACCCGTCACCATTCCCCTCCCCAACATCCCCATCATAAACATCCACCCGTCACCATTCCCCACCCCACCATCCCCATCACAAACATCCACCCGTCACCATTCCCCTCCCCACCATCCCCATCATAAACATCCACCCGTCACCATTCCCCTCTCCAACATCCCCATCATAAACATCCACCCGTCATCATTCCCCTCCCCAACATCCCCATCATAAACATCCACCCGTCACCATTCCCATCCCCAACATCCCCATCATAAACATCCACCCGTCACCATTCCCCTCCCCACCATCCCCATCATAAACATCCACCCGTCACCATTCCCCTCCCCACCATCCCCATCATAAACATCCACCCGTCACCATTCCCCTCCCCAACATCCCCATCATAAACATCCACCCGTCACCATTCCCCTCCCCACCATCCCCATCATAAACATCCACCCGTCACCATTCCTCTCCCCAACATCCCCATCATAAACATCCACCCGTCACCATTCCCCTCCCCAACATCCCCATCACAAACATCCACCCGTCACCATTCCCCTCTCCAACATCCCCATCATAAACATCCACCCGTCACCATTCCCCTCCCCACCATCCCCATCATAAACATCCACCCGTCACCATTCCCCTCCCCACCATCCCCATCATAAACATCCACCCGTCACCATTCCCCTCTCCCCAACATCCCCATCATAAACATCCACCCGTCACCATTCCCCTCCCCACCATCCCAATCATAAACATCCACCCGTCACCATTCCCCTCCCCACCATCCCCATCATAAACATCCACCCGTCACCATTCCTCTCCCCAACATCCCCATCATAAACATCCACCCGTCACCATTCCCCTCCCCAACATCCCCATCACAAACATCCACCCGTCACCATTCCCCTCTCCAACATCCCCATCATAAACATCCCGTCACCATTCCCCTCCCCACAATCCCCATCATAAACATCCACCCGTCACCATTCCCCTCCCCACCATCCCCATCATAAACATCCACCCGTCACCATTCCCCTCTCCAACATCCCCATCATAAACATCCCGTCACCATTCCCCTCCCCACCATCCCCATCATAAACATCCACCCGTCACCATTCCCCTCCCCAACATCCCCATCACAAACATCCACCCGTCACCATTCCCCTCTCCAACATCCCCATCATAAACATCCACCCGTCACCATTCCCCTCCCCACCATCCCCATCATAACATCCACCCGTCACCATTCCCCTCCCCAACATCCCCATCATAAACATCCACCCGTCACCATTCCCCTCTCCAAAATCCCCATTATAAACATCCACCCGTCACCATTCCCCTCCCCAACATCCCCATCATAAACATCCACCCGTCACCATTCCCCTCCCCACCATCCCCATCATAAACATCCACCCGTCACCATTCCCCTCCCCACCATCCCCATCATAAACATCCACCCGTCACCATTCCCCTCTCCAACATCCCCATCATAAACATCCACCCGTCACCATTCCCCTCTCCAACATCCCCATCATAAACATCCACCCGTCACCATTCCCCTCTCCAACATCCCCATCATAAACATCCACCCGTCACCATTCCCCTCCCCAACATCCCCATCATAAACATCCCGTCACCATTCCCCTCCCCACCATCCCCATCATAAATATCCACCCCCGTCACCATTCCCCTCCCCAACATCCCCATCATACACATCCACCCGTCACCATTCCCCTCCCCACCATCCCCATCATAAACATCCACCCGTCACCATTCCCCTCCCCAACATCCCCATCATAAACATCCACCCGTCACCATTCCCCTCTCCAACATCCCCATCATAAACATCCACCCGTCACCATTCCCCTCTCCAACATCCCCATCATAAACATCCACCCGTCACCATTCCCCTCTCCAACATCCCCATTATAAACATCCACCCGTCACCATTCCCCTCTCCAACATCCCCATCATAAACATCCACCCGTCACCATTCCCCTCTCCAACATCCCCATCATAAACATCCACCCGTCACCATTCCCCTCCCCACCATCCCCATCATAAACATCCACCCGTCACCATTCCCCTCTCCCCACCATCCCCATCACAAACATCCACCCGTCACCATTCCCCTCCCCACCATCCCCATCATAAACATCCACCCGTCACCATTCCCCTCTCCCCACCATCCCCATCATAAACATCCACCCGTCACCATTCCCCTCTCCACCATCCCCATCATAAACATCCACCCGTCACCATTCCCCTCTCCACCATCCCCATCATAAACATCCACCCGTCACCATTCCCCTCCCCAACATCCCCATCATAAACATCCACCCGTCACCATTCCCCTCCCCAACATCCCCATCATAAACATCCACCCGTCACCATCCCCTCCCCACCATCCCCATCATAAACATCCACCCGTCACCATTCCCCTCTCCCCACCATCCCCATCACAAACATCCACCCGTCACCATTCCCCTCCCCACCATCCCCATCATAAACATCCACCCGTCACCATTCCCCTCCCCACCATCCCCATCATAAACATCCACCCGTCACCATTCCCCTCCCCACCATCCCCATCATAAACATCCACCCGTCACCATTCCCCTCCCCACCATCCCCATCATAAACATCCACCCGTCACCATTCCCCTCTCCAACATCCCCATCATAAACATCCACCCGTCACCATTCCCCTCCCCAACATCCCCATCATAAACATCCACCCGTCACCATTCCCCTCCCCAACATCCCCATCATAAACATCCACCCGTCACCATTCCCCTCCCCAACATCCCCATCATAAACATCCACCCGTCACCATTCCCCTCCCCACCATCCCCATCATAAACATCCACCCGTCACCATTCCCCTCCCCAACATCCCCATCATAAACATCCACCCGTCACCATTCCCCTCCCCAACATCCCCATCATAAACATCCACCCGTCACCATTCCCCTCCCCACCACCCCCATCATAAACATCCACCCGTCACCATTCCCCTCCCCAACATCCCCATCATAAACATCCCGTCACCATTCCCCTCCCCACCATCCCCATCATAAATATCCACCCGTCACCATTCCCCTCCCCACCATCCCCATCATAAACATCCACCCGTCACCATTCCCCTCCCCAACATCCCCATCATAAACATCCACCCGTCACCATTCCCCTCTCCAACATCCCCATCATAAACATCCACCCGTCACCATTCCCCTCCCCACCATCCCCATCATAAACATCCACCCGTCACCATTCCCCTCTCCAACATCCCCATCATAAACATCCCGTCACCATTCCCCTCCCCAACATCCCCATCATAAACATCCACCCGTCACCATTCCCCTCCCCACCATCCCCATTATAAACATCCACCCGTCACCATTCCCCTCTCCAACATCCCCATCATAAACATCCACCCGTCACCATTCCCCTCTCCAACATCCCCATCATAAACATCCACCCGTCACCATTCCCCTCCCCAACATCCCCATCATAAACATCCACCCGTCACCATTCCCCTCTCCACCATCCCCATTATAAACATCCACCCGTCACCATTCCCCTCTCCACCATCCCCATCATAAACATCCACCCGTCACCATTCCCCTCTCCACCATCCCCATCATAAATATCCACCCGTCACCATTCCCCTCCCCAACATCCCCATCATACACATCCACCCGTCACCATTCCCCTCCCCACCATCCCCATCATAAACATCCACCCGTCACCATTCCCCTCCCCAACATCCCCATCATAAACATCCACCCGTCACCATTCCCCTCTCCAACATCCCCATCATAAACATCCACCCGTCACCATTCCCCTCTCCAACATCCCCATCATAAACATCCACCCGTCACCATTCCCCTCCCCAACATCCCCATTATAAACATCCACCTGTCACCATTCCCCTCCCCAACATCCCCATTATAAATATCCACCCGTCACCATTCCCCTCCCCACCATCCCCATCATAAACATCCCGTCACCATTCCCCTCTCCAACATCCCCATCATAAACATCCACCCGTCACCATTCCCCTCCCCAACATCCCCATTATAAACATCCACCTGTCACCATTCCCCTCCCCACCATCCCCATCATAAACATCCACCCGTCACCATTCCCCACCCCACCATCCCCATCATAAACATCCACCCGTCACCATTCCCCTCTCCACCATCCCCATCATAAACATCCACCCGTCACCATTCCCCACCCCAACATCCCCATCATAAACATCCACCCGTCACCATTCCCCTCCCCAACATCCCCATCATAAACATCCCGTCACCATTCCCCTCCCCAACATCCCCATCATAAACATCCACCCGTCACCATTCCCCTCTCCCCTCCATCCCCATCATAAACATCCACCCGTCACCATTCCCCTCTCCCCAACATCCCCATCATAAACATCCACCCGTCACCATTCCCCTCCCCAACATCCCCATCATAAACATCCACCCGTCACCATTCCCCTCTCCACCATCCCCATTATAAACATCCACCCGTCACCATTCCCCTCCCCACCATCCCCATCATAAACATCCACCCGTCACCATTCCCCTCTCCAACATCCCCATCATAAACATCCACCCGTCACCATTCCCCTCCCCAACATCCCCATCATAAACATCCCGTCACCATTCCCCTCCCCTCCATCCCCATCATAAATATCCACCCGTCACCATTCCCCTCCCCAACATCCCCATCATACACATCCACCCGTCACCATTCCCCTCCCCACCATCCCCATCATAAACATCCACCCGTCACCATTCCCCTCCCCAACATCCCCATCATAAACATCCACCCGTCACCATTCCCCTCTCCAACATCCCCATCATAAACATCCACCCGTCACCATTCCCCTCTCCAACATCCCCATCATAAACATCCACCCGTCACCATTCCCCTCTCCAACATCCCCATTATAAACATCCACCCGTCACCATTCCCCTCTCCAACATCCCCATCATAAACATCCACCCGTCACCATTCCCCTCTCCAACATCCCCATCATAAACATCCACCCGTCACCATTCCCCTCCCCACCATCCCCATCATAAACATCCACCCGTCACCATTCCCCTCTCCCCACCATCCCCATCACAAACATCCACCCGTCACCATTCCCCTCCCCACCATCCCCATCATAAACATCCACCCGTCACCATTCCCCTCTCCCCACCATCCCCATCATAAACATCCACCCGTCACCATTCCCCTCTCCACCATCCCCATCATAAACATCCATCCGTCACCATTCCCCTCTCCACCATCCCCATCATAAACATCCACCCGTCACCATTCCCCTCCCCAACATCCCCATCATAAACATCCACCCGTCACCATTCCCCTCTCCAACATCCCCATCATAAACATCCACCCGTCACCATTCCCCTCCCCAACATCCCCATCATAAACATCCACCCGTCACCATTCCCCTCCCCACCATCCCCATCATAAACATCCACCCGTCACCATTCCCCTCCCCACCATCCCCATCATAAACATCCACCCGTCACCATTCCCCACCCCACCATCCCCATCATAAACATCCACCCTTCACCATTCCCCTCCCCAACATCCCCATCATAAACATCCACCCGTCACCATTCCCCTCCCCAACATCCCCATCATAAACATCCACCCGTCACCATTCCCCTCCCCACCATCCCCATCATAAACATCCACCCTTCACCATTCCCCTCTCCAACATCCCCATCATAAACATCCACCCTTCACATTCCCCTCCCCAACATCCCCATCATAAACATCCACCCGTCACCAATCCCCCTCCCCACCATCCCCATCATAAACATCCACCCTTCACCATTCCCCTCTCCAACATCCCCATCATAAACATCCACCCGTCACCATTCCCCTCCCCAACATCCCCATCATAAACATCCACCCGTCACCATTCCCCTCCACAACATCCCCATCATAAACATCCACCCGTCACCATTCCCCTCCCCACCATCCCCATCATAAACATCCACCCGTCACCATCCCCTCCCCAACATCCCCATCATAAACATCCACCCTTCACCATCCCCTCCCCAACATCCCCATCATAACATCCACCCGTCACCATTCCCCTCCCCACCACCCCCATCATAAACATCCACCCGTCACCATTCCCCTCCCCAACATCCCCATCATAAACATCCCGTCACCATTCCCTCCCCACCATCCCCATCATAAATATCCACCCATCACCATTCCCCTCCCCACCATCCCCATCATAAACATCCACCCGTCACCATTCCCCACCCCAACATCCCCATCATAAACATCCACCCGTCACCATTCCCCTCCCCACCATCCCCATCATAAACATCCACCCGTCACCATTCCCCTCCCCAACATCCCCATCATAAACATCCACCCGTCACCATTCCCCTCCCCAACATCCCCATCATAAACATCCACCCGTCACCATTCCCCTCCCCAACATCCCCATCATAAACATCCACCCGTCACCATTCCTCTCCCCACCATCCCCATCATAAACATCCACCCGTCACCATTCCCCTCCCCAACATCCCCATCATAAACATCCACCCGTCACCATTCCCCTCTCCAACATCCCCATCATAAACATCCACCCGTCACCATTCCCCTCCCCACCATCCCCATCATAAACATCCACCCGTCACCATTCCCCTCTCCAACATCCCCATCATAAACATCCACCCGTCACCATTCCCCTCTCCAACATCCCCATCATAAACATCCACCCGTCACCATTCCCCTCTCCAACATCCCCATCATAAACATCCACCCGTCACCATTCCCCTCCCCACCATCCCCATCATAAACATCCACCCGTCACCATTCCCCTCTCCACCATCCCCATTATAAACATCCACCAGTCACCATTCCCCTCCCCACCATCCCCATCATAAACATCCACCCGTCACCATTCCCCTCCCCACCATCCCCATCATAAACATCCCGTCACCATTCCCCTCCCCACCATCCCCATCATAAACATCCACCCGTCACCATACCCCTCCCCACCATCCCCATCATAAACATCCACCCGTCACCATTCCCCTCTCCAACATCCCCATCATAAACATCCACCCGTCACCATTCCCCTCTCCAACATCCCCATCATAAACATCCACCCGTCACCATTCCCCTCTCCAACATCCCCATCATAAACATCCACCCGTCACCATTCCCCTCCCCAACATCCCCATCATAAACATCCACCCGTCACCATTCCCTTCCCCAACATCCCCATTATAAACATCCACCCGTCACCATTCCCCTCCCCACCATCCCCATCATAAACATCCACCCGTCACCATTCCCCTCTCCACCATCCCCATCATAAACATCCACCCGTCACCATTCCCCACCCCAACATCCCCATCATAAACATCCACCCGTCACCATTCCCCTCCCCAACATCCCCATCATAAACATCCCGTCACCATTCCCCTCCCCAACATCCCCATCATAAACATCCACCCGTCACCATTCCCCTCTCCCCTCCATCCCCATCATAAACATCCAACCGTCACCATTCCCCTCTCCCCAACATCCCCATCATAAACATCCACCCGTCACCATTTCCCTCCCCAACATCCCCATCATAAACATCCACCCGTCACCATTCCCCCTCCCCACCATCCCCATCATAAACATACACCCGTCACCATTCCCCTCCACAACATCCCCATCATAAACATCCACCCGTCACCATTCCCCTCCCCACCATCCCCATCATAAACATACACCCGTCACCATTCCCCTCCCCACCATCCCCATTATAAACATCCACCCGTCACCATTCCCCTCTCCAACATCCCCATCATAAACATCCACCCGTCACCATTCCCCTCCCCACCATCCCCATCATAAACATCCACCCCGTCACCATTCCCCTCTCCACCATCCCCATCATAAACATCCTCCCGTCACCATTCCCCTCCCCACCATCCCCATCATAAACATCCACCCGTCACCATTCCCCTCCCCAACATCCCCATTATAAACATCCACCCGTCACCATTCCCCTCTCCAACATCCCCATCATAAACATCCACCCGTCACCATTCCCCTCCCCACCATCCCCATCATAAACATCCACCCGTCACCATTCCCCTCTCCAACATCCCCATCATAAACATCCACCCGTCACCATTCCCCTCCCCCAACATCCGCATCATAAACAACCACCCGTCACCATTCCCTCCCCAACATCCCCATTATAAACATCCACCCGTCACCATTCCCCTCTCCACCATCCCCATTATAAACATCCACCCGTCACCATTCCCCTCCCCAACATCCCCATCATAAACATCCACCCGTCACCATTCCCCTCCCCAACAACCCCATCATAAACATCCACCCGTCACCATTCCCCACCCCACCATCCCCATCATAAACATCCACCCGTCACCATTCCCATCCCCAACATCCCCATCATAAACATCCACCCGTCACCATTCCCCTCTCCCCACCATCCCCATTATAAACATCCACCCGTCACCATTCCCCTCCCCCAACATCCCCATCATAAACATCCACCCGTCACCATTCCCCTCTCCAACATCCCCATCATAAACATCCCGTCACCATTCCCCTCCCCAACATCCCCATCATAAACATCCACCGTCACCATTCCCCTCCCCAACATCCCCATCATAAACATCCACCCGTCACCATTCCCCTCCCCACCATCCCCATCATAAACATCCACCCGTCACATTCCCCTCTCCCCACCATCCCCATCATAAACATCCACCCGTCACCATTCCCCTCTCCAACATCCCCATCATAAACATCCACCCGTCACCATTCCCCTCCCCACCATCCCCATCATAAACATCCCGTCACCATTCCCCTCTCCAACATCCCCATCATAAACATCCACC